>NC_073307.1:67070172-67744980 GCF_027595985.1 Sorex araneus | reverse complement strand
TTGCGGTCCGCGGACCACTCGCGTTACATAACGCCAGCATCCCGCCGCAGACGGGCCCGCGTGCCGCCGCGTCCCCGCCAGGGTCTGCGTGGGCTCGTCAACAGGCCTCCGGCGCGGCGCACCGGCGCGTGTGCCTGGCACGGCGGTGCCCGCCCGTCCCCGCGCCCCGCACCAGCCCCGCGCCCCGCGCCCCGCAGCCCGCGCCCCGCACCAGCCCCGCGCCCGGGCCCGCCGCGCCCCCGGGACTGCGCTAGGAAGTTTGCAGCGGGCGCGGCGGCGCGGGCGCCTGCGTGGGCGCGGCGGGCGGCGGGGGTCCGAGCGCGAGCCCGCCCCCCGCGCCCCCCCCCGCCGCAGCCGCCGCCCGCGCCGCCGGCCCAGCCCCCTCCCCCTCCCGCGCGGCGCTGCAGCGGCGGGGGCGGCGGCACAGCTGGCGGCGCGGCCCGGCCCGGCTGCCGCGGACGGTGCGCAGTGGCCGGGGCTGGGCCGCGGCCGCTCGTGTCCACTCCCCGCGCGGTGCATGGCGCAGCCGGCCGCGCCGCCAGCAGACGCCGCCTCGGTGAGTCGGGCGGGGCGGGGGCCGGGGGCGCGAGTGGCCGCGAGCCGCGCTGCCTGCGGGGTGGGGGCCCGGCGCCCCCGCGGGGCCGGGCGGGCGGGCGGGGGCGCGGCCGAGCCGCGGGGCGGGAGGGGGCGGGAGGGGGCGGCGCGGACCCCGGGCTGCAGGGGCGCGGCGGGTCCCGGCGGGCGGCTCCGGCCCCAAGTCCGCCAGCTCCGCGAACAGGTTGCAGTTCCCGGGGGTTTCCTTAAGACAACCCCCCCCAGATCCCCAAACCCCCAAACCCGCGAATACACAGACCCGGCCCACCCACCCAGCAGAGGAACCGAGCCCCAAAACTTGAATGCTTGGCTGTTTGCTAAAGCTGTTTGTTGATTCCTATTTTTGGAAATGCCACAGGCCCTCAGATGCGTCTGACCCGTGTGCGAGGTAGCACGGGGCCTGCATTTGCAGGTCTACACAGGTGGCACAATCGCGTGTGTGTGTGTGTCTGTGTGTGTCTGTGTGCGCGCGCGGCGTGTGAACAACACGTGTTTGTTTTAGCAGTTATGTGTGGATGTCGCTCACAAACCCAAATATTTCGCGAGCCAAAGTAGGTTGAGTAACAGCCCCCTCCCCACCTAACCCAGGTGTAAGGTCTAACACCAGTAGGACTTGAGGAAGCTTTAAACATTTCATTTGATCTTTTGAAAAAGTTCTTTTAACTACTGAATATAAAAACATATATCTGTAAAAGCTTTGTGTGTTGCCAAGTACTGAGTTTTTTTGTCATGCATCCACCTTCTAACTACATCTTCACCCAGTTTTTGTCATTTAAAGGTTATTAAGGATTTTGACATTTGAATCAGTTATTTCTCCCCACACCATCCCACCTCCATCTCATTCTTGTGATCAGAGAGCAGTACTTTTTAGTTTTAATTTGATTCTTGAAACTGCTCATCAGTTAAAAAATAATTTTAGATAACAAATTTTATTTCATTCATTAATTTGACTTTGTGTTTAAAATATGAGTGTAGTAATCAGTCTTAATCATAAACAGTTATTACTGAAAAGGACTTCAGAGCATTTTAAAGAAATTCATTGTGGTTATTTTTCAGTCTTGTAACACTGAAACACCAATATTTTCATTTCAGTAAAAAGTTAAAAAAGTTGACTGGTATCTTTGTTAGGGGAACTCAAACCTTTGCTTTCAAAGTTTTCTTTTCTGTTTTAAAAACTTGAATTGGTTTAATGCTTTCTTATCCCAATGACTGAAGGATAAAACACAAGGGAAGAAAATCACTTAACTATTGAAATATTATGATGAGAAAGTCTGGGAAGTGATTTGTGGAGGTGATCCTCTAAATCTCCTAGGGTACCACAAACACTGTGTGGCATCAATAGAAAGGCATTTATTGTAGTTTCAGTGATTGGCTTAAAGGATTTCTTTTTATTTAAAAGGCTGTGTGGTTTATTTCATTGGACTAAAAATTAAAAAGTTTCAACTTTCATTATTATTGCTTTTTTTGTGTTTCTAAATGTATGAAGCACTTGCATTATGTAAAATGCTCTGTTTATCTCTTCCTGCTTGTCTTTCCATCTGCACAATACTTATGCCACCAAGATAATAGATGAAGATGTGCCCTTAGATCGGGATTTGTACAGGCAAAAATATACTTTCCTTTTTCCAGTTTTATGCCTTATTTCCTCTCACAGACCTGGATTCCATTATCCGTAATCTGTTTTCTTTAGCATGGAGGCGTCACTCCATTTTTCTTACTCAAGACTTCTCTGTTATCCATTCGTCATCCAGCCATTGGTTTCTTTTTCATTTGTTCATCCAACAGCAAATATTTGAGTGCAAGTCAGTAGTTCTCGTACTTCCTTCCCATAGGAATTTTGTCTTGTATTTTATGCTTCTCAGCTCAGGAAACACAGGAGAAGTGAAGAGTAGAGATTCAGGCCATACAGAGTAGTTCTGTCTGCTTCTGCCAGTTGGCAGCTGTGTAAGTTTTGGCAGATTATAACTGTTCTGAATCTCCATTTCTTCACAGGAAAATCCTAAGGATTAATTGATGATCTCATTAAACGTGTTTCTCATGTTTCAACAAATAAAAACACTAACAATTTAAAAACGTTATGTTTGCACTTTCTGCATCGGTGGTTTTCATCTCAAGAAATGCACTACCATTTCAGGAAATGGCATTTTATTCTGAGTTTTACCAAGTCAAATCTATATCTAACCTACCAATAAATCTTGTTGTTTCTTCCTCTTGTTTTTGGGCCACAGCTGGCAGTACCCAGAGGCACATACAGACTCTGCCCAGGGTTGACTTCCAACTAGGAATGTGCCTGAGCTTCCCACATGCAAGTCATGTGCTCCAGCACATTCGTTTTGATGGGCCAGCCTCCATCCCTGCAGTTTGTTTGTTTGTTTGTTTGTTTTTGCTTTTTGGGTCACACCTGGCCCAAAGGGGTTACTCCTGGTTCTGCACTCAGGAATTACCCCTGGCGGGGCTCAGGGGATCATATGGGATGCTGGGAATCGAACCCGGGTCGGCTGCTATGCTATCACTCCAGCCCCATGGCCTTTGTTTTTAACCATCAGACAGAGTAGTTTTTCTGCCATGTAAATCAGATCACACTATGTGACATATCAGTCTATAAGATCTAACTGGGTTGAAAACCATTACTTTGACATGGCGTCCGGTCTGATGAGCTGCTCTCAGAGCTCATCTCCTTTCATGCTCCTCCGCCCCACGTCCGCGCCAGCCCTTGCTTCCCTGATACTCCTTAAGTGAACTGACCACGCGCCTAACACAGATCTTGGCAGCGTTTTGTCCTTCTGTTGAATTTCCTCTTTCTCTTAGTCTGCTCGGCTCCTTCCTTTCTTTCACATCTATAAGTGACTTTGTCCATCGACTTCAAACTTTTCAAAATACTACGTGTAATTTAAAGCGTATAATCTGCACAGTGATTTACAATAATGTCAGTGTAGCTTGTGTACATGTTGTTTCAGCACCACACCCACCACCAGAGCGCCTGTCCCCTCCAGCAGTGTCCTAGGGACCCCTCCCATACCCTAGCCCCTCCTCAGGAAGTTTCAACCTCTTTGGAAAACAACATGGACCTTCTCAAAACAAACAAACAAACAAACAAAAACCCTATAAATTTCAGAGACGTAAGGTGTTGGCCTTGTGTGCGGCTGACCCGGGTTCCGTACTGTATGGTGTCGTCAGCCAGGAATGATCTCCGTGCAGAGCCAGGAGGAAGCCCTGAGCCTTACAGATGTGTCCCTAAACCAAAACCCAAAACTAAGAATTCAGTTTCTGTAAGAGCCCGTAATTCTGCTTCTCAGCATCCACTGCATAGGCCCAAACCCACCATTTTGAGAAGACTCTGTGCTCTGTGCTCACTGTAGCACCATTCACTACAGTCCAGACCTGGAAAACCAAAGTGACCCCTGGGTAAACTTATTGTGACATTTATGAACAATGGAATACTACTCTGTTATACTTTTATTCAATTAATTTTTTTTGGAGGGGGCATACCATGTGTTCAGGGCTTGGACCCAACTTTGATTTTTTTAAATGTCAGCCTCTGTCAGTGAAATAGTAATATTCAAGACAGCAAGGGATCTGTTAGTATCCCTCATATTTACCTGGCAAAAACAAGTCGTCAGCAAAGATGGAATGATGAAGAATATTATGGCATTATAATATTATGGTATCATAATAATATCAATATTCATAATACAATATGATATAATATGATTCATATAATATGAATAATATGGTATTATAATATTATTGTGGAATTAGCAAATTTGGACTTCATCAATTTTTATATGTGACTTTGTACAAATAGCTTTCTGAGATTCAGTTTTAATATTTTAAGTAAAACATTCATCCTTTTCTTGTACAGTCATTTTGAAATGCTGTAACCCTGAAAATAGCATCTAAAACCACTCAATAAGGGGCTGGAGTGATAGCACAGCGGGTAGGGCGTTTGCCTTGCATGCGGCCGACCTGGGTTCGAATCCCAGCATCCCATATGGTCCCCTGAGCACTGCCAGGGGTGATTCCTGAGTGCATGAGGCAGGAGTGACCCCTGTGCATCGCCAGGTGTGACCCAAAAAGCAAAAAAAAAAAAAACACTCAATAAATATATAATTAATATGTTTAATGCTCATTTTGATGGGACTGGTGATTTGTCACTTGCATTTGACAATGATCTATCGGGTTGGAAGTGACCAGATGCTCTATAAATGAAATCTTTAGTTTTCACTAAAGACCTATGAAAAAAGTACTTTTATTAGCATTTTACTGGTGAACAAATAGAATCATTAAGATACCAGGGCCTTATCCAGCAGCACAGAGCTAGTGAGTAGCAGAGCCAAGTAGAATTAACCATATTCTTTATATCACATTAGGTTGCTTTCTGAAAAACAAAGATCTCTTATTTCTTTGATTATACGCTAATAGCATGCTTTTGCCCATTAGAAGCACTGAGTTGAAATCTTATTAAGTATAGGCTCTTGCCATTATTTATCTTCTAAGGAAAATATTAAATAATTTATATCTCTATCTAAAGTTGTTATATTCCTTGGGCCAGACAGAGCTGCTGAAATGTGCAATTAATTGCAGAGAATTTTACATACATTATTATAAAATGACAACTCAAAAGCTGAAGAAAGTAACTTTTAGTTATTTCTTGTACCAGTGCAAACAAGAAATGTCTAAAACATAGCCGCATGCTTCACATTGCCTACCAAAAAATAAAGTGCAAGAGGTGATTTTTAAAAATTATTGTTCAAGAAATTGGATTCGGGTTTGAGGCAAAGTCTGGGAGTAGAGACACTTGCTTTCCAGCCTGCTGACCTCAGTTCGAGTTCACGGCAGCACGTGGTCTCCCTCAGCACCGGCAGCGGCTCCCGCCCGAGCATCCCGCCAGAACAGCCCCTGGACACTTCCCGGTGTGTCCTCACCACCACGAAAAAAAAAAAGAAAAAAGAAAAAAAAATGGATTCCAAATGACTGATGAATTCTGTACTCTTGTCAGTCTTCACTATCTTTAATAAGAGCTAGGAAGGCTAACAGGTGAATTATTTGACATTCGATAGCACAGGGGGTAGGGCGTTTGCCTTGCATGCAGCCGACCGGGTTTGATTCCTCTGTCCCTCTCGGAGAGCCCGAGAGTATCTTGCCTGCACAGCAGAGCCTGGCAGGCTACCCGTGGTGTATTCGATATGCCAAACACAGTAACAACAAGTCTCACAATGGAGACGTTACTGGTGCCTACTTGAACAAATCGATGTGCAACGGGATGACAATGATACAGTGATACAGTGATTATTAAAATAATATTCTACCTTGAAAATAATCTGTTCATGTTACTTAGTTATTCATAAATGTCAAGACCTACATTAGCAGAACTGTGTTTTGTGTGTGGTTTACTTGGCTGGTAGTGATGTCTTTGTTGTGTCATATTAGTTTATTAAGGACTCCTATGTGTAAATCTCCAATTTTGCATCACTGTATGAATGAAGTACATTTTATTTTTATTTAATTTGTCAATTGCAAAAAAAATTGCCTGATCAAGAGTGATTGCTTTGAAAAATGAAATTCACACTACTAGAATCCTTGATTATTTTCATTTATTTGCAAAGACCTTAAAACATAATGAGGTCGTGGTACACTGGTAAATCGTATTACTCAACAGTTATTGGAATATCCATATTGTTTTGGTCTAGGACCTGACCATCTTTTAAAACTGTTGAAATTGTCTTTAAATTAATATCCACACTCTCATCATACCTTAGAACAATTGATCATTTTATAAACTGGCAGAGCAATCTTTCCAAAATTCTACTCAAATCAGTCATATCACTCTCCTGCCCCGAAGCACTGATTTATTATTATCTATTTAATAACATACAGAAGATTAATTTTTCTATAACTTTTTCTTTAATTTGCTTCAAGTTATCCGTAACTTTCAAAAGTTGTCACTAAGCACTCCGTGTTATAGCCATTCAGAACTGATTTACACATATCCTGATATATACCTTTAAAAATATCTTAGGGCCAGGAGTGCTCAGGAACTGCTCCTGGGTCTTTGCTCAGGGAATCACTTCTGCTGGTGCCCAGGGAGAAGTGATCCCCGAGCATCCCTGGGGTGTTGGGGATGGAGCCTTACCCACTGTACTCTCGCCGGCTTCCTCTTAGACTCTGTGTCCAGCTTGAGTTTCCTGACCTCTCTTCCATTGTAATTCTTACTTATATCCCCACTCGCAGCCTTTAGGACCAGGGAAAATACTGGCTTTCAGTAAACTATGTAGTATTCATAGTATTTAGTAAAAATATTAATCCCTCTAGATTTGGAAATTATAATGGAAGCGTATGGCATATTAGCCGGTGTATAAAGTTTCAGCTGTAATTACTAACATAAGCTTCACTGCTGTTATCTGAAAAATAAGAGTCTTTCAAGATATTGAAAGTAACATACTGAAAGTCATTACCTGTAAGAGGGAATTAAATGTTGCATTAGTTTAGTTTGCAGAGATGTACTGTTCTCTATAAGTGTAGCTGGCAAACCACAGAATAAACAATAGTCATTCATTGGAGGACAATCAGTTGAATTCAGCTACTTCATTAAATACACAAAGAAGAATAGCTGAGAAATCCTGTAATAAGTTACATCATTCCAGTTCTTTTTGAACTGAAGTCTGTTTGAATAGTCCTAGTAGGTTAGTTAATTCTAGATGTTCGGTGAATATTTTACATCTGTCAGCTTTATTGTCAACAATTTTGGGGGTAGCCACAACCAGTGTTGTTTGGGGTCATTCCCAGCAGTGCTCAAAGGACTGTGCAGTGCTGGAGATGGAAAACTCGGGCTCCCCTGTATGAAGCATGTGAGCCAGCACCTTCGTGAATCTCTTTGGAAAAGTCTCCTCAACTATCAGTAACTTTCTAACAATATAAAAGTCAAAAGACTTTAGATTTTATAACTTTGTAGGGAAGATGTATGGCAGTGGTTTTCAGTTTTTTACACCTGCAGACTGGTGAAAATAGAAATATTTTGTGTACCACCAAGAAAAAAAAAGTTACAATAATATATATTAATATTTATGACAGTATTTAAAATAGTGCCACTTAATGGTCCAGGCATACCGTATGATAATTGGCAGTACATTTTTGCAGATGGCAATAAATTCCTTCAGAATGACACTACCCTCAGACCAGTGGCTAAAAACCGTTGGCATGTAATGTTGAAGCCAGCTCATCTGAATTTGAATCCCAGCTCTCTTATAGACTAGTTTTGTTGTTTGGTATGTCACTGAACTCTTAAGTGTCAGATTTATTTAACATTTGTGAAAATGGATGAAATAAGAATGTTTCTTTCATTGGACAACTATGTAGCTTAAATGAAATGTTTCTAACACTCTCTATTACAGTGCCTGTTATATAGTAAGTGCTCAATAAATGTTAGTCTTAGAAACACTGATAGAGGTTTTTCTCTTTTTGGAGTCATTTAACTTATTCAGTAGGTATTTATTTGTTGCCCACTGTGAGCTCAGACTGTGCATAGGCCTTGGAATAGCCCCTTCCCTGAGGACTTTTATGATCCAGTGAGGGAGAAAAGCCCATAAACAGATCATTTTACTGTGATATGGTGAGCTAAGGTAAAAGTACATTTATTTAAGTTGCAGAATTGAATTTAAGAAAATTGAAAGGGTTTTCAGACAATGTGCATTGTATATGATAATCAGTTTGGATAAGGTCAATCCTGGATTATTAATGATAGAGTCTCCTAATAATCAGATTCATCACAAATATGCTTTACATGATCTAAAGAGGTAAGAGCAGTTTTTGGCGTCCTGGACATTGTGTCCCTTGGGGACTGGGAAACAGGGCCAGGATGACTAAGCAGAGTTTGGGAGATCTGTGGGAGAAGTTGGGAAGCAGGGCTGAGCCTGTATTTTATACCGTGGATTATAGAGGTTTGATAGGGGGAGTTCCTAAAACATATAAATCCAGTTTTGGAATACAAAGCCGGAGTGCATATCAGCACAAACACTTTGTGCTTTGTTTAGCAGGAAGTTTAAAAAAGCAAATGATAAATAGCAGGATTCTGCTCATTCAGCTGGTATGTGAGTGACTGAATATTAGTGGGAATGACGAGTAGCTATAAATATGGAAGGATTTTGTTGGAAGAAACACTTCCAGTTCTATGCTACACCAGAGGTACTAAAGATGAGGAATTGATTCGGATTCAAGGGCTGGCTTTTCTGCTTCCTGAGTATGTGAGGTAAACAAGAGTAAAGTACTCTGAATACTGCCCCCACTCCTAATAGAGGCTGAGAGTGGCATTTATATAGCATTCATTGCCTTGGAATTAAGATATGTACTAACACACTAAGTTGCTCATTAAGATGGTTTTCTCTCAGAACAAAAAACACTGGAATAAAACAACTATCCCTAAAATTGTTTCAGTATTATAATTTACTTTTGGCACATGATCATGGCATTGCCTACAAAACAAGATTTGACACAATAAAAAAGACACAGTAAAGCAAACGTGTCAATTTTTGTAAAACATTTATTGGAAAAGGGTCAATGCTATATGCATTCAGTTTTTTAAATTATGCTGCTTTGATTATTTATTGCTGGAGGGTGGATTTTGGAACAAGGACACCAAGGATTCCTTATTGGTAAAGGAAGTCTCATAACTGATTTAGATGTGGCTTAAAGGATATCTCTGTCCTGTTCTGATAGATATATAGAACCATTTCTGCTTTAAGACTTTGGCCTTCAGATCATTTCTTTCTTTTTTAAAAACTTTATTGAATCACTGTGAGATCACTGTCACTGTCGTCCTGTTGCTCATCGATTTGCTTGAGCAGGCACCAGTAACGTTTCCATTGTGAGATTGATACTGGTTTTGGCATATTGAATACACCGTGGGTAGCTTGCCAGGCTCTGCTGTGCAGGCGGTATACTCTCGGTACCTTGCAGGGCTCTCGGAGAGGGACGGAGGAATCATCCCTCTGCAAGGCAAACGCCCTACCCGCTGTGCTATCGCTCTGGCCCACCCGTGAGATAGACCCTTACAAAGCTATCACACAGTATTCCAACACCCACCCCTCCACCAGTGTCCATTTCCCAGCAACAGTGTCCTCAGGTTCCTTCCCATCAACCCCATCCCCCACCCCCGCTTGAACTTTCAGGTCATTTCTGTGTGCCATGTTACAGAGGTGGTTTCTGGACATTTTCCAAAATGCTATATAAAATTGGGTTCATACCTGGTCCTATTCTGGCATTATTGTGAATCAAATAATGGCATTTCCATGTGAACATCATGCTTTTGGGGGTCACACCTGGCTCTGCACTCAGGAATTACTCCTGGTGGTGCTCAGGGGACCATATGGGATGCTGGGAATCAACCTGGGTCGGCCGCGTACAAGGCAAACGCCCTACCTGCTGTGCTATTGCTCCAGCCCCAACACTTGAACATCATGAATATGAACAAAATGAACATCACAAAAGTGCATGATGTTCATTTTTGCTCCTCAGTGCTTTCTCTGCTCTTTTGTGTTAGAACCACACAGGTCTCTGTAACTATATTGAGTGATGGACCTCACATTAAAAAAAAAATCTTATGATAGTTATCATGTCTAAGTGATATGTGGCATGGATTTGGGGAACAGATATTTAAGAGTATTCACGAAGATCACAAGAGACTTGAAATTGCTTAGAAAGTTTATGAGTCCAAGACACATTGAATCTTTAGTTTGCTCAATTTTATTGCCAGGCTTTTTTTCAGGCTTTACTAAAACAGTTAAGACAAATCTTCATTAACTCAGATTGTGCATTTAATTGGCATTTATCAGCCCTGAATATTGGATTAGGACTTCACAGCTTTGGGCATATTCTCAGGTCTGTGGAATTGGAGTTGTTTCAGGTTTATGGCTTGATTTTTGTATTTTCAGTTATTAGTAAAATAATACCATTTGTCAATAACTACTTCTTTTCCAGTGCTTAGTGAAGGATCCTTTCACTTAATCTGTTTTTCCTGAACTATTGAAGTATACGTCATGGAGTTAATATATTTGTAGAGAAGAATGTATTTCCAAAAGGCATTGAAAGAATGACTTCCTGTGTCTAGGCCTTGAGTTGGCATTTTCAGACAGGGAAAATGAATGTATGGAATTGATCTGACCGTCTATAAGACGTGGCAATCATGTTCCAGGGTCAGACTTCAGAGGCTCTGGGCAGAACTCTCTGTTCAGTGATCTGTTTGAACCCCAGAGCTCTCTCTAGAAACTGAAGGATGGGAGTGATAATGACCATATTTGAAGTGGTGCTATGACCTGCACGTTATAGGTGCTGGCACCCAACAAAGAGCATGGATATCAAGTGGAAGGGTCTCTCTTTTATAACTTATGAATAACTTGAGAGAGTATAAAAAAGAATTAGAATTCCAGTAAAATAATATTTTATACCAGATTAAATGAGCTTTAGTTGATACACATACACGCATAAATATATACATCAAATATACATACCAGAATCTGAGTTAGACTTTTTCTCTGGATCAACAATGTTGGTGTACTCCCTAGGCAGATTTATGCTCTTTTGGGTCAAGCTTGTTCCCAAAGGAAAGAGAGAGGAGCTGAGCAAGATGTTGAAAGTGGATCCTGGATCAACAGTTAAGAAAGTTTCCGTACTAACAGAAGGCTAGGACAAACGCTCATTTGCAGGTTGCATGATTTGCATTGCCTCTGTGACTTTTTCATATGCATGTGTTGAGCTTCCTCGTCTTCGAGACCTGGGGGAGAATCCTATAACCCTCCAGTCTCGGTCCTAGGTATGTGAATCCGTCCCTTCTTTTGTCACTCCCATAAGCTATTATCCCAGTCCTAGGTGAAACTGATCTGTCCTAGAGAACTATTACACAAAATTTACTCGTTGTTGAAATTCTTAGACAACTGTACTGTGAATATTTGGAGGAAGGGCTTGGGCCACTCTCAGATGTGCTCAGAGTGTACTCCTGGCTCTGTACAGGAATCACCCTTGATGGTGCTAGGGATTGAACCCAGGTCCACTGCATGCAAGACAAGTGTCTCACCCACTCTGCTAGCTCTCTAGTCCTAGATCATGAACGTTTTAGTGAATGTTTATATGCAAACATATTTGACATTATGTATAAAAGATCTGGAAGTGTGCTTATGCAAATATGATTGAGTATTAACTGACTTGGAAAGAGGGATATCTTGACTTTTAAAATATGTGCTTAGGGGCTGGAGCGATAGCACAGTGGGGAAGGCGGTTGCCTTTCATGTGGCTGACCGGAGTTCAATCCCCAGCATCCCATATGGTCCCCCGAGCACCGCCAGGAGTAATTCCTGAGTGCGGAGCCAGGAGTAACCCCTGAGCATCGAAGGGTGTGACCCAAAAAGAAAAAAAATAATAAAAATATGTGCTTAGTTTATCATTGGGTTGCATTGATTTTTAAGTAATTGCTGTGATTGTAACATGAAGGTATTCTAAAAGAAGAAACACATTACTATTATGTTTTTGTTCTGCATTTTCTCCCAAGATATCATCTTTATATATTTCATTCATCACCTCATGTCTCTTCTTTTCTCCTACCTTTTATTCTTATTTCCTACATTCCAAACTCTTGGAGTTATATTAGTAATATAGAAGGGGTAATATTACATTCCTTCAATTTCAGATTTGTCTGATACTTTAAGTAGACATAGAGACGATCTTTGTTTCCTCTAAATCTTTGTAACTTTTTCTTGTTACAGGTAAACACTGGAATTAAAGGTTTGAAGGATGGGTAAAGGCTTCCGTTATTATTTCCAGCATCCCTGGTCTCGCATGATCGTGGCTTACTTGGTGATCTTCTTTAACTTCTTAATATTTGCGGAGGACCCAGTTTCTCACAGTCAAACAGAAGCCAATGTTATTGTTGTTGGAAACTGTATATCATTTGTAACAAATAAATACCCTAGAGAAGCTGCCTGGAGGACTCTCAAGGTGCTTCTATGGCTACTTGCCATTCTCTTAGGACTGGTAGCTGGCAAATTCCTGTTCCATCAGCGTTTGTTTGGTAAGTGCTCATGAAATATAACGTCGATAATTATTTAATTTCTATTCTCTAGGATAGAGCTTTATTATTTCTAAATGCCAATTTAAGATGCAGTTTAATTTGACCTCCAGTCTTAATTTGTTATACATGTTTACATCTCTGTTCTTTAACTATTCTTTAATGGAGTATCTTTTTATGGGATTAGCATAAAATTGGTTTTAAATGGCTTTAAACCTAATATAAATGTGTTATATAAATAAGAAGTGAAAATAGCTCTTTTGCTCTAAGTAGTGCCTGTCTGGTATCATAAAGAGTTAATAAATCAAAAGAGGATACCTGCATATCACACATTTTCATTTAAAGTAAACTAGTCATTGTTTATATGTTTGCACATATTATTTACTTGAGGACTAAGGATAGGAACTCAATCATTTTACCTTCATTTTCCCCTGCCCCATTAAGAAAATCTTGTTGTCTTTCCACCACAGATAAATATATTAGGAAAGAATCTCTTGGGAGTAAACTGCAGAAAAGGAGATTGCATTAGTTCAAGTTAGAAATGTAACTTATTATAAGGGTATAAGAATATATCACAGAAATCAGGGATAGATGCTATTATGATAATAAATGCAATAAATAGAATAAGGAGCTTAAATTCTACCCAGATTTCTGTTTTGGAGTGGAGGTTTGGGCCACAACTGGCTGTCCCCAGAGCTTACTCCTGGCCGTGTTCAGGGTTCACTCCTGGCTCAGAGTAACATAACGATGCTGGGGATTGAACACGGGCAGGCTGTGGGAAAGGCAAGTATTGTAATCACTGTATTATCTCCCCAGCCCCACTAGCCAGACTTATTAGTCTGACTTCTCTATCATAGCAGGTTTGTTCACTCTGATCCCAGTTTGTATATACTCAGAACCCGACAAACTCTCAGGAAGCTAGTGAAGTTGATTCTAGTTTGAGTGTGGTTTCAACTTCTGTCTGGATTTAGGTGCTATTTATCTACCCAAATGATCCCTTATGTATGTCAACCACTGTTCTAAGTAGTGAATCAAAAACTCAAGATATCTGCCTTGTAAAAATTTATATCCTACAAAAGTGAAAAAGATGCAAACACTCAAAGAAGTAATGTGCTTCAGGGAGAAGGTGAGTTTTTGATACTGCTAGGCCAATTTGGAAGAGACCTTATTAATAAAACTGTGGATTTAGCAGTAAGAAAATAATAGGTGACTTACTCTGGGTATTTGTGTTGGGAAGTTTGGTTAGAAACAGATTGCTAGGAAGAAACAAATGAACTCACATAAGCATGTGTATTACTATATATTTGAATGACACCATCGATTCAAGTTTGAATTGTTGAATTATTTTCTCTGTAATTAAGTTGCTTAAAACAATTTGAGAGTGATTCATCTGGGTGATGACTGCTCAAGTTTGCTATATTGAAAATAAAGGATGGAAGGAGGGTGTTAATAAGAATTAATTATTGGATTATAGGGGATTCTGTTTGGATATGGAAAGGAGGTAAGGACAATTATTACTTGAAATGAATGGACTAAGGCCTGAAGATTTGGATAGAAGTAAATGGGTGGAATGGGAATAAGAGCAGGGAAACAACAAATGACTATGGTTATTTACCTGTTGTAAAAAAATGTAGCTACTTAGGGCCTGAGCAATAGAACAGTGAGTAGGGTGCTTGCTGTGCACCTGGGCTCAATCCCTGGCACTTCATATGGTCCCTGGAACACAACCAGCAATGATCTCTGAGCGCAAAGCCAGAAGTAACTCTTGAGCACCACTAGATGTGATCTTCTTCTTCTGTCCCCTCCAAAAAAGTAGAATAAAATAAGTATAGCCATTTCTTTTAGCATGCATTTCAGGATGTGGTCTTTAGAGAGTGGGGGTTAAAAAGGAAAGAGAGGGAGGTTATTTACACAGAAGGTATCTGGGAAATGGATATTTGGGGGGAGGGCATTCATCAAACATTGAGCAAGCATGATTTTGTGGTTTTTTTTTTTTTATTAAGTAATATACATAAATATACATAATATACATAAATACAGTAAAAGATATATACATACCTCTCAGAGAGCCAGGCAAGCTACCGAGACTATCTCACGCACACAGCAAGCCTGACAAGCCACCCATGGCGTATATGATATACCAAAAACAGTAATGATAGGTCTCATTCCCCTGACCCTGAAAGAGCCTCCAATCGGTGGGAAAGACGAGTAAAGGAGGCTGCTAAAATCTCAGGGCTGAGTGTAATAGAGACATTACTGGTACCTGCTCAAGTAAATCAACGAACAATGGGATGACAGTGGTACAGTGATAAATAAATCACGCCTTATTTTTATTTATTTTGGGCTTTTGGATAAACCCAGTAGTATTAAATTCTTACACCTGGTTCTGTGCTCAAGGATAACTCCTGGTGGTGCTGGGGGAAATATGAGCTACCTGGGATTCAGCTGGGTCAGCCATATGCAAGACAATCACCTTAACCCCTTACTATCTCTCCACCCCCCGTGTTATTTTTTTTTTTTAAAAAAACTTTTATTAGTGAACCATGTGAGGTGCAGTTACAGGCTTACAAGCTTTTGTGCTTGTGTTTCCTCCATACAGTGATTGAGTACCCATCCCTCCACCAGTGCCCATTCTCCACCACCAATGATCCCAGTATCCCTCCCCTCCTCCACCCCCCCCCCCCAAACCCTGCCTCTGTGGCAGGGCATTCCCTTTTGATCTCTCTCTTCTTTTGGGTGTTGTGGCTTGTAACAGAGGTATTGAGTGGCCATCGTGTTTGGTCTATAGTCTACTTTCGACACGCGTCTTTCATCCAGAGCGGGTCCTCCAAACACCCTTTAGTTGGTGTTCCCTTCTCTATCTGCGCTGCATTTCCCCCAGCACGTGACGCCGGCTTTCAAGCCATGGAGCAAACCTCCTGTCCAACTCTCATGTCTTACATTATTTATTTTGGGGGCCACACGTGGAAGTGCTCAGGCGTTACTCCTGACTCTGAGCTCACGGAGAGCCACTGGCAGTGCTGGGGGACTACAGGTGGTGGACTGAGTACAAGTTATTTAAAAATGATGCAAAGCCATGCCAGTTTTTTTCTTTTTTGCTTACAGTAGAGTCTCTGATGATAGATAGTTAGCTTCATCTCTTCTCCATGTCAGTTTTCTTATTACTTATTCTTACTTAAAATCTTAAGTAATTACTTAAGATTACTGAAGTATTCTTACTTAAAACCTATGAAATTATATGGAATATCAGAAAAGAATTAGCAAACTTCTATAAATCTTGGTAATAAATGCACAAGATAACTGCACTCTTGATTAAACTATTTAATGAATTCTAATCTAATCATGGCCAATATTTTTCCCTTTGTTTCTGGGTCTCTTCATAATTGACTCCTTCTAGTTCCCCACTCCTTCGATATATTCTGGATTTTGCCACTAGAATATTTCATTGTGACTAAATTCTTGTTATTGATATCTAAATCTCTTTATGATCACAGAATTCAATCTAAGCAAATTTATAATTTAGTCAGTATGAGCAGAGAGAATCTTAAAAAATTAAGAAAAATCTGAGAAGTGTGTTTTTGTTTTGTTTGATTTGGTTTTGGGGCCACACCCAATGGTGCTCCCTGCCTACTCCTGACTTTACACTCAGGGACCAGTCATGGCAGGCTTTGGGGGACCATATGGAGTGTCTGGATTCAAACCATGGTTGGATGCATACAGGACAAGTTCCTTATCTGCTGTACTGTTGCACTGGCTCCTATAAAAGTATTTTTTTTATCAAAAAGAGAATGTTGAAGCTTATGTTATGAGAATATATTATAAATAAGTCTTAAGTATCTGCAATAATGAGTAAAATATTTTAATAAAATTTTCTATAGTGTAAGAAAGTCATCTGAAAACACACAGAAAGAACATCCCATCTAAAACAGTAGGGCCACAGCTGCAGAGATGTCTCCAGAAGCCCCACCAGGCTGCCTCTCATTTCCAGGCCCCCAAGAGGGAAGAGGAGCCCAGCCCAGCCCCAGTACAAACCCAGCAGCCCACACCCCCCAGAACCCAGTCACCACCATGCTCACCCGCCGAGTCCCACGGGCTCAGGACCAGCCCCTCGAGCATCAGAATGAATCTACTCAGGCATGTGGCTTTTGTGACCAAAATCTCTGACTCTCCCAGAGTTGGGAATGGGCGGCACCCCCCACCCCCCATATTTTTCTGTAGTTCTAAAGCCTGGTGGTCACACCCACTAACTGCTTCTGGCTCCATATAATTGTGTATGATTGTGTAAACACAAAAAAGGGGGGGCACAGGGCAGCGGCACGTGCTCTCTCTCTCTCTCTCTCTCTCTCTCTCTCTCTCTCTCTAGTCTCGAGCCGCTTCCCCCACCCCAGAGAGGTTGGTGGTGATGATGAGGCAGGTGAAGGAAGGAACAAGGGCCAGGCTGGTTGGTCTCAGTTGCAGTTTATTCTATTCCCATCTCCATTCTCCTCTGAATCTCCTCCCGCTTCTTCTTCCCCCATGCTACTTCATTCTCCCTCTTCTCTGGATCTGGATCTCGATCTGGCTTCTCCTGATCTCACGCCCCCAGCCCACTCTTACAGCCTAGTTAAATCCCCCAGCATGAGGGGTTGGGGCTTACACATAGGTGTGGTCACAATCAATAGGAGTAAAGTTCTTTCCCTCAGGGGATGCTGCTTCTAGGACAGATTGTCTTTCAGCAGGACCACCCGCCCGAGGGCGGAATCCCATGGGTGTGTTTCTCCTCTCCTTGTCCAACTAACATATAAGCATTCCATAATATTAATCATTTTGTATGGACACAGTAAGAGATGCATTAAGCTTATAGAATTGCTCTCTTGGGGCCATCTCGATCTTAGGCTACAGTGCTCAGGCCAGATTAGTTTTCCTATCCCTAGCAGGGTCCTAGTCTTGTTGCTTTTGGATCATGACAGCATTTGTCCATGATTAAACTCTTAACTTATAGTTAATAATTGTGGCATTTTGGCCTGGCCCATATCGATGCCAGGGTAACTCACAGCTTGCCCTGGGTCCTTTCAGTCCCTCATCAGGACCCTGCTTTTGGGGTGCTAGGAACTAAGGGCAACTAAGGCTTAAGTCGAGAAAGCAGATACCCAGGAATGAATAATATTGAAGCCAGTTAAATCCAAAATTACAAAAGCATAAAATTGTCTTCCTTTGTTCATACAAAAAGGACATTGCTTTAAACTATTCAAAAGACATAAGGAGAGGAGAAAGGCAGTATTTCACTCATAATATAAAATCATAGATTTCTAAGGAATCTGACCTTACAGGTTAACAGAGTCTGACTAGGGGGAAAGGCTGATTAACTGGTTGGGGAAGAGAGCATAGAGACTGGTTACAGATAAAGGAATGGGAGTGACTCGGGAGCACTTTGGTGGGTGTGACCCGATAAACTGGAGCTCCTTGTGGCAAGTTGGAAAGGACAAGCCAATGGTATCCTCCAATTGATGGCCATGACCCAGGGACTCATACAGAACTCTCAGGAGAGAGCCACAGCTGCAGAGATGCTCTTGGATCCCCGGCATTCCCGGCATTCCCAACTGCACATACATCCCTCCACCTTCCTTTTTTGACGTGCTGCTTTAATATTCTGTCTCAGTCTTTGGCTTTTGTCATTTTGAGTACAATGTTCCTCCGAGTTTTCTCTTTGGGTCTATTTTGCTGGTTTCCTTCCAGCTTCTTGGATCTAGGTGCCTGCATTTCTCAGCTATGGGAAATTCTTACCTGTGATTTCTTTAACTGGTAGCACTGTAGTACTGTTCTGTTGTTCATCAATTTGCTCGAGCAGGCACCAGTAACATCTCCATTGTGAGACTTGTTACTGTTTTTGGCATATCGAATATACCATGGGTAGCTTGCCAGGCTCTGCCGGGTGGGCGGGATACTCTCGGTAGCTTGCTGGGCTCTCCAAGAGGGACAGAGGAATCAAACCCGGGTCAGCCGCATGCAAGGTAAATCCCTACCTGCTGTGTTATCTCTCCAGCCCACCGGTAATTCATAAAATTTGCCTTCCTGTTACTCAAGACTGATGGCTCTTAAACCGTTAAACTGTTAAACTCATCCCGTGGTTCATTTCTTTTCAAACTTCCCTCACCCCCAATCCTATGTTGTTTCCCCCTTTACCTTTATTTAAACACTGTGGTTTACAAAGTTGCTAATCATGTAGTTATTTCACTCGTTCAGTGTTTCAACAGTGTGGCCATCCCTCCATCATTGCCCCCAGTTTCCCACCCACCCTCAAGGCTGCCTCCTTATCAGGCACAAAATAAATTTATATTGTTTATTTACAACAAAATGGTAAGTGAATTAGGCCCAGGATCAATGACACATAAACCTTCCTGAAATCAGCACATGGGACTCTAAACAACTGGTTGTTGACAATAGATCTTATCAAAATAGCTTTGCCAGGGAATGAAGAAAGCATTATCCAGCTATTCCTTCTATGATAATAATCTCACTCAATGTCAACACCTAAGTATACCAATCAAAAAATACAGAGTTGCAGGATGCATTAGAAAACTGAAACCAACCTTCTGTTGCTTAAAAGAAACACATCTGAATAGTTAGGGAAAATACACACTCAAAGTCAAGTATTGGAAGACAATATTTCAAGCAAACAGACTCCCACAAAACAGGCTGGGTTGCCAGTCTTATGTCATATAACAAGAGATGTCAAGCTAAAATTGATATGAGACAGAGTTAGTCGTTTCTTCTTCTTCTTCTTCTTCTTCTTCTTCTTCTTCTTCTTCTTCTTCTTCTTCTTCTTCTTTTTTTTTTGCTTTTTGGGTCACACCTGGCAACGAACAGAGGTTACTCCTGTCTCTGCACTCAGGAATCACCCCTGTCGGTGCTCAGGGGACCATATGGGCTGCTGGGAATCGAACCCGGGTCGGCCGCGTGCAAGGAAAACGCACTCCCGGCTGTGCTATCACTCCAGCCCCAAGATAGTCATTTCTTAATGATTATGGGATTTGTACATCAGGAAGGCCTCAAACTTCTATACATTTATGCACCTAATGAGGGGCCAGAAAATAGTTAAAACAACTGCTAGTACCACTTTTGGGAATATATCTCCAGGGTACAAAAAAAGCACAGTAGAAATGACACCGGCACCTGTATGTTCATTGCAGCACTGTTCACAGTAGCCAGAATGTGGAAACAACCCGAGTGCCTGAGAATACCTAAAAACAGAAAACTGGTTAAAGAAACTTTGGTATATCTACACAGTGGAATACTACGCAGCTGTTAGAAAAAAACAGTCATGAAATTTGCTTATAAGTGGATGGACATGGAGAGTATCATGCTAAGTGAAATGAGTCCGAAAGAGAGGTATAAACATAGAAAGACTGCACTCATCTCTGAAGTATAAAATAACATAATGTGAGACAGTAGAGACAATGATCAGGAGGATTGCTCCATGGTTGATTGTAAAAAACTAAGGCAGGCCGACGGGAGTGTGCACTCGAGGGCTCTCTGGGCGGCTCTCTCACTGCCCGCGTTTGGTGCTCTGGAACCGCTGTGTATGGACTGGATCGGGATGGCTGTTGGCCAAGGATAGGCAAAGGAAGAACGAGGACCAAGCTGGTTGCTGATTAGTTACCATTTATTCAGTCTTCCATCTTTCTCATCTCCTGCACTCCTAGCTCCGTCGTCTCTCTGGATCTACCGCAGCCTTCTCCTTCACTAGTCTCTCCCCTACTTGTCTCCCACCTTGCCCTCTAGGCTACACACAGCCAGGTAGCAAAATCAACATAAGAAAGCCCTTCCTGAGGGCTGCACAACCTAGGAGCATTCCAAAGCCCTTCCTGACTCTTAAGGTGTTTTTCTCTTTCCCTTACTTCAAACACTCATTAACATCTTAATATTAGTTATTTTTGTATGGACATAGCAAGAGATACATTCAGGCTTGCATGGCAGCTCTCCTGGCAACATCTTGCCACAGACTCAAACCACAGCACTCAGGCCAGATTAGTCATTCCTAACCCTAGCAGGGTCCAAATCTAGTTATTGCTTTTTGGATCATGACAGCATTTGTCCATGACTAAGCTCTTAACTTATAATTAAGCATTAGGCACTTTGGCCAGCCCCATCTCGATGCCAGGGTAGCACATAACTCACCATTTGCCCTGGGTCCATCCCGTCCCTCGTTGGGACCCTGCTTTTGGTGGTGCTAGGAAGTAAGGGCAGCTGAGGCTTAGGTCAAGAGAACAGATGCCCAGGAGTCATTTGGAGTCAAATGACTCCCAGGATACAAAAGCATAGCATTTGCTAAGTCTTCCTGTGTCCATACAAAAAGGACTTGGCTCTGAATAAACTATGCAAAGGACTTAAGGAGAAGAGAAAAACAATATTTACAAGTTAACAGAACACTAAGAAAGAAGCTACAAATAAACACAGAGGAATGGGAGCACTGTGATGGGAGTAACCCAATAAACCTAAACTACCTGAGGCTGTGTTATCATACAGTGGGTAGCCTGCCTCAAGGCACACATCAAGAAGAACATAAAGAACCTGTCTTGGCTTGGTTGTAAAGGAAGTAAGAGACTCATTTGCTGCAGGTATGAATGGCAACGGATACAGCCTTACTGGAAAACAATATGGACACTCCTCAAAAAAACTAGGAATTGAACCCCCATATGTCCCAGCAATTCCATTCATTGGAATATACCTACAGGACCTGAAAAACATAGTGCAGAAAAAGACATTTGCATTCCTGTATTCATTGCAGCACTATTCACAATAGCCAAAATATGAAAACAGCCCAAGTGCCCAAGAACAGATGACTGGATGAGGGAACTGTGGAACATAGACACAATGGACTATTACACAGCTGTAAAAAAGATGAAGTTATGCAATTTTCTGCTACACGGATAAATCCAGAAAAATATGCTAAGTGAAATTAGTCAGAAGGAGAGGGATAATACTGAATGAACTCTCTCATATAGGATCGGGTGCTGAAAGGTGATAAGGTGTTATGCATGGTATCCTGTCAGCAATAAAACTGTCAGATGCCCTGTCAGTGGCAAAACAGAAAGAAAGAACAAGAAAAGCTTCTGCCACAGAAACGTGAAGGTTGGTGGGGAAAACTGGGTACATTGCTGGAGGGAAGTTGACACTGGTTAGGGGATTAGTGTGGATAATATTGTAGGCCTGAATCACAATAATAAATAACTAATTCATGTGAATCAAAAAAACAACTAATAATGGCTCTTGAAATTTGGTTGTATATTATCAAACACAAATGATTAAATGCATTGGTATTACCCTATTTCACTTTCATTGTATAATTATGATAATAAGTTTATTTTCCTACATATAAGCATTATTATCAGTTATGACAGTTTACAAAATACCAAATTTTCCACATATAGAAAATAATTTAAGTGCACAATGACATCAGAAACATTTCAAAAAGAATTTGTTTGCATCTCAGCAAGTGGAAGCAAACATAAACAAATGGGACTACATCGGACTAAGAAGCTTCTGCACTTCAAAAGAAACAGTGACCAAAATACAGAAAGAGCCCACAGAATGGGAAAGAATATTTACCCAATACCCATATGATAAGGGATTAATATCCTGGATATACAAGACACTAGTAGAATTGTACAAGAAAAAAACCTCCAACCCCATCAAAAAATGGGGAGAAGAAATGAACAGAAGTTTCTTCAAAAAAGAAATACATATGGCCAAAAGACACATGAAAAAATGTTCCACATCACTAGTCATTAGGGAGATGCAAATCAAAACAACAATGAGCTGTCATCTCACACCACAGAAACTGGCACACATTCAAAAGAACAAAAGCAACCAGTGCTGGTGTGGATGTGGGGAAAAAGGGACGCTCACTGTTGTTGGGAATCCCGACTGGTCTGGCCTTTCTGGAAAACAATATGGACAGTCCTTCAAAAACTAAAAATTGAGCTTCCAAATGACCCCGCAATACAACTTCTGGGAATATATCCCGAGGATGCAAAAAAAGCACAGTAGAAATGACATCTGTACCTATATGTTCATTGCAGCACTGCTCACAATAGCCAAAATCTGAAAACAACCCAAGTGCCCTAGAACAGATGACTGGTTAAAGAAACTCTGGTACATCTTGTATCACTTGTATCATTTGTCATCCCATTGATCTTTGATTTGCTCGAGCGGGCACCAGTAATGTATCCATTCTTCCCTGTCATGTACTAGTGTAGCCCAATGATATCTGCTCACTCCAGAAACAGGAAGAGCCTCAAACTGTTCATTCAGGGTTCTGACGAAGAAGTCTGACCATATCGTTGGTGGGTGGCCATGTGGTCATTTGACATCCCATGGAATCCAGTCAGTAACAGCTCTAGTTCAGCGGTCATTTCTGAATCGCATTACGTGTCCGGCCCATCTAATTTTTGATGCCTTGGCAAAGAAGACAGCATCCTTGATTCTTGACCGTTGATGGAGGTTGGAGCTCCAGATTCCTTCTCTCACTTGAGTGAAACGTGATACTCCAAGCATAGCTCTTTCGATTCTTCTTTGGGATACCCAAATAGCATTCTCATCCTGCTTCCATAGGGCACAGGCCTCTGAGGCATATGTTAGCGTAGGAAGAACGGTGAAGTTGAAAAGATGTGCCCAGAGTTGGCGGTTCTTTGTCCTCTTAACCACTTCTTCGATGCTCTTGAAGACATTCCACACTGCTCTCTTCCTCCTGTGTATTTCCGGTGCCAAGTCATTCCTCATGTTGAGTTCTCGACCCAGGTACACATAGCTGCTGCATTTGGAGATGTTCGTTTCATTGAGAGCAAATGGAACGTCAGGGACTAGTTTGTTTTTCATGAACATCGTTTTGCTGAGATTCAGCTGCAGTCCGACCTTTCCATGCTCACGGTCGAAGTCGTCCAGCATTTGTACCTCTTGGCTAATGTTTGGTGTTATTAGAACGATGTCATCAGCGAAGCGGAGGTGGTATAGTTGCCAACTATCTGTCTTCACTCCTATTCCTTCCCATTCTAGTCATCGCATGATGTTCTTGAGGGTGGCACTGAAGAGTTTCAGTGAAATGGTATCACCCTGCTGCACCTCTCTCTTTACGTCAATGATCAGTTCCTTGTAAAATGGTGAGATTCCAGTGGTGAATCCGCAATACAGCTTGTGGAGGATCTTTATGTACTGAGTTTAAACACTTTGTTTGGCTAGGGCTTCGATGACCGCTTCAGTCTCAACAGTCTCAACATCTACTCAATGGAATACTATACAGCTGTTGAGATATGAAGTCATGAAATTTGCTTATAAGTGGATAGACATGTAGAGTTTCATGCTAAGTGAAATGAGTCAGAAAGAGAGGGACAGACATAGAAGGACTGCACTTATTTGTGGAGTATAGAATAACATCACATGAGGCTGACACCCAAGGAAGTAGAGACAAGGGCCAGGAGGATTGCTCCATAGCTGGAAGCCTGCTTCACGAGCTGAGGGGAGAAGGCAGATGGAATAGAGAAGGGATCACTTAGAAAATGATGGCTGGAGGAACCAGTCGGGATGGGAGATGTGCGCCGAAAGTAGATAATGGACCAAATATGATGACCTCTTAGTGTCTGTGTTGCAAGTCATAATGTCCAAAAGTAGAGAGTATGGGGAATATTGTCTGCCATGGAGGCAGGGGGAGGGTGGGAAAGGGGAAGGGGCATAACGGGGATATTGGTGGTGGGGAATGTGCACTGGTGGAGGGATGGATGTTTGATCATTGTGTGATTGTAACTGAAACATGAAAGCTTGTAACTATCTCACGGTGATTCAATAAAATTTTAAAAAAATTCTTTGAGTCTAACAATAAACTCTATTGAGGTAAATACTTGGGCTTTTAAAAAGTAGATTTCATCAAAATGTCAATTCACTCTCATTATATCTTTCCCCCCTAAATTGTTTGGATAATTTTATGAAAAAAAATTAAGCACATGTTGAAATAATATATCCTGACTTTGGAGGCTTATGCTTTAGAGATACCAACTCATTGAGAAGCCAGAAATTATAGTGCTAACAAAAATATTTATATTCAAAGAGGATTTAAACCTATCAAGAAATTTTTATTTTAAAAATAAATTTAAATTATTTATGAAAATGTGTGCTAGCTACAATAAGAATAGAAAATTAGGGTCTTAGAAAAAAGGGATGGGCTGGAGCGATGGCACAGCAGGTAGGGGGTTTGCCATGCATGCAGCCGACCTGGATTTGATTCCCAGCATCCCATATGGTCCCCTGAGCACTGCCAGGAGTAATTTCTGCAGAGCCAGCAGTGAACCACTGTGTATTGATGGGTGTGACCCAAAAAGAATAAAAAAATAGGGAAAATAAAATGTTTTCATGAGTTTTATTACTTTGTTGACTTTGAGTTTCCTTGGAGCCCAGGAAAAAGAAGTGTGATATATTGCATAACTTTGGATGTGATGAAATTGCAATTTCCAAAGAGAATATTTTCTTTTCACTAAATTCTGGAATTTTCTTTAACAAATAAATGTAAGAATTTATTTCTTTTTCTATGCTTTTTTTAATTCACCTCTTGAATAATGAGGTGGAAAATGCAGAAATGAATTTAGTATTCTTGTATCTTGGGCTTGAGCAATAGCACAGTGGATAGGGCATTTACCTTGCATGCGGCCGACCCCGGTTTGATTCCTTCACCCCTCTTGGAGAGCCTGGCAAGCTACAAGCTACCCATGGCGTATTCGATATGCCAAAAACAGTAGCAGCAAGTCTCACAATGAGATGTTACTAGTGCCCGCTCTAGCAAATCGATGAACAGTGGGACTATAGTGCTACAGTGCTACCCCGGAAAGTAACCTTATGAAGAAGGGTAAAGTGGTCTGGAGTAATGCTTTCTAATTAAATAACTTTATTTAGGGAAACCTCTTATGATATCAAGAGCCTAGCAAATTTATTTCACAAGCAAGGTATTTGTCTTTTTCCTTTTCTTATTTTTGCTGTACCAGAAATCAAATCCAGGCCTCACACATGCAAAGCAAGTGCTCTGTGGCCGAGCTACACCCCTGGCCCTTTTATATGTTTTCTGACTTTGTTCTTAAATGTGAATGGAGGATCAGCCAAGGCATAATGAAATGACAGATATAGTGTATTAAAATTATTTTAATATTTCATAGTTCCTTTAAAAACAATTTTTGTTTGTTATTTTAATTTATTAATAATGTCCAGTGTCCTACTATAAATAAGCTTCATGAGAGAAGGGATTGTTACGTTGCTTGCCTTTTAATTCTCAGTGCCTAAAACAATGTCTGGAGCATAGTAATTAGTAGATAAATTTGAATAGTAAATGGATTAATGCCCTTTTATATTTTTATATTGCCTGCTGCTACTGCCTTTTTATTGTAAGTTATAGAAGGGTACTTGTTTCATATTCATAAAGTGTAAGACATGGCCTCTGCTCTCAAGGAATATGAAATCTTCTTAAAGACACAACATACATATGCATAGTTTATAACACAAAGATACATATTAACTACCGATGATGAAAGCTTTGTTCAAATAAGATTGACTGTGAAAGCTCTAGGAGTTCAGAGAGAGCTGGTGAGCCAGTAAAGCAAGAGTGAACGTTATTGGATTTCAGTTGAATTCTGAAGTTCTGTAGTCAGAGATACAGGGAAGAGAATATCCCCCAGCAGTAGGACACTTGCCTTGCAAGTATAAATGGTCGGGTTCCTTCCTGGCACTATAGCCCATTACTCACTACCCCCAGCCCCTCCACCCCTATGAAATAGTCAGATAGGATGCAAAGAATTCATGACATTAATGGTGTGAGCAAAAAAGATGAGTACAACTTAGCAATTTTGGGAGTGGGGAAAAAACTGAGGAGGACATGTTCATTTTGACTGGAGTGATGGCTTATATTAGAAAAGAGTAGGAGCTGCATAAGAATTACCTGTCTTTGGTATTGAAATGCTAGTCATGTAACTAGAGGAAGATATCCTCTCTTCCATGGAGGTATGTGAATTGAGCAAACTATTTGAGTAAGTAAGGTGTGTAATGATGAGAAGATTAATTTGTGGCAGAGTATATTGGGTCATGGGGAGGGAGAGACTAGGAAGTAGAAAAGAAGTAGGAATATTTTTGGAGATTTTGCAGTAATACAAACATGAGATAGCTCAGGCTGAGATCTGTGAAACAGGAGTGGGATAATGTGCAGTAGGATAAGAATCCTGGGACTTTGTGAAGCTTCAACAATGGTTGCAATATGAGATGGGGAGATTAGGGGTAAAATTATAGGTAACTAGGAAGATTGGACCAAGCGATGGAGAAAGTCATTATTGTGTTAAATAAAGAGAAAGTCATCTGGAGAATCCAGTTAGAGGATAATGAATTCAGTAAACAATGCGCTCAGGTAATGAGAACAGAAGTGATGGACCATTTGCCCTGAATTGATCTCAGAATAACACAGTTTGGATTTACAAAATGAATCCATTACTTCTTTGATATTTTAGGTTTTATTTTTGGAAGTTCAGTATCTGTTGAACTGTTTTCCTGGACCCAGGCCCACCATTTTTTATTCAAACCTTATTCAGATATTTCAGAATTCATTCCATGTACCTATATTTAGTAGCTTGTACAAAGGGACTGAGGAAGTATTTTATTATTAAAAACAATGTATCTGTAGCTGAATATATATTAATTCACGTTAAGTGGTATGAATAAATAAAGACTGTAAATGGTCTTAAACCAGTTCAGTGTAGGTTGTGTTGCTAAATGAATTCAAGTTCATTTAGTCAGATGTTGATAGAAAATAATTGTAAAAATTAAAATATTTTGAATTTTGAATTTCAGAATTATAGAAATTAAATAATGGACCTGTAATTGACTTGAAGCAATACTTCAAATTCATCTTTTATTTTCCCCAAGATAATCAATAGTATAAGATTCATGATTCCTTTGTTAGATGTGTGTGGTAATGAGTGGCCTCATAACTGTATGCCTACAAGAGAATACATGTTGAAAGTTTATTTTCTTGTTTTTATATCATGTAAAGTATTAAGAGCTTTTAAAAATTGATGTCAAGGAGCTGGAGCTGTAGTACAGCAGGTAGGGCGTTTGCTGACCTGGGTTCAATCCCCAGCATCCCATATGGTCCCCCTGAGCACTGCCAGGAGTAATTCTTGAGTGCAGAGCCAGGAGTGACCCCTGTGCATCACCGAGTGTGACCCAAAAAGCGAAATAAATAAATAAATAAATAAATAAATAAATAAATACAAATTGATGTCAGTTTTCAGTTTTCAGCAGAGTTTAGAATAAAACATTTTCAATAATTCCAGAAATTTTAGAAGATAAATTCTAAGGCTTTTACTTTCCATTTTTACTGTCTTCTCTAAAATACTGTTACTCAACAGTAATTTTTCATTTAATTAATTTAATAAAGTTAAGTGTTTGTTTTTCATCTCAGTCAAGCTTAATTTGAAAATCTTTTCAAATTAAGTTATACCTATAATTTTGTCATTTCAAAATTAGAAAAATTTAGACAATCTAGAAAGTGTAGAAAAGATAGTGATGCTGATCCAGGAATATCAATGAATGGGGAAGAAGATCTAACTATATATTTAAGAAGGAAAACATTTTAATGCAATAATATGAGCATTTATTTCTTTTGTGCTAATTTGAGATCTGAATAGCTGAATAGTATAAATAACCCTCAATTTTTACTGAGTTGATAGTATATGAAAATATATGTATATGTATTATATATTCAGTGTTAGTCAACAATTGATTATTATATATATTGCTTATATATTGCTTATTATATATATTGCACTATCTGTGATAAATACCTTATTTTAGAGAAATCACTTGAAAAAATTATATATATATACATATATATGGCCAAATTCTGCTTAAATAGAAATATGTTTAGTTGGACATTTTCCTCGTAAAATATGGCATTTGATTCTCAGGATAGATATTACTGATTCTCTTGTCTCATCTTCACTCACAGTCATTGTATTCTGAGTGCCAGCATATTTATTTTTCCTTGACAATTGAACTGTCAGCATATACTTTTTTCTTGTAGTGTTAAATAATAAATAATTTTAATTAGAAGTTACCGCAGAATTCAAGTTATAGAAAATTAAACTCCCCCTAACAAAAGTTAGGAAAAGGAAGGTGGGAGATGACTAATGTATAGTGTTGAAAAATATACAAGAGTGACTGAGCCTGGTAAGTCTTTACAGAAAAAAACTCTTATGCTGTTACTTTAATCTTCTCTCTCACAAAATAAGAAGGAAGATAGGGCCCTGTAGGGTCTTTTCCTCCCACACTTGCTTATTAAGTACCTTCATTACTTTGTATTGCAGTCACTTGAGCATCCATTGGCACTAAAGGGCAATCAGCTGCATCTTTCAGTGTACTATGCTCCAGTCCCCTAGGGTAGTGGAATCAGATGCTGTAGAAGGATACTTCAAGGACTTAATAAAACCAACTCAGGCTAGAGCATTGTAATTAAGCAATTATTAACCAGCGTACTATTTAAGGTAATTTTTATTATACTTGATAGAATCATTAACTGGCAAAGGTACTCTCCCCACCTCCCTGTTCCTGTTGTTGTTATTAGAATCAGGTCTTATCATTGCCTCTAGTTCTTCTTTTCATTTCCCACCTTCATGAAAGGGAATGAGAGGGACTGTTCATGAATTTGCTTGTTGTCCAAATAATAGTGAAGCGCAGTGAAGCCCAGCAAGGAAATTAAGAGTTGAGTTCATTATTAGAAATCAGAAAACTTACCTGGGCAGGGATGGTTGACAATGTTCCCTGTATCTTGTCCTAAAAAACAGGAAACCGTGATCAGAGCTTTTGGTTTTGTTTTGATTTGGGGCCATACTTGGTGATGCTCAGAAGCCACCCCTGGCTCTGCACGCAGGAAGAACTTCTGGCAATGCTTAGGGGGCCATAAGGAATCAGAGGGGTTGAACTATCCCACTGTGCTATGGCTCTGCCCCCTTAATAAGAAATTTTAATTTGCAGTTTCATATCAGAAGGAAGTGTACCTTGGGGGAATCACCCAAAGCAATTTTATTGGCTGTAAACCATCTCCCAGGGCTGCGGGGGGGGGGGGGGGGAGTGCTCTGGCAGCTCCCCACATCGCTCTCCCCATCAGTGCCCCGGGTGGGGGGGGGTGGTCCCGGGCTGCTCGCCCCCCTGGGGAAGATAGAAGAGGAAACGAGGGCCAAGACGGTTGGTTGATCAGTTGCCATTTATTCTGTTCTCCCCATGCGCCTGTTCTCTCTGAGCCCCCCATTCTAGCCCCACACTGCCCCTCACTCCCGCCTCCTCTTGTCTCTCCCGCTCTCTCTCCCGCTCCTTCTCACAGCTGCTTCTCTCTCCAGCAACCCCTTCACGCCCTCTCTCTGCCTCTCCCTACTCCTCTCCACCCCTTGCCCTCTGGGCCCATGCAATACTGGCCTGGTAGCAAAGTCAGTTTAAGAAAGCTCTTCCTGACTGCCCGCAGGCTCAAAGGCAGAAACACCACCTAGGGGTCTTTCAAAGCCCTTCCTGACTGCCCTCTGGCAAAATACCTCTTAAGGTGTTTTTCTCCTTTCCTTAGTCCAAAAACTCAGTTGACATCTTAATACTAGTGATTTTTGTATGGAAACTAAGAGATATATTGAGGCTTGTAGGGCTGCTCTCCTGGGAACATCTTGCCACAGACTCAGACTACAGCACTCAGGTCAGATTAATCATTCCTAACCCTAGCAGGATCCGAATCTAATTATTGCTTTTTGGATCATGACAGCATTTGTCCATGACCAAGCTCTTAACTTATAGTTAAGCATTAGGCACTTTGGCCAGGCCCAGCTCAGTGCCAGGGTAGCACATAACCCACTGCTTGCCCTGGGTCCGTCCCGTCCCTTATTGGGACCCTGCTTTTGGGGGTGCTAGAAAGTAAGGGCAGCTGAGGCTTAGGTCAAGAGAACAGATGCCCAGGAGGAAAATATCATTTGGAGTCAAATGACTCCCAGGTTACAAAAGCATAGCATTTACTACTTCTTCCTGTGCCCATACAAAAGGACATGGCTCTGAATAAACTATGCAAAGGACTCAAGGAGAAGAGAAAAACAATATTTACAAGTCAAGAGAGCACAAAGAAAGAAGTTACAAATAAACATAGAGGAATGGGAGCACTGTGATGGGAACAACCCAATAAACCTAAACTACCTGAGGCTATGTAGGAAGGACAAACCAATGTTATCTTACACCTTAATCAGAAGTTTTAATTTGCATTTCAGAGCATAGCACAGCATGTAGGGCATTCGCCTTGCATGTAGCTGACCTGGGTTCGATTCCTCCGCCCCTCTCTGAGAGGCTGGCAAGCTACCAAGAGTATCTTGACTGCACGGCAGAGTCTGGCAAGCTACCGATGGCATATTCGATATGCCAAAAACAGTAACAAGTCTCACATGGAGATGTTACTGGTGCCTGCTCGAGCAAATCGATGAGCAACGGGATGACAGTGATATCAGAAGGAAGTGTATCTCAGGGGATCCGCCCAAAGCGATTTTATTGGTTTCTCTCTGGCCCACCAGTTTGCAAGCCACCCTTCCTAAAAAGTGCTTCCCAGTCCTCTTTTCCATTAAAACTGCTTCTTAAGATCATGCACCCATTATAGTTACCCTGAGAGTATGGATCTGCCACCTTTTGACTGCCTCTGTGTGGCAGTACAACTGTTTTTTGACCTGTCCCTTGATCTTTTGGTCCTTATGTGGCAGTGGGAATGGACCCTCAGGGTTTCATGCACCAGGAGGGGAGAGCCTTTGGAACAGTTTTTCTCTAATTCATTTTCTCTTCTCTTTCACTCATTTGTATAACTAGAATGACTCTTTTTTTTTTTTCTTTTTGGGTCACACCCGGCGATGCACAGGGGTTACTCCTGGCTCTGCACTCAGGAATTACTCTTGGCGGCGCTCAGGGGACCATATGGGATGCTAGGAGTCGAACCTGGGTCGGCCGCATGCAAGGCAAATGCCCTCCCCGCTGTGCTATTGCTCCAGCCCCTAGAATGACTCTTAAGGGATAATTTCATAATGTTAAAGTATTATGTTATTTGGGAAGGCTGATAAACTAATAAAGATGATAACAGTTAGCTTTATGGAACCTAGGCTGTCAAGGTGAAAGGACTTGTGAGTTTTTCCTTGTTATATTTTTCAGCCAGTTTCTCAGTACCTCTATTAATGGTGGACTTGACTTCTAAGAATTATGTCTCTGATCACTGTTTTGGCAAAAAATCTTGAGTCTGAAACTAAGCAGTGCTTTGCAACTCTGGTAGAATTTATTGGAGAGGGAAAAAGGAATACTGTGCTAGGGAAAGCACTGGCAGAAATGTAAAAGAAATGACAAAGTGTTTGGGCATAGAATGTGAATGGATCATTTTTTTCTGAATCAGCAGGTAGCGTGGAGTCAGGGAATGAAATTAATTAAATTTCATTAAAATTCATTCTGAGAACTATAGGAAACAATGTATCTCCCTCCCTCCCTCTCTCCCTCCCTCTCTCCCTCCCTCTCTCCCTCCCTCCCTCCCTCCCTCCCTCCCTCCCTCCCTCCCTCCCTCCCTCTCTCCCTCCCTTCCTTCCTTCCTTCCTTGTCCATCGTTCCTTCTTCCTTCCTTTCTTCTTTGGACCACACAAATCAGTACTCAGGGATCACTCCTGGTGGTGCTCAGAGGTCCTTATTTGGTGCCTGCAATCAGACAGGGTTGGGCTGTGGGCAGTGCAAGCACCTTATCCCATGAACGATCTCTACAGCTCTATAGCCCTGTCTCTCTCTTTTAAAGTGTAAGTTACATACGTAGTCTAAGCTTATTAATCTGGAAAAGTAACTCTAAGAGTAGATACAATCAAAAAAGAAAATTTTTTGTTTTGATCTTGGCTGTAAGGACAAGAAAGATGAAGGTAGGATGAGTTGGCCTTGGGTGGGGATATAGGCTGCAATTCCCTGGTGCACCTGATACTGAGGATAGAGTGCGTGTCAGGGAAAAGCTAGAGAAGGTATGAAGGAAGACCTTAGGACTAACACTTTTAAAAAAGTTACTTTCTTCGGGGCTGGAGTGATAGCACAGCGGGTAGGGCGTTTGCCTTGCACGTGGCCGACCCGGGTTCTAATCCCAGCATCCCATATGGTCCCCTGAGCACCACCAGGGTTAATTACTGAGTGAAGAGCCAGGAGTAACCCCTGTGCATCGCCGGGTGTGACCCAAAAACGAAAAAAAAAAAAGTTACTTTCTTCATTTTAACTATTTCTATTCCCTAAATCCATCTCCATTATTACTCAACATACAGCATATTTTTTCCAGGTTTGCTGAAAAAAAATTCATCTTGGTTATTCATAGCTCTTGAAGAGATTTTAAAAAAGGAAGAGTTATAAATACATAATAAATTAAGCTTTAAAGATATTAATACTACTCAGTTTCTTATTTGACACAGTATTTGTCCAAATTTGTTCGCTTTTTTGGGAGCACGCTTATTGACTTATTTCAGTTCACTTGCAAAGTATAAGAGCTCTAATAATATAGTTTTTGATTTTGTTCATTTCAGAAATACATATTGAGAATTTTCTAGAACCTAAGAATTCAGAATTGAACAAAACAGTTCTTGCCTTGAATAACATTACATTCCTTTGGAAATGATTTGCAATAAACAAGTCAACACATATATCAGGGCAATAAATGCTGTGGTACAAATAAAAATTAGAGAACTAAGGAGGGATCTGTGAAGGAATTCCTTCTTTGATTAGGTCACATTTAAGTGAAGATGTACAGATGGAGGAGCAACTTAGGTTGCTTTGTGGGCAGTGGAAAGGGAGCACTGCTCAAGGTGAGAAAAGCAAGTCTAAGGCGTCTAAGCGTGATAAAATAGCCCCACAGTTTAAAAAAGTGCAATTGTAAAAGCTTTGAAGCAATCATGTGGTTTGATGAACGGTAACGTGTAGTCTGATGAGTAGTAAAGAGACCAATGACTGGTTCAGGGTGAAGAGAGAAGAGAATAGAAGCAGGTTGAGATGGCAGAGTGAGATCATGCGCATATTTCACCTTAGAATGCCCCCTTTCCGAAGTAAATGCAAAGAATGAATAAACAAATATATAACTTGAAGAAGTTATCTTCTAATATAGAACTACTGTACTGCAGATGTTTGGTAGTGAAATTCTTGAGCACTGCTTCCTAATTTATTCTGAGTTAATTCATAATCAATGATTTTCATCCTTTCATTTATTTATTTTTCTAAACTCCCTTTTTGACTCATTTATAGTGGGGGGATCACTCTACCTTACTCCCATCGGTGGGGTATATAGGTGAAGAAAACAGCATTTTATGGTGGGTAATTTAAATAATACTAGAATGATTCTACTCTGTCTCCATCGCAGTGGGAGTGCTCATTGTGATGGTACTTTTAGACGTGGAAGGTGTGGAAATGCTCTTGGAGGCAGCACATGTTGTGGTTGTCCCGATCATCTGTCTTTAAAATTCTGATATAAGAAAGACATCTCCCTCCATTAGGAAAAAATAGACGTTCTGCCCACCAGGTGGAAGGGTGGTATTTTATTGAGACAGAAGTTTGCAGATTTTTCCAGTCCCTCTCCTCCATTTTCACCCTTACAGGATAATCACATGAAAAATGATCCTATATCTTTATTTATAAATTTTATTTCTGCCTCTATTTATTACCTAACCCAATAGTGAGTGAACCTGTGCCCTCCACTGAGGTTTTTTTTTATTAATTAAAAAAATTTAATTGAATCACTGTGGGAAAGCTACAAAGCTTTCGTGATTGAACACCTAGCCCTCCACCCATGTATATTTTCCACCATTGTGTCCACACTATCTGTCCCGCCACCTAACCCCACCTCACTCCCTGCCTCCGTGGAAGGCACCTTCCTTCTTACTCTCTAATTTTGGGCATCATGGTTTGCAATACAGATACTGAGAGGCCATCGTGCTTGGTCCTAAGTCTGCTTCCAGCACACATCTTCCAACCCGAGTGATCCCTGCAACCATCACTGACTTAGTGATCCCTTCTCTAGCCCAGCTGCCTTCTCCCCCAGCTCATGAGGCAGGCTTCCAACCGCCTCCGCTGAGTTTTATAAGCAAGAATATGTTTACACTAGAATTTACTTACCAGATGAAATCTCCATGAAGGATCAAGTTGAACATGAAAGAGGAATATTTTCACTTTTCTTGAGAAACCTATCAGAAGTAGGTGAAGGAAGATCTTTACACAAGCACTTTGTGTAAGAACAATTTAGCCTAAGACATATACAGAAATGATTAATGTAAGAAGTACAATGCTTTAATTCAAGAATTTCTAGTATTTGTTTTCCAGGAGACTCTGGCTAGGCTATGAGAATGTAACAGTGAGCAATAATAGAAACAGCAAAAATATTCAGAGTTCTTGTTTTCATGTCATACACTATCATGTGGGGAATATTTGCAACTGTGATTATTCTTGAAGGTTACTTTTTTGTTTCACTTATCTCTGGAATGATGGCATTGTACATCCTAGTTCTGGAATTATTCATGGCTGGTTGAGTGTGAGGAGATACTTCTCAGCTAGAATATTTGATTGCACATGCAAGACCCTTCAGATTGCTCTTCTCTTTTCCTTGGCAGCCAACTTTGTTTCAGATAGATGTGCTCACATTTTCCAGAATCTAAGAGTGATGGTAATGTAGAAAAGAGATTTTTACTTGATCCTCTGTGTACTTGTAGTATGAGAAAAAAGAAAAACCTCACAAAAATTTGTTATTTAAAGCTGTTATGAATTTTAATTTATTTTATACTGTGACCTGTACTTTTCTAACTTACAAGAAATTAAACATTTTTTTGCATTGCCTTCTAAACTTTACTTCCCCCCTTTTAAATGGTTTATAACTAATTATTATAAACTAGCTCAAGATATGTATAATTTAAGACTTTTCTGTGTCTGTAGGATTTACTGTGATCACCACTAAAGTTCCAGGAACACCCTCCCACCCAAAAGGCCCCTTTACTCACACCCTTTTTCTTCTGATAACCACCTTAGTTTTCACTGAGTAGAGGAGTAAGTTTTAATGTTTTTTGGTAGTTCATTTGCTTTAGTTATTTATATTCTGTATGACCGAGACAATCTGATAATTGTCTTTCTCTTATTCATTACCGTAGGCATCTCAAGACATATTCCTTTTGTTCCCAGTGGCATAATTTCACCATTAAAAGTGGCAAAGTAATCTACTGAGTATGCATACATTACAACTTTGCCCAGTCATCTGTTGATGGACATTTAGGGTGATTCCATGTCTTGGGTCTTTAGTATAATGTTGCTATGAATATAGGGGAGTTGATAATCTTCAAACTAGTGAAAAACTGAGCTGGAGAGACATTACAGTGAACAAGATGCTTGCCTAGCAGGTGGTCCACCTGGGTTTGATTCTTGCCACTGATCATGGTCACCAAGCCTCAGCAGGAGTGATCCCTGAGCACAGAGCTAGGAGTAAGTCCTAAATATAGCTGGGTGTGGCCCTCAGATAAAAGTCCAGTTCATATTTTGCATACATTGAATCTGAAAGTTCCATCTGTGAAATTATGTTTATTCTGTACAACTTGGGAACTTGTTTCTGTTAATATGAAGTAGCTCTTATAAAATTAATTTTTTATAAATAAAAATTCTAACCTATTCCACTTCCTGGGAAGTACTGAAAGTGGCCAGTATTGGGGCCCCAGGTGTATCCAGCAGTACAGAGGACCGCAGCATCACACTGTCAGCCCTCTGAGCTAGTGTGCCAGTGTGTTTCGCTGAGAATCCCTTATGGAATCCCAGACTACCTGAGCATTGCTAGAAAGATTCACCAAAATGACAACCTCTTATCTTCTCAATTACAGAAATTTTAAGGTATTGGATAATCAATAAAAGAATACTTGGGACAGCGAGATAATAAAGAAGGTGTGATACTTTTCTTGTATGTGGCTGACCCGGGCTTGATCTTTGGCACCCTTTTCCTCTGATCACGGCCAGGAGTAATTTCTGAGCACAATTCCAGGATGAATTCTCCAAAGAAAATCAAAGCAAAAACAGGAGGACTCAACACTGATCAAAGGAACACTAGTAAAAGCCATATACATATAGTTTTAACCTTAAGCGACCTTTCTTTAGCTCTGCTGAAGATGGAGGTAGCTCTCACTACAACAGAAAGTCATGATATCTCTCTCTTAAAACTCTACTGAGGTTCTGTGATATACAATAACACGACACTGTTAATGATTGTTTTCCATGCCCATAATTCCAACACCACACCCAGTGCCACCATCTACCCCGCCACCCCCAAGGATCCCAACATTCATCCCTTTCAGTCCTCCTGCCCCTCCAAGGTATCTACCCACGCCCACCCCATGCAACCACAAACTCTGTTGTGTGAGTCAGTTTTTCTGTTGTGTTGTCTTTGGCCCTTGGTTGCTACTTTACTGAATATTTTTGATTCCTACATGTGAGGACAATCATTCTGTATCTATTACTTTTTTCCCCTCAATAACTGACTTCAGTCAGCACGATGTCCTCATGTTCTACCCCTATTGCAGCAATTCATATGATTTTCTTCTTTCTTAGAGATATGGAGTATTCCATTGCGTATATATACTATAATTTATTGATCCATTCATCTGTATTTGGGAATTTGTGTTGCTTCCATATTTTAGAAAGCTTTTAATTTTAGGGCTCAGAATGTGAAGTTGAGGATTGGCTCAATATTTGGAAAGTACTAAGGAGATTTTTAGAAACATTTGACTCATATAGTTGGGAGACACAAATTTTATGTATGAACTCTGCCTTAGTCCTTGATGACACATCTAAATAAGCTATACACTCCAGATGGAATCTTCCAGAAACCCATGAAAAGCAACAGGTGGAAGCTTAATAGACCCGAACAAGAACATGCTCCAGGCTGAATCTGTGTCATTCTTTGGGAGTGACCTTGCTGGACAGAGGTTAACGGTGCCAATCAGATAAGCCTTCTTGTGGTAAATCATCACAATAATGTGATCCATACTCCAAAGAATACTCTCGGTGGCTTGCTGGGCTCTCTGCGAGGGACGGAGAATGTATATCAGAGAATACAAGCAAGTATGTTAAAACCAAACACATGTGTTCTGCTTTAGGCACATCAGTGGGCTAGACTATAAGAGGTCTCCCCAAAATAAAACATAAGTAAAAATTTATTGTTTTATTTTTTGTGGTGTTGGGGATCAAACCCAGGGCTTTGCACATGCAAGGCATGTGTTCTACCACTTGAGCTACACTCCCAGCTTTTCATTTCTAATTTTTAGATTAAGTTAATTTTAAATTAAGCTAAATTAATTTAAATTTAGGGGTGAGGGGTAAGAAGCTTTGAGGTCATACCCAGTGGTACTCAGAGTTACTCCTGGCGGGGGCTAGAGAGATAGTACAGTGGGTAGTCACTTTCCTTACAAGTAGTTGACCCGGGTTTGACCCCCTTAGCTTATAAAGTCCCCAAACCTGTCCGGAGCAATACCTGAACAGAAAGCTAGGAAAAAGCACTGAGAACAGCTGGTGTGCCCATCAAAACCAACCAACAACCCAAACAAAGAAACAGAAAAGTCACATCTGATGGTGTTCAGGGGACCGTAATCTGGGCTGGAGATCTAACAGTTCAGTCACATGCAAAGCAAGTATCTTAATCCCTGTACTATTCTGAACTCTGACCCCTTGAGTTCTTTTAGATAAATTCTCTATGGCTAGAATATTCTAACAAATATAAAACTCAAATTTCTAGAAGTTTCATCCAACTTTCATCCACATCCATGAAGCATTAGATAATACCCTTGTTTTGGCTAGAATGGAGACGTTACTGATGCCCGCTCGAGCAAATCTATGAACAATGGGGTGACAGTGACAGTGACTTTAAAGAAAACAGCAGTTAGTGGAAATAAACACCATCAGTTAATTAGTAGTTCGGAGCTGTAAAGGGGTGCTTTTATTCATATTGTTCATAGATAGAGAAATGCAAAGGAGACCAACAGCAGTTTCATACTCAAACTTCTTTTTTTCTTCTTTTTTTTTGCGTTTTGTGTCACACTCAGCGATGCACAGGGGTTAGTCCTGGCTCTGCACTCAGGAATTACTCCTGGCGGTGCTTGGGAGACCATATGGGATGCTGGGAATTGAACCCAGGTCGACCGAAAGCAAGGCAAATGCCCTACCTGCTATACTATCGATCCAGCCCCACAGTCAAACTTCTAAAAACAAAAAAAAAGTTGATGTCAAAAACATAGGAAACTGAGGTCATGTTTCATGTTGCAGGATAAAGAAATAATGATATAAATGAGTCTAAATTTTTACCACAAACAAGTCAGAAAATATTTAAAAATACTGAAAGAAAAATATTAAGTCAGATTTCTATATTAAGCCAGCATATACTTCCAAAATCAAGGTGAAGTTTAAAAAGTTCAAACATATAAATATTTATTTTTAGTAGACTGCAAAAACTTCTTTAAACTGGATAGCAATTAATCCAGATAGAAACGATTCAATGCATAAGAAATAATAAAGAGTATTGGAAATTACACACAGGAAATAATTTAAAAACTATTTCATTTATTTTCTCTCTGTTTAAAGAAAATGTTTAAAAATATATAATATTTCACATAGAGTATGCAAATAGAGTATGATGATGGAAAATACATCACAACAGGGGCCCTGGAGATAGCTCTGGGGTAAGTGCTTTGCTTGCGTCTGACTAACCTTCAATGCCCCATTACCACGGATGGTTCTCTGAGCACTGCCAGGGGTTACTCCTTAGCCCAGAGCCAGATATGACCCCTGAAAATCATCAGGTATGAACCTAAAGTCAGAAAAAGGGAACAGAAAAATGCATGTTAACAATAACACAGAGCATGAAGATATTAATGAAATCATGTTGTTGTGAGAGTTTTTACCTTACATGGGGTGACATTAGTTCTCACATATGGAGAAACGTTGCAATCTTTTAAGAAATCACAAAAAATAAGAGAGGATATAAATGGAATCTAAAAAGGAAGCAAATAAGATTGCAGAATATTCAGAGTGAAGCAGGAAAAGCATGATAGAGTGACAGCATAAAGATGAGAAAATGATAAAAAGAAATAGCAGAGAGGTAGAACTAAACACAACTATCTGCATAAAACAAAGCACCTCAACAGGCCAGAGAAATAGTATGGTAGGTAAGGCGCTTGCCTGGGTTTGATCCCTGTCCTGACATACAGTCTATCCCCAGCCCTGCTGAGAGCATCCTTGAGTGAAGAGCCAGGAGTAAACCGTGAGCACCATCAATATGAGCTCAAAAAAAAAAAAAAAAACCCAAAAGGTCTGAAGCATTCGAATTAAAAGACTGATTGTCAAGCTGAATAAAAAAGTTTGCTTAAACTGCCTTTATAATTACAGAAAACATGTTTTAAATATAAATATAGATATCTAAGTAAACAGATTAATGTTTTCATGAATAGTATAATAAAATTGATGTGGATATGTTAGTATTAGATTAACTAGCCAAGGTGGGCATTACAAAATGATGAAATCTGAAGCTATAAAAATCATAAATACAGGGGCTGGAGAGATAGCACAGCGGGTAGGGCATTTGCCTTGCACGCGGCCAACCCGGGTTCAAATCCCAGCATCCCATATGGTCCCCTGAGCACGGCAGGGGTAATTCCTGAGTGCAGAGCCAGGAGTAACCCCTGTGCATCACCAGGTGTGACCCAAAAAGCAAAAAAAAGAAAAAATCATAAATACAGATGTGTCTAATTATGGATATTTTGAACATCTAAAACTAAAACTACCATGATTAGATAAAAAATTCATAATCAAGATTGAGGTGATTTTTTTTTTGTTGTTTTTTGTTTGTTTTTTTGTACCATATCCAGTAGTGGTCAGTGCGTCTGACTGAATGCTTTGGGGGGTCATGCAGTGTTGGGAATTGAATTCCCCAGCCTTATTTATTGTTACTATTGTAATAATTGCTAGAATATAATTAGATAATTAATAAACATGAGTAATGTGAAAAACTTAAGCCTTGATATGACAACAGGGTAATGTGTGATACATACCAACAAAATGTCAAAATACACTTCTTTACAAATGAAATGGACGATTCACCAAAATGAAACTTAAAAAATAAATTATGGGTTACATCTGGCGATGTTCAGGGCTACTCCTGGCTCCACACTCAGGAATTACTCCTGGAAGTGCTTGGAGAATCACATGGGATTCTGGGAATCTAACCCAAGTCTGGCATATGCCAGGCAAATGCCTTACCTGCTGGACTATCTCTCCAGTCCTTCACCAAAATGAAATTTTATGTATGTGTATATTTTTTGCTTTTTGGGTCACATCCGGCAATGCACAGGGGTTAATCCTGGCTCTGCACTCAGGAATTACTCCTGGCGGTGCTCAGGGGACCATATAGGATGCTGGGAATCAAACCTAGGTCAGCCGAGTGCAAGGCAAATGCCCTACCCACTGTGCTATTGCTCCTGCCCCGAAATTTTATATTTTTTAAGAAAAAGGAAATGAACAATTTATTTATTCAGTTTACTTAGTACTTGCACTATACTGGACACATAAATTGTGTCTAACTGAATTTCAAATAAAAAATTCATGTTTTCTAACTACAGAGAAATTAAAGATAAAAATACAGGGAGATAGCAAAAGGGTCAGGGGTGCATCCAAACATTTTGGAGGCATATCCCTGGACATTCTTAGGGGCCACCAAAGTCACACTGAGGAGTAGAAGTTTGGTGGCCCCTAAGAGTCCCTGGCACCACAGGACCTGAGCAGCCTCATGACGTTGGGCCCTAGTACTGAATTCTGCTCACACTGACCCAGTTGTTTGTTTCGATGGAGCCTGGTACGAGCAATGCCTCCCATTTTCTTTTTCCCTACGATTGCCGGTTGTTATTTCAGATCTGTTTCAGGAGAGTTTGATCTATCTCTTTAAAAAATCAAATGTGTATTTTATAGGGATTGCATTAAACCTGTGTAATGCTTTGGTGAATATTAGTCCTCTTACTCAGAGGTTAGAAAAAGGAAATTGAATCAAGTGTAAGAAGAAAGGCAGTAATGAAAATTATAGCAGAAAGCAATAGGAATGAGTATACAATAGAGAAAATTAACTACTGATTAAAAATATTAACTAGGGGGCTGGAGTGATAGCACAGCGGGTAGAGCGTTTGCCTTGCACGTGGCCGACCTGGGTTCAATTCCCAGCATCCCATATGGTCCCCTGAGCACCACCAGGAGTAATTCCTGAGTGCAGAGCCAGGAGTTAACCCCTGTGCATTGCCAGGTGTGACCCCCCCCAAAAAGTAACTAGATTTGACATTGCTGTTATGATTGGTCAAAAAGCAAAGAGAGAAAACACAAATCACTAATATCAAGAGTTAGAGACATTCATTCTAGGTTCTAAACTGCCACAACTGGCTGTGCTCAGGGCTTAAATCCTGAGTCTGCTCAGAGATCATTCATGGTGGTTCTCTGGGGACTGTATGTGGCTCTGGGGATTGAACCAGGGGGGGGCTGTCATTGCAAGGCAAATGCCCTACCTGTTGTACTACGTGGATTAATTTTTGAAAGACATAAAAAACCCCTAAAAATAGGAAGATAGAACTTGATAGTTACATAAGAAGTTGAATTCACTATAGAAAAATATCACTATACATAAAAAAGAATTCTCAAAACCAGAGGCAGAGAAACTTTTTTATGCCGAGGGCCATTTGGATATTCATAACACCATTACAGGCCAGACAGTTCAGGTAGGTGGGCTGCAAGCCGCCAAGGGGAAGCATGTGTCTGCCTGACAGTCCCAGGGCTGGTCAGGCGATTCTGCTGGCCTGCAGAGCTCTGAGGGCTGACTCTGCCCATCCCACCATCCTTCTTCCTCTTAACACCTGCGAACCAGTGTCTGTCCTGCAGAGCAGAGCACAGACTGGCACTTCTAACCAAGACCACCCGTCAGTGACTTTCAACCTTTCTACACTTGCTGGGCTGCACCTATGAATGGGTGAAGTTAAATACCACTGATTTAATGGGCTGCAGTCTTTGGGAACTTGTAGGTGCTACTTCAAAAGTAGAAGAGAACATCAAGGATCCATTTAGATTTGAATTTAATACTTGTACGATATGTGCCAGACACTGTTCTGAGCATTTTACAAATATTAACATTTTTCCCAGACATGTATCATATAGCAAGGACTTTGGGGGTGAAGGTACATTTTAGAAATGAGCATTTATTATACCAAAGGCTATGTGCTCATCAGAACTGAATGTTTTTGGCTGCTTTTCTGCCCATGGTTGGACTAATTGCAGGATGCTTTCAAATGTGTACTTTGATGGCAAAAAACAATCTATCAGTGTCTTTTTTGTTTTCTCTGAGCATTTAGAACAGAATACAATTGTTTAAACCCAAACTGCAGATCGAATTAGAATATTTTTTGTCTTATTTTTATATCCTTTCATACTCTTGCTGTACCATCTATTCCCTTTTATCACAAAATGTAGAATTTTATGTTACTTGAAATTTATTTCAGATGTTGTCCCTTATTTGTCTTTGTATAAATCCTTACCATTTTGCATATTGTAGGGGCTTCATAAGCATTTCTCAAGTGGACTCTATTGAATGAACATAATTGTCTATTTTGTACCATGACATATCTGAAAGAGCAACTTCCATTGCAGTTTCAATTTCAGTTGGCATCATGGTTTTGAAACCGGTGACTGATGTTCACTTAATGTTGTCTTATTTGTTTGCACAACAGTCACGAGTAGTTAAAAACCCTATCGAAGCTATATTCTAGAACAATTTTGCAGTACTTGATTGGTTGACTTGTAATAGATTTTATTTGATTTGGGGCCACATCTGGTGTTTCTTAGGGGTTGTTCCTGGATCTGTGCTCAGAAGTGACTCCTGGCAGTGCTCAGGGGACCATATTTGGTGCTAAGGATTTGAACTGGGCTCCCTGCATGGTGCCCACCTACAAAGCAGCTGCTTTATCTCCCTTCTGGCACTGACGTATTGATTTTACGATTATTGTATGACAAAAAGAAGTTAATGTTTCATGAAAGACTAATTGGAATTTGTTTTTCAAGAATTGACGAAGAATCTTTTGTTCCCTTTGTGTGCAGAGAGCCCAGCACTTAGCCCCGCGGGATCTTCAGCAAAGCTTCCAGTTTATGTTGATAATGAAAAATAAATTTACGAGCTTCCTGAGTCCTTCCTTAATTCCCTAAGGGATATTCTTGTTGATATTTAAATATATAATTTTACTTAATCTTACAGTGGTAACTGCTGGAAGGTTAATGATGTAAATAAGCGTGGCAGTCCCTTGGTTACAGGGGGTTAGCTGGGACAAAGACATTTCCAGCTTCCTAGCTTCAGAACTTCCTGTATCAATCACAGCCTTTCCATTTTTGCTTGCTTCCTATAATATTGAAGGATTGGCTGAAAACAGTACTGGCACAGATTATCATTATTATATAGATCACAGATACTGAAAGAAAATTGCCTCTAAAGTTAAACTGAAAGGAAATTGCCTCTAAAGTTAAACTGAAAGGAAATTGCCTCTGCTTCTAACCGTAGAAGTTCTAGGCATTGCATCTCTTTAGTTGATGTGCAACTCAGTGATATTAGAGGAAATTAGAGGAATTAGAGGAATAGGTATAAGAGCATAGAAATTATTTTAAAAAATTAAGCATATGACTTAGTAATTTGAAAATTCTAAATGCCTTTTGTTGCAGAACTTTTATGTTTTAATATTTGCAGAAACATAGCTAACTCAATAATAAGGATGAGAAATTTTCAATCATTACATTGCATGCAGTATAGAGCAAGGCTGAGTATGACAGTTCACCAGTTGCAATGGCATGTTCAGTCTCTCCATCTTCTAGGGTTCTTTTCTTGAATGTTTCGGGCCACATCCTCAGTGCTGAGGGCTTGCTTCTGGTTCTGCACTCGGGGACGAACACTGGTTGTGCTCAGGGACCCTCCCGGGTGCTGGAGATGAAACCTGGGCTGGTTGCATGCAGAGCGGATTCCCTGTCCGCTGGTCTGTCTCTCCTGCATCCACCTTCCAGTTATTTGGCAAAGAAAGAGAGAAAAGAAAGGACATAAATTGGTATTTAACTTCACTAGGAAGTAATCTGTAACATATTGCGGGGCTTGGGGATGTGACTTGAGCAATACAACACACGTGCTCTAGCCCCAGTACAGAGTGGCCCAGTACAGAGTGTGCGATTGGATCGAAAAGGAGAGGAAAGGAGATGGAGAAGGGGGAGGGGATAGTTCCAGAAGTAAGTTATAGAGTTTTACCCCAGAATTGTTGCAAACTGCTTTTTAAAGTTATAGCACTGTGGAACTGTTGTCCCTTTGTTCATCAATTTGCTCGAGTGGGCTCCAGTAACGTCTCCATTGTGAGCCTTGTTGTTACTGTGTTTTGCATATCGAATACACCATGGGTAGCTTGCCAGGCTCTGCTGTCGGGGGGGATACTCTCGGTAGAGGGACGGAGGAATCAAACCTGGGTTGGCCTCGTGCAAGGCAACACCCTACACATTGTGCTATCGCTCCATCGATAACTTTTTTTTTTTTTTGCTTTTGCTTTTTGGGTCAGCTGGGCGATGCACAGGGTTCATTCCTGGCTTTGCACTCAGGATTTACTCCTGGTGGTGCTTGGGGGAATCATGTAGGATGCTGGGAATTGAGCCTGGTCAGCCTTGTGCAATGCAAACGCTCTACCCGCTGTGCTATTGCTCCAGCCCCCAGTGATAACTTTATAAAGTTATACCTGCACTTATTTTTTTAAACAAAAAAATAGCTTTCGATCCTAGAAGAGGACATGTACGTGACCAGTCACTGTCACTGTCATCCCGTTTCTCATCGATTTGTTCAAGCAGGCACCAGTAATGTCTCTCATTGAGAGACTTATTGCTACTGTTTTTGGCATATCCAATACGCACGGGTAGCTTGCCAGGCTCTGCCTCGCGGGCTTGATACTCTTGGCAGCTTGCCGGGCTCTCTGAGAGGGGCGGAGGAATTGAACTGGGTTGGCCACGTGAAAGGTGAATGCCCAACCATTGTGCTATCCCTCCAGCCCCAGTAGACAATAAAAAAGCACTTATCTAGATTCATTGTCAATTGTCATCAGAGAAATACAAGTCAAAATAAAATCATCTCACACCAGTAAGATTGTTAGTTATCAAAAATATGAAACAGTTTGGGGTGGGAGTTATGGTGAAAAAGGAACAATTCATTGTTGGTGGGACCACTGTCTGAAACATTGTAGGAAACATTATGTAAACTTATTAAAAATCAAGAACAAAAGTTCCATATGATCTAGTGATTCCACTTCTTGGCATTTACCCCATCCCTAAACATATAAACATTAGTTTGAAAACTTATGCACCTACATTCACTTCATCCCTTACAACAATAGTTGTAAGGGCATAGGAACAACTCAAATGTTCAATGATAGATGGGTGGATAAAGACTTTGTGGTATATAAATACAATGGAATATAGCACAGCTATAAGAGCAGGTGAAATATTGCACTTTTCTGCAATGGATGCAACAGGAGTGTATATGTAAATTGAAATAAGTTGGAGGGAGGGCATTCTGAGATCATCTTTTTCATCTGTGGGCTGGAGTGATAGCATGGTAGGTAAGGGACTCACCTTGCACGAGGCCGACCCACGTTCAATTCCTCTGTCCTTGGAGACCCCGGCAAGCTACCGAGAATATCCTGCCCGCATGGCAGAGCCTGGCAAGCTACCCGTGATGTATTTGATATGCCAAAAATAGTAACAACAAGTCTCACATGGAGATGTTACTGGTGCCCGCTTGAGCAAATAGATGAGCAATGGGATGACAGTGACAGATATAACAAAACATCCCTGTGGAAACTCATCTGTAGAAACAAAACAAGGACTAAACAGTATTAAGTGATGACAAATCCTTGGCCGTGGGTTAAAAATTGAGCTTATCAAGCCAGAGAGACAGTGCAGCGGGCAGAGGTCAGGGTTCCTATCTTGCTTTTGACAGACCCAAGTTTGATCCCCAGGACCCCTGTATGATCCTCATAGGCCCCCAGGAGTGATCCCTGAGCACAGAGCCAGGAGTAAACTCTGACCACCCCTGGATGTGGTGCCAAGACTCAAACTGAACAAAACAAAAAAGAATAGAAAGGACTAAATTGAGATTACCCAGCAAGGAGCGGGCGGAGAAGGAGAAGAGCTAGCCTAGAAATGCTGAAAGGACATTGGCGGATGGCAGTGGGTGTGCTGGTGGGAATGAGCTGTGGAAACTCGACGTGAGAACCACACATGTCAGTACTATCATAGACATGTTACCTAGTCTCTTTAGCTAATAGTTGAACTTTAGTATTAGAATTTAAATATGTTTTAAACCTCTCATTTTTTTTTTTTTTGCTCTGTGTGTGTGGAGTGGGATTTGAGCCACATGTGGTGGCGCTAAGGCCTTGCTCCTGGTTCTGTGCTTAGGGATCACCTCTGGCAGTAGAGAATCCCATATGGTGTCAGGGATCAAATTTGGGGTGGCCACATACAAAACAAGTGCCTTAGACCTGGTACTATCTCTCCAGGCCAACAACATACAACAAATATTATATTTGTTACAAGAGTACCAATATTATAATTTTATACTTGGAGTGCCGCCATACCAATTCTCACTACCAGAATACCAAGATCCCTGTACCACTATCTCACATTTTTGCAAAAACAGAAATTAACATAAAATTCACAACTATTGCAGTGAAATGTGGTGTAGAATTCCAAAGGTTAGGGCAGTAGTCAAGACAACGGAGAGAGGCTAGTAGAGGACTGCAGCAACAATGCCAGGGGAAATGCAAATTTAAGAAGAGGGTATTTGACAACTCATCTCCGAAGGAATGCCAAATCACTGACCCACCCCAGGTAGACAGGTCCTGGGCTGAGAACTCTGGGGCCTTCTCGAAGTGGGGGCAGACAGATTCCCCTCCGCGATGGAAGGCCCCGCAGCTCCCACCCGTACCTGATGTCCTGGACTTAGAAATCGCCCACTTCCCCGACTAATCTTGAAAAGAACATGCTGTCGTTAAATTGCCCCAGGTGGACTCGTCTTTGGGCTGAAAACTCCGGGGGCTTTGCAGAATGGGGGTTGACAGGTTTCGCTCCCTGCTATTAGGCCTCTAACCCCCACCCACACCAGACACCTTCTGGCACATAAACCTTCCAGTTCCACAGTTCCTGGAGCTATAACCTCCAAATTTCAGAGTACTGACAGCCCAGTAAGAGAGCAGCAGACGATGTGAAAGTTGTATAGGAGACCACCAAACTCAGAGAATTAAAACAGTGTTGGGGCTGGAGCGATAGCACAGCGGGTAGGGCATTTGCCTTGCACGCCACCGACCCGGTTCGATTCCCTGCATCCCATATGGTCCCTCGAGCACCGCCAGGGGTAATTCCCGAGTGCATAAGCCAGAAGTAACGCTGTGTATCGCCGGGTGTGATCCAAAATGCAAAAAACAAAAAACAAACAAAAACAAAAACAACAGAGAAGACGAAACTAGCACCAACCGGTTTAATAAATCCTCAATGACATTAGTAACATCATTGTGAGATATAATAATGATCACAAATTGATCTAATTTTTATAAATTCATTTACCATTTTGTTCTAACAAGCAATAAAAAGTAAATTTGTTTGTGCCTGCTAAGGTGGCAGGTTTGGGGTGGGTGTACAGCTGGGGAAATGAATGGAAAGTCGCACTGATGGAGGGATTGGTATTGGGACATTGAATGCCTGAAATAAGTGTATCATGAACAACTTTGTAAATCACAGGTGTTATAAAAAAAGAAGTGAATATTCAATAGAGATGATCATTTTAACAATGTTGCAGAGAAAGAGTAATTAAATGTGATAGATATAGAGACTAAAGTTTGTAATCAAATACATTTCTATATTACTTTTGAATAATTATTAATAGGCTTGAGTTCTCAGGATTCTACCACATGTAAATTTGAGCAAAGTCTTCTTTATCCTTTTATTACCAAGCTTAGTTACAATTTAAGGAGGTACATTAAACAAGTATTGTATAGCATGAGAATTACTTAAAAAGTAAAAGTTCAAGAGTCTCTCTTAATTAAAATATTTTATAGAGAAATTATATTTATGTTTTACAAGCATATTCATAATAGAGCTCTTATTAACTAATTATTTTTGTATGAATATGTAATTAAAAATTGAATATGTTATTACTATATAAAAATTAATGTACTGAGAAGGGGAAACAATCTTGCTAATTTTGTGACAGTACGAGGATAAAATTGGCACACTTTTAATCTTTTAAAGATATTTTCTTGCTTTACTCTTTCTACTTATTTTTATTGCATATTTTATTATTATTTTTTAATTGCATCATATGAGATAGACCCTTACAAAACTGTTCATGATTAGGTTTATAAGAAATATATAGGAGGCCAGGGAAAACAAGGGCCAGGAGGACTGGTCAATGGTTGGAATCCACCACAAGTGTGTATGGGGCAGAAGGTAGGTAAGATATTGCATATTTTTATCTAGCTAGATTTTCTTTTCCTTTTTACAGTGACTTCCTCTGTTTTATTTTGGGGATTTTTTACTGCTTTTTAATCAATACTAACTTAAGTTTTGAATTTTATTTTTATGTATTAGTTTATTTTTGCTGTACCTTAAAATTATATGCAGATTTTTTCTTTCACTTCTGTATTTTATTCATTTGTCATTTCAATTATTCAGTTATAATTGTTTTGTTTTAGTTTGCTTTTAATCTAAAATAAAAAAAAATCCATGTGTTTTCATTTAATATCCACTAGTGTTTTTTAATTTACTTAAAAAAGATTAACTTTATTCTTTGTTTTATTCTAGCTTCTCTTTGATAATTTCTGGTATTTTTTAAAATTTGGACTAGTTCTCCTGAATTTTTTTGCTTTATAACTTTATTGGGACAAATAAAAAATTAAAAAATAATAAAAAATAAAGTGAGAGCTTTCTGCTCTTCTATCATAATAAATAGGAGTTAGTAACTTAATTTGTCTCTTTTTGGTGGAGTTGAACAAGCATCATAAACCATGTTCTTGTAAGACAGCCTCATCTAGAACTGGAGCAATAGCACAGCGGGTAGGGCATTCACCTTGCACGCGGCCGACCCAGGTTCAATTCTTTTGTCCCTCTGGGAGAGCCCGGCAAGCTGCTGAGAGTATCTTGCCTGAATGGCAGAGCCTGGCAAGCTCCCCATGGCGTATTTGATATGGCAAGCCAGTAACAACAAGTCTCACAATGGAGACGTTACTGGTACCCTCTCGAGCAAACTGATGAACAACGGCATGACAGTGCTACAGTGCTCTGGTTTATGAATAGTAAATATTGCATTTTTGGTGTTTTTATTATCTGATTTATTCTCAGTTTAAGCGTTTTTTTTCTTTAGTACTCAACTTACAGTAAATATTCTCTGCATATAAGTTGAGTTTATTTGTGTTAATATATAATGTTTTAATATCTTCACTAAATTACACTTAGTCCCTTTATCTATGGGAGTATAACTGGATATGAAATGGGGTGGAGTGAAGCCAAAGTGACCGAATTGTCTTTGGGGAAGGAGGTTAGAATTATGTTTTCTTATTAGCAAGTACATTTAATATTTGATACTTTTCATATTGTTACCCAGTGACTCAATTAATATAAACTATATTGACTTTTCTTTGTAAGAAGTGACTTCTTTACCATTTTATTATATAAGTGCCCAAATTATTTTATAAATAAAACTGGAGCGATAGCACAGGGGGTAGGGTATTTGCTTTGCACACGGCCAACCCGGGTTCGATTCCTCCGTCCCTCTCAGAGAGCCTGGCAAGCTATCGAGAGTATCCCGCCCACACGGCAGAGCTTGGCAAGCTACCTGTGGTGTATTTGATATGCCAAAAAACACTTAACAAGTCTCACAGTGGAGACGTTACTGGTGCCCATTGGAGCAAATCCAGTACACAGTGCTACAATGTTGTTTAAATAGAGAAATACAGTTTTGTGCAGCCTTCAGCTTAGATAAAAGCCCAAACCAAGGGGTTGAAAAGAATTTCAGGGAAGTATTTTTGTATGCATTTGTAGGGCCTGGTTGTATGTGTACATGAGTATATGTATGTATATGTGGCACGTGTATTGTATGTATGTGATGTATACAAAATGAATCAGATTCTGCTAGGACAAGATGAGCATAAGAGGTTGAACCTAAGATAAGTTTTGTAGGAGATCCAGTAATGGCATATTTCTTACTATTAACAGTTCTACATGCTCAGAATTTTGGAGCAGTTTCCTGAGTTCTCAGATATTTGAAATTTACATTTGAGATTCTGTGTGTGTGTGTGTGTGTGTGTGTGTGTGTGTGTGTGTGTGTGTGCGCACACTGCTACAGATCAAACCCAGTTCTTATACATTCAAGGCATGCACTTTGCAACAGAGTCACATATCTATCCCCTACATCTGAGATTTTAAGTTATATTACTACATTAAGCTTTAGTAGCTTAAGCAATTTAACTTAGTAGAGGTATTTCTACTTTTCTTTCTAAAAGTCATTCATATTTTATCATATACAATATATTTTAACAAAATTATTTCTAAGTTAATATTTTTTTTGTTTCTCTTCTTTCTATGACTTTATCTTGATTGATCACCTAGATGACTAAAATGCAAAGACACTGAGAAATTCAGTTCAAGTTAAAAAACCCTGATGTGGTAGAAGAGCATACCTTCCGTGATATGCATGCTGTCTAATGATTCTTTTTGTATCCATGGCTTTGTCCTTTGTCTTCCAGTTGTTGTTTGTTTTGTTGTTTTTTTCTGTGATCACACTGGTGTAACTTGTGATTTGTCTTCGTTTATTCAGCTGTGGTGATAGTCCCTGCTTGATTTTGTTCTTTGAGTTTTTGATGATTCATCTGTTGGATCCTGCCCGAGATGTTTCACTTCTTCTTTGCCTCATCAGGCATTGAACTTTCAACTCAGTTTGGCAGAATTTTGTCATCTTTAGAACCTTTTAGGAAACAAGCTGAGAGTATGTGATTTTTCAAGTTTCTCTTGCCCATTACTATCCAGTTGCAAGATGGAGAGTGAGAGGGTAGTGAAGGCCTACATTATTTTTACTTCTCTTCTATTGGTGAGAGCTTTGGAATTTTAAGTACTAAGTCTTATTCTTCTGTTAATTATTTTCTCAGTAAACAGACTATATGTAAAACATATAGTGTACTGGGTGTCTTAATATCTTTTTAGGTTTTTTTGAAAATAAAATTTTAGAGGGGGAAATCTCCCAAGAGGTGTTTGGGGAACTCAGAGCCACTCCCAGGATTTTTGATCAACTGGCCACTCGGTTCATTATTAGGGCTTGAAGGTGTGATACAATCTTGGCTCTGATGCTGGAGATCTCTCAGGTGCCATGCGATTCTGGGGACTGGGTGAGGGTCCCACTCATAAAAGGCGTGCCTCTGAATCCTTATATGATTTTCCTGTGCCCCAGTTGTGCAGTGTAAAGGGTTGTTTTGAGCCTATGACCTGCCCTCTCGAGACATCTCCTAAATCTCCTGACTTGACCTTTTCTGTTTTCCATCTGCCCTCACAAAGTCATTTTCGTTGCTGCTACATTTTCAATACTAGTTTAGCATAGTACCCGGTATATAGGTGTAGACTGTTTAAGCAAGTTTAACCTTAGTTTTCTTACCAGTTACATATTTTTAAAATTGTTATTGCATATTATAAACTTAATTTTAATGTTCCTCTGGGTATATCTAAAAATTGAATGTTTTTAATTTTCTATTTTTCTGTCTTTTTCTATTTTTCTCTTTTTATAAACATTTTAAATAATATCTATGTACACTGATTTAAAAATACATGCTAGTTTGCTCTATTATTTAGGAAAACTTCCTAATACTTGTATTTTGAGTCAAAGGATAAAAAAATTTTTAGTGGATGTTTTTTTATGAACTTGTCTTATCAATTTTAATTTTCAGTTTGGAAAAAAAAACGTTTATTATGAAGACGCTTTTATTAGCCCATTAACTGTAAAAATGTATCCTATAGAAAAATGAGAAAATATATATAGATAGAGCTTAAGTAGCACAAATAGTTGGGGTAAGTGGGAATAACCAAAAATAAAATTTTGGGGGTGGGGCGCACCTGCTGGTGCTCAGGGTTCTGCTCTGAGAAACCCCTCCTAGTGGAGCTCAGGGTAGCATATGAGATTCTGGGGATGGAGCCCATGTTTCCTACCTTCTGTGTTGTCTCTGTACCACGCCCCATAAACGTTTAAACAAGTTGTCCACCATCCAAATGATATAGTAATATGCAACTATGAAAATATATGCATTTGGGGATGAAGAGATAATATATCAGGTATGTCTTGCAAGCAGCCAACCGAAGTTCGGACCTGAGCCCTTCAGGAGTCACCCCTGAATGCAGAGTCAGGAGGAAGCCCTGAGCACTGCTGGTTGTTGCCTTCCCAACCCCCCAAATAATCTATTTCTTTTTTGTTTGATTTTTTTGATCACACCGGCATTGCTGAGGGTTTACACCTGATTGTGTTCAGGGACCACATGTGGTGCTGGGAATTGAGCTCAGATAACTGTCCCTGCCCTAAATATGGTATTTCCTGATCCTTGATAATGTCCATGATACTGAGAAGTACAAATCACAGCGTAATGAATATCATATGATCTGTTTCTGTAAAAGCAAGAGTCAAGCAGCATAGTAATACTTTATATTATATAATTATACATATTTATATACTTATTTGACTGTAGAAAAAGTTGTAAAAGGATACTCTTAAGTTTTTTAAACTATACTTTAAGGCATTGTATGTGAGCATTTCATATATTACTTTTACAATAAAATGTTAGCAAAAATAAAGAAAAAATTCCCAGAAAAAAATGCTAACAAACTGTTCTGACATTTTTGCAAAGACTTTTCAAAGCTTCCTGCAGTTTCTAGAGGAGTTTTAAGGCTTTGAAGAGTTGTCCTGAAGTCAGAATGATTTTTTATACTTAGTTGGTGTGTTATTTTACATAACAGAACATCTAAATTATTGAAATTTCTCCAATTATTGAAACTCTGAGTGATAATCATTCTCAGAAAGACAGCTAAAATGTTATCAGCTCACATCCTCGCTTGGTTTCCGTCACACAATTTTTCAGAAGAGAAATTAAGTATGAAATAGCGTATTTATTTGGATAATTGTTTTCAGAAATAATCTATAATTATCAGTAGACAAGAGGAAGGAACTAATTTTGTGCAGCTAAAATAGAATCTAATAGGGTGGGGACAATAGGCATAGTTATGTATTCTTTTGATAACTCATTTGACTGGTCGCATTTGTTTATTTTTTTGTGTGTGGGGGGTGCAGATTGGGTAGTGCTCCAGGCTTACTTCCGGCTCTGTACTCAGGGATGATTCCTGCCAGGGCTTTGCAGACTTCTGTGGTGCTGGGGATTGAACCCATGTCAGCTGCGTGTAAGGCAAGCACCCTACCTGCTGAATTAATGCCCCAAATCAATTCATGGAGACTATTCTTGAAATGTTCTCTTCCTAAGGGAGAAGGGTATTCAAAGGAAAAGGTGGTCAGGGAGCTAGCCCCCAGGACTGGAGCACAGGCTGTGATCCCTGGCACTCCGCGATCTTCTGAACACAGCACCATAAATGCTGCCATGCTCTTCCAGGCATGGCCCCAAAGCAAAAAAATAAATTAATAGTGTGTGGGAAACAATTGTGTGTTAGAAATTAAGCCTAGTAACACCATGTAAAATTATTTTAAAATGAAAATTTGTTTCATCCATACATCTCTTCTTGGTCTGGCTAGTTCTCAGCCAAAAAAAGAGAACAAAATGACCTACAGAAGTTTGCTGCTGCGTGTCTGGAAATAGAGGGTCTCCTGCTGAAGTCAGTGGAGGGAGAGGGACCAGTACAGAATGACACTTTTCAGATGTGGAGTTTAGGGCGACAGTAAGGAAAGGAAGAGCGGCCAGTGTGGCTGGCCTGTGAGAGGCCTGCAGGGCTGAGTCTGCCTGGGGGTGAGGTGGAGGGATGGAGGAGTTTGGGAGACAGTACCAAGGGTCCCTGCACACGAGTGGTGGGTGTGAAGCTGGAGCACTGTATGCATGAGACTGTTATTAGCAGTATGGCACATCTTGATGCCTAAATAAAGATTGGAATAAATTTCAAAAAGAATAAAAAAGGCTCACAATAACATTAATGGTAGGGTTTCAGCACCATTTCCTCCACCAGAGCCGGCTGCCCCACCATCGCCCGGAGACTGTCTCCCCGCCGTCCCCCTCAGACTTCCTGGTGGAGGGTGGGCTTCAGGCTGGCTCCGCCTGTGCGCTGACCTGATGAAACTCCATCTGTTGGCGGCTGCAGAAGAAGCCACTGGGAAGCAGCAGGCAGGAAACCGTATTCAATCCATATTCAAGCCATATTCAAACCACATTCATTTCCCCAAATAGCAGTTTAATTTAAAATTTTTTTTTGTATTTTTTATTAGTGAATTGCTGTGACATACAGTTACAAACTATATTCAAAACATTTTTAAGTGAAAAATTTTATTTAGAAAAGTAAAATTGCTTATGGGTAAAATGATGTTTGACGTCCCTGAAGAGGAAGGTAATATTGTGAGTTAAACATGGTAGCAGGTGATCAGATTAGTTGTACAGGTGGTAATTTGAAAACATCGAAAAGTTCTGAGGGTCAGAGGGCTAGTACAGGGGGTAGGGCACTTGCTTTGAGCATTATTGAGCTGGGTTTAATCTCGAAAACCACATATGGTCCCCTGAATCCCACTGGGAGTGATCCTTGAATGCAGAGCCAGGAGTAAGCCCCCTTTCCCCAAAAAAGTGTTCCTGAAAAGTTGTACTTATACCTGATTAGCCAACAAATAAAATATATGTGCTTTTCATTACAAATAGTAATCATGAAAGCTAATTTAGCATGCTGACTTTTGAATAACGTTATCAAGCATTGATAGATACTGAAACTGAAATTTCTTTCATGTTAATATTATATTGAGATGGGTGTATTTTAGGTGTATTCTTATTTATTTATTTATTTATTTATTTATTTTCTTTTTGGGTCACTCCTGGCTCTGTACTCAGGAATTACCCCTGGTGGTGCTCAGGGTACCTTATGGGATGCTGGAAATCGAACCCGGGTTGGCTACATGCAAGGCAAACGCCCTACCCACTGTGCTATCACTCCAGCCCCAGGTGTATATTTATTTTATCCAAATTCTATTATAATATTTTTCTACTTCTCTAAGAGTCTCAGAATTTATACTCTAATTTTATCATAGGTTGTAAAGGTGGTAACAGATTCATTAAAAAGGCAGATTTCATGATATGTTTTAAAAATTTTTATAAGAAAAGAAAGCATTTTATTCAATGCCAGGGAAAGTTTTCACATAGCTATTTGTGACCACCAAATATTCAGTATGTAAGTCTAGTCCTTTGATTCCTTTGGAGCAAACTTTCAAAGCAGTTCCGGTGTGGACCACAAGGTAGAATGTAAATATGTGCTCCACTGTCGGGTGAAGTAAGTTTATTGGTGGGTTCTGCTAACATGCAGAAAGATACAGCTCCAGCTCCCCGCATCTGAGTCCGAGGTGTACGTGGCATCTCTGTCATGTGGTTCCAAACTGTCCTCTGTATCCAGCTGATACAGATGAACAGACGCTGCGGCTTCCACCAGCCATGTTATCAGTATGCAGCTCCAAACATTCGCTCATGTTCATTCAGGCTGTCTAACTCGGCTCGCTGTTAATTTGTTTCTGCTACATTTGAAGTAATCTATCCTCAGGCCTTTCTGTGTTATCGTGAATAATTGAGAGCTTGCGGGGAGGCAGAGCCAGATTGTTACAGAATCTGCTGCTAAGTCGCCGAGACACTCCCTTTACTTGAGCAAGATTGAAAGTGATTCCAGCTGGCTGGAAGGAAAGAAACAGATACCACGAGACCCTGAGCAAGGAAATCTTTTTTCCACCAAGACAGATGAATCGTTTTTAAGAAATAGAAGCAAAAGGTTGTTCACTTCATTGGAAGGTCTCTAATATTTCTCAAGTCCAGTTTGCTCTGATAGGAGCCTCCCTTGGTGGGGCTGCGTGTGCCAGCAGGGCTACACCTTGGAGTGCCTGGGGCAGGGGCCAGGGATTGAACTGGGCTTTGAACATGTGCAAGGCATGTGCTTCAGCCCTTGGAGCCATATGCCTAACCCACATTAACAATAGTTTAAACTTTTATCAGCTTTTAGTTGGAGATTCAGAGATAGACTTCTGGACTTTAACTTTCTTCCTTAAAGAATAAAGAAATAGTGAAAATGCTCTCAGTTTTTGTAGGACCAAATTTTTGTGAGGATCAAATTGAGGAATGTAAAGTACCTTCATTGTAAATGATAAATTTATATAATATAAAGTATGTTCTTATAAATTACAATTTGCAACTCACTCAGCATTATTTTCTTTCTTGGTGTGGTTTGTTTTTTCTTTTCTGCTACCTTTATAACTATATACTATTATTTGAATATAACAAAAGTAAAAATACTATAGGTTTAGAGGACACTTATGAATTTATTTTATAACTATATATATATTTTATTCCTTTAACCTTTCTAGTGCAGAAAGAAAATCAGTATCAGTTACTTAGGTCCAATGTTAAAATTATCTTGCTGAATTAAGTAGTTGTGGCTTTGCAGAAACTTGAGTATCATAAAGAAATGCAGATGAAAACCAACTCCTTGCGTATGTGTGGTTATTTATTTATAATTTATTTTACTTTTTAAAGGGACCAAAGCTGGTGCTGCCAGTGGAGGCATCTAGGGGCCACTCCTAACAATGCTTTGGTTTTGTGTGTGTGTGCGTGTGTGTGTGTGGTGCCAAGGATTGAACCCAGGATGTCACATGCACTGGGCTCTGTGCTACTGCAGTTATATCCCGGTTCTCATGCTTCAGCAGTTCTCTGACACGCAACATGGAGGCGGCCAGGTCTGCACCAGGAAGCGTTTAAGGTGGGGTTGTGGCGTGTGGCGCTTGCAGTCAGGCATCTGGTGCATGTAGGTAGCAGTGCGCTACTTTCCGGGACCCTGAGGGTACAGTCTTCCCCAGTTTCAGATAATGGGACATTGGAACTGGGTGAGAGCCGTCTGAAGAAGCCCTCACCACAGTGAGCCTGTACTTCCCTGTGTTCTTACCTCTTCCCACACAGCCGACCCGGCTTGACCTCAGCCTGCTACTGTTTCTCAAAGTGATTATATTTCACTGTCTCATAAACACATTTTGGAAAAGAAGCAAGGTTGTCTTTTAAACTTGTGCTTCTGCTTGGCAAGAAAAATAGAACTCAGTCTATTTTCAGGACCTTATTACTTAATGAGAAAGACAACCCTTTCATTTACTTAAGAGTGCTTTTGTATCAGTTTGCAGTTCTTCATGTAGAAGTACAGTATGTTATGAAGAGACTCAGGGTCACACATAGACCATTTGTGTTTTGCTCTCTGTAATTTAGAATGTTCTAGCAGGCAGAATTGGTTAAATAGATAATTCTAAAATCCATACAGGGAAAATTCATTCGAAATTATTTTTTATACATGTGATGAGTTAACCATTTCATGTACTGAGAATTTGAACTTTTGGTCCATTTTGACTTCCTTTACATTTTGTTCTTGCCTATGTCAGTAAAATAGATATTACTTGAAGGGCCAGTAAGGAGAGATTATTCAATGGTTGAGCACTTGTCTTGTGTGTGTGTGAGAGAGAGAGAGACTTGGTTTCATACCTAAGCATAATAAAGCAAAAGGCCACAGTGGAGACATTACTGGTGCCCGCTCAAGCAAATCGATGAACAACCGGACAATGAACAATGGGGTTATGAACAACTGTCATCCCATTGTTCATCGATTTGCTTGAGTGGGCATCAGTGATGTCTCCATTGTGGCCTTTTGCTTTAATATGCTTGGGTATTATGCTACGGTGCTACTTATAGCTTATTTAGTAAAAAGATTATAGTGATAAATGGAATGTAGACAAATTATTTACAGATGATTTATAGCACAAAACATCTGTACCTTCTTACTTGTCAGTGGTAGACAGTAGAAAATCCTCTGTGTTTTTGTTTGCGTATATTATGCGACCTAAGAAGGCAGGCTGATTATTTAGTTTTTTAATTAAAAATTGTTTGAGGGTAAGAGAGACTGATAGAATCTTATAGTATGCCCTGTCCAATATAGTAGCCTTGTGTGGCTACTGAACAGCTGAAATGAGGCTAGGAAAAGGAAGTATACATACTAGAATGAGTACAAAGGAAAAATGCATTATATTTTAATAATAATTTTATATTGATCTCGTGTTGAAATGACATTTTGAATATATTGTTAACATCAATTTTACTAAAAAAATTTAGTGTGGTTACTAAACCACTTACAGTTGAATATTAGATCCATGTATCTATTACATAGTACTCCTCTTGGTAGTGCATATATATGTGTGTATACATAGTAGGTGCATTATGTTTAGACCCTTCTTTCTAACAGTTACCTTACTTCACCCCTGAATTTGAAGGCCATTTAAAGAGAATTTGTACTTTCTGGAAGTATTAATTTTTGTTTTCTCCTATCAAAATTTTTATTTGAATTGCTTCCAGAGTTCACATTATAGAGATTTCATTTACTAAAAGTCTATTTTAAGTTTACTTGGGTCGACTTAAATGTTGTATAACTTGTTTGTTTATGTAGAAGAGATTCTTCCAGAGAAAGGGCACCGTCTTGTGGCAATACTGCACATAGCAGCATAGATTGATGAAGATTCTGGCGCTGTCAGATAATTTATTTCTTATACTTGGAGAAAAACACCTGAGACAAATCACAAAGATGTTTACTTCTCTGTCACACCTTTCTTCACTCTTTCCACATGGATTTCATATCAACTCTGGCACTTACTTACTGAGTTAAGTGATACTGAGTCGAAACAAACATTCTGGTTTGGAATGTTTTAAAAAATTAATACTCTCCTTTGAACTTTCCACCCCCTACAATGATACAAGGTTTTTGTACTTCTTTATAAAATAAAGCAGAGTCCTATAATTTTGCCCCTTATTCTATAAAATTCAGGAGTATTTAAATTACTTAACCTGTACTTGTCACTTGTCACTTGTCATCCCGTTGATCTTTGATTTGCTTGAGCGGGGCGCCAGTAATGTCTCCATTCGGCCCCGTCTCGTGCTAGTATAGCCCTGTACTTAATTAGTTTACTTAATTAGGTAAATGAGAAAAATACATAGCATCTCATTTTGGTTATTTGTAAATATGCATTTCCACAGGGAAGCTGGGCTTGGGTCACAGCTTCACGGGCTGACGCACAGACTGTGGACTTAGGAGTCGTGGGTCTGACCCCCAGCATCGCCTGTTCCCCTGAGCACTGCCAGGAATGACCCCTGCAGACTGATTTGGTAGGAACTCTCAAGCACATCCAGTGTGGTCACAAAGCAAAGAGAAACGGTTAAGAAAGGGAAATTGGCTTAGAAAGCAATTGCTTTCTAAAAGCTTATTTACATGTTATATGTACATATGATTTTTTGTGCATATTGTTTACCACCACATTTCTTCTCCAGAGCTTGTCAAAATAGCTGCCAAAGCCTTTGATTGCCTTTTAAGGCTGATGCAGGAGAGTGTAAGAATATTTATAAGGAATTGGACCTGTTATATTTTCGTGTCATGCAGAGGACACTTGCAACCCTTTTCTAAAATTGTGTTGTTTTATGCACATTACACTTTCTTGTAACAATAGGAAAAACAACGTAAAATTATTTATTTATTTAATGCACCCCTGACCCCACCCCACCTACATCCTGGGGCTGCAGGACTGACAGTTCAGTTCTTGGTTAAACACTGCGGTGTTCAGGGCCCCAGCGGGCACTGCTTCAGGCATGTGCTCTGCCAGAGATTGAACACAGCATGTCACTCAGGTAGGCATGTGCTCTTACCACTCAGCTATCCTGCCCTTGATAAAAATTTCTGTTTATGAGAACATCTGCAGAGAGCATGATGAGGAAGACTCAAGAAGGCTGCCAAGGCAAATACAAGGAGGCAGCAGAAAGATTGACCTACTTACAGCAAAAGGAACAGAAATTCACAGATAAATTACTTAGAGAATTAAAATAAATTTTATTCTGTTTTCCAAAAGAATATACATTTAACTTTACCATATTAGTTTTAATGATAAATGTTATTCACTTTATACTTGCATTTCTAGAAGTAGGTGCTTTCCTCACTGGAGAAATATTCTGAAGAAAAGAAAAGTTACTGAAGAAATGTGTCTTCAGTAAAGTCAGCTGATGAGGGCTTTTGACTCGAAGTTCTCTCAGGAAGACAATGATTTCTCTTGTGGGGAATTATCTATTCAGGTGGAATCTTTCAGGCAACTGTCTTTACTATCTCCCACACTCCTGTTCCCAGCCTGTGGTGTTTTGTTCTCCATCCACTTGCGCAGATAAGGCAGTGGCCGAAACTCCCCTGAGAGACGAGCAGGGTCACAGTCACTTGAGAGCTGATGCTCACTGGCCTCTTTCGGTGTCAACAATTCAGCTCTGTGTGTTTGGTCCCAGAAAGGACAGGTTCTGTGAGGACACGGGCGTGAAGCTCCCGACTCTGGCATAGGGTTGCTCTCAACGCGTGAGCAATTCAAAGGGACAGCGCTTTGGGCCTCCCTCTTCCCGGCTCTGGATAGAGATGGGAAGCCCTCATCTGTTCCCAGTGCGGCCTGAGTGCTGGCACCTGCTGCCGTTCACGACCAGAGCAGAGGTCGAGCTTCTCCTCGGGACACAGGTGTAGTCTAATGGGGAAGAGCTTTCCCAAGAAAAGTGGTATTTGACATCATGCAAATAGTGTCTTTGGTGGGAGTGCTTAACGCAGGCGGAGCAGAAAGAATATGCTTTTTGCTCTGTCTGCGGTGTACACAACGCTGAATAAAAAGTGATTGTAGGGGCCGGAGCGATAGCACAGCGGGTAGGGCGTTTGCCTTGCACTCGACCGACCCGGGTTCGATCCCCGGCATCCCATATGGTCCCCCAAGCACCGCCAGGAGTGATTCCTGAGTGCAAGGCCAGGAGTAACCCCTGAGCATCGCTGGGTGTGACCCAAAAAGCAAAAAAAAAAAAAAAAAAAAAAAAAAAAAAGTGATTGTAGGTTGTTGATATAGCATGCAAAATTTAATAAAATCAAAGATCAAATGAAATCAATCAGCTGGAAAGTAAGTTTTCGTGGACATTATAGCTATTTTAATAAAAAATTATACTCAATATCCTTTTAAAGAGATGCTGCAAAAGTCTGCCTTGGTGTTTGATCTGCTTTGTCACCATGCCTTCCAGGCAGTGTGAACATGGGGTTCCGGAACCTGAACCTAGGCAGTAGGAGAGGCAAGAACTCTGTATTCATCATGCCTGAAGGGCCATTTCTGTGGGCACATCTGGGGGTCAGGAAGGGACAGGAGAAGTCCCTTCTCATTGAGATCATAATGAAGGCTGCGGAGAGCTTCAGTAGTCTGGAACATAACTATTACTCTGGGATGACTCTGGTGACAGATATCCCATGGCCTGAGTGTGGAAGCAAGGGGGTATGGAATTTGAGAATAAATGACTTGAATGGAGGTGAATCTATTTACTTCCTTCTCGGTAAAGGTGAAAGCACAGGGAAAGTTCTTTCTGCTGTGGTTTCTGGGTATGGTCCCTAAGATGTCCCTACGAGTCTTTGCTTAACTGGTATGCCACAGTATTCTCCATTTAATACAAATATATGCAGTAAAAACACAAAAACTTGGATGAAGAAAAACTCAGTTCAGATATTATATTGGTAATATAATTCAGATATTGATGTTATATATTCCACTATTTATTAATACATAATTTTGAACAATTTACGTTTCTCTGTGCATCACCAGTTTTATATGTGCCAAAGAGATAAATGGTGTTATCTTAAGAAGTAAATAAATATAAAACCTGGCATATTGTAAATGTTCAGTAAATGCTATCACTGTTATGTATTGGAGCATACATAGGATAATATTTTGCTTACCTTATTCACAAACGTCTTATTTATATGTGAAAAGTTTTTATAATTACACATTATTCATTATTAGGGATTTGTATCATCAGTGCAGATAAAGACAGTATATGATAGAGCAACAGTAAACTCATGCCTAGTTGGTGACTAATGGAGAGAAAGTTTGTGGTACCAGTTAAGCCCTACTTTTCTATAGATCATCTTAGTTTATTGTTATAACAACTTTGTTGTTATTATTTTGGCAGATCTTGTTTCACGGGTTTATTTTTGCAAACAGTACAGGAGGACCCACACACTAGAGCAGCACAGGGTCCCACTGGTCCCCTCCCCAAACTGGCAGAAGGCTCTTAAAGAGCCCTGGTGGGGGACCGGGCACTGGCAGGAGCTTGGTCCAGTGCTGATAGTGCAGCAGCCCCGAGGTCTTCTTCTGGGTTTTGCTTTCAGCCCTGACCTGTGGCTGGCAGGACAGAGAAACCTCGGCAATGTGGCTCGGAGTCTTTTCTCCAGGTGTCGAGCGAGCACTGTGGATTCACTGGTGGCTGAGCTGCGTTGGTGGCTTTTCAAAGGCCTTGCTAGCTTGCGCACACGCCCGGGCATTGCTGGCCCGCATCTCTTATGGCCCTTTTCGTTGTGTTCGTTGGCAAAGTACATGTTTCTCAGGAACTGAGTTCCACCCCCTAGGATGCCCCTGTGGGATGTGGAGTTTCTAAGTGCTGTTTCTGTGACATTTTCAGCACTGGTTGTGAAAGTGTGGGTCCAGCACTTGACTCGACTGCACCACAACCAAAGTCCCGAAGTGTGGAGGAGGGAAGATTTAATGTTATCAATTTAGTAACATTGTTAATTATAACAATTTAGTGAGAAAAGAATTTTTGGTGGGCATAAGATAATGGCTACTCTGCTAAAAATGTGGAAAAATTACTGAGACTCCCTTATATTTTATACCTGCTCTGTGAAGGAAGTACCCGGAGAGAGGCAGCTCTCCAGGAAAAAAAGCATTCTGGAGTGGGCGGGAAGCTCAGATTGGTCGGCTGGAAACTGTCCCAGCAGTTTGGAATAGAAATCCTTCATTCTTGGAAGAGGGATATGGAAAGTGTAGCCCAAGACCCCGATACTCTCTGTGATATGTAACTTAGGAAAAGAAAAAAGAAATAACATTCAACGTGTAGCACTGTTAACATAGGACAAAGAATTTATTCTCCATGTTGTTTTCAAGACCGTTATGAGATAAACTGTTCTGTTTTTCTTTCAAATGTCAAAAATTACCTTTGAAACTTCTATACCACATTTTGTTTCAGATTTTGTTCTGTAATTCTTACCCTAAAATTAGCTCTTATCTCTTAATTCAGGTGAATATCATTTGTGTGTACTGCCATTTTAGGCAAAGTAATATAAAAGTAGCTCTTTTTTGATCAGTTTTTAGGTGAGATAAGAAATTCATCAAATACTTTTTTCTTCAGTAAGGCATCATGTTCTGTGCACTGTAAAAGTATTGAAAAATTTTATTGGAATATTTTTCAATTTAAAAGGAAATCTGGGTAGGAAGATATTGCTTTAGTCTTGCTATTCTCTTATTGATTTCTTAATATTTTTTTCCAGAGACATGATCATGGGTTTTGTCTTATCTTCAATAACCATTCTACCTTATAGGAGTATCTTTACTGAGATATGAAATAATTATATCTGACATTCCTCCAGTCTTCTTCTTCTATATTCCAAAACTTATCTGTATTTTAAAACTGTAACTCATCAGTGCACAGATATTTGTTGAGTGAATATTATATGTTGGGTACTTAAAGCTTGGAAAATGTAACAGAATAATAACAAAGAAGGGAATAATATATAAAAATGGAATAATCTTATTTGTATTTTAAATTAATCATATTAGTTGCTATATCTGAAACTACTTCAAGAGGATAAAAATTTAGGAATAGAAATACAAACTCGCCCACTTGACTACTGCGTGCAATTCAGGCACCTTACTCTGATTTTCAGGGCACATTCTTTAATCTTGAACCACTCTTCTTCCCACTAAACTTCCCACAAAACAGTCTCAGAATTTCTTCTTTATATTCCACAGTTAAATTAACCCAACTCTCTATTACTTAAATATGCTAGACTTTTTTTGTTTACTTTAATGATTCATTTTAAACTCGTCTCTTTGTGAAATATGATGATCTCCTTTAGCTCTCTGTTTTCTCTCTTTTGGGGAGAAGAATGGAGTGATGCAGGACACACTAGGTGTTTCTCACAGCTTACACCTTGCTCTGGACTTTAGGATCACTCCAGGAGTTGCTTGGGGGGCATCTGTGGTGCTGGGCATGGAAGCAGCATCTGCAAAGAAACCTGAGGGGCTGAATGTGCAAGGCAAGCCCCCTAACCCCTGTCTTGACTCTCCTTTAGTTGGTTGTGATTTAAGTATTATATACTCTTCAAGGACTGGAGCAATAACACAGCAGATAGGGCATTTGCCTTGCACATGGCCGACCTGGGTTCGATTACTCCGTCCCTCTTGGAGAGCCAGGCAAACTACTGAGAGTATCCCGCCCATACAACAGAGCCTGGCAAGCTGTCGTGGCGTATTTGATATGCCAAAAACAGTAACAAGTTTCACAATGGAGACGTTACTGATGCCTGCTTGAGCAAATAGGTGAACAACAGGACGACAGTGTGACGGTGCGACAGTGCTATGCTCTTCAAAACTAAATTTCTATGACTCCTCTATTTTCTGCTTTGGAATGAATTCATTTTCTGTGGTCTCATATATTTTACTTACTTTTTTGCCATTTAATTAATTTATTTACATTTTCCAACTTCACCTTTACACTTTATATAAATGCGTGGTTTACAAAGTTGTTCATGATGATTTGTCACAGGCATTCAGTGTTCCAACACCAACCCCACCACCGTGACACCTTCCCTTCAGTATCCTCTCCAATTTTCCTGACCACCTCTTATGCCTGCTCCCACAGCAGGCCCTCAGTAGTTTATTTAATATTGCTTGTTATCAATTTTCTAAGAGAATGATCAAAATTTTTATCATTAAATTTTTAATTGGAAGAAAGTTAATGAAGATTGTTGAATCTCATCTTGAAGCCATTAAGTCCTAGTAAAAGAGATTCCTAAGATGTTACACATTAAGCTTTCTGTAGCAAACTGAATAATTTTGTCTTTTTCTATAGCCCAGCTGTATTCCATTCTGTACATATTCCATAGTTTCTTTATTCAACCACGTGCTTTTGGAAAGTGCTGCAATGAACATAGAAGCTCAAGTATCCTTTCTGAAGAGGGTTTTGGGAAATTCTTTTTTTTTTTTTTTTTGAGAGGTGTAAGTGGCAGACACCCAGCAATACTCAGGGCTTATTCCTCTCAGGGATCAGATTTTGGTGGCTCCAAGATGACCATATGTGGTGCCACAGATCCAACCTTTGTCACTGTACACAAGGCTAGTGCCCCGCCATCTGTGCTATCTCTTGGGCCCTGTGTGAGATATCTTTGAATGTTATCAATTAATGGGAGAAACCTTGTGAAAACAAAATTAAAAAATTCAAAAATAAAAGTAGGACCTTTCCAAAATAAATAAATAAAATGGATTAATGAACCCAATATTTGGCTGGAGCCGCAGTGCAGCGGCAATACAATGTATATACAATGTATACAGTATTTGTAAACAGTGTTACCTTGCATACAGCCACTCTGGTTTCAACCCCCAGTGCCCATTTTGAGAGAGATTCTCGCCCGTTAGGAGAGATCCCTGAATGCAGAATCAGAAATAAGTCTGAGCATTGCTGGGTGTGGCTCCAAAACAAAAATAATAATAAATAAAAGTTTAGAAAACAAAGACCTCTCTCTGTATAGGAGCTGAATCTATAATATTGAGGGAAACATATAATCCTTCCTGACACTGAATCTAGCGACATCTTCAATGATTCAATGTCATAGGACAAGCGTCACAGGAGCAAAGATAAACAAATGAAATTACACCAAATTAAGAAACTTTTACCCCACAAAAGAAACAATGAGCAGTATATTTTACTTATATTCTAAGTTTCTAACCTAAATTCTGTGCTTTAAAATGACAACTTGAGTATGCTAAGGATTTTATGGGTCAGCAATCATAAAGGCTCATAACTGCAGTTCATCTGCCTCGGGGACAGAGTCACTGAAATGGGAGAGTCCATCTTCTGAATTCCTTATTGTCTAAAAACTTGAACCCCTCAATGCGTCCTGGTCCTTCTCCATCACCACATGGCACCTTATCCTTCAGGGTTTTGGTTTCTCACCATGTGAACCAGCTGGGTCTCACATGGTTGTATGAAGCTAGAATCTTTAAGAGACCAAGGTACAAGGAACCCATCTTCAAATTGACACACTATCACTTTGATCTCACTCTGCTATTAAAATCACCAGGCAGTGTGTTTCAAGGGAGCAGGGAAGGGCTCATTACTTGCTGACAGCACGATACAGACATACTGGGAGAAAAGAAAGGAAGGCTGCCTGCCATCTTAGAGATGGTTTGAACACTCTGGTAATTACTCAAGTTTCTACTTTCCCAGTTCTTGGTGTTTGATGTGTCTGCATATATATTTGTATGTAGGTCTCATGTTCATAACTAGATTGGAGATTCTTTCAGGTTGAGAATGACTGGGTAATCTTTCTGTTTCCTTAGTGTCCATTCTGTTGTTTTGCACATTACAGATTTTTCAAGACCCGTTTCTTGAATATAATTGACCTGGCAGTAGTCTCAGATAATCTATTTTAAAGTGGAAAAATAATCTAGTTCAACAAATAATTTTTTCGGGGCCAGAGAGAGAGTACAGTGGGCAGGGTTTGATCCTCAGTAGCACATATGTTCTCCCAAGCCCTGTCAGGAGTGATCCTGAGGGCAGAGTCAGGAGTAAGCCTAGAGCACTTCCAGGTTTGCCCTTCCCCAAATTATTCAAGATAAAGTAAGTTCTATGGGTTAAATAAGTGTAGGGAGCAAATATTTCTTACATTTGCACAATTTTAAATTTTCAGATACAGTAGTAAGTATTTGCTAGGTAAAGTTACTTAATGGGTGCTGTGGGAATCCAATGATTAGTAACGCCATCTTCAACATATGCTTTAAAGTCTTATTCTTTACAATTCTCTGAAGTAGCACTGTCGCACTGCTGCACTTCGTCCCATTGTTCATCGATTTGCTCGAGTGGGCACTAGTAACGTCTCCATTGTGAGACCTGTTACTGTTTTTGGCATATCGAATACACCATGGGGAGCTTGCCAGCTCTGCTGTGTGGGCCCTGTGTGAGATATCTTTGAATGTTATCTCGTTTGCTTGTCGGTAGCTGGTAGCTTGTGGGCTCTCCGAGAGGGGCGGAGGAATCAAACCGGGTCAGCCACGTGCAAGGTAAACACCCTACCCACTGTGCTAAAGTTATCATAGTAGCATGCATTTTCAAGAACTGGACAGACTGATTAACAATATAGTCAGAAAAAGTCCCCACATTTTCCATGCAATTCCCCATTCTCAGAAACTGGTTATTGATGCCTAAAGGGCTGTTCTTAGGAGACGCCCAGGTAACAAGAATCCAGGAGCTAGACTGCAGGTCCCCTGCATAGCCAGCAGAAGCCTGCAGGCCCCCACGACACCAGCTGTGACCCAGGTGGCCACAGGAAGTCACAGGACTACAACTCCTCTATTACTTGCTTCCGTTCACCAGGCCACAGAAAGTAAGACCAGTTCACATTCCTAATGGGATTAATAAAGCCTGAAGCAAACATCTCCCAGTTCCCAATTCGGCAATGACAGAATCGAGCCCCTCTCCTGCTATTCAAAAGTTCAGTCCCTGCATGTTCACTCACAAGATCAGCCCCTCCCTAAATATTCTTGCTAGAATAGTAGCACATATTGTTTCAATTAAATTTGTAATATACTACTTACTTGGAGACTCAAAGCTCATGTGTGATATGAAAATCCTGGAAATAAGGACATTTTGTTAATGTATAAGAGAGTACAAGAGTAGGGTGCTTGCTTGCATGCATCCAACCCAAATTTAATCCCAAGCACCCCCTATGCTCCCCCCAGCCCGACCAGGAGTGATTTCTGAGCACAGAGCCTGGAGTAAATCCTGAGCAGCCCGGATATGGTCCAAATACTGGAAAAAAACCCTTGTTGAACATGTATAGCCTAACATTTCCCAGGGGTGCATTTAATAATGGACCCTGCTTATTTATCACAAACATCCATACAGACTCCATGTTCTTCTGAATATATTCTTTAAAGATCAGTTTTGATGAACTTGTCTATAGCAAACTCTCTGAAGCATATGAAGAAGTTTTTCAGACTCCTAACATAGATGAGGAATAGTTAAAGGAATTTTTGATACCTCTGGGTCTATAATTTAGTCACTTTATATCATGTTAAAGACTTGGTTCCTTGGTTCCTCCAAGACTAAATTTCAGTGATTTTAATTGGCCTTTCAATAATTAAATATTTACTTGAATATTAATTCATTGGCAAGTCAAAATGCATTGACTGAAATATTGCTAGATTCAGCCTGTCCTCAGTTTCTCGGCATTTTAAACTGCTTTAACCTGTGATTTCTTTGGCTTTGAGATGCTTATTATTCTACATCTCCTCTCCAATACTTGCTTTTCTATTTGTCCTACTAACTCTCAGAGTTTGCACTTGGTCTTCATCTATTTGTCAATGCTTTCTTTCTTGTTCTGTTGTGTTTTCATTTTATCAGCTGCTGTCACTGTGAAGATGTTAAACATACAAATAAATAGATTATACACAAACGCATACTTTGCTTTGACCTCTTTTGGAAGGCATGGGTCTTACTCCTATACTGGCATCAGGTTCTCATAATTTAAATTTTGCTTTTAATGGCACATTTTTCTCTTAATAATATGTTCATTTTAAAATACCTCTGTGGGCATTTTCAGTGTCTAGCTAGACTTTTAGGCTATTTTATGATTAAAAGTAGATTAATTATTAATAGTAGACCTTTAAGGACTTCAGATTTGTAAACATGGTCTATATCTAGCTATGGATGAGAAACTGCTTTGATCTAATCTTCAGCCCATTTTCGATACCTCGGATGCAGGAGAAGAATGACTTCAGAGTATCAGGAGTGAAGTGAAGTGATCTTGCTGACCTAATAATATCCGCTAAGCATTTTTCTGTGGGTGAGAGCACCATGTAGTGTAGGTGTTGAATGACTCACTCCACAGTGCCGGCACAGTGGTAGGCATTGTACGCTGACAGCTTGCTATTTACATAACCCTTTTCTTGAAATTCAATTCCTGCACTGATTTGTTAGCATTTTCAATAGAAATAGAATCTGAGGAGATTTACAGAAACTAGGATTGGCTTCACAAGTGCTTTTGGGCTGGAAAAGTAACCTACTTGATTGAAAACTTTCCGATTCCTCTCTTCAGTCACAGACTGTAGCACTCTTCTGCCTGTCGGCCAGGGACAGCATTAAGTGGCTGTCTGTTCGAATCAAAAGTGATGTGCAAGTAACAGATCATTATGGCAAAATCGAGACGACCCTGAGAATGAAGCCCCTGCCTGTGCTCAAGAACTTTTAAGGCTCTTGAGATGTCAATCCGAGTGCTGATTCAACTGCCTAAATGCAGCCAATAATTGTGTTTTATTCAGACTCATAGTCTGTTTCTGATAATGTTTAATTAGAAAGCATAAGATATTTCCTATAGCTCCAGCTGAAGGCATTCTAATAGTAAGGGGTTCCGTAGGGCATAGAGTAAAAGTTGGATTATCTAGAGTTTTTTACCAAGTATTTTGTTTTTTATTTTATTTTATTTTATTTTAAAAATTTTTTTTATTGAGTCACCATGTGGAAAGTTACAAAGTTTTCAGGTTTAAGTCTCAGTTATACAATTACCAAGTATTTTGGTTGTGTGTAGACCTCAAATTTATGTTAAAATCTTTTGAAAGATTCTGAACAGTTTTCTGGATTATCAAAGTGATAAACTTAATGGGGCCAGTGAAATAGATACTATGGGGGTTCGGGCACTTGCCTTGCATGTGGCAAACCCTGGTTCCTGCATCTACACAGCATGTGGTTTTCCAGGAAGAGACAGGAGTGATGATCTCTGAGCAAAGAGCAAGGAGTGAGCCCTGAGCACCATTATGTCCCCCCAAAAAACAAGAGCAAGAAAAAGATAAACATCTTTAAAACATTAGTAACTGTCACTGTCATCCCATTGCTCATCGATTTGCTTGAGCGGGCACCAGTAATGTCTCCATCGTGAAACTTGTTGACTTGCTACTATTTTTGGCATATCAAATATGCCACAGGTAGCTTGCCAGGCTCTGCTGGGCAGGCGGGATACTCTCAGTAGCTTGCCGGACTCTCTGAGAGGGACGAAAGGATCCAATCTGGGTTGGCCAAGTGCAAGGCAAACGCCCTACCTGCTGTACAATAACAAGGCAATTTGCACTTTGTTTTACAAATAAGCCAACTCAGTAAATAGAAGACTTTCCAATTTACATTAGATCTGTTTTCCCATATTTTAAATATATTTTGAAGTGAAAATATACCAAAGTTTCTAACTTTCAACAATCAAGCCATTCAGTAAACACTTGCTAAGTGCCTTGAACAGTGAAAGTTGGTTTAGACAAATTCTCTTTTATTGTCTTGTCTCAAATTTGCAGGATCATTTGTCTTAAGCAATGTATTAGGAAGAAAATGAGCATCAGAGACAGTCAGAACTAGATTTCTTATTACACTGATACATGACCTTTTACAAGCTGCACTCTTATCTTTGAAGAGACAGTCATAAGAATTCACATATATTCATTTTATCTTCTGTATATTAATATAAAATTGGTCAAAAGTGATAAGGATCCCATTATGCTTATTTTTCCTGTTGAACTGATTGGGTAAGAATTGAACATAAGTTTTTATTTTGACATGTGGATGCTACTTACTTTGGAGTCTGTTCTCAAAGTGTCTGATTTACAAAGTGGTAGTAAAAGTCTGGTGGAGTTTGCTGGTTTTCTACAGAGTAGTATATTTGGCTAAAGTACTCAGATATCTTTTGTTAAAGTATATTTGTTTGAGTGCTTGCTCTTTCTTAAAATCCACACTTACAGTGTGTTAGAACAATGCTTTGAGCATAGGAGCAGATTAATCTATACCTTGCAGGCATAAATTAAGAAACTGCAGCATCAGACAACAACTCAGGGAAATGATTACTTTTCATATATTAAGAAATTAAAAAGAAAAATCAATTAGATTCTCACATTATTTTATTTGATGAGACTCATGCTTTTAAGTTATCTTACTTACCTCTATTTCTATGTATTTTATTCCATTATTTTTTATTTTAAAAGAAATGCATGCTTGCTATAGAATATTTGGAAACCACAGAGACAAATAAAAGAGAGCTACAAATATAGAGATAGAGATGAAAAAGAAAAGAAAATAAAAATATCCTATCATTCTCCTGCTATTTACTAACTAACTAGAATATAATTTTATCGAAATTTTTTCTACTTCATAAAGAATTATAATTTTTGATCTACATGTTTTCCCATCATGTAGCAATGATGATGATGATGATGATATTATTATTATTATTATTATTATTATTATTATTATTATTATTTCTTTTTGGGTCACACCCAGCAATAAACAGGGGTTACTCCTGGCTCATGCACTCAGGAATTATTCCTGGAGGTACTCAGGGGGACCATATGGGATGCTGGGAATCGAACCTGGGTGAGCCACCTGCCAGGCAAACGCCTTACTCCTGTGCTATCGCTCCAGCCCCGAAATGATATTATTTATTGAGTCTAATTCCATTGGTGTTTTTAGATCGATTCTTGTTTTCCTCATTGATATACATATGCTTTGCGGGAAGGCCCCTAAAAAGAGAACTATGTCAAAATAAGTTGACTTTTAAGAGTTCTGGAAACTGCAATGTATTTCTGAAAACAATGAAACAGATTGCATTTCTACTAGTATCATATGAGTTTTGTTAATTCAGATGTTTTCAACAACAGATCACCCTTCAACTAATTTTCACTTATTGTATTCTTTAAATAAAATTGCAAAATAAATTTATACTAGTATTTGAAGAGAGACTGGTACATAACAGTTATCAACTAACTTCCTATAAAGAATAGAAAAAGTATCTGAAGGCATGTATAAAATCTGATTCAAAGCAAAAATAAATATATCCATGAAATTTCAAATCTTGTCTAGTAATTTTTTGAATTCCATAGGATGACATTATTTAACAAATGTTTCATTTCTCAGTACATAATATAAATTTTGTACTTTTATACTTTATATGTGACAATAATGATGACATATAGAAAAAACAATGCTGTAAATAGTATTTTATGATTTTGGCAAGGCTATTGATTGTCCAACTTATGTACATTATATGTATCCTATTATATACATTATGTGGTTGAATTTACAGGTATATTCTATATTTGAGGTAATTAAGAATAATATTGTTAATTTTAGTGGAATTGAAAAAATTAGGGATGACCTGCAACCCTGCATGAAAATGGTTGAGTATGAGATATGGGATCAAGACATGATTATAGACCTTGGCCTGGAGTGAATGCATACTGTAATGGTTTTATGAGGACGGAGAGGATCTACAAGGAATTGAATGAACTAGGGACCCAGTTACCACATCTAGATCAGTTGGAACTTGGTTTCAGGAACAATACAGAAAGCTATTGTCAAAACTTTGCAAAAGATTGGTTTTCAGAGTTGGTCTAATAGTACGGTTGACTTGATTTCTATTGCCCTAAATTCCTTTTGGGTGAGAATGCTGTTGGTCGAAAGTCTGAGATAAAACTGCACATCCAGGAGAGAGTAAGTGGTTCTATTGTGGAGGAAGAAGGCATGGGGAGGCAGTGTTTTGCAGCTAGATAGAGCACAAGTATCACACAAAGCTGACTTGCAAATGTTTTTGTTAGAGGGAAATATGTTGACACAGAGGAGTAGATTTAGTGCTATTCAACACAAAAAGTGATAAATTAGAATAAATTAGAAAAGTCATTTGTTTCTTAAATGACATAAAAATAGCTTTTAGGATTGTTAGGAAATAAGATTTCAACATTATTTTGAAAAACCTAGCTTAATGACCAAAATCCAACAGTAGATCAACAAGGACAAATACATGACAAGCGATTTTTTTAAAAAACAAATGCTGCAGATACATTATTTCTACTAAGTTGTACCACAAAGAATTAAAGAGCTTTATAGTTTGGTTTGTCTTTTCCTGAAACTCATGAGGTATTGCTGGAATTTTTAAAACTGAGACATCAGAAAGATTATTCTTGATTGTTTTGTCTCCTAAAGTTTCCTTTATTTTGTAGAGTTTGATAGCATTTAGGGAATAAGATACTTATTAGACCCGTCTTGGTGCTGCTTAACAGGCGTTTTTCAGAATAAATTGTTGTTTCTTCATTTGTTGGTGTTTGGCTTCAAGTCAAGAAAAGTAGATATCACAAAATTATGAAAAAGAAAATCTAATTTCTGTACTTCTAGATAGTAAGAGATCATTATGCACTACTTACTAATTGCTGACTCTTCCTCTATGTTAAGAATTTATCTAAAAATTGAGTTCTGAATTACTATTTTTTAAAATGAGAATATCGGTATCACTGTATCACTGTCATCCCGTTGTTCGCTGATTTACTTGAGAGGGCACCAGTAACATCTCTATTACACTCAGCCCTTGATATCTGAATATCAAGATGCTTGATATTCCGGGAATATCAGTATAGAAGAAAATTTTATTAGAATTATTTTCATGTTTTTGATAACTGCATTAAAGTTAATTTTAAATAGTTTTAATAGATGAAGCATATAATTCACAAAAATTGACAAGTTTCATTTCAGATAAACATAAACTGAAAAAGCTGTTGATAAAGGTGTATTTACAGATAGCATGAGGTGTTGGCTTTTGGGGTATTCTGACCTTTGAGAAAAATGTAAAATATGTCTGATACAACTGTACTTTTTTAAAAAGTTTCTGCTATCCTTTTTTTTGGTTAAAGATTATTAAACTGAAAATAGCATTATTCCTTGTCAGCTCAGCTCAGCCAGGGTCATTTCTCTGCAGCCATAGTAAACTGGTTGTTGCCCTCTTGGAGCAGGAGTCCTGCCCTTCCTACTACCAAGAGTGTCGAGCAAGTGTTTAATTCTGCTCAATGACTCCTTTATGTACTCAAATACCATCGTCCTCATGCCTGAACTTTTTCTTCCACAAAATAGAACAAAGTCCTATTCTTTAGCTTTCACTACTATCATATTTAGTGATCAAACATCTACAGAGTATTGTGTTCTATCTCAGTGGATAGCATAATTTAAGGAGTATTTTAATTTTTCTCCAAGATCAGATTGCCTTAGAGATTTGGCATTCTAATAGATTAAAAAGATTTTTTTCTTTTCAGATTCTCTAGGTAGCTCACTAAAAGAAACATGATATTCTTAAAAACAATTTTTGTTTTTAAAGTCTTTTGTGATTTTTTGTAATTAAAATTTTATCTTCATCTTTCAAATAGAAATATCAGTACACCTTGAATTATGTGCAACCATTTCATAGTATGAACAGGGTTTTAAAAGATTTGATGCTCTACTTTCCATATGTGATTGAAACTAACTTTGAAATTAAAGGGGAAAAATTCATAACTTGGCAGCATATTATTGTCTCTAAATTCAAAAGGTTTGCACAGAGTCTGTTGACATAGATTTAATCTTCTTGTCATTGAGTCTCTAATACCTGAGGAAAATTCTTTACCCAGTTCAGGGAAATGTTTATATTCCAATTAAGTCTGTGTTTATTTAAAATCAAGACTGAAGATTATACATAAGACAATAATGACATAAGTGCAAACTTGATTTTTGTTATCATTTCTGGACTTCTCACAATGCCCTTTCAGAGGGGTGTCTTTCTTCTAGGCAAGAGCCAGCCTTGTTGCTTAGATTGATATTTTTAAAAAAATTATTATTATTAATATTAGAGCATTACACAGAGCCGGTGGATGTGGAACGAGCGGGAACCAGAGACAGCTTTAGGAATTGGGGTTCCAGCAAGTGCTTGCACCCATGTATGGAGACTGTGAACTAAGCTTTTGCCCACGCCGGCTAACGGAGGAAATAACCTTCCTTCTTGGTCTCTCTCCCCTCCGGGAGAAGGCGTGGTGTCCGACATTTTGTGGGTCCGTTGAGAAGGTATGAACTTGTGGCGAGAAAAAAAAAAAAAATGTGTGCTTTGAACTTGAAACAGCCGCGGGATACAGGGCCAGCCCCAGCCGGGACCCGTGCTCGGCTCCGGCCGGCCGGGTTTTCGGCCCCGGCGCCCATGCCCCTGCAGAGCCGGTGGATGTGGAACGAGCGGGAACCAGAGACAGCTTTAGGAATTGGGGTTCCAGCAAGTACTTGCACCCATGTATGGAGACTGTGAACTAACTTTGGCTACATGCTGTTCCAGGAAGAGAAATGATTCATTTTCAAACTTAAATCTTCGCGGACTTAATTACTATAATACAGAAATTGTAAACTGCGCGGCCGGTTTTATCTCTTCATTCTCATCAGTGGAAAACTTATTATCAAATATTTCCCTGCTAATAGAGCTGTATTCTTAGGGGATAAATTCCAACAAAAATAGTGAGTCTGTTTTGAAACTCTAACAACAATAGTGAGTTATGTGTTGAAATCTGGAATGTAATCAAGGTAAAGAGAAAAGGAAGTGAAATTATCACTCACCTACGGGGTGGGTTGGGGGGTGAGGGGTGGGATGTATACTGTTTTTTCTTTGTTTGTTTGTTTGCTTTGTTTTTGCTTTTGTTTTTGTTTTTATTGGTGGTGGAATATGGGCACTGGTGAAGGGATGGGTGTTTGAGCATTGTGTAACTGAGATATAAGCCTGAGAACTTTGTAACTTTCCACTTGGTGATTCAATAAAATAAATTAAAAAAAAATAAAAATAATATTAGAGCATTACAAAACCATTCATGATTGAATTTCAGCCATATAATATTCCAACACGCATCCCTTCACCAGTGTACATGCCCCACCACCAGTATCCCCAGTTTCCCTCACATCACCCCACCCCCCACCCCTTACCTGCCTCTTTGGCAGGCTCTCTCTCTCTCTCTCTCTCTCTCTCTCTCTCTCTCTCTGGGTATTGTCGTTTGCAATACCGATACTGAAGGCTATCAAGAATATCCCTTACCTGCCTTTAACCCTTGGATCTTAGTTGATATTTTATTACTTCCCACTAAGTGCCTTGAGTTTCATCATTCTGTTTCTTTCCTTATTTGAAGAAGTAAAGCAATTGTACCAGGATTTCTATTCTCCCACTGCCCTTCTCCCTCCCCTCCCCCCAACACCAATTTCTTTGTTTCATTATACTGGGTAGTTTCATCCCTTTTTGTCCTGTTTCTTCATTCCAAAATAGCACTCGTTTTTATATTTGCATATTAAAAGTTCTGTGTGTCCCTTCTCAAGATTTCTGATTCCCTAAAGCTTGAGAAAAAACTTTCAGAAGCAAGCTTCAGTTGAAATATACCAGGCAAGTTTCTTGGTACACAAGCTAGAATATTTTGAGATATCTGGCTTCTTTGATCAGATTAGTATGTTGAAGTAACTAAAGTATTCATATTGAAGACTGATAAGGACTAATTTACTCATGTAATTTAGGAATGTTACTATGCCTGGTTTTGGAACATTTTTGTCCACAAATTTCTATATCTTGCTCTGACATATCCTTACACTTTATGGATAAAGAATTAAACACAAGTGAGTGACTACCTTATTTTTCATTGCCTTCACAGTGAGTTATTTTTCACTCTGTTATCAAAATATTTCTGTTGTTTTTGTTTGCTTCTTCTTTTTTTATTGTTTGTCTTCTTAATTGAATCATCGTGAAATAGACCATTGCAAAGCTCTTCATGTTTGGGTTTCAGTCATACATTATTCCAATACCCATCCCCCACCCGTGTACATTTCCCACCACCAATATTCCCAGTTCCCGTCCCACCACCATTCCCCCTTGCCTCACCCACACTTTCTCTATGGGTTTCTTCTCTCTCTCCCTTTTTGCATTATGGTGTGCAATATAGGTGCTAAGAGGTCATTCTGTTTGTTCAAGGCATTCAGTATTTTTATTGGGGCGGTACAGCTGGTGTAGATATTTTTAACTGGGTGGCAGCTTTGCAGTGTGGATGTGACTGCTAGGGATTCTGGGGTCAGTGAAGTGTGGGGAGGTAGCCCATCCTGAAACCCAGAAAGCTGGCGATTTCAGTCACAAAACCCGCATTCCTGAATTTTCAGCAGGTTAAAGCCCCTGTGCCTGTCGTCCCAAAGTGGTGGCGTCTGGCTGGGGGCTTGCGGCCGTTTGGACTGCAAGAGCAAGCGGCTTTGGGGGCTCTGCTTGGGCGGGCAACAGGCACCCCCCCCCCCCCTCTGGTCTAGCCAGTCCTATTCAGCCTTGTGCGGGTCAGATTAACTGCGGCTTTTGATCTCGTTCAGGTTTATTTATGGGTCTCTGGAGCTTGGTCGGCAAAGGAACCAGCAGGGCTGAGCGGGGATGGTTTGTGGCTGTGCCCCCACATACCTAACTTCTGGAGTTTTAGTTTCTCAGAAAACTCGGTCCTGAGTCGGTGGAGTCTGGGCAGAGGCATCATGGCAATTCGGGGGTGTCAGGACGTCCAAGGTCACCATCAGGCCGCTGCCGTCCTGGCCCTCCCTGTCCAGGTTGGCCTGCCTGTGGCGCTGCAGCCGCGGGCCCAAAAGGGACCAAGACTGAGACCAGGATTAGTGTCGGTAGGGGCGGGTGTTCCGGGTGGGCCGCAGCCACCGGCCCGGCAGATCCTGACCAGGGGGTCATGCCCACATCCCCAGGCTCCAGGCAGTCGTGCTCAGGGAGGGTCCCCCGATATGCTGCAGGTGGCACTGGCCATGCAGGGTGGTCCGGGAAAGACGTGGTGGCCGGATGCCCTGCCTCGGCCGTGGGCGCCAGAGCGGGTCCCCTTAAGGCCGCCCTTTAGGGAGACACTAGTCAAGGCACTTCCAGTCGCTCACGCAGACACTTTATGACCCCGTCGCCCTCCTGCTCAGAGCTAGAGCTGGGGCCGCCCTGCCCCTACTAGGCTGCCCCCCTCCTCCTGAAGAGCCTGTTTGCTTCTTTGTTTCTCTCTTGGCTACAGTGATTCTGTTCATATTTACAAAGCACTGTCCCCCCGTTGTTCATCGATTTGCTCGAGCAGGCACCAGTAACGTCTCCTTTGTGAGACTTGTTGTTACTGTTTTTGGCATATCCAATACGCCACGGGTAGCTTGCCAGGCTCTGCCGTGCAGGCAGGGTACTCTTGGTAGCTTGCTGGGCTCTCCAAAAGGGATGGAGGAATCGAAACCAGGTCGGCCACGTGCAACGCAAACGCCCTACATGCTGTGCTATACTCCAGCCCATTTACAAAATAGTTTCTTTTTATCAGAAGGCTTTAACTGTTATGAATATTTTGACATTAGTGGTTTTCTGTACAACCTTTTTCTATAACATACATTCTTTATATTAATTTCTATTTACTTTTTATATTTTATGCTGTTACTACTTTTCCAAAATGGATCAGTATGTAAGTCAGATGAATATTTTGACATTAGTGGTTTTCTGTACAACCTTTTTCTATAACATACATTCTTTATATTAATTTCTATTTACTTTTTATATTTTATGCTGTTACTACTTTTCCAAAATGGATCAGTATGTAAGTCAGATGAGTTAAACTGCAAAAATGGCATAATCAAAATTTTTTGAACGCAGGGATTTTTATCTGGATCTCCAGGAGTTATGAGAGTTTGACACATAGTAGATTTTTCAAATATATGTTAAATGAATGGAAAAAAAGCTCTGATCCCTCACTTTGGAGAACATTATCTTAAGTTACTTATATTTTTATTGGTGCATTTCTATAATTGTCAATTGATGAATAATATTTATGTCCTCTAATAATAGTCTTATCACTCTATACACATATTCATTTTAATTAAAAATAGTCTATGCAGTTTAAAATCTACCTATCATTTTTTCCTATCATGATTTTGGATGATTTTAAAAAATCAAAGCAGTTTTCCAAAGAAAACTCATTGCAGAGATTATTTATAAAGGCTGCCTCAGCTTTGAAATGTTTCAGAGGAAAAGTTCAAAGCATATTTTGAGCAACAGGAAATACTTTGAAAAAATGAATACTTTTAATTGCCTGTGATTTTTTTAAATCAGTTTTTTAAAAATTGGTGCAACACTCATTTATAAGTCTAGGTGTATTAGAGGTATAAATCCACACATAACCTTCAAATGTTTGTTGACCACACCATGTGTACCACCAAAGTATCCAGACCCTCTGCCACAGTTCATTGGCTCACCCTCGTTCCTTCCCACCAGTCCTCTCTCCTTGTACTCTGGCGACCTTGGTTCTGAGGTCAGAGTTTAAAAATTAATTTTTGTTTTTAAAGTCAGGGATTTTTTTTAACCTCAATGAGGCCAATGGTGTCCCTGAATATTTGACAGCTTTCAAATATCTGACATTTCCTTATAGTTTTGGTAAAGACTCCTCATGGGGTCCTAGGCCTCTCATAGAAATTCCTGAATTGGATGGCTCAGTTAGGGCACAAGGATTTGATGATGCTCATCCCTGGAAGAGTTAAGGAGTCACTAAGGTCACATTTGACAGTGTGTAGGGACCTGCAGGGCTGTATATGGTGGCTTTGAAATGCCATAAGGCTCCAGGAGTTTGACTGGGGTCTCATGCAAGCAAAGCACGTGCCCCTGAATCTGTGTTCTGTCTCTCTGGTGCCATGGACATCTTGTATTGAGCCTAATTTATAAGCCACAGCCCTTCTTGCCTTAAGCTAACTTTATTTTCTAAAACTTCATTATCCTGCCTTGTCACATGACCTTGTCTTGTCTACCACTATTAACATCCCTAATTTCAAATTTAATATTCTTCATGAAAATTGGTCTCCATCCTATTCGGTGACTAACATTGTATAGTTGATTCTCTTGCTTGGTCAGAAAGGGCTTCTTATTTTATTCCCAAGATAGTGGGTCTCTCCCAGTCCTTGACTTGGGCTTAGAGGATTAATTTAGAGAACAATTCTGGTAATGCCTAGGAGGGCAGAGGACTACTTCTATTACAAAATGAAGATAGATAGAAGGAAGGAAGGGAGTGAAATAAGAGAAAAGGAATAGGGAAAAGGAAAAAGAAGAAAAGCCTAATATTCATTGAGTGTGTGTGTGTGTGTGTGTGTGTGTGTGTGTGTGTGTGTAATTTCATCACATTACAGAGGAGGTAAAGATGATGCTCAGAACAATGAGAATATATGACCATGCTTCATGGTTCCTACTGCAAGCATTGTCTTTTCATTTCTTCCCCAATCACCAACACTACCAACTGTCGTATTTGATCCAGAAAAAGAATGGCTTGCCATTGTGGCAAGCAGTCTCAGAGTATGTGAACTAAGAAACTTACTAGAGGGACTTAAGAACAGGAGAGATGGAGAGACCAACAATCAGTTTTGAGAGAGTTTTATTGTGAGGAACCTCCAAAGAGTAAGGCATCACATTGGCTTATCCCAGGGTCAGGCATACCATGCCCAAGGATGGAAAAAAAAAGAAGCTGAAATTTCACCCATTGCTCCTTGACCTTCCAGTGTGCAAGTCCTAAGTAAGAGGTAAATCCAGGACCCTCTGCGCCTAAAGACTCTGATTCCAGAGACCTAACACATTTGGGCATCCAGCGCAGACTCTTACAGCAATGCACTGGGACTGTGAGCTGGGCTACAACTCCGTGCTGCCTGGGGATGGATCTTTTTTTAAAAATATTTTTTAATTTATACTTTTATTGAATCACCATGTGGAAAGTTACAAAGCTTTCAGGTTTAAGTCTCAGTTAAACAATGCTCGAACACCCATCCCTTCACCAGTGCACATATTCCACCACCAAGAATCACAGTATACCTCCCCCCTCCCCCCAACTCCCCACCCCCCCCACCCTGCATGTGGGGATGGATGGATGGATCTTTCCTCTCCACCCTGTCTTTCTGCACAGAAAATGGCGGTGGCAGCAACATCCACATGGCAGGAGCCATCTTCTAAGACTCCTAACCCAGAGGTATATGGTTTTTTCACTTGGAGCTCCTAGGGAATCATGGGAAGTGGGTGTAACTGGCACACCCTTGGCCCAGATAGATTTGGAGCTGCTGAGAGTGAAACGGACCCTCTGCACCTAAAGACTGATTCCAGAGACCTAACACATTTGGGCATCCAGTGCAGCTTCTTACAGCAATGCACTGGGACTGTGAGCTGGGCTATGCGATTTCTGGCAGAATTTTCCCTGGATTTTATACAGAAATCCAAAACCGCTCAGACGCTGCCATGTCCGCTTGACTTAACATCTCTTAATTGTCAGCAATGTGAAATGGTTCCTTTTTAGCAGGTCTGACTTGGGGGGGAAACTCCAAATAATAACAGTGAGTTTTTTGTTGAAATATTGAAGGTAATCAAAGTAGCAGCCATTTCTCTGGACTGTGAACTAAGCAACAGCCCCACGCCGGCTGAGAAGAGGAAATATTCCTCTTTCCCGGTTGTTTCCATTTTCGGGGAGAAATGCAGCGTGGCGCCCACCATACTATGAGGCGTGAGAAGAGGGATGAGGGAAAATAAAAAACGGAAAAGGATAAAGGGGGAAAAAAAGAGTTATGTACTTGGAGCAGTGGGGCTACATATCTCCTCATTCTCAGCAATGGAAAACTAATTATGAAATGCTTCCTTGGTAGTAGGGCTGTCTTCCTTGGGGGGAAACTCCAACAACAATAGTGAGTTTTGTGTTGGAATATGGAATGTAATCAAGGTAAAGAGAAAATGAAGTGAAATTCATCAGTTATGCAGTTGGGGCTGGGGGGCGGGGGCGGGAGTTATACTGGGGTTTTTGGTGGTGGAATATGGGCACTGGTGAAGGGATGGGTGTTTGAATATTGTATAACTGAGACATAAGCCTGAGAACTTTGTAACTTTCCACATGGTGATTCAATTAAAAATAAATAAAATAAAAAAAGAGGTAAATCCAGATTGCGGCAGGACCCCAGGTTGCTCTTGCACAGTGGACACGCATCTGTAATGCTTTAGCACTTTAGACTGAAGTAGAATGCAAAAAAGCGCTGGCAGTTTCAGATGAAGACAAAGGCAATAATTTCCCCTAAAGAACACAGGAAAACAGTCAGTCGCCTAGACTTAGGAGTTTTGTTTGAGAAATAAAGAAGTCAGGTTCTTGGTGCAGTTGCCAAATTCAAGGACTGATGAAAGCAAGGTGAGACACTGGCTACCACTAAGGGAGTGAGGGAGCACTCACCTATTCTGCGAAGTCGCAGCAGCAGCCTGAAGCAACAAAACCACATTCTCACTGGTTCTAAACAGTGAGCAAATCTTAGATTGTGGCCCCAGTGTGCAAAAAACTAGACTCTCTTCATGCTCAGTGAAATGAGTCAGAAAGAGAGAGACAGACATAGAAAGATTGCACTCATCTAGGGTACATAGAATAACAGAGTGGGAGACTAACACCCAAGAATTGTAGAAATAAGTACTAGGAGGTTGACTCCATGGCTTGGAGGCTGGCCTCACATTCTGGGGAAAGGGCAACTCAGAGAAGGGATCACCAACTATAATGTAGTCGAAGGCCATGTGGGGGAAGGGAGTTGCGGGCTGAATGAGGGCTAGAGACTGAGCACAGTGGCCACTCAACACCTTTATTGCAAACCACAACAGCTAATTAGAGAGAGAGAACAGAAGGGAATGCCCTGCCCCAGTGGCAGGGTGGGGTGGGGGGAGATGGGATTGGGGAGGGTGGGAGGGATGCTGGGTTTACTGGTGGTGGAGAATGGGCACTGGTGAAGGGATAGGTTCCCGAACTTTGTATGAGGGAAGCATAAGCACAAAAGTGTATAAATCTGTAAATGTGCCCTCATGGTGATTCACGAATTAAAAATAAATTAATTAATTAAAAAAAAAAACAACAAAAAAAAACTAGACTCTCATCCTAGTCCTGACGATGCAGTAGGAAAAAGGAGCAGAGAAGCCGACCAAAGTCAATGGGTGAAGGTCAAACACCTGCCAACTCTATACCTCTCAGATGGTAACTTAAAAGTGACTGGGTAAGACTGGTCAATAAACTGAAGGAAATAATAGGACATACCTGCAAATAAGGAAAGAAAGAGAAACTGAGAGAGGATGGGAAAACTGCAGTCATAAGTCACTGAACTGAAGATCACTGGCTGGTGAACTAGGAAACTCATTAGAGGGACTGAAGAACAGAATGAACAGAAGCCAAGGAATGAGTCACTGCATTGGAGGGTAAGGTATTGCAACCCATTAATAAAGAACAGAAGAAGGAATAAAGAAAAATGAAGACAGTGCCTGAGAATTATGGCACAATTTAAAGAGGAACTGTATCAAATTATAGTAGTCCTGAGGGAGAGGAACAGAGAAAGGGGAAGTACTTCATAAACATAGAGAGTATGTCAGAGAACTGTAATTATAAGGATAATTTAAGAGAGACAGTATCTGAGTTACAGGAGTCAGAGGGATGGTGGGGAGAGAATCGTGAAGAACTATTCATTGAAGAAATTATACTGAGAACGTTCCCAAATTTGAGCACTTAGATCCAAGGACCTCAGGGTAACATAAATGAATAAATGCAAATAGAAGAACTCCAAGACTAATTATAATTAAAATTTTAAAAAGCAAAATATATCTAATTTCGAGAGAAGGAAGACCAAACAAGAAATTTACATGTGAAGGAATCCCCATTAAAGCTCACAGGGAGATTAGCATTCACATTCAATTGAGTGACAAAAGCATTACAGATAAGCAACAGCTAAAGTAATTCATGGCCATTATACCAGCTTTGCAAAAAGCACTAAATGGCCTCCTTTAAAGCAAAAACATGTATTGTAGAGTGACAAGTTGCCAAAAACATAAACTGGGGGGATGGAGGAGAGAGGACTGCAGTCAAGTGTAATGCACACAGGGCTCACTTGCTAAGTTAAGGGGGATACAGACTAAGAACTTCACAGGCCAGTTATTGTAAGGTAATCTCAAAGCAAACATAGTTAGAAGACACAATTAAAAATAGGCTATTGGAACCTGAACACTGAATTAAAGGCAGAAGAAAAAAAGATGTTCAAAGAAGAAAACTTCGCAAACATAAAGGACATAGTTACTCAAAACCAAAACAAATCCAGACAAAACAAAACCAGGAAGGACACACTTACACAAGAGACTTCAGATTTTAAAAAGGTTAAAAGAGATAAAGATCCACATTATATAATCATTGAGATCTACATATCAAGAAGACAACAGACATTTATATACATGCAGCAAGTGACAGACTATTAAGGAAATTACTAGTAGGCCCGAGAAAAGATACAGACAGAAACATTATTAAGGAATGTTTTTAAACATTCCCCTCTCATCACTGGATAGATATAGTAGGCAAAAATCAATCAGGAAAATTTATCTTTCAAAGAAGAAATGGGTTTAATAAACAGGTATAGAGATCTTCACACTCCAAAAGTTGAGTACGCGTTCTTATCCAGTGTATATGGAAAACACCCCAAGATATTCTGGGTCACTAGACAGTCTCCATAAAATCAAAAGGATAGAAATCATATCAGTTATTTTCTCAGACAACAATGCTTTGGAAATAGAAGATAACCACAATATGGAAACTGGGAATAACTCAAGTATTTGGAAACTTAGTATTAAACTTAACAGTTTACTAGTGAACAACGAGTGGGCCAAAGATGAAATAAAAAAAAATTTTCCCGGGCTGGAGTGATTGTGCAGTGGGTAGGGCGTTCACCTTGCACATGGCTGGCCCGGGTTCCATTCCTCCGCCCCTCTCAGAGAGCCTGGCAAGCTACTCAGAGTATCCCGCCTGCATAGCAGAGCCTGACAAGCTCCCCATGGCATATTCGATATGCCAAAAACAGTAACAACAAGTCTCACAATGGAGATGTTACTTGTGCCCCTCGAGCAAATTGATGAGCAACAGGATGACAGTGATACAGTGACAGTGAATATTTTCCCAAACAGGGCCAGAGTAAAGCAGATAAAAAAAGTAAGGAAAGTACTTTTGCCTTGCATGTAGCCAGGTTCAATTTTGAGCACCACGTGTGATCTCTTGAGCCCTGCCAAAAGCGATCATATAATCAATAAATAGATAGAGAAATGTCCACTAACCAAGTGTGATTTAAAAAACTCTCAACAAAATGGATATAGCAGAACTTTTCTTCAAGATAAGATCCTATTTCACAGACACACATACCGTCATACTCAACAGCAAAAACACTCTTTTAAGACTCTTTTAAGAGTCTGTTAAGACTCTCTTTTAAGAATGGTCACAAGACAAAGATGTCCACTCTCATCAGTATTATTCAACATGAAAAATACTGGAAATCCTTACCACAGTAATTAGGCAAGAAAGATCTATTAAGGTCACTCCACTTGTAAAAAATGTCACTTCCTCACTATTCAAAGATGACACGATATTATACTTGGAAAACCTTGAGGACTTCACTAACAAAACTCTTAGAAACCACAAACCTATAAATTAAGGTGTTGGGATTCAAAATAAATATGCATAAATATATTGTCGTTCTCTATTCATTTAGTGTAGGCTGGGTCTGCTATAACATAAACTGATCCTGCTATAACATATCCTTATTCATGGATTGGGCTGGAGCAATAGCACAGCAGGTAGGGCGTTCACCTTGCACGAGGCCTACCCAGGTTTGATTCCTCCATCCCTCTCGGAGAGCCCGGCAAGCTACCGAGAGTATCCCGCCTTCGCGGCAGAGCTTGGCAAGCTACCCATGGCATATTCAATATGCCAAAAATAGTAACAACGAGTCTCATGATGGAGACATTACTGGTGCCCACTCGAGCAAATCGATGTATAATGGGATGACAGTGACAGTGACATTCATGGATTGCAAAAATTAACATTTTTATCATGACCATCCTACCCAAAGCACTAAACAGATTCAACGTGGTCCCCATCAAAATCTTCATGACTGGCGCTGGAGTGATAGAACAGCGGGTAGGGCCTTTGCCTTGCGTGCGGCTGACCTGGGTTCGATTCCCAGCATCCCATATGGTCCGTCCCCTGGGCACCGCCAGGAGTAATTTCTGAGTACAAAAGCCAGGAGTAACCCCTGTGCATCACCAGGTGTGACCCAAAAAGCAAAAAAAAAAAAACAATCTTCATGACGTTTGTTTAGGAACGTGAACGAAGTAACACTAAAATTTATATGAAATAATAAAAATCCCTAATAGCCAAGGCAATATTGAGAACAAGAAGATGGAAAGTTTATTTTTAAACTATTTAAATTATTTTAAAGTTTCTATACTAAAATAAAAACAAGAATATACTTTGCATTGTACTGTAAATTTCAAACCAATTATCTTTTATATATATATCTTATTTAAGGTATTTTCTAAATATTTATCTAGCAAAAACAAACTTTTATATGAGGGTTTCTGAGCTCATATTTTGAGCTTGAAGAATGAGCTGGAGTGAGTGATCGTGGCAATGCCCTATTTTTAACATCTAGTTGTGCAGAATTTGGTTGTCATTTTAGACATCAAGCATTGAGGTTCATTTAGATTTATCTTCTTTGCTCTCATCTCTATTACAGTCAGCTGGTCCATGGCACTGAGTCATCCCCACTAGTACATTAGATTGATAATTTGGTGGTGCCATAAGATAAACTTTCAGTTACTATTTCTGCTCCACCAGAACATTCTTATCTGTGATAAATTCAGCAGTAAGATATACTCACATAATTTGACAAAAATATTGCCTACATGCTGCATAGCATTCGCCACAGAATGGTGATTGCAGCTGTTAGGAGCAACATAATTCTGTTCTTGGGTGAATATTTCCTTTAAAAAAACTTTCATAATTAGTGAGAGTGCCCCTTTTGGGGCATTCAGGCTCCATCTGGTATAGTTAGATGAAAACTGAAGGTTATTTTTATATTGTTGGCTGTATAAAAATAAAAAGAAAAGGCGCGGGCGAGGGAAGGGACGCCTCACCGCACCGAGCCAGGCACAGGGCCTAGGGCAGCAGCTGTCTCTCCCGCCACCCGAGTTCGGTAGCCTCCGGCCACTTCCCCCACCCCGGGGAGGTTGATGGCGAAGATGTGGCAGGCGAAGGAAGGAACGGAGCCATGATGGTTGGTCTCACTTGCAGTTTATTCCAGTCTTCCCTCTATACACTCTCCGTCCTCTCTACACCTTTCCGCCCCTCTTTACACTTTCCACCCCCCTCACCTTCTCTCCAAACCCCTTTTATTGATCATGGCCCTTCCAAAGGGCGCAATACATTGACGTCACCAAAGGCACCAAAAGATCTTACAGGCAGAACATTGAGGCAACATAATTCTCTTGAATCTGCAGACCCTTAATCTAGGCCCCCCGGAAAGAAGATACAAAAACAAAACCAAAGCCTTCTTTGGGCTGAAAGCACTCGGATTTACATCCCAAAGACCAGGCTGGGCTGCAGCAAGAAATCTACATGTCAATTACAAACTAGCCAGCACCTGAAATTTACATCCCAAAGACTAGGCTGGGCCAGAGCCTGGAATCTACAAAGTCAAGTCAAGCTGGCTAGCACCTTAGATCTGCAGGTCAAAGATCAGCTAGGTTTCTGTGACAAAAGGTTTCTGTGACAAAACTCCAGAAGGCAGCTGGAAAAGGGGAAATATTCCAACAGTTGGCAATTATATTTTCTGTTTTATTTTTAGAAAATCTCTGCGAGTTATGAAAAATTTTTTTACTTTTATTTTTTAACTTGTCATCTTATTATCAACTTTTTACAAAGACTAGCTATAAAGATTTCAACTTAACAGTTTACAACTCATTTTAGAATTTACCACTGCTTGAACAAAAGATTATTTCACCATGCTAATAATTTTGGTAAATTTTGTATAACTGAGTAGTTAATTAGAAAAAACCTCAGATTTTTATTTTCAAGATAAATATTTTCCAGGTTCTTAACCTTTTATTTGAATTATTTTCCTTTCTCTCTTTTTAAGGAAAAATAACTTAATTCTTACCTGGTCCAGGTCTCTCAAGGACGTCTTGATGTCATTAGTTTAGTGGTCATTGCCAGAGCTCTGTGAATCATTCTGTTTTCTCTGGTGTTCCATAGCTGCGTGCCATAATCAACACTCAAAACTATGTTAATTTCTCACCATCTTTTTATTTTTATTTACTTTTTAATGAATCACCATCAGATACAGTTACAGACTTACAAACTTTCATGTTTATGTTTCAGTCATAAAATGATCAAGTACCCATTCCTCCACCAGTGCCCATTCTCCACCACCTATGGTCCCAGTATCCCTCCCTCCCACCACCCCCACCCCATCCCTCCCACTTCCTCTATGGCAGGCATATTCCCTTTTACTCTCTCTCTCTCTCTCTCCTCTCTCTCTCTCTCTCTCTCTCTCTCTCTCTCTCTCTCTCTCTTGGGTGTTATGGTTTGCAATACAGGTAGTAAGTGGCCATGGTGTTTGGTCCATAGTCTACTTTCAGCATGCATCTCACATCCCGAGCAATCCCTCCAACCATCATTTACTTGGTGGTCCCTTCTCTATCCCAGCTGCCTTTTCCCCCAGCATGTGAGGCCGGCTTCCAAGCCTTGGAGCAATCCTCCTGGCCCTTATCTCTACTATCCTTGGGTGTTAGTCTCCCATTATGCCACTTTATATTCCACAAATGAGTGCAGTTATTCTACATCTGTCCCTCTCTCTCTGACTCATTTCACTTAGCATGATACTCTCTATGTTGATCCACTTATATGATTTCCATAATTTCATCTTTTCTAATAGCTGCATAATATTCCATTGTGTAGATGTACCAAAATTTCCTTACCCAATCATCTGTTCTTGGGCAGTCGGGTTTTTTCCAGATTCTGGCTATTGTAAATAGTGCTGCAATAAACATACAACTGCAGATATAATTTCTAGTGTATTTATTTGTATTTCCATGATATATTCCTTGAAGTGGTATTGCTGGGTCAAATGGGAGCTCAATTTCTAATTTTTTGAGAAGCGTCCATACTGTTTCCAAAAGGGCTGAACCAGTTGGCATTCCCACCAGCAGTGAAGGAGAGTCTTTTTCTCTGCACTTACATGTTCATCGAAGCACTGTTTACAATAGCCAGAATCTGGAAAAAAGCTGAGTGCTTGAGAACAGATGACTGGTTAAAGAAACCTTGTTACACCTACACAATGGAATACTGTGCAGCTGTTAGAAAAGATGAAGTCATGAAATTTGCATATAGGTGGATCAACATGGAAAGTATCATGTTAAATGAAATGAGTCAGAAACAGAGGGACAGACATAGAAAGATTGCACTCATTTGTGGAATATAAAGTAACAGAATGGGAGACTAACACTCAAGAACAGTAGAGATAAGTACCAGGAGGATTGCTCCACAGCTTAGAAGCTGGCCTCGAATACTGGGGGAAAAGGCAGCTCAGATAGAGAAGGGAACACCAAGTAAAGGGTGCTTGGAGGACTTGTTTGAGATGGGAGATGTGGGCTGAAAGTAGACTATAGACCGAACATGATGGCCATTTAGTATCTCAACTGCAAACCATAACACCCAAAAGGAGAGAGAGCAAGCAAAAGGGAATGCCCTGCCACAGAGGCAGGGTGGGGTGGGGAGATGATAGGGTGGGGGTGGTGGGAGGGATGCTGGGAACATTGGTGATGGAAAATGAGCACTGATGGAGGGATGGGCACTCGATCACTGTATAACTGAAATGCAAGCATGAACGTTTGTAAGTTTGTAACTGTACCTCATGGTGATTCACTAATAAAAAATTGAAAAAAAATTCCAGTTTGCTATTGATTTTAGTGACCCATCTGTGTCAGCTCCTTATACAGTTCATGGAGTCCTGTATTGTGTCTCTCTCTTTTTTCTTTTTTTAAAAAAATTTTTGAATCACTGTGCGATAGTTACAAGCTTTCATGTTTGGGTTACAATCTCACAATGATCAAACACCCATCCCTCCACCAGTGCACATTCCCCACCACCAATATCCCAGGTATATCCACCTTTCCCACCCTCCCCCTGCCTCCATGGCAGACAATATTCCCCATACTCTGTACTTTTGGGCATTTTGGCTTGCAACACAGACCCTGAGAGGTCATCACGTTTGGTCCATAATCTACCCTCGGCATGCATCTCCCATCCCGACTGATTCCTCCAGCCATCATTTTCTTAGTGATCCCTTCTCTATTCCAGCTGCCTTCTCCCCTCCACTCATGAAGCAGGCTTGCAGCTATGGGGCAATCCTCCTGGCCCTCGAATCTACTGTCCTTGGGTGAATTGTGTCTCTTGTCCTCTCCTTTTTCTTGTTATTTGCTTTACGCCATCTATTATGTGATGATTTACTCTCAAGAATTCAGATTAGAAATGGGCTAATGTAGTTTAAGCTTTTATCTCTAGTACAGTTACAAGAATTCAGATTAGAAATGGGCTAATGTAGTTTAAGCTTTTATCTCTTCTTAAGGCTTCTCCACCAAGATATTGGACTGCAACTTAAATTCGGAAAATGCTGTGGTTCCTTCCCCCTCCAGAACCCCCCCCCCCCCCAACTAGCTGTCTGGACTCTTCCCCTTATTGCTGCCTTTATCGTTCTTCAGTTTCTTTACATTTGTAAAACTAAAAGCTATTCTTTCATCTCATGATCCTTTGCACCCAACTGGATATCCAGTGCAAACTTTGCAGGTATTATTTCTTAAACATCTATGCTCATTTTCTCCTTCTCTTTCACTCTTTTTGCTATAAAACTGGTTCAATGCTAGCATGCTCTTCACTATGCTATTCTAGTACTCCATGGTTCATACTTTGTCATGGAAGTACTTGCATAAATTTATCTCTCAACTTTAGGGAGTTTTTTTCTTCTTAAAATCCAGTTGCTTGTTGTATATAAACGAAAATATTTTCCAGATATTTGAAGAATTTTTCAATCTAACTTTCTGCTTTTTTTTGGCGGGGAGTAGGTCCCTCAAGTGATGCTCAGGAGGCCTGGAAACCTTCCTGAAATTGTGAGTCAGCCAGATGGGTTCAGTGCAGGAATCCAGGAGGGAGGTGTTGAGGGGCTTCCAGGACCACATGTAGTTCTGGGGATCAAACCAAGGTCAGCTGCACGTAACGTAGGCACTGCAGTCCCTGAATCACCTGTTTGGCTCCTTTTCTCTTTTTTTTATTTCTTGTTTTCACCTGTAATTTACTATCTGTGTCATAGACTTCAATTAATTATTAAATTTTTAGTGCTTTATTTAGAGTTGCTTTTCACATCTATGTTGTTTTTCATGTTCTTCATAAAGCAGTCTCTAGACCCCTTTCCATGTTTTATCCTATCTTTATTGACTGCTAAAATAATGCAGTCTTTCTTCATTTAAACCCTAAATTATTCCCAGGTTTTTGCTATGGAATCTCTCTTACCACATGCTGAGATATTGGATTTGTTGGTCAGTTGGTCTGTCTGTCTGTCTGTCTATCATCTCTTCATTGACCCATCTCTCTGTAGCCTACCCTAAAAGATTCAAAATCGTAGACATCTGATTTTTTGACTTTTATTCTCTGGCACTCATGTGTATACTCAGAAGAACAAAAACATAGTTGTATACGTAAAGGTGTTGTGATCATTTTAAGTGCTTTCTTTCCCTTATGTTATTTAAGAAAAGTTGATTTTTCTTACAATTTTTATGTTATCTGACCAATTACATGTCAAGTTCCTTGAGGTAAAGAATAATTTTCTATTCATGGCAGCACTTAAGGTTAAGTTTTACATATAGAAATGCTCAATAAATTTTTATTAAGTACATGAATTCTATTTGCTCAGCTAACAACCCTTCTATTTGCTGATTTTCTAAGTTGACTGTGCTTCTGTCTTTAGTTCTGTTTGATGACTTTTCTTATGTTTTTGTAAGGTTATTAAAATACCCTCTAGTCTAAGGCTTTCAAGATAACCCTTTTTCCTGAATCTGTTATATGTATTCCTAACCCTTTCTTCAAATTGCCCATAAAGTACTAAGGTACACATATGATAAATAGGCACCTATTATCATAGGACCAAGAAAATTTAAAATAAGGAAGTTTTTCATTGGACTTAGTTATATGTATCTCTCAAACTTTTTCTTTCAATATCTCCTTTTCTTTGTATTAGATGGCAATAGATACGTAATGGAGTTTTTTATTTTATTTTTTATTATTTATTTATTTATTTTTTAATTTTTATTGAATCACCATGTGGAAAGTTACAAAGTTCTCAGGTTTATGTCTCCGTTATACAATATTCAAACACCTATCCCTTCACCAGTGCCCATATTCCACCACCAAAAACCCCAGTATACCCCCGCCCCCTCCCCCAACTGTATAACTGATGAATTTCTCTTCATTTTCTCTTTACCTTGATTGCGTTCCATATTTCAACACAAAACTCACTATTGTTGTTGGAGTTTCCTCCCAAGAAAGACAGCCCTACTACCAAGGAAGCATTTGATAATTATTTTTCCATTGCTGAGAATGAAGAGATATGTAGCCCCACTGCTTCAAGTATATAACCCTTTATTTTTTCCTTTTTCCTTTTCCTTTTTTTTTTCTTCCCCTCATCCCCCTTCCCGAGGCTCATTTCTTCCTGATAATGGGAAACAACTGGGAAAGAGGAATATTTCCTCTCCTCGGCCAGCGTGGGGCTGTTGCTTAGTTCACAGTCCAGAGAAATGGCTGCTACTTTAATAACCTTCAATATTTCAACAAAAACTCACTGTTATTCTTTGGAGTTTCCCCCCCAAGTCAGACCTGTTAAAAAGGAACTGTTTCACATTGCTGACAATTAAGAGATGTTAAGTCTGCCGCATCCGCGCGGTTTTGGATTTCTGTATAAAGTCCAGGGATAATTCTGCCAGATATTGCATAGCCCAGCTCACAGTCCCAGTGCATTGCTGTAAGAAGTCTCTGGAATCAAAGTCTTTAGGCACAGAGGGTCCGTTTCACTCTCAGCAGCTCCAGATTTATCTGAGCCGAGGGCGTGTCGGTTACACCCCCTTCCCATGATTCCCTAGGAGCCCCAAGTGTAAAAATCATATACCTCTGGGTTAGGAGTCTTAGAAGATGGCGCCTGCCATGTGGATGCTGCTGCCGCTGCCATTTTCCATGCAGGGAGACAGGGTGGGGAGGAAAGATCCACCCCCAGGCAGCACGGAGTTGTAGCCCAGTTCACAGTCCCAGTGCATTGCTGTAAGAAGCTGCTCTGGATGCCCAAATGTGATAGGCCTCTGGAATCAAAGTCTTTAGGCACAGAGGGTCCTAATGGAGTTTTTTAAAAGAAAGGATATAGAGTAGGAAATTAGAGTAGTAACTTAGCTGATTATAAAGTTTGGTTACATATTCTAATTTTTTAATTTTTTGTTTGGACTTAAAGACATTAAAATAAATAAAGGCACATTAAGTTTATTAAAATAAGCATAAGGAAATTAAAATTTCATGGATGGATTTTCTTTCTTGATAGTGATAGGAAACAGGAAATGCCTTAAAATTTTATTGTAGTTTAGGTAATGTGGTTATAATAGTAATGCTTAGGTTTGGTGTCCGAGTCGTCCTCACCTCTGCCAAGGTGCTAAGAGCCTCCAGCGAAGGCTTTTGAATTTAAAATTAGCACGTAGGAAACTATAGTCTTGTTTGTGCTGTGTTTTAATAAAATTTAATAATTTAAATATCTTTATTTTGTGATCTAAGGCCATTGCAATAAAATGATGAATTTCAATCTTAAGCTAGTATGACATTACCTTATTATGTTGTACTTGGTCTGAAAGTCACCTTGCTTTGAGTTTTTCTTGGTGAAGTGATATTAACTAACTTATTTTCTCCCCTTTGCCTAAATTCTTCGACTGACTCTTTCTTTCTCTGTTTATCTTTCTCTTTTTTATTTCTTGGCATTTTGGTGGCGGGGGGGGCGCTCACCTGACATACTCAGGTGTTACTCCTAGCTCTGCACTCAGAAATTACTCCTGGCGGGCTTGGGGAACCATATAGAATGTCAGGGATCTAACCAGTGTTAGCCATGTGCAAGGCGATCGTCGTATCCATTGTACTATAGTTCTGGTCCCCAAGTTTTCTCTCTCTCTCTTGTAATACCAATAATGCAGGTAGTTTACATAGATAGTGAACTTGGAACTCATGAAAAATCTGGTTAGTGTCTCATGGGTGTATTTTGTCTTTCAATAAACTATTTTGTTCTCATCACTAATATTCTTAGATTCTTTAGTGTATCCAATACTCTTCTGCCCAATTTCTAAATATATTAAGAAACAAGAGAAATCAAACTTATGGTGATGAACATTTTAGTTTTATTTTTAAGGGCTGTGTACTGGAGAATGAGGCTTACAACCAATAAGGGGGTAACCTAATATTAAACTCCAAAATTAAGTAGGCTTCCCAAGTTCCAAGTCATACCTGTATTTACTTGTGTTATCCATGACAGAGAAGAGTAGGGGCTATTCTGTAGAGCTGGCCTTTAGAGATAAGGTACTCAGGTACTCTTTGAGTAATTTAGTACAGTTTGAGTACTAAGGTACAGTTTGAACTGCACTGTAGCACTGTCCCGTTGTTCATTGATTTGCTTGAGCGGGCACCAGTAACATCTCCATTGTGAGACTTGTTACTGTTTTTGGCATATTGAATACGCCACGGGTAGCTTGACAGGCTCTGCCGTGTGGGGGATACTCTCGGTAGCTTGCCAGGCTCTCTGACACATAAATTTTACTTGTCTGAAGTGATCAATCAGAAGAGTTGATTTGGCCTTGGAAGTGGAGTTAGATTAGAGTGATACAGCTGGTAGGGAAACAAATAGAACTTGGGAACTGATCTCCATCTGACGGTGCTAATCCTCAGTGATAATTCGATTTTAGAAAAAGTTATTATCAGTTATAATAAATTTAAACCAATATATCTTCTCAGGTAAACGCTTTACATCTAAAGACCCTCGGGTAGCCAGAGACACAGAAGAGCTGGCGCACACCTGCCTTGCACTTGCTGACCCTGATCTGATCTCGGCACCACATGTTAGCCTCTGCACCCACAGGAGTGACTTTTGAGTACAGATCCAGAAGCTCAGAACCCTGAGCATTGTTTGTTTTGTTTTGTTCCTGTGCCACACCTGGTAGTGGGCATGGCTCAGGAACAAAACAAAACAAACAAACAATAAAAACTATCAATCTGGGGAAATAGCGAGGCTCTTGTCTTGCATGTGTTGACCCATGTTCAGTCTTTGCCATTGTGTACAGTTCCTCCAGCCCTGCCAGGAGTGATCCCTGAGTGCACAGACAGGAGTAAAGCCTGAGTACTTCTTTGAGTATCCCCAAACTGCAAACGCAAACAAAAAATATTTTTAAATGCATTTGATATGCAAATAAACATAGCACCTTATCAGCTTGATATGCAAACTAGGCTAATACCTGATCATATACCCTGATCTCCAGTATATTTTTGCAGTAGTCATCACTGATTTTTTAAAAAAAGCTTTAATGACAAATCGCAATAGCATCTAGCCTGCTACAAATTTAGTATTCAATACCACTCAGTTATTTTTTCCCTCAGGCAGTGACAAATACCCATTTCTAAAACTTTATAAGATACTAATTCAAAAGGTTTATACTTAGAAAGATTTCCTTTCTAATCTCTGAAGTTGTATATTGTATACTTAATAAAATAAAAACTTCCAAGGTTATTTTCTTATAATTTAAGTTCACTTGATCACTTGTCACTTGTCATCCCGTTGTTCATCAATTTGCTCAAGCTGGGGCCAGTAACGTCTCCATTCATCCCTGTCGTGTGCTACTGTAGCCCAATGGCATCTGCTAGCTCCAGGAAGATGAAGAGCCTCAACCATTCATTCAGGGTTTTGACGAAGAAGTCTGACCATCTCGTTGGTGGGCGGCCATGTGGTCTTTTGACGTCCCATGAAATCCAGTTGGTAGCAGCTCTTGTCAAGCAGTCATCTCTGAATCGCATTATGTGTCGGGCCCATCAGATTTTCGATGCCTTGGCAAACGAGACAGTATCCCTGATTCTTGATTGTTGACGGAGGTCAGAACTTGGATTCCTTCTCTCACTTGAGTGAAATGTTATACTCCAAGTGTAGCTTTTTTGATTCCTCTTTGGGTTACCCAAATAGTGTTCTCATCCTGTTTTTGTAGGGCCCAGGTCTCTGAGGCATATGTTGGTGCAGGAAGAACTGTGGAGTTGAAAAGATGTGCCCAGAGCCGGAGGTTCTTCATCCTCTTAACCACTTCTTTGACACTCTTGAAGCATTCCACGCCACTCTCTTCCTCCTGCGCAGTTCAGTTGCCAGGTCATTAGTCATGTTGAGTTCTCAACCCAGGTACACATAACTGCTGCATTCAGAGATGTTCATTCTGTTGAGGGAAAATGGAACATCAGGAACTAGTCTGTTTCTCATAAACGTTGTCTTCGTGAGATTCAGCTGCAGTCCGACCTTTCCACACACATGGTTGATGTTGGTCATCATTCGTGCCTCTTGACTGATATTTCGTGTTATTAGAATGGTGTCATCAGTGAAGCGGAGATGGTGTAGTTGCCGACCGTCTATCTTCACTCCCATTCCTTCCCAATCCAGTCATCACATGCTGTTCTCGAGGGTGGCACTGAAGAGTTTCAGTGAAATGGTGTCGCCCTGCTGAACCCCTCTCTTTACATCGATGATCACTTCTTTGTAGAATGCTGAGATCCTGGTGTGAATGTGTAATATAGCTCACAGAGTATCCTGATGTACTGAGTTTGAACACCCTGTTTGGCTAGGGCTTTGATGTCTGCTTCAGTCTCAACAGAATCAAAGGCCTTCTTTAAATCAATGAATGTTAGAGCGGCATCTTGAACTCTCACGAAACCTCAATGAGCTTGGTCACTGTGTGGATATGGTTGATCGTGCTGAATCCTTTTTGGAATCCAGGTTGCTCACATGGTTGTCCTTCATCTAGTGTTCTGCCAATCCTATTCAGGATGACTCGAGTGAATAACTTGTAGACGACAGACAACAGGTAGATCGGGTGATAATTGCCAATATCATGGATGTCTCCCTTCTTGTACAACAGGATGGTCCTGATAGTTTTACACTGGGTCGGAACCTTGCATTCATACAGGTAGCATGTGAAGAGAAGAGCCAGTGTATTGACGAGTACTGGTGGCAGATTCTTCAGGTGTTTGGGTCTGATCTTATATGGACCGGGTGCTGTACGCGTCTTTACTGATGAAATGGCGTGTTGGATTTTGGAAGGGAGAACACTGGGAATGACATATCCATCCTGCAGAATTTGGTATTTGGGCAGATGGATGTGGCTTTCAAAGAGATCCGAGTAGAAGTCGTGGATAACCTTCTCCATTGCCCTTCTGGAAGATGTGATAGATCCATCAGGACATGGGAGGTCAGTCATCTTGGTCTTATAGTTGGCGAAGGACAGGCGGGTGTTGTGGATACTTTTCCCAGCTTCTGCTGCATTGACCAACACTGCTGCTCTTCTCTCTTTGAGGTCTTACTTTACTGCTTCTCTGCACAGCTTTGTGAGCTGGGACATTAGCTTGTGATTGCCTGAGGCTTGAGCCAGACCACGTTGGCAAATGAGCTCAAGAGTTTCTGAAGACAGGCGACTTTTTGTGGCATTCCTTGCACAATCATGGAGGTGCTGAACCAGTTGATCGTATTCCTCGTTGATTTTGTTAACAATGGCATCTTCCCATATTGTGCAATAGTGTCAAAGAACTCCCAGTTGATGGTCATGCTGGGAGTTCTCTTAAACTTTGCAGCCCTTTTTCCCTGCTCCGTGAAGTAGAATTTCCCATGAAGGATATGGTGGACTGATCCCATTTGGAATTTTAGGACAACAGTGAAATGGGTCAGGCTAAACTGTTGATTGAATATTATGTCAATTTTGTTGTGGAAATGTCCACTGGGAGACTCCCATGTCCAATATTTAGATTTGGCCTTCTGGAACTATGAGTTACCATGGATGGTCTTGGTCGACATGATCAACTCAGTCTCTTATCCTGATGAAAGATGTTCATGACCTATTCTAGGCCATGGGTCCCAATGTGGAGTTTTTCAGGTGACCTTCTAGGTCCTATCTTGGCATTAAAATCACTGACAATGACCTTGTAGAAGGTGTGGTCTTCTTTATAGAACTTCTCCAGCTCCATGTAGAACTTCTCAATTTCTTCTTCGTCATAGTTGGATGTTGGTGTGTAGATGACGAAGATAGAAACTACAGGCAGTGAGCCACATCTATTTAAACATAAGTGTCTGATTCGCGCTGTTAGGCATTCGAACGAATCAATACTCATGGCCAACTCTGCATGAGTGAAGCCACACAGAACCAGGTAAACCAGGTAACATGGAACTTTGTGACCTTGGACTCTAGGTGCAATGGGACCCGGAAATAGAGATCCTCTGCCTGCTTCCACCAATCTCGGGTGACCCAGGGGTCACACCCGTAAGACCCACCCTCCCAGTGCCAGATAAATTCCTCATCAGCCAACCTCCACTACACAACTGCCACCATGCTCCATGCCGTTTTCTGGACACATCATAAAAACTTCCTACCCATTTTCCATCATTACTGCACCATATTTGACAGGGCTCAAATATGGTGTGAACCATAGGAACACCTGTAATGGTGATTAGGGGCCACCCTAAAAACCTCAATCCCTCTCGGAGATCCAAGCAAACTACCGAGAGTTTCCTGCCTGCATGGCAGAGCCTGGCAAGCTATTCATGGCATATTTGATATGCCAAAAACAATAACAACAATGGCCCTCATTCCTGAAAGAGCCCCCAGTATGGCCCTGTTAAGAAGGACAAAGAAGGAGAGGCTGATAAAATCTCAGGACCAAACTAGGCTGCCAAAACGAAGAAGGACTAATATGACTGTTTGCACTTTTAATGCACGTACACTGGCATCGGAAGTATCCATCGCGGACCTGATGGTGCAAGCGCAGAAGACCAAGTATGACATCATTGGATTGACCAAGATGAGAAGGCATCGAACACATCACACCGTTTTCGACACTGGAGAAGAACTGTTCCTCAGAACATGCGACAGTAGAGGCGTTGGTGGTGTCGGTGTCCTTGTCAACATGAACATGGCCATGAGCATTGATAATTTAAGTTAGTAATGCAAAATACTTTTTTTTTTTTTTTGCTTTTTGGGTCACATCTGGCGATGCACAGGGGTTACTCCTGGCTCTGCACTCAGGAATTATTCCTGGCGGTGCTCAGGGGACCATATGGGATGCTGGGATTTGAACCCGGGTCGGCTGCGTGCAAGGCAAACACCCTACCTGCTGTGCTATCTCTCCAGCCCCCGAGCATAATACGTTTTATATAGTTATTTTGTATAGCTATAACTATTATCCAAGGAAAGATAGTTCTTTGAACTGGAAGAACTTAAGATATTTCTATAAACAGTTTTTTTTACCACAGATTTTTTTCATGATTTCAAATACAGAAAAATAAATGTTAATTATGCTCAACAGTGCGTTATGGAGATTTACAGTGGATGGAAGACAAGGACACTTGTACATATAAATATTAAATATTTATATGTACATAAATATTTATATTTATATAAATATATATAATATTTTTATATTTTATATATTATATTTATATAAATTTATATATGTATATAAATATTTATATTTAATTGTAGCTATTAAAGTGTAGGATAATGACTACATAAATTTTCTTTAATGAAGCACCTATAAAACAGCATAGAAAATGATAAAACTATGTGTTTATGTTAAGTAAGAATTAAATAAAGAATTCAGAAGGAGTAGGGTTCCAAGTTAAAATGGTGCTATGGATTCTACTGCTTTTCTTTTTTTTCTTTTTCTTTTTGGGTCAAACTTGGCGATGCACAGGGGTCAATCCTGGCTCATGCACTCAGGAATTACCCCTGGCGGTGCTCAGGGGACCAAATGCGATGCTGGGATTCGAATCTGGGTCGACTGTGTGCAAGGCAACTCGCTGTGCTATCACTCCAGCTTCTCTACTGCTTTTTAAAAAAAATCTCTTTTATTTTAGATGATATATTTTGGCAACCCAGAGTATTATGTGGGTTCCTTATTTGTTTGCTTGTTTACTCTTTCCTTTTCTGGGATAAATAAATTTAAAATTATAAGCAATTTTGCCTACATTGTTGAAGATGAAGGAACCCTGACATGTATGTTGTAATGCTTTATTGCTTATTGTTTTCCTATAAACAGTTTTTATTCGATTGGTAATATCAACATCAAGCTCTAACTAAAATGACATGATATAAAATATGACGTGGATTTCGGCACATAAATATAATATGACTAAAACTCCATTGTTAAAATAGTTGTAAGTCATGGTGTCTACATTAAGATTGAAAAGAAAAAATAAATGTAAGTTGAAACATAGCAGATGTGACACACCTTATATTGATAATTTCAAACATTTAAAGTTCTCATATAGCTTACAACTTTTACTTATTGTGCACATTGTTCTTGTCAAATATACTCAGTAAGTTTTGTGTGTTCTATATATTGAACTTATATTTTAATAATATAACCTATGGGAATTTTGAGGTTTTAAGTTAGGCTTGTTTTCTTCAAGATTTGCCAATTTTGGGCCGGAGCGATAGCACAGCGGGTAGGGCGTTTGCCTTGCACGCGGCCGACCCGGGTTCGATCCCCGGCATCCCATATGGTCCCCCAAGCACTGCCAGGAATAATTCCTGAGTGCAAAGCCAGGAGTAACCCCTGAGCATCGCTGGGTGTGACCCAAAAAGCAAAAAAAAAAAAAAAAAAAAAAACATGATATTTCCATATTTATTAAAAAAAAAAAAAAAGATTTGCCAATTTTGCAATCCAGGAGAAACTATAGTTTGGGAAAACTCTGAACTCTTTGGACAATCCTGATTTACATAGGAGTAGTGCCTGCAATTTGTGATACTACTAGGATTAGTTTTATTTCATTTTTTTCAGGGCCACTGGACGTAATGTATTCACATATCCTTGAATTTTAAATTTGTTCACTGGAATCCTTTGAATTTTAGCTTACTACTCTTATTTTTTTAATTATATATATATATATATATGTATATTGCTTTTTGGGTCACACCTGATGATGCACAGGGGTCACTCCTGGCTCTACACTCAGGAATTAGCCCTGGCAGTGCTCAGGGGACCATATGGGATGCTGGGAATCAAATCTGGGTCGGCCGCATGCAAGGCAAACGCCCTACCCGCTGTGCTATTGCTCCAGCCCTGCTTATTATTCTTCTTTTCTACTCCCCATCGAAGTGCTTAAAAATGCCTATTTGTTATGTTTTTGCAATTATATTTATATTATTCTTCATTACATTTGCAATTTAGATACTCAACAAATGGGTAGCAAATAATTTTTTATTGTGAAAAGATTAGACAAATTAAGAAACTTATGTATGTTTGAAATTCTAATTTTAGGTTTTACAAGGGATTATAAAATCCTTCAGAAAAGAAAATATGTGAAATAAGTCATTTTGAATGATAAAAAAAACCCTCTTTGGCAGCCTTAATTATTTAGATCTGATTCATAAAGTGAGACCAATTTTTTTCAGCACTGTTACTTTCTAATTTAACTGAAGCAGATATATTATTTTACGTATTTGTCAACAAAATTTTGCTAAATTTACTTATTATACCATAATGTGTTTAGAAAATTATTAGTTATTGTTCAAAGGGCTTTTACTCTTGATTTGAAAAAAATGATAATGCCTGGATTTTTATTAATTTATTTAAAAATGTATCAGAATACTGAATTCTGTGTTAATTTATGAGTTATGGGGAATAATTTAATCTATTTTAACTCAAATTTTGGGCTGGAGTGATAGCACAGTGTTTGGGCCTTCGCCTTTCACGTGGCCGACTCGAGTTTGAATCCTCTGCCCCTCTCGGAGAGCCTGGCAAGCTACCGAGAGTATTGAGCCCGCGTGGCAGAGCCTGGCAAGTTACCCGTGCGTATTGGATATGCCAAAAACAGTAACAAAAAGTCTGTCAATGAGAGACGTTACTGATGCCTGCTTGAACAAATTGATGAGCAACGGAATGACAGTGATCACAGTGAGCTCAAATTTTATATATAGAGAAGCGGCCAGGCATTCTGGTGAGCAATGAGGCCTGGAAAATGCTCCGGACCCGAATTGGGGTCAGCAACACCGGGGAGCCGGACGGAGGAGGTGCAGCCAGCACACCTTCTCCAGATGGAGCCCTGGCTACACTGAGCAGCAACTAACACGGCTCCGGGATTCGGGACTGGGACACATCCGAGCCCAAATGTCTTTAGTGGCCACGCGACCTTTTCTAAAACCTGAAAACATACAATCTTTTAATGGAAAACTAATTATCAAATGCTTCCTTAGTAGGGTTATCTTGTTTGGGGGTATAACTCCCACAACAGTAGTGAGTTTTGTGTTGAAATATGGAACGTAATCAAGATAAAGAGAAAATGAAGTGAAATTCATCAGTTATACAGTTGGGGTGGGGGCGGGGGCGGGGGCGGGGGGTATACTGGGGATTTTGGTGGTGGAATATGGGCACTGGTGAAGGGATGGTGTTTGAATATGGTATAACTGAGACATAAACCTGAGAACTTTGTAACTTTCCACATGGTGATAAAATAAAAAAAAATAAAATAAAAAAAATTATATATAGAAAAAAGAATTGAAAGTATTTTTTAATGGTAATATTCAAAAGTAAAAAAAAATTGGGTTAGTGAGATAGGTCACTGACCAAGGCACATGTTTCAAAGCTGGCACCGGCCCTAGACACCTGCACTGCAGTGTCACCTTCAAGCCTTTTCTCTCAATTCCCTACCTCAGACAGAGCCACTATAAAAGCTCTGTGCTTGATACTAATGTCCTTTATATTTATATGCTGTGACATTTTAAGGGAGCAATTTTAGGTGTAAGGAAAAAAGAAGCAAAATCTATTGAGATTATTTTATATTCTCTGCTCATGCACATGCTTTACGTTTTCATTATCAGCATTTCCTAACAGAGGGTGTATTTATTATAATTGATTAATTTCTGCTGACACCTTATGATCACTCAGGTATAGTTTAAATTTGGGAATTGTAGATTGTGTTTGAAAGAATCAATGCAATGGCACGTGTTCCTTCTTGTAGGATCACCCAGGGTGGGCCAAGCCCTGCTGTGCCCTACCTCTTAATTCACCCACTCCTAAGGAACTGGAAATACTGAGTTTTCCAACATCTACAATTTTGCCTTTCCCTGAATATTTTATAGTTCATTTCATACAGTACGTAGTGCATCATTTAGTAATGCACATTTAAGAGTCTTCGTGGGCCAGAGATTTAGTACAATGGTAAGCGGTGTGCTTGCTTTGAAGTGGCTGACTGGGTTTATCTGACTAGGTTTATTATTCCCTGAGCCGGGAGTGAATCCTGAAGCACGGACAGGTGTGGCCACAAAACCACAGCACCCAGCTTCCCAAGCCCAGCTTCTCTTTCCTTTGTGTGAAAGCTTTGAGTAAACTTCAGTTGCTAGGGCATGTTACAGTGAATCCATTCACCTACAAGAGAAGCACATTGGTTGCTTCTCTTGCTTCTTTTGGACTTTTAATTTCGATAATTTTCTCAAAACACAGAATTCTACGTTGGTGATCTTTTTTTCTGTCACACTTCAAATATTTCACCCTAATCTCTCTTTTGTTTTGCATTATTGTCAGAAGCAATTTCTCTCTTTGTTCCTTTGAATGAAAGGTGTATTTCCCCTGTTTTTGTTTTCTCTGTGTTTGATTTTCAGAAGTTTGAAAATAATATTCTCTCAGGCATTGTGGTGCTCACTCCACCCAATCCCGAGATTCCGTGCCACTGCTGGTCTTCAGAAGCCTGTTTCCCGTCCCTGAGGGCACGTGGCCTGCGTGGGTTAGTGGATTCCGCTTTACCATCTAGTACTTGCAGGAATCTCTGGATCCAGGAGTCCAGAGACCGCAGGGATCTTTAGTGGAGTAAAGAACATTCTCTCATTCTCGAATGCTCCTCCTTCAGCTGCCAGGCTCCTGGATAGGCTGGGACTAGCCTTCGGCTTTCAGATGACCCTGAACAGCACTGCCCAGGTTCTTTTGGTGGCCAGAGGGCAGGCCACTGCCAGCCTGCCCCTCCAGGCCCTCTTCAGCTCTAGGGCGGTGCCCTTAGCACAGCACCACTTGAGCTCACTGCACTTCTGCAATGCCTGTTCTCAGCAGGGCTCCCTCATTTTAGGAACTCTTACAAATAAGGAAACAGCTCAAGGCCTGGGCAGGGCTCACTGCCTTGGAGGTAGTAGGGCAATGCCTGAGTTTAGAGTGAAATGTATAACCCCAAAGGTCTTAAAGAGAAGACTGTCCCCATTAGCCTCCGTGGGAAGGAAACAAGTTCATCTTAGAAAGACATCCCTTGCATGCAGCCGACCCGGGTTCGATTCCCAGCATACCATATGGTCCCCTGAGCACCACCAGGAGTGATGCCTGAGTGCAGAGCCAGGAGTTAGCCCTGAGTATCACCAGGTGTGACCCAAAAATCCAAGAAAAAAAAAAGAAGTCCATGCCTTTCCTATATGAAAGTAATGAAAGAGAAGGAAATGATTCATAATAATACCATTCACAATCACGCCTCAGAAAATTAAGTACCTTGGAATCAGCTTAACTAATGAGGTAAAGGACCTGTACAAAGAAAACTACAAAATGCTACTTCAAAAAATAAAAGAGAATATGAGGAAATGGAAACACATTGGGAGAATTTACATGGTCAAAATGGCAGTACTCCCCAAAGCATTATACAGATTCAATATGATCCCTATAAGGATGCCCATGGTATTTTTCAAAGAAATTGATCAAATGCTGCTGAAATTCATTTCAAACAATAAGCGCTCACAAATTGCTAAAGCAATATTGGAGAGAAAAGGATGGGAGGCATCACCCTTCCCAACTGCAAACTGTACTACAAAGCAGTAATAATTAAAATAGCATTGGAATAAAAACAGTCCTGCAGACTGTTTTTGTATTGGAATAATAGTATTGGAATAAAAACAGTCCTGCAGACCAGTGGAATAGGGTTGAATATCCTGGCACAAACCCTCAAATATGTGATCACCTAATCTTTGTTAATGGAACAAGAAATATGAAAGGGAGCAAGAAAAGCCTCTTTAGCAGGTAGTGGTGGCAAAACTGGATAGCTACATGCAAAAATAGGGGGGCTTAGATCTCTAACACTATGCACAAAAGTTAGATCAAAATGCATTAAATACCTCAACATCAGATCGGATTCCATAAGGTACATTGAAGAAAAGGTCAGCAAAACTGTCCACGATATTGAAGCTAAAGGTATCTTCAAATATGTAATGCCACTGACAAAGCATGTGGAAGCAAAAATAAACAAATGGGACTATAAAGAAGCTTCTGCAAATCAAAAGAAATAGTGACCAGGGTACAAAGACAGCCCACAGAATGGGAAAGGATGTTCACTCAGTGCCCTTCTGATAAGGGGTTAATATCAAGGATATACAAGGCACTTGTTGAACTCTACAAGAAATAAACATCCTGTCCTATTTGAAAATGGGGCGATGAATTGGACAGAAACTTTCTCAAAGAGGACGTTTGAATGGCCAAAAGGCACATGAAAAAATGCTCTTCATCACTAATTGTAAGGGAGATGCTGATCAAAACAATGAGATATCATCTCACACCACAGAGATTGGCACACATCCTAAAGAACAAGAGCACCCAGTGCTGGCGTGGATGTGGGGAGAAAGGGACTCTGGTGCATTGTTGGTGGGAATGTGACTGGCCGAGTGTTTTTGGAAAACAATATGGGCCTTTCTCAAAAAAAAAAAAAACAACTAGAAATTGAGCTCCCACTTGACTCAACAATATCACTCCTGGGAATATATCCTGGGGTTCAAAAACACACAGCAGAAACGCCACCTGCACTCCTATGTTTATTGCAGCACTATTCACCATAGCCAGAATCTGGAAACAACTTGAATGCCCAAGGACAGAAGAATGGATAGAGAAACTATGGCACATCTACACAAAGGAATACTATGAACTTGTTAGGAGAAATGAAGTCATGAAATTTGCCTTTAAATGGATGGATATGGAGAATATTATGCTGAGCGAAATGAGTCAAAAGGAGAGGGACAGATACAGAATGACTACATCCATTTGTGGCATATAAAAAAAAACATGTAGTAGCAGACTAATATCCATGGCCAGGGAAAATAGGGGCTAGGAGAAGTGGTCAGTGGTTGGAACTAATCACAAGTGTGTGTGTGTGTGGGGGGGGGGAGCAGAGGACATGTAAGATAGAGAAGAGATCAATATGACAAGTAATGCCTGGGAATGATCACACTGGACAAGATCTGAGGGTTAAGAGTTGATAAAGGAATATTCTGAGGGTTCGAAGTTGGTAAAGAGAGAGAAAGGGAGAGAGAGCGAGAGAGGCAGAGAGAGAAAGAGAGAGAGAAAGAGAGAGAGAAGAAAAGAGCCTACCGTAGAGGCAGGCAAGGGGTGGGGGATGGTGGGCAATGGGAGGAACCTGGGGCCACTGGTGCTGGGAAATGCACACGGTGGAGGGATGGGCGTTGGAACACTGTATGACTGAAATCAGTCATGAACAGGTTTGTAAGTGTCTATCTCACAGTGATTCAATAAAAAAGTAAAAGATAAAATAAAATCATTCATTAGGATCCCCATATTGCCCATATATTTTTTTACAGCCATGTCTTTAGTCATTAGGACATTGGCACATTAAATTGAATAATTTTAAATTTGTAATTTGGTAATTCCAACAACACTGCCATGTTTGAGTTTGATATTTGCTTTCCCTTCAAATTGTGATTTTTATATGATTTGTGATTTTTTTCTTCATAGCATAATAGAAAGAATTTCTTTAAATCAGTAAAGTGGTGTCAGACGGGGGTGAAGCGTCTTATGCTCAGGTCTCGGGTTTTTGTAAGCCTGTGTGTCCTGAACTGTGAGTTTCACAGGTGCTTCTAGTTCCTCCTTATTTCACTCTTAGGAAGAAAGAATACTAATTCAGATGGTGGATATTTCCTTCCCTGGGTCAGTTAAGCTCCAATATTTAGGTTCAGAAAAATAGAGCTGGTAAAACAGCTTCACCTGGGAAAAAAATTTGGACCAATGTAGAATGGCATATTTTCCTCTTTGCCCAAAGGAAACTTGAAGGAAGCACCAAAATATTTCCCTATAATGTTTAATATGGACTGGAGCGAGAGCACAGCGGGTAGGGCGCTTGCCTTGCATGCGGCCGACCTGGTTTCGATTCCTTCCTCCCTCTCAGAGAACCCGGCAAACTACCGAGAGTATCCCACCCACACGGCAGAGCCTGGCAAGCTGCCCGTGACGTATTAGGTGTGCCAAAAACAGTAACAAGTCTCACAATGGAGACGTTACTGGTGCCCGCTCGAGCTAATCGATAACAACGGGATGACAGTGCGACAGTGCTAATGTTTAATATAAACTCAGGTTGAGTTTCTGGGGGATCATTCACAGGCATGTGAATGACTAGATCCTTCTGTAGTTTTTAACTTCAGATATGTTAGACTTAAACTACATATTTATTTGTAAACACAAATTGTGGTGTTAATCTTGGGTTGTCGGTGAAGAAAAATGCAACATTCTTTTTATTCATGGCAAGAAGCTTAAAGGAAAAGTAACTGATAATAATGAACAAAATGCCAAATCTTTCTTTCTGAGCTGCGTTCAGTGACGCTCAGGGCTTAAGCCTAGGTCTGCTTGGGCTGACTCCTGTTGGTGCTCAGAGACCAAACTGTGTGCAGTGAAAGCTCTGTACCTCTGTACTCTGTACCTTTGTACTTGGGATCACTCCTGCTGGTGCTCAGAGACCAAACTGTGTGCAGTGAAACCTCTGTACCTCTGTGCTCTATGATGTTCAGCCCCACAGACAAGTACCTTTTATTTCATATTGGATTCATGCATTTTTCTCTTGAACAATAACAACATGCAATTTAAGTCAAGTAGTCCTAACAATGGTTTAATGAAAAGAGTCATTTGTAATAGTAAATTATGATATTTGTCCTTTCCCAATTAAATGAAAAAAATTATTACATTTTTTCCCTTTAGAGAATGACTTATATCCTCATGGGTTTACTTTGGGGATATATATTTTTATAACAATTCATCATAATACATACACCTTTTATATTGACATTAAATTCTGGATCTGAAGACACTATTATTTTTGCTGGTCTTTAAACATGAATCTATTTTCCTTTCTTTCTAGAACTTCTTTTGAATTACATATTATGATAAATGTCTTTAGTATTTTATATATTATATTTTGGTTTCCAATATTTGATTTCTGTCACATCCAGTAAATACCAAACATCTTTTGTATAAGCTCCCAGTCCTAAAAGGAATGATAACCATCTGTTTAGTGTTTTAAAATTCTCTTTGTAGAGTGAAATAATGGGATTTAATCTGAATATTAATGTGATGGTACCCTTAAGGTAAAAAAGATTTATGATCTTATGCTTATTATATAAAACCATGTTTGGCTTATTGTATAAAACCATGTTTGTCTACTAGAACATCCTTTCTCTCTAATGATATTTGATGTGTTTGTTAGATGATTATTTTGATATTACATTTATGGAATAGTTTTCTTATTTTAGTTATTTTTGCTGTTGCAATTTTTTTTTTTTGCTTTTTGGGCCACACCCAGCGATGCTCAGGGGTTACTCCTGGCTTTGCATTCAGGAATTACTCCTGGCGGTGCTTGGGGGACCATATGGGATGCTGGGATTTGAACCCGGGTCGGCCGCATGCAAGGCAAACGCCCTACCCGCTGTGCTATCGCTCCGGCCCCGCTGTTGCAATTTTTGAATAAGCAGACCCTAAGAAAATTATGGTCTTCTAAATTCTAAATATATTTTTAATAAATACTTCATATATCTATTTAGTCTAACTGGAAGCAAAGTTCAGTTGATTTTTAAGTACTTTGATTCAATTTTATTTTATGCTTTGTTCTTTTATTCTTTGTAGTCATGAAAAATAGAGATTGCATTCATAGTCAAGTATTCTAATATTTAAAATGTTAAATACTAACTAGACCTATAAAGAATTTTATCAGCATGCTACTTTGGGTTCATTTTATATGTTAGAGAGGCTTTCAGTGCTAGAGGAAACAGAAATATTTTTTCTTTGTGAGTAAGAACAGCTTCCTTTTTAAAAACTACAGGTCTCTTGAGTTAAAAAAAGTTTCTCACTCATTTCATACTGCCAAAGTAAATGATACCATCCAAATATTGAACTTGATCTTCAATGTCATGTAATCCAACCCTTTCCCTGCAGGCTGCTCAGTGCTATTCCTTCTAATCTAATCCAAAGGGAATTACTTCTCCTCATGACAATCCACCCCATTAGTTCTCTCAGACTATTACTATAACATGTGAAGTGTGTAGCAATGGAGATGACATCATACAGGGGATAATCTCTGACATTCATTTTTTTTTTCCTTTTGGGTCACACCCGGCGATGCTCAGGGGTTACTCCTGGCTCTGCACTTAGGAATTACCCCTGGCAGTGCTCGGGGGACCATATGGGATGCTGGGAATCGGAGCCCGGGTCTGCCACGTGCAAGGCAAATGCCCTACCTGCTGTGCTATTGCTCCAGCCCCTACCACCCATTTTGTTAAGGTCCATGAGAAATACCAGAGGTTGTCAAGTTTACATGGAGGTTAAAAAAAAGTATGCCAGTGAGGGTTTAGCCATGACATAGGCGACTGCAGTATTTTAAATGTTGATGGAGCTAGAGTGAAGGCTGTGATGAGCAGGGAGGGGTATGCCAAGTTCTAGTCAAATATTATCTTCTATAGCATTTAAGGAAATCAGTTTTCTTCCTTTTTGTAGGTGGGGTGCACTAGCTTTGCTCAGGACTTACTCCTGGCTCTGTGCTCAGGGAGCGCTCCTGGCAGCGCTCCTAGCCCGTGTGTGATAGTAGAGATTAAAACTGGGTTTCAGTGTGCTTCTGGCACCGGAACTCCTCCACCTCCTCCCTCGCCCCATGGCCAGGCCCCACAAAGCCTCCGACCCTGGGCCCCGAGGAACCCCCCAGATAGCGTAGGTTCTGGTGCCGACAGCAGAACTGTAACTGCCAACACTATAATAAAGATATTTAAAGAAAAATATGAACGTAAAAGTGAGGGTATTTTATGTGTTAGGGTGAAGAGTAGAGATTTAAACTTTCGTGGAGCTTTTTGTTTTTGGCATACAGAATTCGACATGTCGTGGAATAGCCAGGACAGCCAGGTGCAGGTTGGAGCTCAGAAGCAGAGTCGAGAGAGGCAGCTCAGTGGGAGCCCACCTGCCTTCCGTGTCTGAGGCTCTGAGTTCAATCCCCAGAACTGTAGAAGATGAAAACAAAACCCCAAATAGCTTAACCAAAAGGAAGAGTCTCAGCTGGAGCTATTCAGTCTGCGGTGTAGATGACACCATGGAGTTCACCTCAGCTGGTTGAAGCTAGAGGCCACTGTGTTAAACAAAATAACTCAGAGGGACAAAGGCAAAGACTGTCTGGCTCTGTGGTATATAGAGAAGCAAACCAAGGCAAGAGACAGTATCAAATAGTAACAAACACTTTGTCTTTGATTACAATGGAGAGGCTACTGAGTAGTCGGGAGAATTCAGCTGGCAAGGTAAGGGGCCAGGGGAGGTAGATGTGAGGTCAGTGGCATGGGGTTTCGGGCACTTGTGCTGCTGACTGTATTGTAATTCTGTAAATCAAAACCACAAAAACACTATTGTGACCATGGTACCAAAATTACAAAAAATAAAGAGGAGAAGCTCTTCATGCTCTATGCAATAAGGGAAGGTAGTAAGGGCAGCAGTGAAATTGAGTTAATGTGAGTTAATTCCCAAGTATAACGGGAACCCAAGTTTAGCAGCAATTTTGTGACCTATGAAACTTTCATTTCATGTTATGTATTTTATGTTGCGCAATATTGCCATAATTAAGGTGCTCTTGTGAATCAATGTAGTGCAAAGGAACTACTTTCATTAGATTATAGGCATAAAGCATGTGGCTTATTTTTTTTTCTTTTTTGGGTCACACCCAGTGATGCACAGGGGTTACTCCTGGCTCACATTCTCAGTAATTACTCCTGGCAGTACTCAGGGGACCATGTGGGATGCTGGGAATTGAACCCAGGTCAGCCGCATGCAAGGCAAATGCCCTACCCACTATGCTGTCGCTCCCCAGCACCTGTGGTTTACTTTTTTAACTCTGGCTATGGTGATTGGCTTAGTACCTGAACAAGTACATTTAAATTAATGAATTACATGACTCACTAGAACTCTAGGAAAATGACATGTTTTCCTCGAGGATAAAAATGTAGACACAGATAGATCAAGACTTGATAATATTGTTTGTTTGCTTGATCAAGCCTTGCATGAAGTCATTTCATTCCTCTAGTTAACTAGTCCCTGTGCCACCTTCCCAACTCCTATTTTTATTCGTTATTTGTAACAAAGAGCATTCTTACTGATATGTAAACATCATGCTATGCTGACTTTCACTGACTTTGAACCCCAACAAGTTAGAAACGTGACTTTAGCCTTAGATTGTATTTGTTTCACGTATTTATGTTTCCTGTAGATGCCTCTTGTGAGTGGCCACATCAGATACAGGAGATTTTGAAGCAGAAGACTGATGTATGTAGTGCTGATTTCAGTTTGCAGTCCTCTTGAATAAAATGTCACATTCATCTGTGTTTTTGTATTTTCTGCTAAGGGCCTCATACATAATGTCATTTTCAATTTGAAAATATATCTTACTATGAGTTCCTGCTCATCCAGATAAGCAGACTGTACAATAGTGATAGTATTTTTGATCACTTTCTTTTTTTAATCTCTAAAGTTTAAAGTAGTCGCAGGGCTTAAGTTATCTTGGAAACAAAGCCAGATTTCTTGTCGTCTCTATGCTGATTCAGTGATGGTCTTTTGCTACCTTTGGGACTGTCAGCCTGTCTGAGGTGCTGTGAGTCCACAGCATTCCCAGCAAAGGAGCGGGGCTGTTGGGGCAGCCTTTGTTCAGGGGCTTGTGGCCTCTCTAAGACTCCAGCTAATCAGACCCATGGGAGAATCTGTCACCTCAAAGGCCAAACTCTCGGTATCCTCTGTGAACCTAGAAGTCCTTGTTCTAGCCAGTTCTCTACTTGAGCATCTTCCCAAGAGAAGGGCTAACCCCATTTCTTAGTTACAAGCAAAAGTGCTTCTCTGAGATTGCTTCATTTACTTCTTTGCTTGAGACCTCTTCTCAGAATTTCCTTTGAAGAAAAGGGAGCCAAATTTATGATAGAAGTCTGACTGTGAGTAGAGAAATGTCCCTTCTGGTCTTTCACTGGTGAAAAGACAGAAGCAAAAATTTTTAAAAAATCAAGAAACCAAATAGTTTTCCACAATTATCTTACACATCTCTATTTTCACAACAAATATTAGCTCATGTTGTATTCCATTAATGTTGTTTTACTTATCTGTAAAATTCTCACATGTACTATATGTTCAGGAAATATTTTTAACTTTATGCTATTTAAGTTGACTTTAGTAAACATTTATAACTGCCAATCCTTAGTTCTAACATTTTTACACACATGCAATTTGTAGATATCTTAATGTTTATGATTTTTCTAAGATTTAATTTAGCTACTTTGACTATTGATGATGGTCATTTATATTGTACAAGATATATTTCATTAATAATATAAATACAAACTTAAATATATCAATATATATATTTTAAAAAAATCATTTATGCCCTTGTCAGAAATGTATATTATTGTGATGTGCTTTACTTTTGTTGACCTACAAGGATTTGGTTATTTCCTGAAATTCCTCTAAAAGTAAACTTTATGAAATTATGAATTGTGTGACCTCTAGCATGGTGGCATATAATTAATTGTCCAAATTTGCACACTTACAAAAGGGAAGGGAGACAATCACTAATTACTACAGCTGTCTCAGGCAGTTTGAAGGTATGGTTTCTCTACATAAAAGAAAGAATGTATTTTCATGTGACATCATCAGATAACTTAGTTTTGACTTGATCAGCTATAAGGGGAGTATTTTGAAGAGTTCTAAGCTGACGGCAGCCCAATATATATATTTCTAACGTTAAGATGGACACTTGGTGAGTTTACCTAGTTTAACTTGTGGGAAATTTTAATAATGTGATCTAACTCAATATTTGGGTCATACCACATCTCACCTTAATATATTGCAGCACTTTTGCTGTGCTTTCTAATGAATTTCAGCCATGTTAATGTGCCACTTTGTTCTAATGGCTCTAATGACTGAAATTAGTGCCAGACAATGAGCTTGGCAGTGACAGCATAAATGCTACTGTCACATTTTTCTTTTTACTAACTTTGCATTTATTTTAGCCAATGTACAGTTAATTCACAGTGTTTTATCTGAAAAGCATTCTCAAATTCCTAGCATGATTATTAGACTTTTAAGGAACCTCCATTAGTGATTTTTTGACACATGCATATGTAAAGAAGGGAAGTCATATTTAAATTTTCAATGAACTCTAATTGCTAGTCTTTGCAATTCTTCAATATCACTTGCCGAGTTAAATAAATAGGTCTTGGTTTGAAGTTGAAAAGATTTGCTCAAAGGGAATCTTCGAACAAAGAGAATCTATGAGTCTAAAATAAGTTCACAGTTTTTGTTAGCGACTACAATGATGATTGACTTTAGGCACCTTCCTGCCTTGCCCAGTGCTGTATCTTTAGCACCTAAAAGCATGGCCAGCATGTAAAAGGCAGCCACAAAATACTTGTTTAATGAATAAACAATATTTTTGTTGTTTGCTTCAAGAGATTTATGGCATGTATTTTTCACTCTCAAGTATTCTAAGTTTAATTTGCAATTACAATATTCCTGTTGTATTCTGTAGGGTCTTGTGAATCCTGGATTACCATATTGATTTCATTAACTAAAAAGGTTGATGAGATTGTAATTTGTAGTGCTAGTATAACTTGTTTCAGTAGAAAGTTTTTCTCATTCTTTTGGCTATATATTCATACCTCAACTTTTTGAGATTTGCTTTTTGCTTTTCTTTGTCAGCTAAGCAAATAGATGATGTAACCAGATATCTCCTATTAACTCTATTTATGTTTTAATAGGATAATAGTTTCATTAATTTGGTTATCCAAGGTTGTCAATATTTTTAAAAGTTTAGTAGCTCAATATTAATAATTTTATACCATTTATACCATGCCCAGTAATGTATCTGATAGCTAGTTTCTGAAAGAGAGGCTATCTATCTATCTATCTATCTATCTATCTATCTATCTATCTATCTATCATCTACCATCAATCTAATAATAACTTGGACATATCATGGAAAATGGTAAATATGTTCTCTAGTGTTTTCAGGCTCAGCCTAAACTCATTAGTCTTAAGTAGTTTCAGTATGGATCAAAAACATTTTTTGTGAAATAGGAAATAATAATAGTAGTCATCAAATTCATCTTGCTTTCATGCTAGCATAATAAATAAGAGTAATTCTTTGAAGCATATTTTCATATTAGTACTAGTAGCTTTATCTGAGACAGTATGGGATTGACAGTATGGGAGTCTTGGACTCCAGCTATCATCATTTACTTACAAAATAACAAAAATGGGCACTGTCTGTCATCCCGTTGTTCATCGATTTGCTCGAGCAGGCACCAATAACATCTCCATTGTGAGACTTATTGTTACTGTTTTTAGCATGTCGAATACCCTACAGGTAGCTTGCCAGGCTCTTCCATGTGGGTGGGATACTCTCAGTATCTTGCCAGGCTCTCTGAGAGGGGTGGAGGAATAGAACCAAGATTGGCTGTGTGCAAGGCAAACGCCCTACCTTACTGTGCTATCGCTGCAGTAGAATTTTCTTTTCCTATACAGTGGTCCTATGGCAAGGATTTTAGAATCTTTGTGAAAAAATAGAGTTTTATTAAAATGAATTCATGCCAGTACACTTGGAAGAAAGTCAACTAGCTTTAAAAAAATGTTACTGATTGAGAGTATGTGGTGATGAGATTTCCCATACTCCGCCAAGGATCCCAACACCTCTCTCTTCAAATTTCCCAACCCTGACTCAATTGTGTGGAAAAACAATTAAAAACTCTTTAATTAATTATTAATTATCTTGGTAACAAAATAAATTGTTTTATATACTTTTTTGTGCAGTAAAATAGTTAGGTTACTGTTATCCTTTTCTTGTAAACAAGAGTAGGCAAGGATGTCATCGGGTTCAATTGTGTAATGTTTTGGAATTCTGTGTGGATTTTAGTCATAACTTCAATGCAAAAAGGAGAGCTGAGTTAAAATTTTATTTTTTCCCCCACCACTAAAGGAGAATAATATAATAGAGCAGAAATTCCACAAGGTTTTATTTTAGTCCATAACAACAAATATATTTACGAAAAATGAGAAACAAGTCAACTAGTTTTAAGAAAATTAATGCTACCACAAGGAAGAGCTATACAGGTGTTCAGAAAGACTATCTATGACACCAAATCCCCCTTTATATTAAAGTGTCATAAGATCTGTGAAGAACATGAAAGTATGGCAGCCTTAATAGTGTCATATTTTAATTCTGACTGAAGGAAAGTTTAGGTGGATTCCAAATAGATGAATGAGAGCAAAAATAAAGTGTACATTATTATTTAAAAAAATTTACAATGTAAATTCAATAATTTTATGAGTCTCAAAATTATTTTTTTCTCCTTATGTCTTTATTCAAGTAAGCTTGGGTACATAATCCCTTGGCATTTATAAATAAGATGAAAGAAAAGAAAAGAAAGCAATGCTTGTATGTATTTTGACTGAAAATGTAAGCTGTTTTCTGCTGTTTGCATTTCAGGTCAGGTGCTCCGGTTAAAAATGTTTAGAAAGGATCATGGATCATGGATGACGATGTTCTTCAGCACAATCCTCTTCCTCTTCATATTTTCTCACATATACAACATGATTCTACTAATGGATGGGAACATGGGGTAGGTTATCTTTCCCCTTTCTATTGTGGTGAGTGTTATGTTTGAAATGGAATTCATGAAGAATTATGAGTTCGTAGTAGCCTAAATATTATTCACAAATATTCTACCCTAATATGAATAATATGTGCATTTCTCTTAAGACACATAGGGAAAATGAATCTTTTTTCCATAAAACTTTTTACAATGCTTTTATTGCATTTATTTATCTCTGTGAGTGTTTTGAGAGCAGGTACATTAGAAGGGGCAGTCAGAATGATTGTATGAGACTCAGGCAATATTTCTGACTTGCTTATTACAAGATTACAAGATTATTAGAGTAAGGCTGAAAAGAAGGCCTCCAGGTTTGCAATTTCATTGTTCTATCTAAAATGCCTGCTAAGTCAAAAAATATTTGAAAAGTATTTTTAAAACTCACTCGATATTGTGAAAAGAAAAAGCTTTATCAAAATGAGTCATTTTAAAAGTAAGTTATCCTGTATTAAGTCCAGGATAATATAAAATCAATAATTAAATTACATGGATAACTACTTTAGCACAAATAAATGGTGCATTTAAAAACTTTCTGTAGTTCTTGATTTGTTTTAATAAGTTTAAAGGCTACAAAATAAGATCATCTTGTCCTAGAATTAAGAATTATAGTAGTAACAAAAATAAATCACTTTACATAGTGTTTTTGTTCAGTAAAATAGTTATTATAGAAGGCTTTAATCTATCCTCAGTAAATTGGATGGCATACTGTTATCTTTCTTTGTGGGGGGTAAATCAAAGGTAGAGAAGATTGTTAGCAAGTCCATGGTTTAAAGTTCTGGTATTTTGTACTAATTTTAGTCATCATTGTCCAATGCTGAAAAGGATAGCTCAGTACACATTTTACTCATCCCGCCATCAAACGGAAATAATAATGGTAAAAACAGAAATTTCACAAGAGTTTAGTTCATAACAAGTGGTAAATTCAAGAACATGATTTAGATAAAATATTCAGGTGTTAGGAAGTTGTTAAATACTTTATCACTCATTGGACTGAAATAATATCATTAATTCCACTTCTATTTCCATATAGTAGAGTCACAGACTACCCATGGCTAATTAAAAGAACCCTCAGCCTTAGAGCAGTGCCTTAGTGATGGAGAGAGTGGTACACTTGGAATCAACTAAAACAACTAAGAGTTTCTCTGAAAGGTGTTAATCACTCTGAGCAGTGGGACCAGAAGGGACCAGAAGATACATTGAATAATATACAAAATATTATTATATATATTATAATACATAAAATATATCCTATGCTCAAGTAGAGATTTTGTCCAATTCTATTTTTTTTTAATGTGGAGCTAATAAGGTTTATGCTAACTAGAAGTTAGGAAAGAATCATATTTGAAGCAATTACTTTAAGGCAATAATAAAACATTCAATAGCTAATAGTAAGTTATATACTGTAAAACATTCAATAGCTAATAATTAATCTGGCCTAAATGAGAGCTAAGAGCACCAGGTACAGATTGTCTGAAGTTAATCTTACAATGGCTCTGCAGTAGGTACTTTTATTATCTCTGTATTACAGCTCAAGGAACTGAGAGCTACAGATATTTTATTTCATGTGTATGAATATGTTATAAATTGAATTCAGAAAATCAAGCCTACTTTAGGCTAGCAAATTTAGTTGATGGTTAATTTTGCTGCTCAGTCACCAAATGCCTGTTAAACTTTATATTTTTATCTTTAAGGCTGAATTTGAAGGTTAAAAGAAGTACAGATATGTACAGAAAATGAGACATATATACTAGAATTTATACATATCATTCTTTACTAAAATTGAGTGTAATTCTCTCTATTTCCAGGCTAAATACAGCATTATTTCCAGGCTAACTACAGTATTCCATAGTCTTATATAATTACTGAACTTTTTTTGTCAATATGTCTTCTATTTGTTGGAAAACAAATAGCTTAGTTTCACAGATAAAACATTACATTGCTACATATTAAATTGCTATTAATGATGTATTAACAGCTTACATAATAAATGCCATTTGAACTAGTCAATCCTTGAATATAAACTTTTAGAGGAGATAACATGTACAATTTTGCTTTTGGAATTCTCTAATCTGTACTGACTTATCTGAGGCATTGCCTTATACTTGTCGGCCTAGAAATGATGACGCTATTGGGTGCACAGAAAGGACATGGGCACACAGATGGATGAGACCTGGTGTGTATTACAGTATTGCTGGTGGTTGAGGGGAATTCAGGATTCTGTGGAATATGACTTGCAGTGGGAATTCCAACGTGTCCTGGTTGGTGGATTTCTCTAGTGATCTAGAACCATTATTTTTGTCTTGTTTTGTTGTTTTGGCCAAACATGGCAGTGAGCATGGCTTGCTCAGGGATCAATCTTGGTGGTGCTTAGTGGACACTACGGGGTGTCCAGAAATGAAACCAAGTTTGCTGCATGCACGGAGAACACCCTGTCTGCTGTACTATCACTCTGACCCCTTTAGAACCATGATTAAGAGGGTTTCAAGGATTTTCTTTGATGGCTGGAACTATGTTCAAGTGTTTCAGAGTTAATTCTAAGGTAAGTGGTTTAAAATTCTTTTTTAGTATAATTTGCTCCCCATTTTGTGATTAGGAATAAATTCACAAAGAACAGATTAGAACCTTAAGAATTTTAGTCAGCTGACTTGATTGCTCACTTCTGTCAAGTTGCCTGCTTCTGGTTTTCTCACTGTAGTGAATTCCCTCAAGTGTGTACTCAGTCTTGTGGCCTTATCCCTGGGGAATTCAGCTGCGAATCAGTAAGAGGAAGATAGACAGGGAAGGAGATCCATGAGGAGATGGGCCTCGAAAGGGCCCAAAACTCAGAGAACTCATTTTTCTTACCACCTAAGAAAAAATTTTCTCTTCACCATTTATTCATTTTTTAACTCTTATGTATCTCACGTCACTGAAATGCTACTCATTCTTTTTTTTCTTTAGGTCACCAATGTGAATCTAAATTTATCTTTCAAAAGGTATTTGGAATTGTAGATAAAAGTTCCAGTGCAAAAAAAATCCTGATCTTTGGAAGAATTTTACATCTAGATATTTTATGAGGAATTTCATTTGACAAGGTGGACAGGCTCTGAATTTCATAATACTACAGCCCAGTAGGAACACAGTGAATTTGACGGGAAAGTTGCAGAGAGGCTCACCAAATCCAATGAGCAAAAACAGTATTGCAGAAGGCTCAGCCAGCACCAATGAGTTCTGTAAATAATCATTGTCTTTAGTAACACAACTCTAAGATATAATACTGATCACAAATTGAGTTTTATTGATGTATTTTGTTATAGTTTATTTCCATTTTGTTATAACAAGTGATTTGAAATGAGTTTGTTTGTGCCTGGTATGGGGGCAGGTATGGGTGAGTGGGAAATTGGGCACATTGGTGGATGGAAGGTCACACTGGTAGTGAGATTAGTATTGAACATTGAATGACTTAAACAACTATATTCAAACAACTTTGCTAATCACATTTTAAATAAAAACCCCAAATGTTATAAATCATAATTCAGTGTGATATCCTTCTAAAAATTTGCTATAAATCATAATTCAGTCTTTGAAAAATTAACACTTTAATAATTTCTACTTCTTCTTCTTCTTCTTCTTCTTCTTCTTCTTCTTCTTCTTTTCCTCCTCCTCCTCCTCTTCCTTCTTCTTCTCCTTCTCTTTCTCCTTCTAAAACTTCTTCCTTCTTCTTCTCCTCCTTCTTGCAAATGATAAACTATCCTTGCATACTCTGGATGAATCCCATTTGATCATGGTGTATGATTATTTTGATGAGTTGTTAGATTCTATTTGCTAATATTTTGTTGAGGATTTTTGCATCCATGTTTATCAGGGATATCAGCTTGTAATTTTCTATTGTGGTGTCTCTGTTTGCTTTTGGCATTAGGGAGATATGTGCCTCATAGAAACTGTATTGGAGGGTTTCTGTTTCTTCAGTTTCCTGGAAAAGCTTTAGAACAACTGGCAATAGGTACTCTTTAAGTGTTTGGAAAAATTCGCTAGTGAATCCATCTGGACCTGGGCTTTTGTTTTTCAGAAGACTTTTGATTACAGTTTCCATTTCTGTGATAGTAATAGGTCTATTCAGATATTACAAATCTTCTTAGTTCAGCCTTTTGAGGCTTCAGGAATCCGGGAATTAATTTCTTCTAAGTTCTTTTGTTTTGTGGCATACAGACTTTAGTAATTTCTGATGATGCTTTGGATTTCTTTGATTTCTGTTTTGATGTCTTCATTTTCATTTCTGATTTGGTTTTTTAGGGTTCTGTCTCTGTCTTTCTTTATGAATAATGCTAGCAGTTTATCAATCTTGTTTATTTTCTAGAAGAATCAGCTCTTGGTTTCGTTGATTTCAGATTGTTTTTTGGGTTTCCTTGTCATTAAATTCTGCTCTAAGTTTCATTATTTCTTTCCTTCTGCCTTGTTTGGGCTCCTTTTCTTGGTCATTTTCTAAGATCTTGAGCTGTGAAGTAAATTTATTTATGTGGTCCCTTTCTTCCTTCCTAAGAAGTGCTGTAGAATTATAAATTTTTCCCTTAACACGGTCTTAGTTGTGTCCTACAGGTTCTGGTAACTTGTGTCTTCATTCTCTTCAGTTTCCAGAGGTCTTTTGATTTCTTCCTTGATTTCCTCTGTGACCCACTTCTTGTTCAACATTGAGCTGTTTAATTTCCAGGTGTTTGATTTGGTTCTCTGCATTTGTGTGTGATTAACTGCTCTCTTCAGAGTATCATGGTCTGAAAAGACAGTTGATACAATTTCTATCTTTCTGATTATATTGAGGCATGTTTTGTGACCCAGCATGTGGCCTATCCTGGAAAATGTCCCTATGCTCTAGAAAAGAATGTGTATTCATGTGTGTGTGTGTGATGTGTGTGTGTTTATTTTTGTGTGTGTGATGTAAAGCCCTGTATACACCTATTACCCTCTCCTATTTCTTCCTTCAAAGCCAGTGTTTGCTTGCTGAGTTTTGATCTTGCTGATCTATCCAGAGGTGATAGGGTGGTGTTGAAGTCTCTGACTACTGTTGTGTTGCTACCAATGTCCTCCTTGAAGTCTATTAGCAGTTGTTTTAAGTATTTAGCTGGTCCTTCATTGGGTGTGTATATGTATAGAAATGTGTTTTCTTACTGCTATACATATCCCTTGATTAATAAAAAAAATGGCCTTAGCTGTCCCTTCTAATCTTTTTCAGCCTGGAATCTATGCTGTCGGATAGTATGGCAATTCCGGCTTTTTTGAGGAAGTTGTGTGCTTGCAGGATTGTTTTTCATCCTTTTACCTTGAGTTTTTGTCTGCTCTGACTATTCAGATGTGTTTCTTGGAGGCAGCAGAATGTTGGTTCAGTTTTTGAATCCATTTTGTCACTCTGTCTCTTAATTGGTACATTTAGACCATTGACATTGAGAGAGATTTTTTTTTTCATTCAAGCTGGGTTAGTGAGGGTGAGTTTTTATTTCTTTTTTTTGTGCTAAATATTATTTTTTTAAATTTATTTTATTGAATCACTATGTGGAAAGTTACAAAGTTCTCAGGCTTATGTCTCAGTTATACAATACTCAAACACCCATCCTTTCACCAGTGCCCATATTTCACCACCAAAAAAAAACCAAACTAGTATACCTCCCACCCCCCCACCCCGAGCCTCCCCACCCCCACCTGCATAACTGATAAATTTCACTTCATTTTCTCTTTACCTTGATTACATTCCATATTTCAACACAAACTCACTATTGTTGTTGGAGTTTCAACACAGAACTCACTATTCTTGTTGGAGTTTATCCCCCCAAAATATGGCCCTATCGACAAGGAAACATTTGATAATTAGTTTTCCACTGATGAGAATGAAGAGATATAGGATTTCTGTATTTTAGTAATTAAGTTCAGGGAGATTTAAGTTGGAAATTGTATCATTTCCCTTCCTGGGGCAGCATGGAGCAAAAGCTTAGTTCACAGTCTGGAGACATGGTTGCAAGCACTTGCTGGGACCAGAAGTAATGTAGCTGGCTCTGAATCTTGGTTGTTCAGCAGCAAAGCAGCTGTGAAACGAATGGCCACCCAGGTCTTGGTGGAGTGCGAGCCGGTACCGGCCCTGGCCCGACATTGCCCAAGCGTCCCGCTGTTTCAAGTTCAAAACACATTTTTTTTCCCCCGTGCCACCAAGTTCATACCTGTTTAAAAGTCCCATAATATGGCAGACGCCACGCCACTTCTTCCCAGAGGGAAGAAAAACCAAGAAAGAAAGATATTTCCCCCCTTAGCCAGCATGGGGCAAAAGCTTACTTCACAGTCTGGAGACATGGCTGCAAGCACTTGCTGGGACCAGAAGTCATGTAGCTGGCTCTGGATGTTGGTTGTTCAGCAGAAAAGCGGTCGTGCAAAAGCCTGGCCACCCGGGTCGAATCTCGGCAGAGCACGAGAGAGAGATTCTTGTGATGGGGTTTTGTGCCATCTTTCTGTAGAGGTTTGTTGTGCTTATAGGGTTTTTTTTCTTGTTGTACAATAGCCCCTTTAGTCCTTCTTTTAAGGTTGGCTTTGATTCGCTGAAGTTCCTGAGCTGTTGTTTATCCATGCAATTCCTTCAAGTTCCTTCAAGTTTGAGTGAGAGTTGAGCCAGATAAAGTATTATTGGTGAGGCGTTTATTTCATTGATTTTTTTTCACTATATTCCACCAGTGTTTTGGGCTTGGAAAGTTTCCTCTAATAAGTTGACTGTAATTCTAAGGGGTGCTCCTTTGTATGTGATTTCCTTCTTTGACCTTGCTGCTTGCAGTATTGTATCTATCTGTGGTATTCGTTGTTCTGATTATGATATGTCTTGGAGTCTTTTTATTATGGTCTCTTTTAGCTGGCACCCTTCAGGCTCCTTGGATCCAGATGCCCGCATTATCCATCTCTGGGAACTTCTCAGCAATGATGTCTTTAACTGTTGCTTTTTCACTGGTGTTGCCTCCCTGTCCTTCTGGTTCTCCATTGATTCTTATGTTCCTCTTGAGTTCATCCCCTTGGACTCTTGACTAGCTCTTGAGCTGTTTTGAGGACTTTCCCCATTGTATGTTGCTCTCTGTATGCTTTCTGCAGCTCATCTTCAAGCTCACTAAGTTTTTCTTCAGCTGTAGTCATTTTACTGTTGAGGGCACCCAGTTTTTTATTTCATCTACCGAATCCTTTATTAGTGACACTTCTGTTTGTGGCTTTCTTATTTCTGTTCTCATTTCTTCCTTTGTGTTGCTTTTAAACAGCAGTTATTCTTTTTACTCTCATTCAAGCAGATGATTAATTACTATCTCTTGGGAGAGAGGAGGGAAACACTTTAAAAGGAGCAAAGGAATCAACTAAGTTAAAATTAGGGTTATATAGTAATCAATTGAACAATATGCTGTATAACATTCATTCAGGATGAAAATATCAAGAGAATAAATCATGAATATAGAAAAGGCAAACAGGATCCAGGTGGGGGGCTCAGGTGGCAGGAAGCCGGGCAGAGGCCTCAAGACAGGCCCTGAACATCCCGGGGGAATGACCGTCCCGATACTCCCGGTGGAGAGCCACTGAGAGAGAGCAAAAACATGCAAGCAAAAACATAGACATAGATACAACATTTATGCTCTAAAACTTCATGTTTTCCAAATTAAGATTCTAACCTCCCTTAAGTGAAATTTAGTTCTCTAATACATTTTCAAAAAAATTCTATCTAAAATAGACAGCTATTGTTTTTATATTTTTATGCTCATAGTTTTGCAAAAATAAGTCATTTAGTTAGATTTTTTGTCTCTGTCAAAAATAAATTTCAAATTGGGTATAAATATTAGGTATACACATTTTAGATTGCAGTTCTATGCACCGTGTAAGTAGAGTCAGTATCTATGAACTACACAAAATCAGCAACAACTGAATGTTTATTAGTAAAACACTTTGCATTTTTTAGTTTCTAATTCCTCATTTGAGGAATAAATGGTATGGGGTATTTTGGACTCCTGTGTCACTATGAAATACCTAGCTTTAAACCTTCATGTATATGACCATGTTAGTGCCAGTAAAGGAAGGATGATGGTCATGATAATGATAAAGCACTAACATGTGGTGCATAGTCAAATGTAGCAGGCGTAAGTATGTACAGTAGTGATACCCCCAGAAGAAGATACATGTTTTGTATTCCAGAACTCCTGATTGTGCTATTTTCTCATGCTCAGAGGATTTTTGCAGATGTGATTAAATACTATTGAGATGAAAGAAATTAATCTGGATCCTTGAAGTCAGAACCCAATTACAAGTCTTAAAAGTATAAAAACTTGCCTGGAATGAGGAAAAGATAGATGCAGTGTAACTGCGCCCCTTTCTCTGAGTCTCCCTCTGAAATGAAGGCCTGCTGAGGGCTTTGCGTCTTGTTGTCAATGCCCCTGAGATGACGTTTCTGTCAGAAAACTGAAGCAAGTAGAGAAGAAATTAGATTTTTGGTTTCTTTAGCAGATAGTACATCTACCTTGCACGTGACCAACCCGGTTCGATTCCTTTGCCCCTCTTGGAGAGCCCGGCAAGCTACCGAGAGTATCCTGCCCGCACGGCATAGCCTAGCAAGCTCCCCGTGGTGTATTCGATATGCCCAAAACAGTAACAACAAGTCTCATGATGGAGATGTTACTGGTGCCCGCATGAGCAAATCAATGAGCAATGGGATGACAGTGACAGTGACAATATAGAAAAGGAATGTGATGCCGTTTTCACCACAGTTATGTAGCTTGACTACAAATGTTTCTAGAGGAATACCCACCTGTATTCAGCTATACGGGTAAACGTATATAAACATAAATAGAACTTATCTGTTTGGTATAAGTAAGCATGTTGCAAAAGGTCAGGCTGAAGTCTGAACTGACTGAAACTGAGAGAATCGTGCAGTACTAGGAAGCAAACTCAGTGTTCAGATTCTTCACATCTCCTTTGAGGTAGCTTTATAAAGAACTCTGAGTTATGTGTTTTAAAAATTATCATTATAGATTGTTGCATAAAGTTCTCTTCTTCCTCTTCTTTGTAAATACCACTTTTGCCCAAAGGATAAATGGTGGGAACGCAGTTAAGCACACCAGTTTTAATTCACAAAGAAATTTTCAAAATAACCACTTGATGGCAGCAAAGGGCATGTTTTCAGTACTGATATTAATGTTTTGCATTTTGATATTAATGTCTGTCCTCTTGAATTTTTGAAATTTGACATTGAAATATTCACCTTCTTGTTTTTTTTTTTTTAAATTTTATTGAATCACCATGTGGAGGGTTACATAGTTCTCAGGATTATGTCGGTTATACAATTCTCAAACACCCTTCCCTTCACCAGTGCCCATCTTCCATCATCAACCCCCCCAGTATACCTGCCGCCCCCTCCCACCTCCCCAGTCCCCACCCTTGTAAGTGATGTTTCACTTCGTTTACGCCTTATCTCGATTACATTCCATGTTTCAACACATAACTCACTACTGTTGTTAGGGTTTCCCCCAAAAAAGAAAAGCAGTCCTATTGCCAAGGAGGCATTTGATAGTTCTCCACTGCTAAGAATATAGAGATATTAAGTCCCGCTGTTTGTTACCTAACTTTTCTTTTTCCCCCTTGCCCCGCGCCACCGAGTTCACGCCTGTTTAGTAATCGCCACGCTGCCTGACAAGGGAAAAAAAAACCGAAAAGGATGGTTATTTCCCGTCATCAGCAGGCGTGGGGCTCTGGCTTAGTTGATAGTCTAGTAGAGTGTCTGCAAGCAGTTTCTGGAACCAAAGGTCTTGCGCTGATATCGGCTCCAGCTCGAGATACCACCAGCGTCCCGCTGGTCCATGTACCTAATTTTTCCCCTTATTTCCCATTCCCACGCCACCAGGTCTGTTTGCTTAATGGACATCACACTATGTTTGACACCACGCCGCGTTTCTTCCCGAGAAAGAAGGATATTTCTTCTCAGCCGGCGTGGGGATATAGCTTAGTTCAGTCTAGAGAGATGGCTACCACTTTGATTGCCTTCAATATTTCAGCAACAGACTATTCTTGATAGGATCTCCCACAAAAGTCCGACCTGTTAAAGAGGAACCATTACATATTGCTGATGCTAAGATGACATTAGGTTGCGGTTGATGACATTAGGCGCGGCCGCGCGGTTTTGGGTTTGTGTATAAAGTCCAGGGAAAGTACAACCAGAAATAACATCACGACAAACTTTTACCCTTATATGGTGCTCATAAGATGCTGAAACCTAGAGAGAGGCTCGGCGTCTCCATTCTGTGCTCAGGAAAACCGCGGACCCTGCGCTGTGCTCAGAAGGAGTTGAGAGAGAGAGAGGTTAAAAGAATTGGGGGATGCCCGGTTCCCACTGTTTCAGCGCCGTGGGGTCTCTGGTCCCGTGCCGGAATTAGTTCAGTGGGCAGCTTGGAGTCCAAGGGCACTTCCTTGGGCTCTTCCATCGTGCTCGCTCCGCAGCAGGATCCAAAAGGAAGCACACGTGGGGGAGGTGGGTTTAAGTATCTATTGCGATGGGCAGGGGTCACCGCCCCCGCCCCCTGGGGCCTCCCGCAGGCCCGCGCGTCCTCTTTCAGCCCGCTCAGCGTCTCCATTTTGCGCTCAGGAAAACCGCGGACCCTGCGCTGTGCTCAGAATCACCTTCTTGTTTTTTTTTAATTAAGTTTTTTTTTTTTATTGAATCACCATGTGGAAAGTTACAAAGCTTTCAGGCTTAAGTCTCAGTTACACAATGCTCGAATACCCATCCCTTCACCAGTGTACATATTCCACCACCAAGAACTACAATAAACCTCCCCCACACCACCCGCCCCCTGAACCCCCCCCCCCACCTGTGTATCTGATAAATTTTACTTTACTTTCTCTTTACTTTGATTACATTCAATATTTCAACAAAAAACTCACTATTATTGTTTGGAGTTCTCTCCCCCCCTCCCCAAAGTCGGACCTGCTGGAAAGGAAGCATTTGATAATTTGTTTTCCATTGCTGAGAATGAAGAGATATGAGATCGTGTGGCCAAAATAGCGGCTGCGAGGTTTTGGATTTCTGTATTTTAGTATTTTAGTAATTAAGTCCAGAGAAATTTCTGCCAGATCACCTTCTTGGTTTTTAATTCATTAAAAAATAGATCCACATTATGAGCCTCCAGTGAGGCACCACTGGGAAGAATGAGTAAAGAGAGGCTGCTAAAATATCAGGGCCAGGACAAATGGAGACGTTCCTGGCACCTGCTCGAGCAAATGATCAACAGAGTGATGGTGATACAGTGATACAGTGATAAGCTGTGTAATAAACAGTTATTTTGTACTTGGCAACAAATTTAAGTAATAGTATATATACGTATGTATATGCAGACAGATACATCTGTGTGCTTGTAGACTTATCCCAGTGGCAAAAGGACAAATGTAGTCTTTAGCCACGAAGAAGTTGAACACTTAATTCTGATAAAAATTCCTCTGTGGACTGAAATAAGCTTCCAAAGATTGTACATTATCTAGAGCAGGATATGAAGAAGCTGTTGTTTTGCAGAGTTAATCATAAAGGACAGTTTTATTTTTCCTGAAAAGTCCTTTTCAGAAAAGTTAATAAATATTAATTACCATATCAACATGTCTTAGGTATTTCAGAGATAAAAATTGAAAAATTAGACAAAATGATTCAGACACCTTTGCAAATAAATATTAGTATTCATATTCAAGACCTGAAAAAATGAAGGGCTGGTACAATGTGACAAATGAAGATGTTGGTGTAATGGAGATAGAACAAGGTCTCTCTGGTTTACTTTGTAAGTTTTGGTAAGAATTTGTATGAGGCATTTAGTACGTGTCTGACAAGTGGCAGTGCAATAGCCATGGGGTGGAGCATAGCCCCAGCCCGTGTGAGGTTGGGTCTGACCCGTGACTCCAGCGTGGCCCTGGTGGCCCCCGAGACCTGCTGAGCAGGCACAGAAGCCATCAGGCCCACACAGATGAGCTCTGATTTAGAAAGTGTAGGTGGATGTTCGAGTATGGGGAACTCCCTCAGTGGGTGGGATGAAATAAGGCTGATTGGATTGGAGTATTTGAAGTCGCCCCTCTTCTAAACTTTAAGTACACTTGAAGTTTAAACACTAAAGTTTAAAATAAACTTTAAAAAGTCTTTTAAAATATGTCTCTATGTGAGAGGGGGTAGACAAAGCAGACCAGGGTGTGGAGGGAAAATAAGACAGCATAGATACCTGTGATTGGAAAAAATGCTTCATGATATATTGATTTTATTTGTTATTTGGAGGAGGTTGTGCACACCGTGAGCGGCTTGCATGTTTACTCCTGGCTGTGTACTAGGGGTTTCTTGAGGATATGTGTGTGCATTGTCTTGAGTTCACTCACCCACCTAACTCAGTTCTCTACTCCCAGTCTCAGGGTCTTCGACCATTGGCTGTCAGCAGCACAGAAGCACAGAGAGGGTTTGTGGGAGAGCCTGGCAAGCTCCCCGTGGCGTATTCATATTCCAAAATCAGTAACAATGCTGGGTCTCATTTCCCCTGACCCTGAAAGAGCCTCCAATGTGGCACCGCTGGGAAGGATGAGTAAAGAGAGGCTTCTAAAATCTCAGGGCTAGGACGAATGGAGACGTTACTGAGGCCACTCGAGAAAATCGACAATCAACGGGATGATGCTGTATGTACAAAGTCCATGTGCACAGCTTTACGAGGTTTTAGCTTCTTATACTTTTATCCATTTTTTAATAAGAATGATGGATAGTCCGTTTTATCACTGCATTGGGAAGGACTCCGTTGTTTTTGTGATGACTGGGGTTCATCCACACTGGGCTGTGCCACAGTCTCTTAGTTGTGGCGCTTGCTCACGGGGTGTGCCGCACTCTCTCTGTGGGTCACACACCCTCTTAAGGTACCAGGGCTCCCAAACTACCAAGATGTGTGACTGCATTTGCTGGCATATCAAGCATGGGGTTTCATGCTTTTTTGCAAGGCAAGCTCTTCATCACTACGCCATCCCCGGGTGCACGTTCCCCTGGAGATCTCTCCTGCCCGCAGAGAGACAACAGTGGAAAGCGCTCCTAATTGGGTGGATTCTGTGAGGGTCCCGACCTGAAATAAGACTAGTGAGGTTAGTAAACAGGGGGCCCAAGACGACACATACCAATCAAGGGCAACTTTATTAACTGCCACGCTGGTTTTATACTTTTCTTAGCAGGGGGTTGGTACATAAATTGTCAATCATCAGGGAAGTGTCTTCTCAGACCAAATAAGGAAAGGTTCGGGGTGTATTAGGTGGGCTTACAACATTCTTCAAGAGTAGATTGAGAAATAGTGGGGAGGGGAAGGCAAGGGTTTATCTGGCAGGAGCATCTGGCAGGAGGAATGCACAAGGCTTTTAGTGTAGAGGAAGGCATTCTACTTTAGGGCTTTATGGTGTCTCTTAGTTAACTGCCCTGGGCTACTTTTACCTCTTGGGTTTAGCTATTTCCTTTGTCACAAGGGCACCTTTGCCTCAGGTCATGTAAAGCTGGTAATGGAATTTTCCGGTTTGTCCAGGGTAAAGGTTTCGGGGTCCTCTTTTGTTCAGGGTTCTGAGCAGTCCCCAACACCCGGGGCTTTGAAAAAAAGACTATTTTACAGCTTTAAGTTCTCTTCCACAAGGGCGAGTTTTTTTTTAAATTTATTATTTTTTTTAATTAGTGAGTCACAGTGAGGGTACAGTTACAGATTCACACATTTTTGTTCTTGCTTTTCCCTCATGCAATGTTTAAGAACCCATCCCTCCACCAGTGTCCATTCTCCACCACCAATGAACCCAGTATCCCTCCCACCCTCCAGTCCCATCCCCCTGCCCAACCCAGCCTCTGTGGCGAGGCATTTCAATTTGATATCACTCTTTCCTTTTGGGTGTTGTGGTTTGAAACAGGGGTATTGAATGGTCATCCTGTTCAGTCTCTAGTTTACTTTCAGCACGCATCTCCCTTCCCACACAGGATCTCCAATCACATATTACTTGGTGTTCCCTTCTCTGTCTGGGATGACTTTCCCCCAGCGTGTGAGGCCACCTTTCAAGCTATGGAGCCAACATCCTGGTAATATATACTACCATTCTTCGGTATTAGTCTCGTACTCTGTTGTTCTATATTCCACAGATGAGTGCGATCTTTCTATGTCTGTCCCTCTCTTTCTGGCTCATTTCACTTAGCATGATACTTTCCATGTTGATCCACTTATATGCAAAGTTCATGACTTCATCCTTTCTGACAGCTGCATAGTATTCCATTGTATAGATGTACCAAAGTTTCTTTAACCAGTCATCTGTTCTCGGGCACTCAGGTTTTTTTTCCAGATTCTGGCTATTGTAAATAGTGCTGCGATGAATATATAAGTGCAGATGTCATTTCGACTATACTTTTTTGTTTCTCCTGGATATATTCCCAGAAGTGGTATTGCTGGATCAAATGGAAGCTCAATTTCTAATTTTTTGAGAAGTGTCCATATTGTTTTCCAAAGGGGCTGGACCAGAAGGCATCCCCACCAGCAGTGGAGAAGGGTCCCCTTCTCCCCACATCCTCTCCAACAGCGATTGCTTTTGTTCTTTTGGATGTTTGCCATTCTCTGTGGTGTGAGGTGGTATCTCATGGTTGTTTTGATTTGCATCTCCCTGATGATTAGTGATGCAGAGCATTTTTTCATATGCCTTTTGGCCATTCGTATCTCTTCCTTGGAAAAGTTTCTGTTCATTTATTCGGCCCATTTTCTGATGGGGCTGGATGTTTTCTTCTTGTAGAGTTCAACCAGTGCTTTATATACCCTTGATATCAACCCTTTATCAGCTGGGTACTGGCTGAATATCCTTTCCCATTCTGTAGATTGCCTTTGAATTCTGGTCACTGTGTCTTTTGCGGTGCAGAAGCTTTTTAGTTTAATATGGTCCCATTTGTTTATCTCTGTTTCTATTTGATTGCTTAGTTCCGTGTCATCTTTGAAGATACCTTTAGCTTCAATATCGTGAAGGGTTTTGCTGACCTTGTCTTCGAGGTACCTTATGGATCCACAAGGGCGAGTTTTGAGCACTTTAGTACAAAAGTAAATTACCCTTGAATAGAACAAAATTAGGGTGAAATTTCACTCTAAGCAGTACTTTCTTCTTTGCAAAATTCACTCTTTTTATTTTTGATTTTTTTTTAAAAATATTTTTGTTGAATCACCATGAGATACAGTTACAGACTTGCAAACTTTCATGCATATGTTTCAGTTATATAATGATTGAGTACCCATTCCTCCACCAGTGCCCATTCTCTACCACCAATGTTCCCAGTATCCCTCCTCCTCCCCCCCACCTATCCTCCTCCCTCTGTGGCAGGTGCATTCCTTTTCACTCGCTCTCTTCTTTGGGTGTTGTGGTTTGCGATGCGGACATTGAGTGGCCACCATGCTCGGTCTGTAGTCTACTTTCAGCACCCATCTCCTATCCGAGTGGGTCCTTCAAGCACCCTTTACTTGGTGTTCCCTTCTCTATCCCAGCTGCCTTTTCCCCAGCATGTGAGGCCGCCTTCCAAGCCATGGAGCAATCCTCCTGGCCCTTATCTCTACTATCCTGGGGTGTGAGTCTCCCATTATGTTACTTTATGTTCCACAAATGAGTGCTTTCCTTCTGTGTCTGTCCCTCTCTTTCTGACTCATTGAAACTCACTCTTTTTAAAACCTTCACTAATGTTCTAAAATCTATGAAGACTATTTTTTAATTCTCTCCACTGATCTTGAAGTTGAAGTCCTAGTACATGTTTCAACTGCTATGAGCCACAATTTCACTTGCCATTGTTCACGTAAAAAGTTGTTTGACCTACCACCACAGTTTGCAATGGTAACATTGTTTCAATTGAGAAATATTTATGTGTCTGTTCGTTGTGATGCTAAGTTGATTTTGGGAGACATCAAGTAAAAATTTAAATATTTGTAAATAGTCTTCAACTATACTTTTTTTTGGGGGGGGAAGGGGCGGGCGATTGATTTTGGTGACATCTTGTGGTACGCAGAGGCTATGCCAGCTCTGTGCTTCAAGGTCATGTGATACTTGGGATCAGATTGAGATTGGCTATATTCAAGATAAGTGTATTAACTCCTGCACGACCTCTCTGAACCAACTACACAATTTTTATATGACTTAGATAAAAAAAATTGCTGAAGTAAATTGAAACAAGTGTAAAAAACATATGCTTTTATTCTAGAATACACATTTACAAGTGGGTTAAGAACAAAAGGCCTGCGTCAGATCCTCCTCACCCTGTGGCAAGGAGAAAACAGCTTCTGTAACTGTACATAAAGCCTGGATGTGCTTGAATCAGTCGCTGAGAAGCTTGATTGACTCCTCATACAAGGCAAAAATGCAAATTCTGCTGGAGTGGCGCTTTAAATAATTTGTTGGCTTCACTCTTAATTAGTCTAAACATTGGCTTGCTGTATAATTAATTTACAATAATAGTACAATTAATTACTAAGGCTGGGAGTAAGGGACTGAACTGTTTGCGGAGAATGGGTTGGTAGAAATGCCGGAAAGAAGTCACTAGGTACTGTAGGATCCAGTGAGGCACTGGGAGAGGAAGACTTGCATAGAGGTTAAGGGGCAGAAAGGAGGGCGCGGGGGAGGAGAGAGGGAGGTGGGCTTGGTGGGAAGGGTGCGAGTCCTTATTCAGCCAATCAATACTGCACCAACTGTACTTGACTGCTTTTAATATTATTGATTTTTCCCGACTCATTTTGGAATAGTATAAAGTTAAAATAATAAAGAACATCCAAATTATTGCAAGTTTACATTCGTGTTGTTAGAGTCGACGGAGTTTTAAAATATTAATGATAAAACAGAATCAATGTTGTACCCTTGTTAAACTGCAGAGTATATTTCTACTGTCCGAAATTGACATCAATTTGATACATTTACAGCTCTGGTTATTGCTTATTGCTGCTTATTTCAACTGTTGGTAAATAGTCAATAGTTTTCCTCAATAAAAAGCTGAATAGATTTTCAGCTTTAATTGAGGAAAAATGCTGATGCAGGAATCAGGATATCTGGATTTTAGGTCATATTAGCAACTTATTGGCAAAATTAACCTATAAAAGTTATTTTCCTGGGGTGGGGTACAGCTGGTAGGGCATTTGCCTTGCATGCAATTAGTCAGGTTCAATCCTGAATTCCTGGCATCTTCCAGGGTGCCCACCCAGCCCCGCCAGTGGTTTTTCCAGAGTGTAGAACAGGTAGTAAAGCCATTGCCAAGTATGGCTAACCAACACCCCCTCACTTTCCTATTTTGTTTGTTGGTTTTTTTTTTTTGTTATTTTGGGAAATGAATGGTTGTTATAGGCTTGTTAATATATTCTTCATCATCATTATCATCATAATTAATCTGGAAGAAACATCTGCTTTTAAAATGGAAAAACTAACTTAAAATCGCTAAAAGTGTTGTTTCCCTTCAATTCTATTTTCTCTGGAAGGAATGTAGAATAGTGGAAATAGCACACATTTTTGTCCTGATATCCTTTGTGTCTGTGACCCTAGTAAATGGAATTAATTTACTAGGTAAATTATAATTTCTTATACTTTCTTCAGTTGTAAAATGTGAAATTAAGATCAATTTTAGAGTTGTTCTAACAATAAAAGAAGACTGAGTATGCAAAAAATTCGTATGGCATTCACCATATAATAAGCCCTGATGTAAGTTGTTAATACAAATGACAGAAAAATATTTTAGTTTTTAAATATTTTAGTTCTCAATAAATGTTGTTATAGTAGCAATGTATTTAAAGTATTTAATTTAACTTTTCCTATTACCATGAAATTATAACTAGTTTTATACAAAATATACAAGTGAATGCAGCAGATTTTCAATAATGTCAACTTTCTATATCACAACACTATGTCATCTTAACTATACTTGACTTACAGAATAAAATTAGTGGAATTTTACTATGTAAAATACACGAAACCTGTCTTGTATGCTTCTTTATGAATTTATATCAACTGTTTCTTATCTTTCATGAATAAAAAGTAAATACAGTAAATACAGAAATCCTATCGGGGAGCTTACCAGGCTCTGCCCTGTGGGCGGGATACTCACGATAGCTTGCTGGGCTCTCCTAGAGAGACGCAGGAATCGAGCTGGGTCTGTCACGTGCAAGGCAGATGCCCTATCCGCTGTGCTATCACTCCAGTCCTGTGTAAAGTGATAATAACAATTTGTTTTCAAGATGATAAATATGCCCTAAATGATCAAAAGTGTAAAGTTTTTTATAGAAACATGGAATGGTATCAAATAAGTTAGACACTTGGGTAGATTGGTATCAAGTATATTCTGGTTCACTTCTTGTCTTCAATTAATAAGCTTTATGATATAATGAATTCAGTCTTTCACATTGGTGACTCTTTTGTCATGCATAAACATTTTATTCAAAATGCTTTGAATATTATTCTTGGTTAGTAGAAATAAGTAAATTAATTTAAAATATAAATGAAGTGAATAATGAAGAAATGAATTAATGGAAAAATAAGTGATTAAATAAATGAATTAAATAAATCCAAGGAAAAGTGTCAGTGGAAACTTATAGAGACAAATTATATAATAATAAGAGATATATCTAAAAATTGAGATGAGTTAAGAATGCAATTGTAATTTGACAAATTAGAATAGAGGATTGAATTGAGGCTGAATTTATGCATTATTCTTAGTTGTCTTGGCAACAGGGTCCTCTTTTCTTACTGGTAATATTAAAGTGTGAAAATGAAAATAGTAGTAGTTGGAAGTGGAGAAATAAATGTTAAAGGTGTGGATTTGCTGGGTCATATGAAAACTCGATTCCTAATTTTTTGAAAATTTTCACATTTTTCCCAGAGGGTCAAGAGTAAGTCAAAGTATTCCAAACAAGTTGAGCCAGTTGACTCTCCCTCAACAGTAGATGGGAGTTCCTTTTCCCCTACAGCTTTGCCAACAATGATTGTTTTTGTTTTATTTGATGTGTGACATTCTCACTAGTATGAGATAGTATGAGATGAGGTACCTACCTGCTGTGCTATTGCTCCAGCCCCGCAAATGATTCTTTTTTTTTTTTTTGGGGGGTCACACCTGGCGATGCTCAGGGGTTACTCCTGGCTCATGCACTCAGGAATTACTCGCTCAGGGGACCAAATGGATGCTGGGAATCGAACCTGGCCGAGTGCAAGGCAAACGCCATACCCGATGTACTATCACTCCAGCCCCACCGCAAATAATTCTTACTAAAATCACTTAACACTTTCTCATAAGCTTTTTGTGACAGTGATTTATATGTATATCCTTTTAGTAGGAAATAAATTTGAGTTTTACTTCAAGAAGACTTATATTTCAAGTAGAAATATAAAAATACATGATAAAATTCTTTTAGCTAGTAATGTTAGAGTATCCCTTTTAAAAGAAAGCACCACATAGCAATAGAAATAGGTTTTTACTTTACAGGAAGAAGCAGAACATCCTCTTTAATGGTTTTAAGAAAAGAAGCAAAAATTATTTATATTAGATGTATTTAATGTGTAATGCAGATGCATTATCATCTCTTTAAAATTAATTTAAAATTACACCCCTACCCTCAAGGAAAACCTTTAGAGGTTTCTGGCTTTCACTTTCTATTTCTTACATTTTGTCATCTAGAAACTTGCTGATTGTTATATCTTATTTAAATAAGAAGCTTCAATACATTTCTATCCTGTTCTTTGCTACAATTCTTGCTATTAACATGGTTGTACGCTAAATTCACATGATCATTCAGTGCATACATATGAGTTTTTATTTAACTTCTTCTTCCTGCATTATGGAATTAGCACAATTCCTAGATTGAAATTCAATTCCTCGGTTTCTGTTTCTATGCATTACCCTCTCTTTCTCCTCTCTCCTGAATATGTTGTTTTGTAGTTTTCTTTATGCTCTTATTAGTAGCTCAGGGTTCTCAAATAATTTTTAAAAGTCTCCCCAGACTTTGTATGAGACCCATGTTATTGGCATGATGGACTAGTTATTATATGTATAACAATAAAATAATTTTACTTATCTTCATTTTTCTCTAGACTTAAATCATATAAAAAAGAGAAAAAAGGAGAAAAAAATAGACTTAAATCATATTAACATTCATAAATATCTATTTGAATCTTTCAATAATATTTAGCTTCCATATATTCAAAAGTGACCTCATTCCACACGGCACACATCACCGGTGCTCACCTCCTTCGTTCCTTGTCATTGAATAGTATTTTCAGTTATTGAGGCGGCTGGAAGGTCAGATATTGATAATTCTTATCTTCCCTTATCTTTAATATGTAGTGAATCACAAAGTTCTTGGGTATACCTTTGAGTTTTTCTCATTTTTCACTCTATCACCCCTATAATTTCTTCTTTCCATTACTGCAATATTTGTCTTTCATGTACCGTAGTACCAATTCCTCCAAGACACAGATGTCCTTACAACTCTAGTAGATTTTTATTTGGGGGCATTTTTGGTGTCACATCTGGCTCACAGGACCACGTGTGCAGGCACAGTTAACCCTTTGAACCTCTGGACCTCTTTAAAAGATTTTTTAAAAATTATAATCCTAATAAAGTCCAAGTTCTTTCCATGCTTTGGATCTTACTCGTATGACCCCCTGCTTACCTCATTATTCTCTGATTCCATTACTTTTTTTTCAAAGGCTTACATTATTTCCATAAATAAAATTTTCTCTTCCTCACCTTTGCATCTTTAATAAATCTTTCTACTTCGCTTACTTCTTCACCTTTCCAATACTTGTAGCACTGTAGCACTGTCTTCCTGTTGCTCATCGATTTGTTTGAGCAGGACCAGTAACATCTCCATTGTGAGATTTGTTGTTACTCTTTTTGGCATATGGATACGCCATGGGTAGCTTGCCAGGCTTTGCCGTATGGGCAGGATGCTCTCAGTAGCTTGCTGGGCTCTCCCAGAGGGATGGAGGAATCGAACCTGGGTCGGTGGCATGCAAGGCAAATGCCCTACTCTCTGTGCTATCACTCCAGTCCTCGTTAATATTGAAAAAATATATTTTAAGGGGCTGGATCGATAACACAGCGGGTAGGGTGTTTGCCTTGCATGTGGCTGACCCAGGTTCGATCCCCAGCATCCCATATGGTTCCCTGAGCACTGCCAGGGATGATTCCTGAGTGCAGAGCTAGGAGTAACCCCTGCGCATCGCCGGGTGTGACCCAAAAAGAAATATATATATATATATTTATTTTAAAAAAAGATCTGTCATGTACAATTGGTAGATTTAATCTGTAGATTTAACCCGAGGACAGATATATGAATGAATCAAAGTTATAGAGAATCAATTTAAGCTTAATGTAAGCGAGAAATTTAAAAAAATTATTAAAGCCATCTGAAACAAATGTTAGTTTCCACACTGTAGAAGTGTTGAGCAGATCTGATATAAACAGCCTGTCTGGGATACTATAACAAACATTTCTGCTCTGATGACTGCTTAGATGTGATGATTTTAATGTTTCCTAAATCCAGAATTCTTTAATATTATTAAAAGGTATAGAGGAATATCTGCCTTGTAAAATTAAGTCTAAATAAAGGGAAAAATGGATTTCATCACAGACATGACCTTTACAATAGATACTGCTTTTTATTATGCAAATAAATATTTGAAATTCTTTATTATAAATAGAAGCACAAATACTATTTTAAGAAAAAATTGCAAATGTCAGGAAAACTGTATGCTTGAGTTAACTTAGAAGTTTTCCTAAGGGGGAGGGCAGAGAAACAGTACAGTGGGTAGGTTGTTTGCCTTTCACACTGTTGACTGAGGTTCAATCCCAGGCACCCCATAAATTCTTCCAAGTGTGCCAGAAGAAAGCGCTCTTGGCCCCAAGCCCCCTAAAAGGCTTCCTTTAAGGAATAAAATTTTGAATATCAGTTATTCGAGGGCTCAGAAGTGAATCTGAATCTGAATAAAGAGCAATAGTTGCACACTTGAATATTTAATCACATAAAATTTCATCTCCACAAAAGGACAATATCAGCCATGCATATTCAGTATGCACCCCGATTTTACCTCGGCTCTCTTTGCCAGCGAAAGTGAAAAGTGGGCTTATCCAAGACATATACCTACACTTATTTTCTAGTAATTTTTATTAAAATTAAACACACAAGAAATAATACCTTGAGTCAAATCATAACTAAATTCCATAGTTTGGTTTTCTTTTTTGTTTTCTTTTTGGCTCCCCTCAGGGCTTACTTCTGGCTCTGTATTCAGGGGTCACTCCTGCAGGCTGAGGAGAGAGGTCTTATGGGGAGCGGGGGCTGAGCCTGGGTCTGCCACATGCAAGACAAGCGCTTTATCAGCTACACTGTCTGGGCCAAATATTGGAGTCTTAGAGTCATTAATTTTAAGATATTTTATTTTGCTTGTATACCATATTTGCTGTTTGGACTCAATTTTATTTGATCAAAATTCTCATGGTTTGTGATTTTTTTTCCTTTTTGGCTTTTTGGGTCACAGGAGGCGATGCTCAGTGGTTACTCCTGGCTCTGCACTTGGGAATTACTCCTGGTGGCCCTCGGGTGACCCTGTGGGATGCCAGGAACCAAACTGGGGTCGGTGGCATGCAAGGCAAACCCCCTACCACCGCTCTGGCCACTAGATTGTGATTATTATCCATACTTTTAAAATGACTTGATCAGAAATTGTGGTCTATATACACAATGGAAACTGCAGTTCTCGGAAAGAAGAAAAATCATGCAATTGTATGTGCGGAACTTGAGGATATTATGCTGAGTGAAGTCAGTCAGAAGGAAAGGGATAGATACAGAATAATCTCTTTCAAATATGTGACTAATGATACTTAACAAGGTAGCAACAAAGGGCAGAGGCCACACGGCAGGAGAACTCCTCCACACAACTGAGTCAGGCGGGGGGGGGGGGTTGGGGAGGAGCTTGAAGGAAGGGATGTTGGGGGTCCATGGGTCATGGATGTAGTGTTGGAATTATGTGCATGGAACATCATCATCAACAGTATTGCAAATCATATAATCCCAATCAATTCAAAATATATGTAAATTTAGAATATGATCAAGAATTTAAAATATTGTCTTGATCAAGTTTCTATAAAGTATCTAGGAAGACTGGTGATGAAATTCTTTTAAAAAATGATAGTGAACCTATGATTTAATTTTTCCACATTAGTATAATTATTTGATCTATTTTCCTATGTATACTTGACTAGGTGTTCAGACAGCAACTTAATATTTTCCTCCTTACTAATACTGGGAAAAGTATCTCTTTCTTTTTAAAAATCATTTGGTCTCATCTTTTCTTCAAAAAAAAAATCACATCTCAAATTTCTCAGTCACAATCTGTTCTGGGTAGTGGAATATTTCTTCCTTTACATGCCCTGCAAGTTTCTCTCCAAAACATTTAAGGTGTTATGTATTTTTAAAAACAGAAGTATCCATTATATATTTTTAAGGGACCCCAATCACCAAGAACTTGAACTATGTGAACTTTCTAGAGAAAATTTTTGACTCATTTTCCCACAGAGTTCCAGGTTTTCTGAATCTATATTTTCACAATCCTATTGACAAATCTAATTATTAAATTCTACTACACTGTTAAAAATAGCCTTGGACTTAAGAGAGCCAACACAATAAACCAACCCAGGATTTAGTGGCTTAAAGCCAATTTATTTAGTAGTTTAAGTAAAACAGCTGTTTTATTTGCTCATTTACTATGGGTCAGCAATTCAAGCTGCGTTTAGCTGGGTTTCCATTGCTTGTCTGTCATACTTCAGAATGGCCTTACACACGGGTCTGTGTGTGTGTGTTCCTGCAGTCAGCTGGACCCCACGTCCCCAGCAGGCTTTTACAGGCTTGTTTACATGATGGCAGTGTTCCAAAAGACACAGGAGAGAGTTCCAGCAGTGCAAAGGCAAGCAATGCATAAATAATGTTTTGATCTGCTGCATTTGCTTATATCTCATTGTTCAAAGGAAGTCACATGGTGAGAAAGAAGGTCATGCAAAGTTGTGAAAAGATGTGATGAATTAAGAGTCATAATCATCTTTATAATTTATGTGTTTATAATTTTTGGTTTTGGTCAGCATAGTTTGAAGTTTGACCTTATGCAAAATATAAAATATACTAAGACTTCACATTTTATTGCAATTTTGTAAAATTTTAGTGAGAAAATTGAAAATTGAGATGCCATTGAATAAATAAATTGTTTCAAGTCAAAATTAGCAAGTCCCACTTCAGTCTAATGATCTCAATGCCTTTATAAAAATAAAATTAGAAGAAAATGTCACTAAAAGTGCACATTACGAGTAGAGATTGTCTCATGTACTACTTGTATGTTAGTTCACTATGCATAATAGAATTCTTGCCATACATAAATTTTTATAAAAATGCTGACAGGTGATTCTTTTATCCCATATTACATCCTACAAGCCTGTGGATCTAGACTGTTCATAACCATAAGTAATAAACACATACTATTATTTTTCTACTCCTATTTGTCTGAAAGGTGTGCCTTAACTACTGACAGTACCTTAATCAGCTGATGAGCGGCTGACCTTTTCCACCACAGTTAATATCTTTCATCAGCATTTACTGATATTTCTTTGGGATTTAAAGAAAATCATGACTTTAGGAAGAATTTGATCTTCTATGGTGTAAGAGATCACTTGTATCACTTGTCATCCATTGAAATAAGAGATTAGGACATAAATTTCCTTTATCGACAGGTTCTTTTAGAAACTGATAAGATACAAAAGAGACACCAAAATAGATTGAATGTGATGCTGTGGGTTTTATCAGAAGCATATGTTACTCAATTATTTTGTGTCTGAAAAAAATAAGAGGAATGCATCTGTAACATCTATTACTATTTCTTTGTTAATATAATTTTTCTTCAATCATGCAAAATGGTATGTTCATTTTTAATTTGGCCCACATCCTGCAATGCTCCTCTTATTTGCAAAATAGAATCTTGTCATTAAATGTTGGAAAGGAAAGAGACTTTTTTTTTTTCTCTTTTTGGATCACACCCGGCAATGCACAGGGGTTACTCCTGGCTCTGCACTCAGGAATTACACCTGGCGGTGCTCAGGGGACTATATGGGGTGCTGAGAATTGAACCCGGGTCGGCCTCGTGCAAGGCAAACACCCTACCCCTGGGGCTGGGCTATCGCTACAGCCCCAGGAAAGAGATTTAAAAAAAATAAATAAAATAGGAGTACTTCCATTGGAAGGTTTTTTGAGCAGAAATAAGTTTCTGTTTCTTACTTTATTTGAAAATTCTTTCTTTGAGATTGTTTTTTCATACTTACTCAAAATGAGTAAAGTCTGAAAATTGATAAACGATGACAAATTTGACAGAAAGTAATAGTGGGGATATGTCCATAAAGTCTTACGAATCTCTACGTGCACAGTAATTTCAATTCTGAAGCATGCATTAAAGATTGATTCGATATTTTTAAAACCATTATCTTCTGTTATCACAAAATAAAGTCTGGGCTGAAAATTAAATTCATTTTATTTCAAAGAAAACAGCATGAGTCTACGAGAACCCTAATGCCAGTATAATTACATGGAAACGTTGGAAATTATAAGGTCAAAGCTCAATATTTATTTACATAAAAGTAATGTTTGTAAAAGATGCTGGTATTTTCTAAAATATGGCATTTTCCAACAATATACTGAATGAAAAAATGATCAGATTTCATTTTCCATGATCTAGTTTTATAATCATCCTATTAGAGCAATTAAAATAAAGCACATAATATGTTTGCTATAGTAGTTTTTATTTTAAAAGAGCTTATGAAAAGCAATTGTGATGTGATTATTTCTTACTGATTCAGTTTTCAAATATTTTTCATATGGAGTATTGATTTCTAAGGGAAGATTTAGCAACTATAACCAGTTAATAACTAATGCCACATATACTATAATCAAGATGTCAATATTAAAATAATAAAAATGAAAAATGAAGATGATTAAAAGAAATTTATTTAAAGAAAGTAGCAAATAATCTTACTTTTCCCAAACAAGAAAGATTCTCTAAAGGAATTCTACTTGGTTCATTATCACACTCTGACACAACATAAGGGATCCTGACAGGACAGCCTGGCTTGAAAGTTACATAGTTTGTTGATTTAATAACATTTTGTTAATGAAATTGTATAATTCAATTATACCTAAATTAAATTCATTGTCCAGCTCTCTTAGACTGCCAGTTTTGTGTCACAGAAGTTATTTTTAAAAATTTTTTAATATTAAAAAATTTTTAATATTAAAATTTTTTTAATGAATCACCTTGAGGTACAGTTACAGATTTATAAACTTTCATGATTATGTTCTAGTCATAAAATGATCTTGTACCATCAGTGCCCATTTCCCATCAATAACGTTCCCAGTATCCCTCCCCCCCATGGGCCCCTCCCACCCCAACTTGGCAGGCACATTCTTTTTTACTCTCTCTGCTTTTGGGTGTTATGTTTTGCAGTATGGGCACTACAAAGTGGTCATTGTGTTTGGTCCATAGTCTATTTTCAGCACAAATCTCCCAAACTGAGTGAGCCCTCCAAGCATCATTTACTTGGTGGTCCCTTCTCTATCTCGGCTGCCTTTTCCCCCAGCATGTGAGGGCAGCTTCCAAGCCTTGGAGCAATCCTCCTGGCCTTTATCTCTACTGTCCTTTGGTGTGAGTCTCCCATTTTTGGGTGTTAGTCTCCCTGTTACTTTATATTCCACATATGAGTACAATCTTTCTATGTCTGTCCCTCTCTTTATGACTCATTTCACTTATTATGATACTCTCCATGTTGATCCACTTATATGTAAATTTCATGACTTCATCTTTTCTAACAGTTGCATAGTATTCCATTGTGTAGATGTACCAGTATTTCTTTAACCAGTCGTCTGTTCTCGGGCACTCGGTTTTTTTCCAGATTCTGGCTATTGTAAATAGTGCTGCAATAAACATACAACTGCATGGGGCTGGAGAGATAGCACAGCGGGTAGGGCGTTTGCCTTGCACGCGGCCGACCCGGGTTCAAATCCCAGCATCCCACATGGTCCCCTGAGCACGGCCAGAAAGAAAAAAAAATACAACTGCAGATATAATTTCTACTGTATTTTTTGCATCTCCAGGATATGGAGTAGTATTCCTGGGTTAAATGGGGGCTCAATTTCTAATTTTTTGAGAAATGTCCATATTGTTTTCCAAAAAGGCTGAACCAGTCAGCTTTCCCACCAGCAGTGAAGGAGAGTCCCCTTCTCTCCACATCCACGCCAACACCAGTTGCTTTTGTTCTTTTGGATGTGGGCCAGTCTCTGTGGTGTGAAATGATATCTCATTGTTGTTTTGATCTGAATCTCCCTGATGATTAGTGATAAAGAGCATTTTTTCATGTGCCTTTGGAGAAAGTTTCTGTTCATTTCATTGCCCCATTTTTTGATGGTGTTGAATGCTTTCTTCTTGTAGAGTTCAACTAGTGCCTTCTTATATATCCTTGACATTAACCCCTTATTTGATGGGTATTGGGTGAATACCCTTTCACATTCTGTAGACTGTCTTTGTATTCTTGTCACTGTTTCTGTGGAGGTGCAGAAGCTTCTTAGTTTAAGATAGCCCCGTTTGTTTATCTCTGTTTCCACTTGCTTGATCAGTGGTGTTTTATCTTTGAAGATACCTTTGGCTTCAATGTCAAGGAGGGTTTTGCTGACCTTTTCTTCAATGTACCTTATGGATTCTGGTCTGATGTTGAGGTCTTTAGCCCATTTTGATCTGACTTTTGTGCATGGTTTTAGGTAGAGATCTGAGCCCATTTTTTTTTTTTTTTGCTTTTTGGGTCACACCTGGCGATGCACAGGGGTTACTCCTGGCTCTGCACTCAGGAATTATCCCTGGCCGTGCTCAGGGGACCATATGGGATGCTGGGATTTGAACCCGGGTCGGCCGCGTGCAAGGCAAACGCCCTACCCGCTGTGCTATCCCTCCAGCCCCTGAGCCCATTTTTATTTTGCATGCAGCTGTCCAGTGTTGCCAGCACCATTTGTTAAAGAGGATTTCCTTGCTCCACTTCACATGCCTTGCTCCCTAATCAAGGATTAGATGATCATATATTTGAGGGTGTGTACAAGGATATTCAACCCTGTTTCATTAGTCTGAAGCTTGTCCTTTGTTCCAATAATGTGCTGTTTTAATTATTACTGCTCTGTAGTAGAGTTTGAGTTTGGGGAAGGTGATGCCTCTCATCATCTTTCCCCCAAGAATTGCTTTAGCTATTTGTGGGGACTTGTTGTTCCATATGTTCCACTATCCTATTGTTTTTCCATGTTGTTCCACTATCCTATTTCAGGATAGTTTGGTCAATTTTTTGAAGAATGTCATAGATATCCTTATAGAGATCACATTGAATCTGTATAACAGTTTGGGAGTATTGCCATTTTAACAATGTTTACTGTCCCAACCTATGAGCAAGGGATATATTTTAATTTCCTCGTGTCCTCCTTTATTTCTTGAAGTAGAGTTTTGTAGTTTTCTTTGTACAGGTTCTTTACCTCCTAAGTTAAACTGTTTTTGAGGTATTTGATTTTCTGAGGCATGGTTGTGAACGGGGTTGCTTTTTTATATTGTTTTATTCTCTCTCATTATTTGCATATAGGAAAGCCGTGGACTCTTGGGTGTTGATTTTATAGCTTGCAACTTTACTATACAAGTCTATTGTTTCTAGTAGCTTCTTGGTAGAGGCTTTAGGGTTCTATAAATATAGTATCATATCATCGGCAAATCATGAGAGCTTGATTTCTTTCTTTCCTATCTGGATGCCCTTAATATCTTTTTTTTGCCTAACTGCTATTGCAAGTACTTCTAGTACTATATTGAATATAAGTGGTGAGAGTGGGTATCCTTGTCTTGACCCTGATCTAAGAGGGAAGGCTCTTAGTTTTTCCCCATCGAGCATAATGCTTGCCATAGGCTTGTGGTGGATGTTTTTAACTACATTGAGTAAAGCTCCTTCAATACCCATTTTTGGTGAGAGTTTTCATCTTAAACGGTGCTGAATCTTGTCAAATGCTTTCTCTGCATCTATTGATATGATCATATGTTTTTATCTTTTCTTTTACTGATATGATGAGTTATATTGATTGACTTGCAAATGTTAAGCCATCCTTACATCCCACTTTGTTGTGGTGTATAATCTTTTTGGTGAGTTGCTGGATTCTATTTGCTAATATTTTGTTGAGGATCTTTGCATCCATGTTCATCAGGGATATCTGGCTCTAATTTTCTTTCTTTTTTTGTAGTATATCTGTTTGCTTTTGGTATTAGGGTGATATGTGCCTCATAGAAACTCTTTGAGAGTGTTTCTGTTTCTTCAGTTTCCTGGAAAAGCTTGAAAAGTACTGACAATAAGTGCCTTTATATGTTTGAAGAATTCACTAGTGAGTCTATCTGGACCTGGGCTTTTGTTTTTGGGAAGACTTTTGATTACATTTTCAATTTCCTTGTTAGTAATAGGTCATTCAGATATTCCAAATCTTCTGGGTTCAATCTTGAGAGATTATAGGAATCCAGGAGTTTATCTATTTCTTCTAGGTTCTCTTGTTTCATTGCATACAGAATTTCAAAGTAATCTCTGATGATCTTTTGAATTTCTTTGGTTTAAGTTGTGATGCCCCCTTTTAGTTTCTGATTTGGTTTATTAGGGTTCTCTCTCTCTGTCTTTCTTTGTGAGTCTTGCTAGTGGTTTATCAGTCTTGTTTATTTTCTCAAAGAACCAGCTCTTGGTTTCATTGATCTTTTGGATTTTTTTATGGGTTTCTGTGTCATTAATTTCTGCTCTAAGTTTTATTATGTCTTTCCTTTTGCCTGGTTTTGGCTCCTTTTGTTGGCCTTTTACCAAGATCTTAAGCTGTGAAGTCAGGTTATTTTTGTGGGCCCTTTCTTCCTTTCTGAGAAATGCTTCCAGAGCTGTAAATTTTCCCCTTAACACTCTTTAGTTGTGTCCCACAGGTTCTGGTAGTCCATGTCTTAATTCTCAGTTGTTTCTAGGTATCTTTTGATTTGTTCCTTGATTTCCTTTCTGACCCACTCATTGTTCAGCGTTGAGTTATTTCATTTCCAAGTGTTTGATTTGACTTTCCGAGTCTGTATGTGATTAACTTCTATCTTCAGTGCATCATGGCTGAAAAGATAATTGATGCAATTTCTATCTTCCTGATTATGTTGAGGTATGTTTTGTGACCCAGCACATGGTCTATCTTGGAAAATGTTCCTTGTGCACTGGGAAAGAATGTGTATTCGTTTTTTTTTTTTTCTGATGTAAAGCCCTGTATACATCTATTAGCCCTCTCTCTTCTATTTCTTCCTTCAAAGCCAGTACTTCCTTGCTGAGTTTTAATCTTGCTGATCTATCCATAGGTGATAAAGCAGTGTTGAAGTCTCTGACTACTTATGTTTCTACCAATGTCCTCCTTGAAGTCTATTAGCAGTTGTTTTGAAAACTTAGCTGGTACCTCATTGGGTGCTTATATGTTTTTGAGTATGATTTCTTCCTGCTGTACATATCCCTTGATTATGAAAAATGGCCTTTTATGTCCCTTATAATCTTTTTCAACCTGAAATCTATGTTGTCGGAAATCTAGTATGGCCACCCAGACTTTTATGAGGGAGTTGTTTGATTGCAGTATTGTTTTCCATCCTTTAACTCTGAGTCTATGTTTGCTTCTTACTATGTTTTTTGTACGCAGCAGAATGTTGGGTTCAGTTTTTTAGCTCATTTTGCCACTCTGTGTCTCTTAATTGGTGCATTTATATCATGACATTGAGAGATATCCTTGTCATGGGGTTTTATGCCATCTTTCTGTAAAGGTTTATTGTGCTTGTAGGGGGTCTTTATTGTGTACAGTAGCCCCTTTAGTCCTTCTTTTAAGGTTGGTTTTGAGTCTATGATGTTCTTGAATTATTGTTTATCCATGAAGTAGTGTATCATTCCTTTGAGTTTAAGTGAGAGCTTAGCTGGATAAAGTATTCTTGGTGAGAAGTTCATTTCATTGAGCTTTTTCACTATATCCCACCATTGTCTTTGGGCTTGGAAGGTTTCCTCTGATAGGTCTGCTGTAAATCTAAGGGTTGCTCCTTTGTATGTGATTTCCTTCTTTGACCTTGCTGCTTGCAGTATAGTGCCTCTATTGTGCCGTGGTATCCATCATTCTAACTATGATATGTCTTGGAGTCTTTTTATTAGTGCCTCTTTTAGCTGGTACCCTTCATGCTACTTGGATCTGGATGCCTGTATTCTCCAGCTTTGGGAGCTTCTCAGCAATTATATTTTTAATTTTGGCTTTTTCATTGGGGTTGCTCCTGGTTGCTTCTGGTACTCTGATGATTCTTATGTTGTTCCTCTTGAGTTCATCCCCTAGTTCTCTGACTAACCCTACAGCTATTTTAAGGTCTTTTCCCATTGGATATTGTTGCCTACATGCTTTCTGCAACTCATCTTCCAGCTTACTCACTCTGTCTTTGGCTGTAGTCATTCTATTCTTGAGGGTAACCACTGAGGTTTTAATTTCATGTATCAAATCTTTTATTAATGATACTTCTGTCTGTAGCTTTTTTATTTTTGCTCTCATTTCTCCTATATTTTTCTTTTTTTTTTGCTTTTTGGGTCACACCCAGCAATGCTCAGGGGTTACTCCTGGCTTTGCACTCAGGAATTACTCCTGGCGGTGCTTGGGGGACCATATGGGATGCCGGGGATCGAACCCGGGTCGGCCGCGTGCAAGGCAAACGCCCTACCCGCTGTGCTATCGCTCCGGCCCCCTCCTATATTTTCTTGGCTGTCTATTCCATGGTTTCTTTGAGTTCATTGATCGTCCTCAACATTTCATCTCTGGAATTTTTATCAGAGAGATCGTATTTGTGGGTCATCCCTGTTGATGCTTCTGGACTCTTTTCTTCACCTACTCCTCGTGTTGGGGTTTTACACGGTTTCTTCACTTTGTTGTAGTAGTATGGAGGTGGGACTCTCCAGTTCACTATCAGTATACCCATCTTTCTGCGAGGAAGGATTCTGGATGAGTTTCGTCGATGGTGGTCACCTTTCCCCCCTTCTAGAATGCTACCTTACTCTTTGGTGCTGCTCTGTGACTTATGTGAGGTCTCTACTGAAGCTTCAGCAGGGAGCAAGATGCAGGAGACCCATCTGAGTCCCCTCAGAGTGCTGAGACATAGGGAACTATGGAATGACTCGGACCTGCGAGAAGAGGGCAACCCCAGCATACTCACCCAATCAGAGCCCTACTCTGGGGCTGGGGAGAGAGGACAGGGGTTAAGGATCTTTCCAGGGGCAACTTCAATGGAGCTAGTTGCTCTGTTGTTATAATATATTCTTTCATATTAAGTTTCTTGGCTGTCTAATAGAAATATTAGAACATATTTATAATATGTTCTTTCATATTAGGCTTGTTCAGTTTCTGTGTTCACTGTTACTTTGGTGATATTAGAATAGCCTACTGGACTGTTGGAGAACATCCTGGTTGTGATTGGGATAGCCAGGATGTTTTCCTCAGAACAAGGTAATGAAGATTGAGATGCATGTCCAGAGTGCTGGGATGGGGAAAAATGGCCCTCGAGGCTATGCCCCCTGCTGCTCTGCGGTACCTTTGAGGCAGTTTGCCACGTCGGTGCCCGAGCAAAAATAAAGTTCCACTTCTGATGCAGTCCTAAAACTTGCCGGGGAAGCCCTCTGGCTGGGGTGCCTGGGGGCACCTTGGCCAAGGGGGTGTGGGTGTTCTTGCAGTTCCCTGAGTCTGTTTTCTGGGCAATTGTCACAGAAGTTTTTACAATACCAAAATATCCACTGTTTTGAAAATATTTTCTAATTGGAAAAAAAAAATACCCAACATCTGAAAAGTTGGATCCGACTGAAAAACACCAAGAAAAATACATTTCACTCCCCCTGTCCAGGTACTGGCCCACTGGGACCTGCAGGACCAACTGGGCCTGCTCAGAGCCGGTTTTTAAGGCCAGAATTGTAGGGGACAGGAACCCAGATGGACTGCGTCAATAGCAGCCAACCTTCCGGGAACCGCCTTCCTTCTCCTGTCTAGGAACTGGCTCCTTTGGTGGGTCTACATATCCCATAAGAAGCAGCTTGATCACCAGAAGCCCATTAGGCCAAGAAGTCACTAGCCCCACATCAATTAATATTACACCTAAAACACCATAGTAACGGTGAGCATGAAGGTCTAAACTGCACAGATCACAATGGTGAAGCAACGCAGAAGCCCACCGAGCTTAGCTAGTGAAGAGACTATCCCAGAAGACCCAAACAGTAATGAAGCATTAAACAAACTCTCTGAAAAGAAATTTAGACGGGAGTTACTAAGGATGCACAGGGAGCTAAAAGAAGCAATAGGATGCACTGCCAATAGAATACAAGAGGATTTGAGAGCAGAAATGTGGAAAATGTGAACAACATACAAACGGAAATGACAGCACTGAAAAATCTGGTAGATTAATTGAGAAACTCAGTGGAAGGCCTTAGCAGCAGAGTTGCAGCTGCTGCTGACAGAATCGGTGAGCTCCAAGATGAAGTGCAGAGACTCTCCAGAAAACAGCAGAAGATGTAAAAGAGACTCACAATCAATGAACAGATGTCAAGAGAAAATTGGGATGAAGCCAAGAGGAATAACATAAGAATTGTTGGAATTCCAGAGGGACAGGAAGAGAACCCTGACAAAGAAGAGACTGTCAAAGACAACATTGGTATGACATTCCCAGAGCTGAAAAACACATGCGACCAAGATTCCAGAGGCCTGAAGTGTGCCAGGTAGAAGAAATCCAAATAAAACTTCCCCAAGACACATCCTGATCAAAATGATGAAAACTTTAGACAGAGACAAAATTCTGCAAGTAGCAAGATCAAAGTAGCAAAGAAAGAAATTGCCTATAAAGAAGCATCCTTAAGATTCACAGCCGACTTGTCTTATGAAACTCTCAGGTCCCGAAGACAGTGGTGTGATATAGTGAAAAAAGTAAATGAAATAAATGCTTCACCAAAAATACTTTACCCAGCTAGACTCTCATTCATATCAGAAGGAACAACACACAGTATCACAGACAAACAACAGCTCAGGAACTTCATAGACTCAAAGCCATGGTTACAAGAACAACTAAATGGACTGTTTTAAGACAAGATATGCTCCTCAAATACACCAAACTTCGCCAGAAAGATGGGACAAAACCCATAACAATAGTCTTTATCAATGTCAGTGGTCTAAATGCACTAACTAAAAAACACAGAGTGGCAGGATGGATCAGAGAATTTAACACAACATTCTGTTGCCTGCAAGAAATACATCTGAACAGTCAGAGCAAACACATACTCAAAGGCAAAGGATGGAAAACAATTCTACAGGCAAACAATGCTCTTAAAAAAGGTAGTGTGGCATTCTGGTGTCAGACCACATTGATTTTAGACTGAAGATCACAAAAGACAGTGAAGGTCTTTTCTTATTGATCAAGTGATCAGTACAGCAGGAAGAACTCACACTCCTAAATATATAGATACCTTATGAGGGACCAGCAAAGTACTTAAAAAACTACTCATAGACTTGAAGAAAGACATCCATAGCAACACAATACTAGTGAGAGATTTCAACACCGCTTTATCACCTCTAGATACATCAACCAGACTCAAGCTTAGCAAGGACATACTTTATCTGAGGGAAGAAATGGAAGAAAGGGGCTTATTAGATATATACAGAACACTTAATCCTCAAAAAGCTAAATACACATTCTTCTCCAGTATGCATGGGACATTCTCCAAGATATGCTGGGCCTCAAAACATACCTCCATTGGGGGATGGAGTGATAGCACAGTGGGTAGGGTGTTTGCCTTGCAAGCGGCCGACCCGGGTTCAATTCCCAGAATCCCATATGGTACCCTGAACACCACCCGGAGTAATTTCTGAGTGCAACGCCAGGATTAACCCCATGTGCATTGCCAGATGTGAACCGCCCCCGAAAAACAAAACAAGCAAACAAACAAAAAAACATACCTCCATAAAATTCAGAAGATAGAGATAGTATCAACGATCTTCTCAGACCATGATGCACTGGAAATATAAGTGAATCACACACACAAACAGAAAATTAAACCAAACTCCTGGAAATTAAACAGCTCATTACTGAACAACCAGTGGCTTAGAAAGGAAATCCAAGAAGAAATCAAAAGATTCCTGGAAATGAATGAAAATGAGGAGGAGTTACCAGAACTTATGAGACATGGCAAAAGCTGTGTTAGGAAAGTTTATAGCTCTACAAATATTCCTCAGGAAGTAAGAGCGAGCCCACATAAGTAACCTAACTCAGTGCTTAAGATCTTGGAGAATGACCAACAAAAGGATCCCAACCTGGCGGGAGGAAGGAAATATAAAACTTAGAGCAAAAATTAATGAGATGGAAGCCCAAAAAACAATCCCAAAGATCAGTGAAACCAAGAACTGGTTCTTTGAGAAAATAAACAAAGCCAATAAACCTCTAACAAGACTCACAAGGAAAGGGAGAGAGAAAACCCTAATAAACTGAATCAGAAACATAAAGGGGGGCATTACAACAGAAACTACAGAAATTCAAAGGATCATCAGAGATTCCTTTGAGAAGCTTTATGCCACGAAACAAGAAAACCTCGAGGAAATGGATAAATTCTTGGATTTTTATTGTCTCACAAGGCTGAACCAAGAAGACCTGGAATACCAAAACAGACCTATCACCATCAAGGAAATTGACACAGTAATAAAAAGTTTCCCCAAACACAAACTTCCCAAACACAAACCCAGATGGAATCACTGGTGAATTCTTCCAAATCTTTAAAGAAGACTTACTCCCAATCATCTAAGCTTTTTCCGGAAACTGAAGAATCAGAAACACTTCCAAACAGTTTCTATGAAGCAAAAGTCACCATGATACCAAAAGCAGACAGAGATACCACAAGAAAGAGAATTACAAGCCAATATCCCTGATGAGCACAGACGCAAAGATCCTCAACAAAATCCTAGCAAACTGAATCCAACAACTCATCAAAAAGTTCATACACCACCAAGTAGGATTCATCCCAGGGATGCAAGGATGGTTTAACATTCGCGAGTCAGTCAACATAATTCATCATATTAATAAAAGAAATAATAAAAGCCATATGATCATATCAGTAGATGCAGAGAAAGCATTTGGCAAGATTCAGCACCTGTTTATGATAAAAACACTAGCGAAATGGACATTTAAGGCACTTTCCTGAATATAGCCAAAGTCATCTACCACAAGCCCACGGCAAACATCATTCTAAGTGGGGAGAAACTAAAAACCTTTACTCTAAGATTGGGTGCAAGACAAGGTTGCCTGCTCTCGCCACTCCTATTCAATATAGTACTGAAAGTTCTGGCTCTAGCAGTCAGGCAAGAAAAAGATATCAAGATCATACATATAGGAAAGGAAGAAGTCAAGCTCTCACTATTTGCAGACGATATGATAGTATCACTGTGTCACTGTCATCTCATTGATCATCGATTTGCTCGAACAGGCACCAGTAACATTTCCATTTGTCCTATCCCTGAGATTTTAGCAACCTCTTTTTACTCATTCTTCCCAGTGGTGTTGCATCGGAGGCTCTTTCAGGGTCAGGGGAATGAGACCCATCATTGTTACTGTATTTGGCATATGAATACACCACGGGGAGCTTTCCAGGCTCTGCCTTGTGGGCAGGATGCTCTCGGTAACTTGCCAGATTCTCTGAGAGGGAGGACTAGGCTATAAGAGGTCGCGCTGCAGAATGTGGCCATGTTCTTTTGGGAGCATTGTTTTATAGTCTCTGGATCTTGGCCATTGATGAGATTACGTGGCACCAGGGGCAATTTGTGGGTGTGGCTGCCAAGCTACTGGAAAAGGGAAATCTGGGTGGAGGAGGCTCAGTCCCGATCTGAGCAGGCTTGGAGATCTCAGCCTCGGGTCCCACATAAAGGAACCAGCAGAGGAACCCAAGTGTGCAGGATATGATAGTATACTTAGAAAATCCTAAAGACTCTACAGAGAAGCTCCTAGAAACAATAGGTTTGTATAGTAAGGTGACATGCTACAAAATTAACACCCAAAAGTTGATGGCTTTCCTATATACAACTAATGAAGAGAAGAAAGAGACATTTAAAAAAAATTCCGTTCACAATAGTGCCTCAGAAAATCAAGTACCTCAGAATCAGCTTAACTGAAGAGGTGAAGGACCTATACAAGGAAAATTACAAAACACTACTTCAAGAAATAAAAGAGAACACTAGGAAATGGAGACACATCCCCTGCTCACGGATAGGGAGAATTAACATTATCAAAATGGCAATACTCCCCAAAGCACTATATAGATTTAATGTGGTCCCTACCAGCATACATGTGACATTCTTCAAAGAAATAAACAAAACACTAATGAAATTCATATGGAACAATAACCTCCCACGAATAGCTAAAACAATCCTTTTGACAAGGAAGATAGGTGGCATCACCTTCCCCAACTTCAAATTCTACTACAAAGCAGTAGTAATTAAAACAGCATGGTGTTGGACTAGAAATAGACCCGCCAACCAATCGAACAGAGTTGAATATTCTGTCACAGACTCTCAAATATATGATCACTTAATCTTTGACAAAGGATCAAGAAATGTGAAGTAGAACAAGTCTTCAACAAGTGATGCTGGAAAAACTGGACAGCTACCTGCAAAAAAAAAAAAATGAACTCTGACCTCTGTCTAATGCCAGGCACAAAAGTCAAATCAAAGTGGATTAAATACCTCATTATCAGACATGAATTCATAAAATACATGGAGGAAAATGTAGGCAGAACCCTCCATGACATTGAAGCTAAAAGCGTCTTTAAAGATCAAACCCCACTGACCATGCAAGTGGAAACAAGCATAAACAAATGGGACTACATCAAACTAAGAAGCTTCTGCACCTTAAATGCAACAGTGACCAAAATACAGTGAAAGCCCACAGAATGTGAAAGAATATTAACCCAATACCCATCTGATAAGGGATTAATATCCAGGATATACAAGACACTAGTAGAATTGTACAAGAATAAAACCTCCAACCCCATCAAAAAATGGGGAGAAGAAATGAACAGAAGCGTCCTCAAAAAAGAAATATAAATAGTCAAAAGGCACATGAAAAAATGCTCTACATCGCTAATCGTAGTGGAAGATGCAAACCAAAACAACAATGAGATATCATCTAACACCATAGAGACTGGCACACATTCAAAAGAACAAAAGCAACCAGTGCTGGTGTGGATGTGGGTAAAAAGGATACTCTTCCATTGTTGGTGGGAATGCTGACTGGTCCAGCCTTTCTGGAAAACAATATGAGCTTTCCATCAGAAACTAGAAATTGAGCTTTCATATGACCCCACAATACCATTTCTGGGAATATATCCCAAGGGTGCAAAAAAAACCACACTAGAAAAATGACATCTGAACCTGTATGTCATTGCAGCATGCTCACAATAGCCAAAATCTGAAAACAGCCCAAGTGCTGAGAACACATGACTTGTTAAAGAAACTCTGGTACATCTACACAATGGAATACTATGCAACTATTAGGAGAGGTGAAGTCATGAAATTTGCTTATATGTGGATAGACATTGAGAGTATCATGCTAAGTGAAATGAGTCAGAAAGAGAGGGACAGGGGCTAGAGTGATAGCACAGCAGGGTAGGGCGTTTGCCTTGCACGCGGCTGACCCAGGTTCGATTCCCAGCAACCCATATGGTTCCCTGAGCACTTCCAGGAGTAATTCCTGAGTGAAAAGCCAGGAGTAACCCCTGTGCATCGCCAGGTGTGACCCCAAAAAGGAAAAAAAAGAAGAAAGAAAACTCTTTGGGGCTGGAGCAATAGCACAGCGGGTAGGGCGTTTGCCTTGCACGCGGCCAATCCGAGTTAGATTCCCAGCATCCCATATAGTCTCCTGAGCACCACCAGGAGTAATTCCTGAGGCAGAGCCAGGAGTAACCCCTGTGCATCGCTGGGTGTGACCCAAAAAGCCAAAAAAAAAAAGGGACAGACATAGAAGGACTGCACTGATTTGTGGAACATAAAATAACATATTATGAGACTGACACCCAAGGACAGTAGACAAAGGGCAGGAATATAGCCCCATAGTTGGAAGCCTGTCTCATGATCTCGGGGAGAAGGCGGCTGGAATAGAGAAGGGATCACTAAGACAATGATGGTTGGAGGAATGATTCAGAATGGGAGATGTGTACTGAAAATAGATAAAGGACCAAACATGATAGCCTCTCAGTATCTATATTGCAAACCATAATGCCCAAAAGTAGAGAGACAGTATGGAGGAAATTTTCTGCCATGGATGCAGGGGGAGGGCGGGGATGGGGAAGGGAATACTGGGGACATTAGTGGTGAAAAATGTGCACTGGTGGAGGAATGGGTGTTTGATCGTTGTATGACTGAACTTCAAACATGAAGGCTTTGTAACTTTATCTCATGGTGATTCAATAAAAATAAAAATTTAAAAAAGAATAGCACTGGTTCATTATAGAAAATTTAAATAATTATCAAGAATAAGAACCATATATGGTTAATATACTTAGAAGTAGTTATGCTGTATATACTTTAAGTATTTTTGTTATAAATGCAAGTTCTCTTTATATTTTATTTGTTTTGTATTTTGTAATGGCTGGGTAAGGTAAATTATAATCTTTTAAGTTGAATTAGGTACATTAAACTCTTAAGAAATTAAGTAATTTCTTAAGTATAATTTATAATTATATAATTATATATATAATTTATAATTATATATATAATTTAAGTAACTATAAAATAGGTACCAAGTAGTGAGGTGATGGAATAGGAGGCCTTGGTCCTTTCTTCCTCCAACAAATACACTGATTCAGCAATAGTTCCCAGAATTGTCTATTTGAGTAAACCAAAAATTAATCAAAATGCTTTTCCCAACAAGGTGAAGGTGAATCCTGTGCCACTCACTCATTAAAGTCAGTAGGGACATTATACACATTCTGTTATTTATTTTTTTCTTTTGGGTCTCACTCAGACGTGCTAAGGCTTCCTCCTGGCTCTGGGCTCAGGGGTCACCCTTGGCCTCCTGGCCTCAGGATGCCGGAGATTAACAGAGACTGCCTCATGTTAGACAAGAGTCCTACCTGCTTTCTTAACACTCTGGCCCCAGATTCTAGTTCTTTATGCTCTTGCTTATTCTCTCTTGTGCCGTTGGATTGTGCAGGATCCCCATTAGAGCTTCTAGATTAACAAGATCATGTTGTATCTTTGGAGATCATCTCAAAGAAGGTGGATTTTCAGACAGATCAAGTTTTCTTCCCTAAAAGAAAGTCACGGCTGAAGGTTTTCATTTTCACTTGTATGGGGTGGAGGGGGGTTTGCATACCCAGCGGTATGCAAACTCAGGCTTACTCCTGGTCCTGTGCTCAGGGATCACTTCTGGTGGGACTCAGGGGACTATGTGTGGTTACTGGGATAAAGTGCAGGTGGGCTGTATGCAAGACAAGTGCTCGGCCCACTGTACTATATCACTTAAGGGCGGGAATTTCTTTAAATTAAAATTCTTTTGGCTGAGATTCTGTATTTTATGATACTGTTATTAATGGTTTGTCATGTATATGATTTAAAAAATGAAGTGTCATCTTTCTGTAAAAAATATTCTTAATTTTATTGAATCACCATGAGAGAGTTACAAGCTTTCATGTTTGGCTTACAATCTCACAATGATCAAACACCCATCCCTCCACCAGTGCACATTCCCCACCACCAGTATCCCTGGTATATTCCCCCTTCCCCACACTCCCCCTGCCTCTAAGGCAGACAATATTCCCCATACTCTTTCTCTACTTTTGGGCATTATTTTTTTTTTTTTTGCTTTTTGGGTCACACCCAGCGATGCTCAGAGGTTACTCCTGGCTTTGCACTCAGGAATTACTCCTGGCGGTGCTTGGGGGACCATATGGGATGCCGGGGATCGAACCTGGGTCGGCCGCGTGCAAGGCAAATGCCCTACCCGCTGTGCTATCGCTCCGGCCCCTACTTTTGGGTATTATGGCTTGCAACACAGACACTCAGAGGTCATCATGTTTGGTCCATTATCTACTTCCGGCACACATCTCCCATCCTGACTGGTTCCTCCAGCCATCATTTTCTTAGTGATCACTTCTCTATTCCATCTGCCTTCTCCCCTCCACTCATGAAGCAGGCTTCCAGCTATGGGGCAACCCCCCTGGCCCTTGTATCTACTGTCCTTGGGTGTCAGTCTCCTGTGATGTTATTCTATACTCCACAAATGAGTGCAGTCCTTCTATGTCTGTCCCTCTCTTTCTGACTCAGTTCACTTAGCATGATACTCTCCATGTCTATCCATTTATAAGCAAATTGTATGACTTCATCTCTCCCAACAGCTGCAGAGTATTCCATTGTGTAGATGTGTCATCTCTTGCCTGTGACAATGACACATGTCAAGAAGTCTGGAAACAGTGTCAGTGGTGTGAGAAACCCTCAGCTTGGTGGGAATGTCATTTTGTCCAGTTTCTATGGAAAACAACATGGACACTATCAAAAACAGGACTGGAATTTTTACCTGGTTTTTCAGTGCTGAGCAGGGGAGGGTGGCCATGAGCTGCTTCCCCGCCTCGGTCTGCAGCCGCTGCCGCCAGCAGATGGGTGAAGGAGGAACAGGGCTGCCAGGCTGGTGTGTGATCAGTGGCTGTTTATTCCATCCTCCCCTCGTGCCTGTTCCGGTCTCACTAAGCTCTCCATTCCAGTCTCACACCAGCCCTCATTCTCCCCTCCCCTGTCCCCTATGCTAGTCTCTCTGCCCTCCATCTCAACGAAGCCTGGGTCTTACCCTCCACCGCTCCGGGTAGCAACTACACCTAAGTCAGGTAGCACAGTCAACATATGAAAGCTCTTCCTACTGAAAAGACAAAGACCTCTTGCAGCTAGGAGATCTGCTTGTCCCACTGAGGGGTGTCTTTCTCCTTTCCTTAGTCCAAACCATCTTAGATTTACTCACTTCTAAATAATCTTTCTAGCAATTTTGTATGGACACAGTAAGAGATAGATTAATCTTGTAGGGTGGTACTCCTGGGGACATCTAGCTATAGATCCCAGACTACAGTGCTCAGGCCAGATTAGTCTCTTAACCCTTGCCGGCTCCTAATCAAGTTCTTATTCTTTGTGTCATGACAGAATTTGTCCATCATCATGCTCTTAATTTATGGTTAAGTATTATGGTGCTTGGCTGGCCTGTTTCGATGCCAGGGTAGCTCACGGTTTGCCATGGGTCCATCCAGTCCATCTTTGGGACCCTGCTTTTGGGGTGTTAGGAACTAAGGGCAGCTGAGGTTTAAATCAAGAAAACATATGCCCCAGAGCAAATATTATTCAGTCAGTTAACTCCCAAGTTACAAAACCGTCGCATTAACTGTCTTCCTGTGTCTATACAAAAAAGAAATTGCTCTAAAGTAATGGTGCAAAGGACATAAGGAGAAGAGAAAAGCAATATTTCACTTACAAATACAAATCCAGAGTCCTTAGAAGGATCTGACCTTACAAGTCAACAGTCTGATTAGGGGATAAAGGAGATTGACCAGTTGGAAGCAGAGTACAGAGAAGAGGCTAAAAGATAAACATAGCAGAACGGAAGTGCCTTGGGAGCACTGTGATGGTTGTAACCCAATAAAACTGAGCTCCCCAAGGCCAGGGAGAAAGGACAAACCAGAGTTATCCTACAATCTAGCACCATACAGACCATGGGGTTCTGGCAAGAGGATGTCCCAAACCTCCCTCCTACCTTCAATGATTGAGTCTGGTTTTGCATATTGCCAGACTGTTGGACTTTCTCAGCTAGTTTTGATTATCTAAAAATGGGATTTTTTCCCCCAAATTGTTACTGAATTTATGTTTATTGTTATTGTATTTATTTTGTTTTTTTGAGGAAGGCAGGTTCAAGGCCAACTTCACAAGCATCTACTGATGTCACATTTTTTTTTTTTACTTATTTACTTATTACCTTATTTATTGAGTGTCATAACTGCCCTAAGTTAGTTAAAAGTATTGCAGTGGACTAAATTGAGTCCCATTTTAACTTATGTTACTTTACATACTTGAAAATTATAACAAGTTGTAACATGTTGAGTAGACATTTTTTAAATCAAATTTCTTATAGATTCCACTCAGATTGTTAACTTCTTTTAATGTGAAAATATTTATTTTTCAGAGAATTTTCTCTAAGTTCGTAAGCCTTCTAGAATGTTAAAACTCTTTTAAGATAATTATAGCTCTGCCCAGAATAGAATTAGAATAGAACCTGCACAGAATAGTAATAAAATTATTATTTTATAGTAATAGTAATTATAATTATTATTTTTGGTTCTCCCTAATATTTCAAACCCAGATTAGCAATTTGAAATAATTAGCCTTTTTTTTATAGGAATCTGTATACTGAAAGTTATCTTCAGGATCAGAAGCATTTGCTGACAATTAAGAAATAGTTTTTAGTTTTGATTATTTCTATACAGCATAAATGCAATATGTCTGAATGAGCTGATGACCACATTATATATTTGCCTTAGACAATATTGTAGTATTTGACTGTATCTCCAAAATTGGAAACCTGACGTCTGGTAATATTTAAAATATATATGTTAAGCTTAGTTTATCTGCCTTAGAAAATTATAAGACATTTGTTTGAAAAATCTTTAAAGAACTTTTAGAATGAAGGATGTTAGAGCAATGAATGATCAGATCTCAGACTGCTATATCAATCCTAGTATCTGTTAACTTGCTTAATTCACATGAAATGTGGATGAACAGTGGGTAGACATAGGTTCTAGGAGTCAAGTGAATCAAAAGTATTTTTTCTCGGAGTTTCAGAAAATAAATCATCTTATTATTAATAAGTTACTTCTAGGTAGTTATTTCGTTAAAAATGCTTATTACAAGGGACCAAATTAATAGTACAGCAGATAGGGCACTTGCCTTGTACGTGGCTGAACTGGATTCAACCTTCAGCATCCTGTATGCTCCCGCTAGCAGCACCAGGCACGATCCCTGAGCTTGAAGCTAGAGTAGGCCTGAAGCACAGCTGGTATGGCCCCCAGAGCCAAAAACAAACAAAATTTTATATATAATATATATATAAAATATTCAATAATGTATTACCAGAAGATGAAATTTAGCACTATTGGCCAATAATCTAAAAGGTGAGAATAGCCTTATTTGATATCTTACATGTAAAAATTTCATAATGCTTATAATATAACTATATTGTGTATACCTTAATAGTACTTGAGTTCATCTTGAATTCATTAAAATTAATTAACATTTAAGGTAGTGGATTTTGATTTAAAGATCTCAAAGCAGTTTTCTGTATATGATAGCTTATTACTTTTTCAGTCTAACCCTATGAGATAGTTATTAGTATTATTCTTTATTTTACAAATGAGGTACAAATGAAACCAAGAAAAGTCTTAGGGGACTTGTTTACATTCCCAAAGTAGGCTGACTGTAGAAAAGCAATAAAGACATAATCTCCTGACTGAAAGATTTTCAACCTTTCCTTTGAATATATTTTTTATTCTATCTAAAATGGTACATTGTCCATGAAAATTAGAGCATTATTGCATGCTCACTGTTTTAGGAAATTAAAATGGATCTGAGGAATTTAATAAAATATCTCTTTCTTGCTATTACATTTTAATTAGATTTCTGGGGAAATATGAGTGATCAAATGTTCTCACTGTGCTTAAGTAGTTATTTCTTTGTCCAGTGACATTGGTGCATTACAGAGGGTGTCAGTTTGAGGAGAATATGGTAACTGTAACTGCAGTGGAGATCTAGTGTAATTTTTTACTGTTTGGGAAAGTCATAAAATTCACTTCATCACTGAGTCATGGGGTTGTCTTTCCTGGTCTACTTATATAAAATATAAGATATATTCTATATGTAACATACATAGATATATAAGGTATATATTAGAATTTTCATTCCAAAATTTTCTAGTCGTTACATTGTCTCGTGTTGTTGTTTCTTTGGAGGCCACATCGGAGAGTGCTCAGGGCTTACTCCTGACTGCACTCAGGGGTCACGCCTGGCAGGCTTGTGGGTCCATATGGGGTGCCAGGGATTGACCTCAGGCTTTTATTTATTTATTTTTTTAACGAATGAACATAGAGGTACAGTAACAGACTTACAAATGTTTGTGCTTACGTTTGAGTCATACAATGATCAAGTACCCATCCCTTCAGCAGTGCCCATTCTCTACCACCAGTGATCCCAGTATCCCTCCCACCACCCCCGCCCCTCCCCCCCAACTCAGCCCCACCTGGGGGGAGGGGCACCTCTGTAGCAGTCGCATTCCCTTTTGCTCTCTGTCCTTTTGGGTGTTGTGGTTTGCAATACAGGTATTAAGTGGCCATCATGTTTCAGCATCCATCTCCCATCCCGAACAGGCTCTCCCAGCACCCTTACTTGGTGTTCCCTTCCTATCTGAGCTGCCTTTTCCCCCAGCATGAGAGGCCGGCTTCCAAGCTGTGGAGCAATCCTCCTGGCCCTTATCTCTACTATCTTTTGGTGTTAATCTCCCATTCTGTTACTTTATATTCCACAAATGAGTGCAGTCCTTCTATGTCTGTCCCTCTCTTTCTGACTCAGCTCACTTAGCATGATACACTTCTTTTCGATCCACTTATGTGCAAATTTCATGGCTTCAGTTTTTTCTAGCAGCTGCATAATATTCTATTGTGTAGATATACCAGAGTTTCTTTAGCCAGTCATCTGTTCTTGGGCACTTGGGTTTTTTCCAGATTCTGGCTATTGTAAACAGTGCTGCAATGAACATACAAGAGCAGATGTCATTTCTACTATACTTCTTTGCATCTCTGGAATATATTCCCAGAAGTGGTATTGCTGTGACCTCAGGTTTTAAAATTTTATTTTTTTCCTACTTAAATGCTTGCAACATTTTATTTATTTATTTATTTGCTTTTTGGGTCACACCTGGCAATGCTCAGGGTGTACTCCTAGCTCATGCACTCAGGAGTTACTCCTGGCGGTGCTCGGGGGACTATATGGGATGCCGGGAATCAAACTTGAGTTGACCGCATGCAAGGCAAATGCCCTGTCCACTGTGCTATGGCTCCAGCCCTGCTTGCAACATTTTAATGTAACTGATTTTTGTTTATTGATTTCGAAGAGTGCTACTTTGTTCTATTGGTTTATTGTTTTGAAGAATCTTTAGGATTTCCCATGTATATAATCACATCATATGTAAATAAGATGTCTGTATTTCATTTTCAATTTGTACACCCCTCCCACTCATCCCCATATAATCCTTCTTGTTGATGTCTCTGGCTGCATTCCAGTACTGTATGAATGAGGTGAAACATTCTATTGTGACATCTTTGTCTTGTGCCTTATTATGTATAGTCTTTATTAATTGAGGAATGTTCATTCCTTCCATTCCCCTTTTAGTGAGAGATTTTTAAATTTTTATCATAAACAGATGCTGAGTCATATTAAAAAATTTCTGTCACTGTCACTGTCATCCCATTGCTCATCAATTTGCCCGAGCGGGCACCAGTAATGTCTCCATTGTGAGACTTGTTACCGTTTTTGGCATATATGCCATGGGTAGCTTACCAGACTCTGCCGTGCGGGCAAGATACTCTCAGTAGCTTGCCGGGCTCTCCCAGAGGGACGGAGGAATCGAACCCAGGTCTGCTAAGTGCAAGGCAAATGCCCAACCCGCTGTGCTATCGCTCCAGCCCTATAAAATTACAAAATATATCTATAGTATTTTCAGTTGTAATAAGGTTTTTATTCTTATAGGAAGCAACATTTATTAATGGCCAATATGAAGGGGCTTTGGGATGAGCTCTGGAGCTCTGAGAGGTGCAGGTTTGGTTTGAGAGAGAAGAGTTGTAGGGGAAATGTGTGACAGGCTTCTTCACAGGATGAGGGAAAAACTAGTGGAAATATTCTCTCTCTATAAAATACACATCACATATTATGTATATAAAATAATACAAGGAATTGGCTCATGCATGTAACTGTGGGACTGGTAAGGTTGAAAAACGTAGAATAGATTGGCTGCTTGCCATCTCTTTGACGAGATCTAATGTTGACATTTTGAAGCAGAATTTATTCTTTCTTAGAGAAATCTCAATTACGCTTTTTAATGACTTTATATTGGGTTAAAGAAGCCTGCAATTGTATTGCCTCCTTCTTCTTGTACCCCCGAAAAGTGTTGGAAAGCCTGCAGCACCTCAGAATATAACTTGGAAATATGACATTTATAAAAATAATCAGGTTATAGGAGATATCTCAGACTTCTAATTTCCAGGACTAGGAAGCATTAGGTGTCTTGTTTAAGCTCACCGGTTGTGATACTTTTTATCAGCCCCTCCAAATTAATGCTGCTTGTTTCTTATTTAAACTGTGTTTTGTGACACACACAAGAGTCTCAGAGCTGAGCAGCTCACTGCAGAGATGCCTCCAGATGTTGCGTCCTGCCGGTTTCACCTGGGTGCCTCAGACAGGAGCTCCCGAGGAATCCCAGTGGCCGGCAACTTCCAGAACCCAGTGAAAAGCCCACGTACCGGGGAGCAATGATGCCAAACTCCAGGCCTCCCGTCTCTGCGGGAGCTTGGGGGTCACCCCAGGAACTGCTGTTTAAGCTCTGGAACGGCCATGATTCAGAGATGCACAAAAGAATTTTGGAACCAAGCAGCTCTCGAAAGAGATTTCTCCAGACCCTAATCATGTAAAATTTTAGAATTCCAGGAGCACCATCTTATGCTAGTCATAACAAGCAATACAAAATAAATTGTCTAGCATCTGCCTTTTCGGAAGGTTTGAGTGGTGGCAGGAAAATTCAAAATAATGGTGGTGGGAAGGTGCAATGATGGTTAGACTGGTGTCAAAATATTGAATGTAATCCATTATTGTGAACAACTTCATGGAAATAAATTTAAAAAACCCTGTGTTTTGTTCCATGTGGATTAGTCAATGATAGATCCCTAACACCTGTAATGGTTCTTGACACACAGTAGGTGCTCAGTAAACCCATTTAATTAATTAATTATTAGTCTTAAAAAACCCACAGGTCTTAAGTAGTTTTCTACCTGTATGACATAAGTATTATTGTCTTTTTAAATGCAGAAAATAATACCTAAGATAAAGCTGCTCAAATTCATCACAGAATTTAAGACAAAATGTTCAGAATTTATCTTTTGAATTCGTCTTTCATTAAGGTAAATATTTAATCCACTATGATCATAGATCTCAAACTTTACCTAGAGAACTTGCAACACCTGGATATTCTGCATCAGAAAGAGCTGGCAACATGCTGGTAAGGTGATTGTCTTGCACGCGACTCACCCAGGTTCAACCTCTGGCATCACATATGGTCACTGAGCCTGCCGGGAGTGATTCCTGAGTGCAGGGCCAGGAGTAAGCCCTGAGCATTTCTGGGTGTGACCCCCAAACAATAAAAATAACAAAAGATAATTGGAGTGGGACCCGGGAATTGCAGCAAATTCTCAGGTGATGACAATGGTAATCATTCTGGAGTCACACTTTGAAAACCACTATATTTCAAAGTGTCTGTGTCAGTACTATTATCCTAACCTTATTCTTTTTGGTAATTTATTATGCACATGATAAAAATATAATATGCAGCTCCAGAGATTAACACATGTTGGGAACAGTTTTCCCCAGCGTGCCCAGACACTTGCTCACTGAGCCTGGGAGGCGCGGGGCGAAGGGTGGTGGGTGCTCGGAGAAACCCCTCCCCCCACCCATAAGGCTAGATGCTGCAGCCAGGAATGCAGTTAGGTGGCAGTTCTTGGGGGGTGGGGCTCGACACCGGATACCTGGTGCTGAGAAGTAGAGAACGGACTAAGCATGCTGACCTCTCAGTGTCTGTGTCGCAAGCCATGTTGCCCCAAAGTAGAGAGAGTATGGGGAATATTGTCTGCCATGGAGGCAGGGGAGGGTGGGAAAGGGGGGTATACCGGGGACATTGGGGTTGGGGAATGTGCACTGGTGGAGGGATGGGTGTTTGATCACTGTGAGATTGTAACCCAAACATGAAAGCTTGTAACTATCTCACGGTGATTCAGTAAAATTTTTTAAAATATGCTCCCAGACACTCCCTACTGGGTCCCTCTGTAGGGAGAGGTCGTGTCTGCTCTGGTGCCTGTTGCCCTGCTCCAGTACTTTGATGTAGCAGGAAAATGGACATTTGTTTTAATATTTCCTGATTACTGCATTATTTTAAGATTGTGTATTATATTGGCCCTTTTCTCTCTCTTTTTTGTTTTTATTACCTTCCCTTTGTTCTTCCTTTGGAAATGTGATTCATTATTTTGTCTTTCTCCTCAGGTTCTGTGAAATGTTTTAATGAGTATATGAAAATAAATTAAATGTAAGGCGAATTATCTTGTATTTCACCTTAGGATACTGTAAAATGCTATAATTTCTATGTTTCTGTCCCTAACCCCCCACCATAATTCCTGTTATCAACTGCATATAGGAAGTTTTATATTTCAAGGAACACCTTAAAAAAAGAAGAAAGAAAAATCTTTGGAAATTCCGTTCAGTAAAAACAAATTGTGTGACTTCAGTAACAAAGTATGAATCAGATATTTCAGATTTCAGACACAAATGAAGTTACCATGGGATTTTTTTTTCTGACTCTTGTACTAGTAAAAATACCTGTTCAGGAATCATGCATCACTTTAAAAAAGAAAATATGTTCTTAGAAAAATCGAATAACAAAAATGTTATGCTTGATATCATTTAATTTTATATTTATACTGAGCGGTAACACAGCGGTAGGGCATTTGCCTTGCACGTGGCCGACCCGGCTTCGATTCCTCTACCTCTCTCAGAGAGCCCAGCAAGCTACCGAGAGTATCCTGCCCGCATGGCAGAGCCTGACAAGCTCCCTGTGGCATATTCGATATGCCTGAAACAGTAACAAGAAGTCTCACAATAGAGACGTTAGTGGTGCCCACTCGAGCAAATCGATGAACAACGGGATGACAGACAGTGCTACAGTGAGATCCTTAATTTTAAAGACTAAAAGAACAAATATACAAGGAAATCCTTGAAAAATTGGTACCTCAAGGAGCATTTCTTTTGTGTCATGATCAAGTGAATAGTGATAAATTTTTTATCTATAATAAATTCAAATGTTATTTTTTAGTACTTCACACATATAACATGTATTGTTTGATTTTGATTTTAAAAACTGTACTTTCATTTCACAATATTAAAAAGCTTTGGCTTTTTTTGTTTGTGTTTTGAAATTACAATTAAAACTGCTAGAGGGCACTGTGGACAAACATTTGTACCAGAAATATCTTTACAGGGATTCTTGCTGCCTGCATTTAGTTGTACAGAAAGTCCCCAGTTACCCATATGTACTGATCCAAAATTTTGTGGTGAAGTCACTTCTAAGAAACTTGGAATGAATTTTTCTCATAGAAACAATAAAAGCAGTAGTGGTATGTTCTTAAGTTAACTCCCAATCGCACGTTAAATATATATTATAATGAGTTTTATTTGCTGTATAAAATTAAGCAATAAGAAAAATAAAAACCCAATAGAATTATGAAACTCATTTAGATGAATAGGACCTAATAGGGCTATAAAAAAATTGAATGTCAAAATATGAATGTAAAAGTTATTTTGGGGACAGGTTTAATCGTAGAAGCCTATAGACTTAGAAATATATTAAAACTCAATTCTTACATTTTTCAAAAACAAAAAGTATAAAAGTCTTGATCAACAATCAACTGCTCTGCGGGTCCCTCTCCTGCCCTCAGTGAATAGCTCCTGCCCCTTCCCCTCCCGTTCCCCTCTCTTGCTGTCAAGTTCTTGGCCCGGTTCTTCCTCAACCTCTGGCCTGCTTGACTGCTGCCCTTTCTGATGATCTGGACCTCTGACATTCTCTGCTTCCACTGTTGTTGTTTTCTGCTTTCCCCCCTTTGTCTTGAAGTCTGTCTAGATGTTTAGCCAGCCTCGGGTGCTGGGTAAGCATTTCCTTCTCTTCAAGGCAGCAAGGGCAGTTTCATTTAACTTACTCTCCACAAGATTCCATTTTGAAAATTCGTTAATCTAATTTCCAGGTGGGAGTAGGTTCCTACACACATAGCAAAGTCTGAATATTTTCCCCTTTGTTTCTTTTACCCTAGAAATAGTGCCTCTTCTCTCCCTCTCTAGAGTTCCCCATCCTCCCCCCAGCCTCATCCCCTGTAGGATTTTCACTACATTACTCACCACTTAAACCTATGGGTATTTAAGACTAGAAGGAAAATTAAGCATGACTTTTCTCACCCCGCTGGCTCATGCTGAGCCAGAGTTGAAAATCAGATGTCTCTCTTCTCAGATATTGGGGATGAAGAAGTGAATGGTGAGAAAAAAAAAAAAAGATGACTGAAAGTATAGGGATGAAAAGCATGTCAAACAGAGAGGCTTCTTTCATATTGTGAAAAGTAGTGGAGAAGCATCCTAAGACGATAAAGCACCTTCATCAATGAGGTTGTATCAGGAAGCGCTTGCGAAAATGCAGATTTCCACTTTCGTGGAACAGAAAGCAGTGAATTGCTTTGTCAATAGCAGCACGATTTTGCATGATTCCTTTAGGATATTATTCAGGCCCCACATTGATAAATTATGCAATAGGATCTGCATCCTAAGTCTCCTCTCAAGTGAATGTATTGTGATTTTTAGAGTGTTATCTTTTGTTTAGGGGCTTTTGCTTTTTAAAAGCTGCAAATGTGTCACTATCACCAAGGAGACAGGAAAGGTATTTTGTTGGCTTCTTTGGTGAGGGTATGGAAAAGTGTTATTTTGTGAAGATGGACATCAAACTGATCTGCCCATTTAGCAGTATAAATGTAGTATTTCCACCTACACTTTCACAAAAGGAGAAAGCATTATTCATGAAGCCTTCTGTATGTATGTTTAGATAATAAATAATTAAAACTAAAGGTTGTCATCAGTATGCCATGTCAAGCCTTTCCTTTCCTTTCTTTCCTTTTTTTAGCCTAATGAGGAGACAGATGGTATTTTTTCTATAGATGCCAAAAAAAAAAGCTTTCAAATCTCACAGTAGTGGAGACAAATCTTATATAATTTCTAAAATCAGATCTCATTCCTACTCATTCCCATCTTTAACCCCAAAGAACAATGAATCACATGGAGATTTGTATAATTCTGAATGTTTGTCATTGGATTGGCAAATAGAATAGATTATTTTTGAAACTGTACTGGAGCGATAGAACAGCAGGTAGGACGTTTGCCTGGCACGCGGCCGACCCAGCTTCAATTCCTTCATCTCTCTTGGATGGAGCTACCGAGTACCTCCCGGCAAGCTACCGAGAGTATCCCGCCCGCATGGCAGAGCCTGGCAAGCTACCCGTGGCGTATTCAGTATGCCCAAAACAGTAACAACAAGTCTCACAATGGAGACATTGCTGGTGCCTGCTCGAACAAATCGATGAACAACAGGACGACAGTGCTACAGTGCTATTTTTGAAACTATAGTTTTCTATGTATCCAGAAAATAAATATATAAGAAGTGAAAACCAAAGTGTACAGCTTCTAACTTTTAAAGTGCTGTGATTTAAATGGACAGTAGGAACTAAATTACCTATCCCCTCCCAGACATAAACTTCAAAAACTATTTTATTTGGGGGTTTATAGCCATTCATGATATTAAGAAACATTATCCTATGTAAGTAAATAGGATTAGAGTATTTGTTTTGGAAAAATAAAATGAGTCTTCAGTGCATGTTTTGGCCAGACAAATTTTGACCAGAATAATTAGCACTCCCCCACTTAATTTCAAGGTATACATTGATGTGACCGTTTTTTTTCCCCCAGTGTTCTTTTTAGCATGGACAATTCTAATGCTTCTCTTCACACAGCTGACACCCTCATTGGTAATTGAGCTTCTTATTCCCTTCGACCACCTGGTCGGTGGAATGGGCATCACTCACTCCCAGTTTGGTGTGTGCTGCTGCCCTGGCGACGGCCGCTCTGCTGAGGTCCAGTTTCCTGCTGTGCAATGTTGCTGTGCAATGTTGCTGTGCCCGGGGGCAACTTTTTTTTTGCCTTTGTCTTGAATTTAAACAAGAAACCACATGGAATTTTTTTTAACATAGGAGTACTGCTATTTACTCAGCCATTGATTTAGCTGATTGAATTGGGCATGAACTCCACATTTTTTTTAATTGAATCACCGTTAGATATAGTTACAAAGCTTTCATGTGCAAGATTCAGCTGTACAATGATCGAACACCCATCCCTCCACCAGAGCACACTTTCCACCACCAGTGTCCCCAATATATGCCCTCCCCGCACCCCAGTCCTCACCCTGCCTCCATGGCAGGCAACTTCCCCAATACTCTCTCTCTCTACTTGTGGGCATTATGTTCTGCTCAAACTTTCCCACGACCATTCAAGCCCATTTTGAATATCTCAGGTGCCACAGCCACATGCTTCTGGAATCCTAGATTATAAATGGTTGGGTTCCAGAGACATTTCTGTAGGGCACTAGTCTATTTTTGGATTCAATTGGATGTCTCTGGATCAGGGCTGTTGGTGCACTAAGGTGGCACCCGGAGGCACATTGTGGGGGTTACAGCCAGGCATGGAGCAGGCATGGAGCTGAGGAGACACAGCCCAGCACCTCTGCCACCGTAAGGCATGGAGATTTAGTCCTGGAACCCTCATACCTGGGCCTTGCTTGTGGAAGCTCTTGGTCCCCAGATTCCATCTGGAGTAGGCAGAGACATTGTACCTGCTCCGTCTGGGGTGCCCTAGTGAAACTGGCTTGGTGTGGGGCCCGGAGAGATCTCTGGTTCTGTGATGTCTTCCAGGATTTGCTGCTTTGTCTCTGGCTTTTAATCTCTTTTGAGATTTATTTCGGGGTCTCTGAAACAAGGACAGTAATAGAGTTTACAGAGTAGTGCAGGGTTGGTTCATGGGGACTGCCAGTGCTTCCATGAGTATTGGGAGGTGGGGGGAGGTAGGTCACCCCAACTCTGAGAAAGCCTGGAGATTTCAGTCACAAAACCTGCATCCCCAAATTTTCAGCAGATATCTTGCTGAGGTCCATCCTGAGATGGCGGAGTCAGGCCTGGGGTATGGTGGTGATTTTGGACGGTGGAAGCAAGTGGCTGCTGGGGGCTCTGCCTGGGTAGGCACAGGCCAACCTGCCCCCTCTGACTTACCCAGTCTGTTCAGTCATGTGCAAATTCAAGATTCTCTGTACCTTTTGGTCTCTTTCGAGTTTTATCTATGGGTGTAGCTGAGCCGGAGGTGGTTTGTGGACATGGCTCCTACATACCTAACTATTGGCCATATAATTTCTTGGTAAACTTGGTCCCAAGTTGTTGGGGTCCAGCCAAAGGCACAGCAGCAAATTTTGGGTGTCAGGAAGCCTCAAGGCACCATCAGACTACTGATGCACTCCCCTGCAGGTACAGGTTGACCTGTTGGCAACCTCATACCCCCCATGCAATTTTTTAAAAAATTATTGAATTACCATGAGCAACAGTTACAAAGGTTTCCAGTTTAAGTCTCGGTCACACAATGATCCAACACCCATCCCTTCACCAGTGCACATTTTCCACCACCAAGAACCCAGTATACCCCCCATCTCACCCCTCCCCCTGTCTGTCTGGCAAACGATTTCCCCTTTACTCTCTCTCCACTTTGATCACGTTCAATATTTTGACAATAAAACCACCATTATTATTTTCCCCAACAGTCAGACCTGCCAAAAAGGCATGATTAAATAATTTTTTCTGTTGCTGATTATGAAGAGCATATGATGATTTTGGATTTCTGATATTTCAGTAATAAGTCTGGAGGGATCTGCCAGAAGCCGCTGGGTCCCGAGATTGGTTTGTGTGCCTCTGGGATTACGGCCGCTCAGGAGCCGGAGGAGCAGTTCGTGGGCGGCAACTCGGGACCTCGTCAGGGCGGGCCACATGCAATTTTTTTAAACCTACTTAGTCAACTAGATTTTTGAGGATGGTCACAAAGATAAAAAAGAATCTTGATCCACTGAATCCATGGTTGTCTGATTCAGGTGATTACTTACATTTTCTTTTTCCTTCCTGGCTTTGTGTTTTCTCTCAGATCATTAAACAATGATATATTTACATTAAGGAAAAGTCAAAACTGTCTCTTACACCTAGTAAATTCTCAGAAACCATAACATGCACTGAACCCTCAAACTTAAAACTTTTCTAAAGCTTTTAGTGAATAATGGAGATTAGGTGAAAAACATTGAAAGAATGTTAATCATAGATAGCCACAGTAATTTAGAGAATAATTATTCTGATAATAAATCACACTCTTAGGTTATAAACTCACCTTTTATACTTTTTATTCTATTAGTTAAATAAATGTATGACTTCCTCCAACTGTGATGTATTTTGAATATCCACTAGGATCTTATCAATTACTTTTTTCCCCAGAACTCATTCTTGACAATTAGCTGTATATTTTTGTAGCCGCACTTAACCATAACTAGGCATAATCTAATTCAGTGGTTCTCAGTTTGAGTCAGAGGTCAAGGAAGGAGGTAAGTTGTCAATCCAAATAGCTTGTAATTTTTTTTTGTTTGTTTAATTGTTTTTTGTCTGAAAGACTGTAAGTGGTACAGCTTTTGGATGACAGGAACTTTATTTAGATAGTTTTTTTTTTTTGGGTCACACACACCAGGGGTTACTCCTGGCTTTGCACTGAGGAATTACTCCTGGCGGTGCTGGGGGACCTTATGGGATGCTGGGAATCGAACCCAGATTGGCCGTGTGCAAGGCAAACCTGCTGTGCTATTTCTCCAGCCCCTCATCTAATTAGTTTTTTTTTTTCAAAAACTCATTTGATACAGGCCCATCTATTACAACTGGATTCATAGTTTTTCTAGAAAGTGAACACATACAAAATCAACACACGTTCTTATAGCAAATTTTCATGGTATGAGATAGCAATTTTGTTCTTCTTTTTATGTAATACACAAGAAAACATAATATGGGAAACAGAAAAGAAGTTAAATTTTGATTTGCCTTTGATTGCTTACTATTATGTGACTTTGGCCAAACTACTTAGTGTTTAGTTTCAGAACTATAAAATACTGGTGTGCTATTTACAGTTATTTTTACTGACCTTGCTATTATATAGAGCTTACAGAAAATGTGCAAAAAAATTTTGGTTAACTCCAAAATACAGTGTCATTAAAAGGATAAGATCTCTCTTAAAATCATACCACTTAAGTGACATGGGGGAACTTTCCTGAACTTCCAATTATTTAATTTATTATCAGGTGATGGTAACAATACTATTGTTTTAATATTGAATTGCTTCAAAGATCAAGTAATTATGTAACTGTTTCTAATGCATAGACATAAAATGCATTATATATGTTTCAATGATTAAATGTTGTATAAGTATCATACAGTCATTTAAAGGTATCACAAGAAATTGTGAACACAATACAGAAACCATGATATTCAGTTCTCAAAGCCGTAGAACATTAGATGATAATTCTGAATTTTTGAGAAAAAACCAAAATGTATATAATTTGAAAATTTAGGAACAGTTGGTGATCAGAAATAAAACTACCCTCAAGTAATCAAAATAATTGTAATATGTTCCTTATACATAATCCACACACATACAAATATATTCAAACCACAAAAATATTACTTACGTACAGAGAGGGATATAAAGACACGAGGAGGCTTCTTGTTTTAATTTCATTCCCAGACAATGAATTACATTAATGAGGCTTAGCATCTAATATAAGGCTACAAATAGAAAAAGCAGATTTATTGCTAGGATAGGGTTCAGTGGCTCCAACATGGTGCTGAATGCTTCTACTCATGTTGAACTGATGAACCCCGTCTTCTTAACAGAGAAGCAAAGTCTTGCTTGAATGACAATGAGAAGGTGACTTACTCTTCCTAAAACTGTTCACATGAGGTTAGAAAGCTCAGAAGACTAGCATAGCAAAGTGATATCAGAATTCACAATGAACTCTTGACATTTGCTCTATGTTAGCTAGTTCATAACATTACTGAGTGAAGCTATAAGTAGGTGTACATGACAGTCCTGGTCTACTGCATTAAAGGAACATTCAGCAGAGACAACAATTAAATGAAGAAGGCAATTGAAATATTTTCTTAGACTATATGCTGAGCAACAGAAATGTTTTTGATGGGAATGGAATCAAAGTAAAGTGACTTGAACAATATATAGGATAAAATATTATTGTTGGCGGGCAGATATGAATGGAGCACTAATAAAATTTAGTGTTTATTTCTGTGATAAATAGTCTAGAGACCATGAATTGATCACATGTATTGATGAGAATAAGTTATTGAGAAACAAAAGCAAGGCAGTTAGTGTCTATTTGCATGACAGAAATAGCTATGTTATAGGTATTTGTGTGTGGGGGTACAAGCAGGATAACACTGAATAAATTAAAATAAGGAAGGTCGAGACTAAGGGGGGAGGGAAGACAAATAAGTGAAATCACATCAAAGGATACTGGTGGTTGAGAATTAGGTTGACTCAAATGCTCAAATGTTTCCTATCATAATTTCTTTTTTTTCCTTGCTTTTTGGGTCACACCCGTTGATGCACAGGGGTTACTCCTGGCAGTGTACTTGGGGGACCATATGGGATGCTGGGAATCAAACCCAGGCTGGCTGTGTGCAAGGCAAATGCTTTATCTACTGGGGTATCGCTCCAGCCCCATCCTGTAAGAATTTCTTAACATTAATGAACCGGCAGAGGAACCCAGGTGTGTGGGACCCAGGACTGAGATCTCCAAGCCCGCTCAGATCGGGACTGAGTCTCTTCTGCCCAGAGCCCCCATTTTCCAGTAGCTAGGCAATTCCACCCACAAACTGCCCCCGGCATCATGTAATCCCATCAGTGGCCAACATCCCGAGACTATAAAACAAAGCTCCCAGAAGCTCGTGGCCTCGATGTGGCCACACAACATCTAATAGCCTAGTTCTCCCTCTTGGAGAACCTGACAAGCTACAGAGTCTATTGCCCACTTGGGAGAGCCTGGCAAACTCCCCATGAGCATTCATATTCAAATACAGTAACAATGATGGGTCTCATTCTCCTGGCCCTGTAAGAGCCTCTAATGCAACACTGTTGGAAAGGACAAGTAAAGAGAGGCTGCTAAAATCTCAGGGCTAGGACAAATGGCGATATTACTGGTCCCACTCGAGAAAATTGTTGATCAACAGGATGATAGTGAATGAAATGTTACTTTGACCACTAGTCATATAGGCATAAAGTATTGATGTACATAACTTTTTTTTTTTTTTTTGCTTTTTGGGTCACACCCAGCCATACTCAGTGGTTACTCCTGGCTCTGTACTCAGGAATTACTCCTGGCGGTGCTTGGGGGGCTGCCAGGGAATCGAACCTGGGTCAGCTGTGTGCAAGGCTAATGCCCTACCCGCTGTGATATTGCCCCAGCCCCTGCATAACTTTTTTTGTCAGGTAGTGTTCAGGACACTTCTGGCTCTGCACTCAGAGATCTCTATTGGTAGTGCTCAGGCAATCGCTAGTGATGTTGGGGATCAAACCCAGGTTGGCCATGTGCAATGCAAACACCCTACCTGCTGTACTTCTGTTCTTTCTTCTAGATTTGAATGACTTTTAAAAACACTCACGTGGTTTATGTTTCTCTTGCTAATTTGGAAGTAGGGGGAATAAAAATTTTGGCACATGGAAATTTAGACAAATAAACTAGATAGAATAAATGTCAATGATATATATGTATATAAAAGAATGTGTTAATATTGAGTTTGTTACTCTTAAAAATAAGAATGCAGGAAGAAATTTTTTTATCTTACTATATTGACTGGTGTTAAAAAAAGATTTTTGACTTTAGGAATATGTAGTAATGAAATGCTGAACAATTTGTAAATTCCTTATGAATTCAGCTATGTTGTATTTTAGGAAAAAGTGTTGCTGGCAGCTAGAAAATCTAATTTTTTATTCCACTAAACCTATGGTAAAGAGCTTTCTTTCCTTGAGAAAAGGAACATTTCTAGAGAATATTTATAAAGTTTGAATATGATAGCAGATGGCATTTCAAATCTCTGTCAATTGCATATGTGATCAAAATCCAAATTTAGATTTTACACAGTACAGAATTTCACGGTAAAATTTGTGAAATTCAGGTATAGACTAAAGAATATTCATCTTCTCATAACCAGTTAAAATATTTCTTTTTTTTAACTGATGACATGATTATATTGGCAATCTAAGCCATTATTTTACATAACTGGAAATATTAGGAGTTTCAGTTAACAGTTCTTTAAAACATTGTTACTATTACCATAACCACCAAAGAAATGCCAATATTGCTTCACCACATTCCAATGAACACTTTTCTTTCTGCAAAGATCTGCTTGGAGAGCAACTTTTATATGGCTCAGATCACTAACACTTCTTTTTTCAAAACTAATTTATGAGTGGTTACTCTTCAGTTGTCGACAAGGTAAGGTTAAAGCAATGCTTTCTTATTCTTTGAATTGTAAAAATAAAACATATTGGGTGGTTTGATATTATAGTAGGTGATCCTAATATTTTTGGCTTATCATTTCCTACTGGACTGGAGTGATAGCACAGTGGGTAGGGCATTTGCCTTGCACATGGCCGACCCAGGTTTGATTTCTACATTCCTCTCGGAGAGCCCGGCAAGCTACCGAGAGTATCCCGCCCACACAGCAGAGCCTGGCAAGCTACCTGTGGTGTATTCAATATGCCAAAAACAGTAACAACAAGTCTCACAATGGAGATGTTACTGGTGCCCGCTCGAGCAAATCGATGAGCAACGGGATGAGAGTGATACAGTGATACAGTGATACAGTGATCATTTCCTACTGTACTGGAGTGATAGCACAGCGGGTAGGGCATTTGCCTTGCACACAGCTGACCCGGGTTTGATTCCTCCATTCCTCTCGGAGAGCCTGGCAAGCTACCAACAGTATCCTGCCTGCACGGTAGAACCTGGCAAGCTACCCGTGGCATATTCGATATGCTAAAAGCAGTAACAAGTCTCACTGTGGAGACGTTACTGGTGCCCACTTGAGCAAACTCGATGAACATTTCCTACTATTGCTATTATTCTAACTCGTTCTAGTGAAAGGTATGGACTTTCTGTGACTGTTTTCTAGTTCTTTTCAGTGGTATTATTTTTTCAGAAATGTGTTCATATGTCCTAAATAATGCCACGACAGTTGTAATTTTATATCCTTGCTGATTTGGTACTTAGATGCCATATTTTTCTCTTTGTAAATTCAGACTGTGATTAAAAACCTGAGGCCCTTAGCACATGCTATACCATATGTCTGAGAGAGATATACTTAGACGTTGACATCACCGGTTGTTATCTATTGAAACACCGGTGATGTCTCTGTCTCATCCACTTCCTGGGCATGCCCTCACCTGCATTCCTCCTCCCCCAGCAACTTGTCTCCACATCGTCCAATCTCTGCCAGGGTTCAAACCGAGACCCACTCTCATAGATCTATAGAGATGTATATGATCCTCGTGTATGAAGCCCTGGACTCGTTTTTGTTTTTGTTTTGGGGTATACCTGGCAGTGCTCAGGGCTTGCTCCTGGCTCTGTGCCAGGGATCTCTCCTGGCAGAGTTTAGGGGACTATGTGTGGTGCTTAGGATCAAAGCTAGGTCAACTGTATCCAAGTACCTGTTATACTTTCTCTCTGACATGAGCCCCTGGGTTCAATCCCTAGCACCAGATGGTCCATGAGTACCATCCATGACATCTCTGTTACAATAAGAGCAAAATCAACAAACTACCTATGGTTTGCAGAAAGATAGTCCTTAATGCCATATGCTGTTCTGGGGAAAGATAGTACTTAATAATATATGCTTTTACTTTTTACTCATTTAATTTTATTTTAGGCATCATAGTTTTAAAAAAAATGGTTAATGGTAGGCTTTCACGCATAAAACATTCCAACTCCACACCCTCCGCAAGAGTGCCTGCTTCCCTCCTTCATTCTCCCAATCCTTCCCTCAACAGTAAGATTCCAACAGGAACAAGTTCTCAGTTGCTGTACCACTGGGACATTTGTTACCCCCCTTCTATGTTTATTTATTCCTGAATATGAGATATCTGTGTCTGTCTTTCTCTCTTTCACTCAGCTGGAAACTATAGATCCATGGAGCAGCAATTTGCATGATTTAATCTTTCCTTAAAATCAAGCTTCCCATGTGTATATGCACCATAGTTTCCTCACCAGTCATCTGTTCTTAGACACTGACTGGGTTGTTTCCAGATTGTTGCCTATTGTGAATAGTGCTGCAACAAATGTAGATGTTAAAATAACCTTTTTGAAAAGTATTTTGGGGACCTTGGGATAGATATAAAGAGTGAAATTGTTAGGTCATATAAAGCTCAATGTCTAGTTTTTTTATGTGCACATATTGCTTTCCAAAATGCTGAATGAGGTGACCTTCCCACTAGCCATGAATGAGGATGAATTTCCCCATTTTTAAACAAACACATCTTTGTGATGTGTGCCAGTCATTTCATAGTGTAAGATGAAATCTTATTGTTGCTTTTATTTACATACCTCAATGATAGGTGATAACAGCACTTTTCTCTCATATATTACTTGGTCATCTGTATGTTTTATTTGATAATGTTTCTGTGCTTATCTATTCCCCTCATTCTTTTATTGAATTATTTTAAAGTTCTACTAGTGATTATAGATATGTATGTTACATATCAGATATAAATCATATCTGATGAGTGGTGGGGAAATATTCTCTCACAGTCTGTGGAGAGTGGGGCATCTTTTGATTCTGGCTATTACTTCTTCTATGGTGCAGAAACCATTTAGTTTGATATATTCCCATTTATTGATCTTTGTTTCAATTTGACCAATGGTACTGAATCATTGAATACATCTCTACATTCAGTGTCATTACATATTCTACCTGTGTTTTCTTTAACATCATTTATTATTTCATGTCTGTTATTGAAGTTTCTAATCCAATTTGGTTTGATTTTTGTGCATGGTATTAGAAAAGGGTCTGAATTCATTTTTTTTTTTACTTAAGAACAGCCACTTTTACAGCACCATTTGTTAAGAAGTCTTTTCTTGCACCAATTTTTACTTTTTGTTGCTTTATCAAAGATTAACTGTCCATATACCTGAGTTCTGTCTGTGGATTCAGTTTTATTACACTGATTTGGGAATCTGTCCTTATTCTAGTACCACACTGTTTTGATTACCACAGTTTTGTATTATAGTTTGAAGCTGGGGAAAGAGAAGCTTCTCATTTTCATTTTTTTCTAGAGTTGCTTTGACTATTTGGGGGATTTATTATTCCATACAAATATCTAGAGCATTTGATTTATGTCTTTAAAAACTGTCATGGATATTTTTATGGGGACTGCACTTAATCTAGTTTGGGTAAAAATTATCATTTTGACAATATTAATACTTCCAATGCATGAATAGAAAATATATTTCCATTTTCTCATGCCCTCTTTTCTAGTACTGCATTATAGTTTTATTTATATGTCTTTCACCTATTTTGTTCCCAAGTATTTGATTTTCTGATGCACAATTGTGAATTAGTATTGTATTAAAATGTATCTTTTATTTCATTATTTGCATATAGAAAAGCCATAGATTTATGTGTACTTACTATATAGCCTGCCACTTTATACTGTGCAAATATATTGTATCTAGGATTTTTTTTTGTGGAGTCCTTAGAATATTTTAAGTTTAGCATAATGTCATCTGCAAATAGAGTTTGACTTCTTTTCTTTTCTGGATGCCCTTAATATGTTTTTCTTTCCTATTTGCTATGGTGAGGATTTGTAATACTATACTGAATAGTAATGGTGGAAGTAGGCAACCTTGTCTATGCCTGATGTTAGAGTGAAGGTTTTTCACCACTGAATATGATGTTTATTGTAAGTTTGTGGTAAATGACTATAATGTATTTTAAAATATGTTGAGGAAAGTTTCTTCAACTCCCATTTAATTGTGAGGTTCTTTTATTTGCATGATTGAGTTTTGGATCTTGTCAAGTGCCTTCTCTCCATCTATTAATATAATAATTATCTTTATTTTTTCTTGTATTGATATGATTTATTATGTTGATTGACACTGGTGTATTAAACTGTCCTTGTTTTAGGGATGAATTTTCCCTGGACATAATGTGTGATCTTTTTGATGTGTTATTGGATTTGTTTTTTTACATTTTTTTTTTGTTCAGGATATTTGCATTTATGTTCACCAAAGAAAGAGGTCTATGTTTTTCCTTTTTCTTTTTTTTGGTGGTATCTTTGTCTGCCTTTAGAATAATATTTGTCTTATAGAAACAGTTTTGGGGGATTTCTGTTTTTTCAAATTTATTTTCTTTAACAAATTTTGTTTTGCTGCAATTTTGGTTTTGGATCACCTTTGGTGATGCTCAGGGGTTACTCCTAGCTCAGGAATTGCTCCTGGTGGTGCTCAGGGCTGAGGTGCTGAGGATTCAAACTGGGTCAGCCTCCTTAAACTCTCTTGTCCACTGTATTTTCTTTCTGGCCCATTTCTCCAGATTTCTTAGAGCTTAAAAAGGATTAGGAGTATGTCTTCTTTAAAGGTTTAGAGAACTCACTAGTTAACTCATCTGGACCTGTAAGTATTTTTTCTGTGGGGGATACTTTTGACTGTCATTTGATTTCCTTGATCAATTGACCTGTTTAGGTGCTCCATTACTTTTTACTCATCCTTAGAATTAAGGAGTCCTTAATGTACATTTCTTCTAGGTTCCACAGTTTCATGGCATAAAGATTCTTTAAATGTCTATGGCTTTTACTGTGATATCTCTATACAAAACAACTTTCTTGACTTTGTTACAAGTCTCTGTGGCCTCAGTGTTATCATCTTAGAGGTGAAGAGTTTAGAAAATAGATGTTCATTTCATTTTCCTTCCAATGTTGTTGAGTATTTGCTGTGTGTCTCCTGTTTGGTGTCTGAAGATGAGCAGGATTTCATTCTCGTTCTCCAGGAACTTAGGGTTTAAGTGATAGAAGCAAGAGACAAACAATTAGGATAATGTTATATTTTAATTAAAAATGTATGTAGAATGGACGGATGAAAGAAATGAGTAAAGGAGACCAGTTAGGAGGCTGTTGTATTAGAGCGGGCTTAACTCTGATTGCTGAGTCTTCCCATTCATTGCTGGTACCTGTCAAAAAAATTATTGATTGTTGTTTGAATTTAATCTAGCAAGTTAAATTGAAATGTTAATTCAAAATTAATTGTCATTTATGCTATCTCTTTGGCCACAGTCTGTTTTAATTTTAAGTAAGGTTAGCTCTTTGCCTAGTGCAACTTACACTAGATTCTAACCACCCTCAGGAAATCTCTGACATCATCTCTATCAATATCAATTTTCCACTATTGTAAAACTTCATTTCTGAACCCTCTAGTCTATCTTTAAATGTTCAGAATATTCTGAACTATTTCTTCACTAATAGAATGCTGTCTTAATTACTACAAATTTATCATATTGGTATTAGTATGTAAGAATAAACTAGCTTTGTTATTTAGAAGTATCGACTACCATTACAACATTGATCTTTTGTGTACAATTTAGAATAACAGGTTCTACTGAAAACTATTGAAATTTTTGTTTATACATGTGTGGAGAAATTCTTCCATACAGAATACATACATACATTTTGCCTCTTCCACCCAGATTCCCCATTTCCCAGTAACTAGGCAGTCACACCCAGAAACTGTCCTTGGCACCGTGTAATCCCATCAATGGCCAACATCCAGAGACTACAAAAACAAGCTCCCCCGAAGTGCTTGGCCACTTTGTGGCTGTGCTACATCTTATAGTGTAGTTCTGCCTCTCAGAGAACCTGGCAAGCAACTGAGAGTTTCCTGCTCGAAAGGAGAGCCTGGCAAACTCTCCGTGGCATATTCGTATGCCAAATACCATAACAATGATGGATCTCATTCCCCTGAAGAGGATCTAATGTGGCACCGTTGGGAAGGATGAGTAAAGAGAGGCTGCTAAAATCTCAGGGCTAGGATGAATGGAGACGTTACTGAGCCCACTCGAGCAAATTGTTGAGCAACGGGATGACAGTATATACAAACCTTTCAGAGAGCCTGGCCAGCTACTGAGAGTATCCCGCCCGCACGGACAGAGCCTGGCAAGATACTTGTGGTGTATTCAGTATGCCAAAAGCAGTGATGATAGGTCTCATTCCCCTGACCCTGAAAGAGCCTCCAGTTATTGGGAAAGATGAATAAGGAGCGGCTGCTAAAATCTCAGGACTGGGAAGAATAGAGATATTACTGGTGCCCGCTCGAATAAATCGAAGAACAATGGGATGACAGTGATACAGTGATGGAGAAATTGAATTTGTGATGAATATTTTAAATTATTGAGATTTAACATATTCGTTATTTTTGTCAGTAAGGTATTTCCTATTCAACTTAATTAAAATTGTGATCAAGAGCTTTTCCAATTAAAAAAACCCCATTTTTCTTTTTGGGTCACACCCGGCGATGCACAGGGGTTACTTCTGGCTTTGCACTCAGGAATTGCCCCTGGCAGTGCTCAGGGACCATATGGGATGCTGGGACTCGAACCCGGGTTGGCCACATGCAAGGCAAATGCCCTACCCACTGTGCTATTGTTCCAGCCCTTTTAAAGAGCTTTTCTAAAGTGATTATAGTCAACTAATAATGTTTACCTTATATCTTATATTTTTAGTCTTTATATAATACAAATAATAATTTTTTAATTTGTTTAGTTGCTTTCTGGAATCATGTTAGTAGGTACTTAGTAAATTGATTATCAAAGTTATTTTTTCCCCATAAGATCTTTGCCATATTTTGATTGATTAGATTTCTTGATTCAGTGATGTACTAGTAACCATTTAAATTTTCTGGTTAAGGGGAGAGAGGGAATGATAGAGTTTGTTAATTTTCATTGTGCAAATTTCCCCACCATAGCCAATTTCAGATGACTGTTATGAATGTGAAGTTGGGAAGAGATGTGAGGTACTCACCAGAAAGAAACAATTTCCATAAATAAACTCAGCATAAATAATAAAAACATAATAATGCAATTAAGTATTTAATTGTATGCTAATTAAAATTTTTTTAAATTGAGTTACCATGAGATAACAGCTACAAAGCTTTTATGTTTGAATTTTAGTCATACAAAGCTTTTATGTTTGAGTTTTAGTCATACAGTGACCAAACACCCATCCCTCCCCCAATGCACATTTCCACCACCAATGTCCCCAGCATCTCCTCCTGCCCAACCCTCCCCCTTCCTCTATGGCAGACAATTTCCCCCATACTCTCTCTCTACTTTGGTGGCATTGTGGTTTGCAATACAGATACTGAGAGGCTATCACGTTTGGTTCTTTATCTACTTTCAGCACACATCTCCCATCCAGAACTATCCTTCCAACCATAATTAACTTAATGATCCCTTCTCTATTCCAGCTGCCTTCTCCTCCAGCTCATGAGGCAGGCTTCCAACTCTGGAGCAATATTCCTCGCCCTGTGTCTACTGTGCTGGGGTGTCAGTCTCATAGTATGATATTTTAAATTCTACAAATGAGTGAAGTCCTTCTATGTCTGTCCCTCTCTTTCTGACTCATTTCACTTGTGTATGCTCAATGCTGGGGACACAGCTGAGTGATACAGCACTCATCTCATGTGTGAAGACCTTGGGCTTGACCCCAGGCACTGCTAAAAAGCAAACCAGAAACAAAAAATGCCCTACTAGCCAATAGAAAATACAATATTTTCACATCTGTCACCAACATACCTGCATTTTCAGAAGGTTGATTTCTGGGCTCAGGAGAGCCTGGCAAGCTCCCCGTGGTGTATTCATATGCCAAAAACAGTAACAATGATGGGTCTCATTCCCCTGACCCTGAAGAGCCTCTAATGTGGCACCATTGGGAAGGACAAATAAAGAGAGGCTGCTAAAATCTCAGGGCTAGGACGAATGGAAACGTTACTGGGCCCGCTCGAGCAAATTGACAATCCATGGGATGACAGTGATACAGTGATACTGATCCTGTGGTCTTCTACTTTTATATGTTCGTTTATTGTTTATGAGTCTTTGGTGTAGTCTTTAACATTTTCTATGTATATTTTCACATCATCTACAAATATTGATAGTTTAATTTCTTCCTTCCCAATTTGGATTCCTTTGATTTCCTTTTATTCACTGATGGTTTTGGGAAGGACTTTCAAAACTATATTGAAGACAAGTGGAAAAGGTGGATATTCCTTCCAGGTGTCTGTTCTCAAGGGGGAAGGCTTCAAAGTTTTCACCATTGAGCATGATGTTGATTATGGGTTTGTTGTAGAATGGCATCATTGTTTTGTTATATGAGGTGCCAGGGTGATAATATAGTGGGTAGGGCATTTCCCATGCATGCAGAAAACCCAAGTTTGATACCTAGTACCCAATATAGTCCCCAAGCACCACCAGGAATAATTCCTGAGAGCAGAACCATAAGTCACCCCTGAGCATCACTGGGTGTGACCAAAAAAAAAGCAGAAAAAAAACATTTTGTCATATGTTTCTTCTATCCCTATTTTGTTGAATTGTTAAAACTATGAATAATGTTGAATATTTTCAAGAGCTTTCTCTGCATATATTTGTATGATCATGTGTTTTTGTGCTTTTCTTTTGTTCATATGATGTGTTAAATTAATTGATTAGCGTATATATTGAACCATCTTTGAATCCCTGTTAGGGATTGCACTTGATCTTAGTTCTTTTGATATAATATTGGATTTGATTTGCCCAGTTTTTGTTGAAGGTTTTTATATTGATATTAGTTAGGGATATTGATGTATAATTAATTTTTAAATGACAGATCCATCTGCTTTAGGTATTAGTATAATGTTGACTTAATAGAAACTTTTTTTTTGACTTAATAGAAACTTTTAACAAGGATTCCATATACTTTATAGTTTGGTGAGCTTAGGGAGTTGGCTGTATGTCTTCTATGAAGTTTTGGTAGAATTAATTAGTGAACCCATCTGGAACCAGGGCTTTTGTTCCTGGGAAAGTTTTTAACATCTTTCAGTTTCCTTACTCATGGTTGATCTCTTCAGGTTTTCTGTTTCCTCCTAATTAAATGTTGAGAGGTTGATGATTCTAAGAACTTTTTCATTTATTTTAAGTTCTCTAGCAAAGGCCATAAAGTTGTTTATATGTACCTCTCATAAAGTAACTTCATGTTTCTGAGGTGACTGCTTTCTCCTTTTTTATCTCTGACTAAATTTATTTGATTGTTTTCTTTTTTTATTTCACGAAACTAGCTAAACAGTTGTCAATACTGTTTTATACTTCTGAAAAAATAGAAACTGGAAGGGTGTAAACTGGAGAAGAATGTGAATTCAGCTTATTTGGGGCAGGGGTTGAGGGGATAGGACCGTAAATAGTCAGGAATTTATTTTTTCCAGTTCCTCATGCAGGACTCATTTCTCTATTGGTGTTCTGTCTGGTGACAGTGGGTTTATAACATTAAAATCCTCCACTACTGTTGTACTGGTGTAATAAAGTTACAGTGGTGTAACGTTGAAGTCCCCACTAATGATAACAGTTGTGTTATCATTAATGTATCTCCTCAGCTCTATTAACAACTGTTTTATAAAGAAGACCTATTTTTATGTTCTCATCAATTTTCTTTATCATTCTTTTTTTCCCCACCTATTGAGTATCTGATTATCTCCTCTGAGAAAATTTCTGCTCATTTTTTCTCCCCAATTTTTGATAGGGTTGGATAGTATAGTCTTAGTTAATACATAATCAGTATAAGAAAATATGTACTATGCAATAGATAATTCCATCCTAGTTTATTGGTTGTTGAAAAATTTCAATGCTAACCTTTATTATTTATCTATTTAATTATTGGTTTTTGTGCCACCTTGTATTAGCCTTTTATTGTGTGTTTGTTTTTTCATTTGATTTGTTGTAGGAAAGTAAGAATAAGTACTTATGTATTCATGTATTAGATATTATAATTTATTTTTCTTTTTTGGGGGGCTACACCGACCATGTTCAGGGTTTACTCCTGTTTCTGTGCTCGGGGATGATTCCTGGTAGTGCCTGAGAGACCCATATGTGGTACCAGGGTTCAAATCCAGGTCAGTCACATGCAGGGCAAACACCTTATCCACTGTACTATCTCCCTAACCCAAGATAATAAGAATTTTTATTGGAAAAATATTATTATAGAATTTCAAATTGTCTCTAATAACTATTTTCCCTCACATGATGTATTCAGAGTACAAATTAAAATATTTTACAAACGATAATCTTTCATGTTTTTTGGAATTCCTATTAGGAAAATAATCAAATTACTTACAGATTTTGATATTTGAAAGGATCCATTGAAATAATAAATTCAAAATTATATATATAAAACAAAATATTAAGGTATGGGAAACATGGAAAATGGAAACAAAAATTATCTAGATTTATGAAAACCATTTGAGAAAAATGACATCAAATGTACTCATTTGTGCCCTCAAAACAGTGAGCTACTGGTATTTTATTTGAACAGTAAGGTCAAAAAATTGATTTTAGATTTTACCACCTTGCAAATAGTTTTCCTAGAGATAATATGTTTAGTATTCTGTGAATAATAAAGCATTTTGACCAGCTTTATGGGAAAGTTAACTTTAATCAGTGCTTGGTCAATTAGGCCAGTGAAGAGATAGAAAATGTGAAAGCAACCAGCATTCATAATTCTGTTACAAAATGATGGGAAATGAGGGTGTGACTTTGGAGGGCTGCTAGAAAGTTAGGTGAGTATGAAAAGAACCAATTACTAGGTTATGGGGGATGCTGATGAAGTATTTGTTTCTTGGGTTGTCACTATCAGTTTTTTATTGTTTTCTTTTTCCATCATTCTTAATCTGTTTGTTTTTGTTTTAAAATATTTAAAAATATGTAATAGTAATAGAACAAGCACGTTTTGAGGTATTGGGCCTGCCAGGTGTATGATTTCAGGATCAATTAATCAGTAAGAGAACCATTTGGAGATACGTTGCTAGTATAATTCTAAGAAATTCTTTATTATTTATTTATCTATTTTTTTTCTTTTTGGGTCACACCCAGCGATGCTCAGGGGTAACTCCTGGTTCAGGGGTAACTCAGGAATTACTCCTGGCAGTGCTTGGGGGACCATATGGGATGCCGGGGAGGGATCGAACCCGGGTCGGCCGCGTGCAAGGCAAACGCCCTACCCGCTGTGCTATCGCTCCGGCCCCTATTATTTATCTATCTATTGATTTTTTTACTTTTTTTAATTGAATCACCCTAAGACACATAATGACAAAGCTGTGCATGATCAGGTTTCCGTCGTACAATGATCAACACCTGTCCCTCCACCAGTGTCCATTTTCCATTTCTGACCACCAGTGACCCCAGTTTCCCTCCTACTCCCCCACCCCCCGTCCCAGCCCCAGCCTGCCTCCATGGCCTGATGGCAGGCACTTTCCTTCTCTTTCTCTCTCCTTCTGGGCACTATGGTCTGCAACACAGACACAGAGGTTATTGTGTCTGTTCCTTTGCCTACTTTCAGCACACAGTTCCTATCCAGAGTGATCGTTTCTGGCTATTGTGAATAGTGCTGTGCTAAACATAGAAGTGCAGATGGCGTTTCTGTAGTGTGTTTTTCAGCCCTTGGGGTATATTCCCAGAAATGGTATTTCAGGGTTGTAAAGAAGATTAATCTCTAGCCTTTTGAGAAATGCTCATATTGTTCTCCAGAAAGGTTGGACCAATCGGCATTCCCACCAACAGTGAAAGGAGAGTCTCTTTCTCCCGCTGTCGACACCAGCACTGGATGCTCTTGTTCTTTTTTATGTGTGCCAGTCTCTGCAGTGTAAGATGATATCTCATTGTTGTTTTGATTTGCATCTCCCTGATGATTAGTGCAGAATGGGAAAAAATATTTACCCATCTGACAAGGAGTTAATATCCAAGATATATAAGGCACTGGTAGAACTTTACAAGAGAACAATCCAACCCCATCAAAAATGGGGAGAGGAACGAGTGCCCAAGAACAGATGACTGGTTAAAGAAACTTTGGTACATCTATACAATGGAATACTATGCAGCAGTTAGAAAGGATGAAGTCATGAACTTTGCATATAAGTGGATCAACATGGAAAGTATCATGCTAAGTGAAATGAGCCAGAAAGAGAGGGACAGACATAGAAAGATTGCACTCATCTGTGGAATATAGAACAACAGAGTAGGAGACTAATACCCAAGAATAGTAGTATATAATACCAGGAGGTCTGCTCCATAGCTTAGAAGCTGGCCTCACACGCTGGGGGGAAGTCATCCCAGATAGAGAGGGGAACACCAAGTAATATGTGATTGGAGATCCTGCGCGGGAAGGGAGATGCGTGCTGAAAGTAGACTAGAGACTGAACAGGATGACCACTCAATACCCTTATTTGGAACCACAACACCCAAAAGGAAAGAGAGATACCAAATTGGAATGCCCCGCTAGAGAGGCGGTGGGGGAGGGGATGGGGGGGATGAGACTGGGGGGGTGGGAGGGATATTGGGTTCATGGGTGGTGGAGAATGGACACTGGTGGTGGGATGGGCTCTTAAACATTGTGTGAGGGAAAAACAAGCACGAAAATGTGTGAATCTGTAACTGTACCCTCACTGTGACTCACTAATTTAAAAATAAATTAATTTTAAAAATGGGGAGAGGAAATAAATGAACAGAAACATCCAAAGAAGAAATATAAATGGCTAAAAAATGATTTCTTAAACCATTTATTTTTTGCTAATATCAATAAATGTGCTTGTGTGTAGAATGTATTTACTTGTTTATTCTCCATTTTTATTGAGGTAATGTGACTTCCAATGCTGTTAATTTCTTAGTTTTATGCATAAATTATTATAATTCTACATCCACGCCCAGCTGCCTGCTTCCTCTACCAGGGACCTTCCCACACTGAAAGTCCTTATTTTAAGTATGTGTAAGTCACTTTTATCTGTCACTTTTTGTTTAAAAAGATTGTCTTAAGTCCCTTGAGTTACAATTTACATCAGTAAACTCTGGAGATTTAATCTTACTGTCAGCCCTGAGGGCATTCAAGGGCAATATCATCTATGTCCTAGGAAGTTTAGAAGACTGATGGCATAAATTAGAGGTATTAAGATTGCAACTTCTTCTAAATGAAAATTTATTATTTCATTATTCCTGAAGTCTCATTTATTAAGATCTTTGGGATTTGAGATAATTGAGGACAACAATAATAGCCCCTTTATGTGTCATATACTATGGAGTCATTCATTCTGAATGATTCCCAAGTGTGTCACAGACTGCTTATAAATATAGTTCAGGATGAAGAGATTTGCAATAGTGATCGAAATGTGCTAGACACACACATAGATGCCCTTCATGTCTTAGAGGAACTTGTAGTCTCAAACAGTATGAATCTTGGTTAGTGTCAGGTATGTTGCAATCCTTTTCCCCAACTCAATGGCATAGCAATTTATGCTGGAGGGAGAATAATGGTGATCAGCATCATAATCATTATAAATAATATCCACATCTGTTACAATAAGCAAGAGCAGGAAAAACTATGTTATGTATATATGCAAGAACTGTCTGATTTCTTTTTATTTCTCAGGAATAAATGAATTATAAAATATATTTGACACCTGGATGTATATAATTAAAATTATTGTAAAACTAGGGTCTGGCATGACTGAGTTGTAAAAGGAAAATTGTGTATATATATATTCTTTCACTAAGTATTTCCCCTCGTCTGTCAAATAGATGGTGAAACTACGTATGGGCATCTACTTAGATTTTCTATGATAAAATTGACTGTGCAATTGATATTAGCTTGATAAGGAAGTTGAGGTGCATAAATGGTAAGCAGAGACAATTGGACAATGGTGAGGAAGTGAGGACAGTACGGGGTATCAGTTTCCAGAAAACTGTGCCTATCATGCACCCCCACTTATTCAAGATACTGTAGATACAACTGAACCTGAATATACAGTAGTTTACTTAGAAGAAATCATGGATTTAATAATCATTATTCATTTTGTCAATGTATTTTTTAAAATGGATACATGATTGGCAAGTCAACATTAGAAATAAGTCATTTTATTATTCTAAATTGAAGGGTTTCTGATGAGGAATCTGATAATAGCCTGACTGGATTGTTTTTGATAAGCTAATGGTGCTTTGTATTGATATATACATATATACATTTATATTAAAAGTGTATGTAAATAAATATATAGCTTTTTATTGGGGAATTATGGGGAAATTATCATCTATTATTTTTTGAACAGATTATTGTTCTCTTTTTCTTCTGTTATCTTTACCTTTCATTTCTTTTTTATCTTCACTATATTTACTTCTTTAGTAATAAATATTTGAGGGGTACAGGGTATATGAACATTATGACCAATAGCCTTAGCACAGAGGTTGCTTCAATATTTGGTTCAAACCGTAACACTGTTTTCATGAGCGTCAGTTACCTTTCTGCAGATAATCCTGGTTTTGTTCGGTTTGTCATCAGGAGTCAGCATGTTGTTCTTTGTTTTATTTACATAAGCACGTCTTTTGCCCAGATAGAATTGTTTCATCCTGAGCATACATATGTTCAATTTTAAGAAGGGTTTTGTGCTCCCTTTGGTTCTGGAGACCCCACTTCCAGCTACCAAAAGTGGCTTTGGATCACAGCCTTCCAGCCATTTCTGCTGTTTAATTAGCCCAGGTTTCCTGAGAATCCAAGAGGGTGGGAAAACTTTGTTACATTTCTAATGGAAGCTAGTAATGCTTTTCGGTTTTCTCTAGTTGTTTTTCGAAATCTATTTGTTTGTTTTCCTTATGCAGCATATCTGGAATTTTATCTTCATGTTTGCTGATATTTTTTCCCTCCGAGATCAAGCCTGATTTCTCTATTTTTTCATGGACATTTTAAATTTTATTCATTAGCTTTACATATTCTGCGTTTCTGTTTTGAATTCTTTATAGTTTCAATATATATTGGCAAAGAACTATTTTTACTTCTTGCTATTTTTATTCTTTATTATGTATTAAAGTGCATTTGATGTATCTTGTTTGTCATAGCTATTTTATTGTTTGATTTTATTTATTTAATTTTTTGTTTTTGAGTCATCATCCAGGGATGCTTAGGTGTTACTCCTAGCTCTGCACTCAGAATCAGTCCTAATGGTACTTGGGGGACCATATGGAATGTCATATATTGAATCCAGGTCTGCTGCATGCAAAATAAGAGCCCCACTCTCAGTACAAACATTCTAGTCCCTATCATAGCTATTTTAAATTTCTGTTCCTTTAAAGGGGAAGACAGTGCTACAGTTCCTTTAAACTCACCATTTGTGTTGCTAATATTGAGTTCTTAAGATTTTTCTTTCTCATTCATGTATTAATTTATTCTGTCACAGGGTTGAGCTTTTTTACTATTTGCTTTTTTAGTAGAATACAGTGTTCTAGTTAATTTTTTTCACAGCCACAGAAGGTTTCCAATGCTTGCAGGTAGTGGCACCAGCAAGATACTTTGTTGCACCACATCACAGATATTCAGACAGTGCCACAGAGGGATCCATCTTTCACAGACTTCTTCTTTCACTGTGTTTCAAGCTCCTTTCAATGTCCTAGCTCATCCAAGACTCTGATTTTGCACTATGAAAGAGGGAACATATGTTCTACTCCTTTTGGATTCAGAGAAGGCTGGTTTTGATATAAGATAAGAAGTTATGCAAGTATCAAAAAAACTCAGGTGTCTCAGTATGTTCTAATTTCAATTTCTGTAGAATTTGGAATATTAATCTTTAAAGTTGGAGAGGCAACACCCAATAGCCCCGAAATGCTATCTGAAAAGTTATTTGCTCTCCTATGCTCATAGCAGTGTTAGTCACAGTAACCAAGATTTTGAAACAACCCATGTATACAAGAACAGATGTGTGAATTTTAATGACATACTTCTCAACTATAAGGAAAGATGAAATTGTTTAATTTACTACTATTTGGATAGAACTAGAGGGTATCATGGTGACTGAAGTTTATCACAGGAAGAGGAACAGAGAGAAAATAATATCTCATATTTGGAATGTGAAGAAGTTTAGTGAAGATGATCAGTCGTGCATTCCCTGAGATTCAACCTGCAGAGCTTACTTTGCCACCAGGGAGGGTTGAAGGTGGGAACGGACCTCAAGCCATTGGTGGAGGCATGCTGACACTTTGGATGTGTTGGAACATCGTGTGTCTGAAACTCTATTATTAACAGTATTGAAAATCACAGTGCCTAAACAATTTTGAAAAAGAAAACATAAAGTAGAAGAAACATTCTTCCTCATTTTTACTGAGGTACTGTGACTTAACATACCACTAATGATAGTTTTATTGCTCCAACACCACTACCACTACCAAAGTGCTCACTTCACTACCCCAATATCCTTCCAATCGAAACTATCCTTATCCTACTATTCTTCCTTTCCCCCAGGAAGCTCTGCTCCATGGATCAACTCAACGGAATAAGCATTTAAATCTCTCAGTATCACTTTTTTTTTTTTAGTATCACTTTCCTTTGGTGCCAAGGGCATTTTTGAACCCAAGGAAAATAATAATTTCTTATAATTGATTTCTGGCACAAACTGAGTGTCCAACAATAACAATTCTGGGCCTGGAGTGATAGGCCAGCAGGTAGGGCGTTTGTCTTGCATGCAGCCCACCTGGGTTTGATTCTCAACATCCCATATGCTCGGTCCCCCGAGCACCGCCAGGAGTAATTCCTGAATGCAAAGCCAGGAGTAACCCTTGTGCATCGCTGGGTGTGACCCAAAAAGAAAAACAAAACAAACCAAAAAAATTCTGTCTGCCACTATGAAGAGATCCCCTGAGCACAGAGCCAGGAGTAAGACCTAAGCACCAATCCAAAAAAAAAAATTCTAAAAATTCTAATGGTGGAAAGAATGTTAAATGAAAACTCAAAATATTTTTCTACCACTGAGAAATTTCAAGAGTTTTTGTAGCTTTGTGACTGAAACACAAGAATGTGTGTGTGTGTGTGTGTGTGTGTGTGTGTGTGTGTGTTTGTATGTGTAACTGCCATCTTAGGATGGGTAGTGATTTGCGCTTCTAGTAAAGAGACTAGCCAGAAGTGAGACAAGAAGAATCTTATTTAGAATTCGGTTACACATGAAAGTGAAGGGTAACTGTTTTTTTGGGGGGATAGCTGCATCTGGGTGTGCTCAGGGCCTACTCCTGGCTCTGTGCTCAGGGATCACTCCTGGCTCTGTGCTCAGAGCCTACTCCTGGCTCTGTGCTCAGGGATCATCCTGGTGGTGTTTAGGGTACTCTATGCAGCGCCAGGGATCCAAACACGTGTCAGCCACATGCAATGCAAGTGCCCTGCTCACTGTATGATTTTTCTGAACTATTTTAGGAAAATCTTAGTTCAGATACACAAGTATGAACTTTGAATATGGGCTGGACTGCTTTACGTGGCGCCGTGTGTGTGTGTGTGTGTGTGTGTGTGTAGCATATGGGATTGAATGTCTTGCATTGAGTAGTATGTATTTGAAACAATGGTGATTCAGTACAGTCTACCCAATGCCTGTAACAGCTTCAGTTCCTAATGTCAAAATTTCACCAGTTTTTCCAATTTTATTTAGCTGAGATATTTCTATGTAAAAGTAAATTATTGCTAAAAAAAAAGTAAATTATTGCTGAAAACATTTATTTTATGCCACTTGCATTGATAAGAAGCCATTTGAGAAATGCTGTGTTTCATTCTTTTTAATCTAATACTAAATTTGGAGAAACAAACACTATAAAGATGTAGAAATAGGGATTGTTCTTGTCTAGAACAATCACCAGACTTGTTATTGATGTCAGATACAGTGCAATTTTACCTGCACAAAACAATATACTCACCAAGAATCTTAGCAGCCTCTAGTCAAAAACGAAAGCTCACTTATGCAATAGTAGTCAAATTACTATTGCAGAAATCTAAAAATCTATTATTTTCTTTCTGAACATGATCTTCTGTAACCAAAACAGAAACTGCCACCAGGTATTAGTCAGGAAGACATTGCAGGTGATATTACCTGTATCAGTTTTTCCATGCTGTATATACCAATGTAAGAATTTCCTCATTTGTTTTTATGATTTTTTTGCAATATAAATTTAAAGATGAAGCAAACATTACTTTTATAATCACCCTGCTCTTCCTTAATCTTGTTTCAAACAGTTAACAAGCTTATATACAAAAGGAGTAAAGTTGTTGTGGTGATTTGAAAAATAGTCAAATGATTATATTCATTTTGAAAGTGATTTTTTCTTTTGGGAGGAGAGCGGTTTCTATAATTACTGTAGAATATAGTCTGCATTGTGGCTAGGAAGCAAACACAATCTAACATCTGCAAACATATGAATTTAGCTCTTAAACCTTTCTTTAGTTTCTTCTTTACTGTATTATATAAGTATTTTGTAAATTTTCCTGTGTAACTTTTGCAGATTGGAGAAACTAACTGGACAAATAAAGAGGAAAATAATGCATTTTGGTTTATTCAAGGTAGTTACAGTTCAGAACTAAATTTGAATAACTGGAAAATTGATAAGAAAGTGACTTATAGCTTTATACCTTTTTGTTATTTAATAAAAGTATCTTTAAATAAAGAGAAAAATGCAAATTAATAAATAAAACATTATATAGCTACAGGGTCTTCACTGTTATGAGTCTAAAGGCTCGATTGTTTCAGACAATTCTGCAAACGTTTGTGTTTGCAATTGTATTGAACTAGTTTTAGAACATGTGAAAACTTGTTTTTTGGGAGGTGGGGGTCTTGGGATCCTTACTTTAAAAAAATGTGTAAATGGGTTACAACATCCATTTTGTAAATAATTTACAAATTTTGCACCATTTTACCTCTTGTCACATTGAAGAAATAACGCATAATTTCATTTTGTCAGCAAATTCTATATGACAGGCAAATGCCTTCATAGTGTATATAAGCTACATTTTCTAATGGATTTCAGATCCCACATGAGAACTTGCAGCATGCTCATTAAAATTATAGCAACTGAAAAAGCAGAATAAATTGACACCAACTATTTGACTATGACATTTATATGTTTTTTTTCTTGACATGCCTCTGGACATGTCACTGTAAATTGGCCATAAGGATGGTAGTGAAAACTTTATGGACTAAAGTTAGAGACCCAGCCTCTCACTTGGCTAAATGGTGACAGCTTAAATTAGTAGAAGAACATACTGAAATAGCTGATGGATAACTGTATAATTGTGTTATGACACATTTTAGGCATAAACTATTCCAAGTAACTTGAGAATTTAAAACAATGTATGAGAAAGAGAAGTATCCTCAAAAGATTTCCAAATATGACATATATAAGGTTCGTAACTGTGGAACACTTATATTTGCAACAATAATATCTACTTCTTGGAAATATTGTGAAGATTCCCGAAGGCTCCTGTCCCAGTGATTGGGATACATGAGAGTTTCTTTTTTCCTTCACCATTACCTTTCTTTTCTTTTACCAAACTCTGTGAGGAAACTGATGTGAAGTGGGAAAGGTGTGGTATCAGTAACTATTACAAACATTCATGGAGAAAGTTTGGAGCAACTGCAGAAGAATTTAGAGAGAAGTAGAACTTAATTTGGTCTTGGAAGGGACTTGGAACTTGAGTTAAAGATGGTGGGGCTGGAGAGATAGCACATCGGGTAGGGCATTTGCCTTGCACACAGCTGGCCCGGGTTCGATTCCCAGCATCCTATATGGTCCCCCGAGCACCATCAGGAGTAATTCCTTAGTGCAGAGCCAGGAGAAACCCCTGTGCATTGCTGGGTGTGACCCCCCCCTCAAAAATGTAATAAATGGGAACATATCCTAGGCAAGAGGGATTTTGAGAACAAAGATTGAATGGGAATTAGCATCTGTTTCTGGGGTGCAATGAAGGGCGAACTGGAAGTGAAGGTTGATGGTATGGGATATCAATATGAATACTCAGAAGACTATGGATTTATCTTCTAGGCACTGGGGAAATTGTTCCGTAATTTTACTTGCTAAACTAATTGCAGTTTTAAAATATGAGTGATAATTGTTTCCTCTATTTTTATTTATGCACCATCATTTACAAATCTGTTTAAGAGTGTAGTTTCAGGCATTCAGTGGTCCACCCTTGACAATGCCCTATACCAAAGTCCCAAAGTTCCCTTCTTCCCCCACCTGCCTCCTTAGCAAATTCATCTTAAAACGATTAAGGATTATTGTTTGAGCCACATGCAGTTATCTCACATCTACACCACCAGAGTGTCCAAGATACTTGGCCCTTACTCTGATGCAACCACTATTCTGCCTCCTCGTTTCTTCCCTCCCACTCCTGGGCCCCCCCCCCTGGCATTTTTATTCTTATAATACAGAACCTTGGGACTGGAGCCATAGCACAGAGGGTCGGGCGTTTGCCTTGCACTCGGCAGACCCAGGTTTGATTCCTCCATCCCTCTCGGAGAGCCCGGAAAGCTACCGAGAGTATCCCGCCCACACAGCAGAGTCTGGCAAGCTACCCATGCCGTATTTGATATGCCAGAAACAGTAACAAGTCTCACAATGGAGATGTTACTGGTGCCCGCTCGAGCAAATCGATGAATGGAATGACAGTGCTACAGTGATATTTTATACTGAAGCAAAAAATATACTCTGTAAGATAATTGAGAGAGATTTAGGAAGCCTAATAGTATGATTACAAGGCAAGACACAGCAGTGGTATTCAATGAGGGAAAGAGTTTTATTTCATGGTGATTTTTCTGAGTGACAGTATATACTTTGAATATATAAAAGCTCCTTAGACTTTTAGTAAAACTTAAAAAATCCACTAGATATTTAGGATTATTTTTCTTTTCATGCAAGATGTGTATAAATATCTTGGTTAAGTATTGAAATAGACACTCCATGAGGTGGATGGCCCATATTACAAGTATTTTTATTTGTAATGGCTTTTTTTTGGTCACTGTAAGGCTAGAATTTTTTAATTAGTAAATATAGGGTTTAGAGACAGGAGGCAGGGTGAAATGGGAAATTGAAGATCCAGAAGTAAGATTAGATGGACTTAAAAAATAGGCTTATAGCTTATATGTAAAGGGAATGGCTTTTCCCCCAGAAAAAGGGAAAATGATGGATGTGAAAATATTGAGCAGCATTTTTATATGAAATAGTGATTGTGCCTGGAATAGTTAGTGAACAGGTTATCAAGACTGGAAACTGCAAGTGGTTACCATAATGAAAAAGATGAGGGAAGGTCTGTGTGTAGCCACAGTGGTGGGGTAGCCACTATCCCAGGCTCACTTTCTAAATGACGAAACCCCGATAATGTCATTCTAAAAATAGAGTGTTAACATCTGGTTTTACCTCTCCAGTTCTTGGACAAAGTGCCGCAGTGTACCTGTGAAGGAGAACACGCAGGCTCTCAACTGAACAGGCAGTGTTCAGCTGGAGCAGAAACAGCGTTGTCTTCTTTCTGTAGAAAATAACTGTTTGGTGGACTCACAAGGGAACGCTGAGACGGAAAATCTGTCTCCAGTAATCTTTTGCCATTTTTCTTTACTAAAACAGGAGGAATGAGTACTAGAATATCTTTTAGCATAGAATTATTTCTATGTTGAATCAAGAAGAAATTTTTAGAAGTATGAGAGTGAGCTGCAGCCATTAAACTCTGCAGTGATAGTTTGTATTTTCTGTGCAACATAGAATCTGTCCTTTATTACCAATGCCAGTTTTCTTTTCAGACTGCAGTGCACTTAGAATATGCTCAATGTAACTTCCAATTTACTTGCCCAGAAAAAAAATATCTTTTCTGTGTGGTTAGTCTGTAGATTTGTCAGTCTTGACTTTGTTTCTTTGCAAATTTTTCTTGTTTTGTTTCATTCCTGAGAGATCTAATATAAAGCCAATTAAAGTTATATGCAATATTTTGATATTAAAAAAGATAAAGCTCTCGGAAGGAGGAAGATTGCTAAAGGTGGTTGCTAGGTGTAGCACATAAAGAGTCCTGTAAATGAATAGACTTGCTCCTTTAAAATATGAATTAGTCAGCTGGCAAGTATTATATATGAAATAATTTATTAAAATCTCTTCTCCTGGTAGGTTAAAATTATTTTGTAGAAAAAGAAAAGGAAAGGGACCGGAGTACAGTGCAAGGATTTTGCCTTGCATCTAGCTGAGCCAGATTCAATCCTAGGCAGACCATGGGGTCCCCCGTCTCCTCTAGGAGTGATCCCTGAGTGCAGAGGCAGGAGTAAGCCCTGAGCCCACTTGAGTGTGGCTCACAAACTAACTCCCAAACCAAAAAAAATTCAAACCAATAAGCCAACAAAAAAAAAAAGGAAAAGAAAAAGGAAGAAACATTTGCTTCTTAAGGTGAAGTTAGAATTCTGTTGGGGATATTCTTTGAAAAGATTACTCAGATGCCACTATAGAAAGGTACCTAGTTTTTGCTGGATCAAACACTAAAAAGTATGAAGTAATTCCTTATAGAGAGAGAAAAAAATTCTGGAATAAATTTAAAATGAGTAGTTGTGAAGAAGGTCTCTTTGTAAAGCCATGGCAGTGCCGATCAGTTGATGCTGCTTCTGTTTGGTCTTATCAATGTTAAGATCATTGCTTAAATGTTGAGGTTATATTATGTTAAGCTATTTGCATAATATATATGGTTCTAATTGGAAAAGTGTTAAATAAAAAGTATCAAAAGTAGCTCTTTTTATTTTTTTTATTGAGTCAACATAAGCTACAGTTGCAAAACTTTGATGTTTCAGTTTCAGTCATATAATGATTGAACACCTGTCCCTCCACCAGTGCACATTTCCCACACTAATGTCCTTTCGCCCCTTCCCCATGCCACCCCTCCCTGTGCCTCCATGGCAGACAAATTCCCTCTTACTCTCCAACCATCACTGACTTAGTGATCCCTTCTCTATCCCAGCTGCTTTCTCCCCCAGCTCATGAGGCCGGCTTCCAACCATGGAGCAATATTCCTGGCCCTTGTCTCTACTGTCCTTGAGTGTTAGTCTCTTATCATGATATTTTATATTCCACAAATGAGTACAGTCATCCTATATCTGTCCCTATTTTTCTGACTCATTTCACTTAGCATGATACTCTTCATGACCATCCACATATAAGCAAATTTCATGACTTCACCTACAGCTGCATAGTATTCCATTGTGTAGCTGTATCAAAGTTCTTTTTTTTTTTTAACCAGTCATCTATTCTTGGGCACTTGGATTGTTTCCAGACTCTGGATTTTGTGAAAGTAACTCTTAAAGGATTGTTCATGTTCTGTCAGTCTGCTGTTGGGTAACATATTTGAACAATCAATCCTTTATAATCCATTTTTTTTGTTTTTCTTTGTTCTGGGGTCACACTGTAGTGCTCAGGGTCTATTCCTGACTCTGAGCTCAGGGGTGTTGCCTGGCAGTGCTAAAGGGACCGCTTATGGTACTGGGGATAGAATCTGGTCCACTGCATGTCAAGCAAGTGTCCTAGCTGTTGAGACATCTCTTTACAATTCATTTTATCCTACAATTCATTCATCTTATCTACTGCGCCAACCTTACAATTCGTCCTATCCATGTGCCCCCTTTAAAATTCATTTTAAACTCACTTAACTTTTAATAATATAATTACCAAGATCAATGTTAAAAAAGACTCTCTCTTTTTGGTATTAAACAATAGGAAGCTTAAACTTAATTTTGGGTTAAACATGAATAGTACATTAAGTTTATCTTTAGTAATATCATCTAATAAAATAAACCTAAATCCATATGTAAGACTAATTGTAAGCTTGAAATAAACTATGTTTCCATGAAACAGAGTCATCAGTCTTATTCAGTACTATTCCTGGGGCCCAGAGCAGTTCCTGGAATATATTTAAGGTTCAGTAAATGTTACTTGGGAAATTGGATAAGTAGATCATAAGTAAATGTAAATGTGATTTTGGGATGATATTTGGAAGAAATCTGGGGCTGGAGAGATACAGAAGACATAGCCTTGCCTAGCACCACACAAGGTCCCCTGAGCTCTGCTAAGACCCTGCGCTCACAGTCAGGAGGAAGCCACGACTGTACTGATGCAGCCCCATGCTAAAATAAAATAATACCCATCAAAATCATATTTGTATGGTAAAATTCCATGCAAAGTAATCAGACTTTAAAAAAATAGTACAAGACTGAATTCATCCCGATAAGAAAGGAAGAATGAGTTCATGTGAGCAATGAACATAAAAATTAGATAGAGAAGAAACACCATCCCTGTGCAGATAAACAAATACAGTTGAACTTGAGCAAAGTGGGATCAGGGTTTTCACTAGTGTTGTATTTTATATGATGATCTCACTCCCTGTGTTAATTCTGTTAAAGAACATCACGTGAAAATTTGAAGTAAAATGTGAATACATTTTGGATACAATGAGAATTTTTGAGAACAGTCAGATGAGGAATCTTAATAGGGTCTGAGGGATAATTAAATGAAATCATGGGAATTGGCTTTTGAATCGAAGGACATTGTGCTGTGCGTCATCTGAAACAATTTTTTTTTTTTTTTGCTTTTTGGGTCACACCCGGCTATGCACAGGAGTTACTCCTGGCTCTGCACTCAGGAATTACTCCTGGCGGTGCTTGGGGGACCATATGGGGTGCTGGGAATCGAACCTGGGTTGGATGTGTGCAAGGCAAATGCCCTACCTGCTGTGCTATCATTCCAACCCCAGCATCTGGAACCATTTTGAGAGTTGTTGAATCTTTTGCTGACTTAGTGTGTCAGAGTGAACAAACTGAATGTTTTGGTTTACCCATGTCACTTGTTCTATTTTGAAGCCATTGCTGATTGCAGGGAACTCTGTGTTTCAAAAACTTAGACTTACTTTCTCAGTCTTGACATGTTTATGTTATCTTGGGTCTACTGCAGTGATGAAAGCTAGTTGCCATACAAAATTACTTTTCTTGACTCTTCCAAAGACTTGTAGCAAAGTTATCTTAGAGGGTTAGAATAAGCAGAAAGGGAAATACAAGGGATACGGCCACTGAAATCTAGACTCTATGATTTTTAACTGTTTAGTTTATGACTATGCAGGTGACTTGTTTTCAAATGACCCAAAATACTTTTTCGAAGCTGTGATGATGTGAATAATAAAGAGAAAAATAATATTGTTTTTTCACTGGCAAGCTACATGTGGCATACTCGATATGCCAAAAACAGTAACAAGTCTCACAATGGAGACGTTACTGGTGCCCGCTCAAGCAAATTGATGAGCAACGGGACGACAGTGCTATAGTGCAGTGCTTTTTCAGAGTTCAGAAAAGTATGTCTCTTGGAGGAGAGGGGGAGTGAACAGGGAAAGGAACACTGCGACAATAAAGGAGGGACGTGTCCGGCTGGGAGGAAGAAAGGGGGTTGGGAGGGAGTAGCGTCATGCATGAGACACTCTTGCCAACATAAACACAGTGTCAGAAGCTATCACTTTTTTGAATTCCTCCCGTGGAGGCAGGAGGGTGGGTAGGAGAGAAACGGGGCCTGAGGGAGGATTGGTGGAACAACTTGGACACTGGTAAAGCAATTGGTGTTTAAAAATGTGAAACATTTCCTGCACTCTGAGGAATAATTAGAATGGACTTTAAAATAAAATTTTATTAGTGAATCACCGTGAGGTTCAGTTACATACTTACAAACGTCTGTGTTTGTGTTTCAGTCATACAATGATTGGTTACCCATCCCTCCACGAATGCCCATTCTCCACCAATAATCTCAGTATCCCTCCCACCCCCCTGCCCCCTCCTCCTCCCCACCCCACCTCTGTGGCAGGGCATTTCCTTTTGCTATCTCTTTCCTTTTGGGTATTGTGGTTTGCAATAGAGTTGTTGAGTGGACACCTTGTTCAGTCTATAGTCTATTTTCGGCAGCTCCCAACCCGAGCGGGTCCTCCCAGCACCCTTTACTTGGTGGCTGCCTTTTCCCCCAGCGTGTGAGACCTGCGTCAAGCCGTAGGGCAGACCTCCTGGTCCTTATCTTTACTGTTCTTGGGTGTTAGTCTCCTATTCTGTTACTTTATATAGAATGGACTTTTTAAGGTGCCAGGGACATTTAAAAATATTGTGAGGAAACAATATTAGAGGAATGTGGGTTTTGATAAATTTTGGAACTGTTGATTTGAATTAGTGTGATTTCGTGATGTTACCTTGTCCTATACGCCTCTTTGATTTCTTCAACTGATACTGGAAAGAATCAGATTTCAGCTATGTATCTATACCTATACCTTGACAGATCTAGAGACCCTTCCCCAAGCAGAAGGGCAGAGACTAATAAAGGGAAGAAATAGGAGTTTACTGGGGTGCGCGCCCGGGCAAACCATCCGCACCTCTAGGAGGCTGGGCAGAGCCCGCCCTGGGAGAGACGCGGGCTCTTTAAGTTGTCTTGGGCAGGAAAGGAAATAGAGACTTGTGCTACCTTTGGTGTCGGTAGAGGGCTCCTGTGAGCACGCATGGAACGCAGCCTGGAGGCTTCCTGTCGCCTGAAGGGCCATAAGTCCCGCCCTCCTCGTTGTGGACAGGCATATCTTTGATTGGGGCTTGTCATTATTTCATCAGCCGGCAGCTATTGGGTCCTAAGCAAACCTTACGTGGCATTATCTATCTGCATTTGGTTTTGGGTTTATTCCTGACTGGACTCAGGGGCTAACAGGGGTTGGCCGTGTAGAAAGTAAATGCCTTAACATCTGTACTATATTATAGCTGACTCCTTCAGTCTTATAAATCCTCAAGCTAATGACTTGACCACCAGAATAAGGAAAAAATTCTTAGTAAACATGTATTATTGCAGCTTTTCTTGATATAAACAATAATCATTACTGTGGTTTTTATTTCTTGCTCAAACTTTTCAGCTCATGAGGTTGAATATGAGTTAATTAATATGCAAGGTATTAGGATTAAATCATATTTACACTGTAAGTTTAAAGCAATGTCCATAGTAAATTTTCATTAGGAAAATGCAAATCAAACTATAGTGAGTTCCTTCTTCACACTTGTGAGAAAAAAGCCTGTATCAAAAAGATTAGAAGGAGTGAGTGGGTGCTGGCAAGTATTTGTAGTAAAACGGTTTCTGGTACACAGTTGATAGAAATGTAATTTGGTACAACCATTATGGAAAATGATGTGGAGAGATTCTTTACAAAGTAAAACTGGCAAAAGAGGTTAAAACAGGTTAGTATAAAATGCTACTTAATGAATGGGAGAAAATATTTGCCCACATTACATCAGATAAAGGGTTGACAACAATAGCATATAATGTGCTCATAAAATTTAGCAACAGGAAAACTAACAACTTCATGAAAAAGTGGGAAGATAAGATAAATAGATCCACAAATAGGACATAAGGACAGCCAACAGCCATATGAAAAATGTGTTCATGGTCACTTATTATGCAGAAGTGAAAATGAAAGATATCTCCTTTCAATGAGAAAAATATGTATCAAAAAGACTGGAGCAACCAGTGTTTGTGGTGCTGTGTTGATAAAGGAACTTCCATTTGCTGTTGCTAAGAAAGCTGTCCATCCAGCTTCCATGGGAAACAATATGGAAAACTTTTTAACAAAGTGAGAATGGTGCTCCCATATGGCCCAGAGATTGCACTACTTGGACCTACTCCCCAAACACACGAAATTAACTTGAAAAGATATATGCACACCCATGCTCACTGCAGTACTTAGAATAATAGCCAGGATATGGAAATGCCAAAGGGTCCACGTGACTAGACTGATGAATAGTTAAGGACCTTGTGGTATATATGCATGATGGAATATGGCATGGCTGTAAGAGAAGATGAAGCCATGCAGTGTACTGCATCTTAGATGGCGCTAGATGGTATGATGTTAGGTAGAATAAGCCAGAGGATAAGGGCAAATACCCGACAATCTCATATGTATGACATAAAAGACAAAATAAGTAAACATACAGGATCAAATGATAACAAACCATTGCATCTGCATTATAGAAGTAAGAATACCAAGTAAGTAAGTAGGTTGGAGGGAACGATAAGGTGGACCAGAAGTAACTTAAAAACAGTGATGAAAGGCACTTCGGGGGACTGGAGAGATAGCACAGCGGGTAGGGCATTTGCCTTGCATGCAGCCGACCCGGGTTCAATTCCCAGCACCTCATATGGTCCCCCAAGCACCACCAGGAGTAATTCCTGAGTGCAGAGCCAGGAGTGACCCCTGAGCATCGCTGGGTGTGACCCAAAAAGCAAAAAAAAAAAAAAAGAAAGGCCCTTCGGGCATAGTGAGGTAAGGTAACTATATACATAAAAACCATAGCGATTTTTTTATAATTTATTTATTTTTAATTAGAGAATCACCGTGAGGGTACAGTTACAGATTTATACACTTTTGTGCTTGTACTTCCCTCATACAAAGTTCGGGAACCCATCCCTTCACCAGTGCCCATTCTCCACCACCCGTAAACCCAGCGTCCCTCCCACCCTCCCCAATCCCATCTCCCCCCCACCCCACCCTGCCACTGTGGCAAGGCATTCCCTTCTGTTCTCTCTCTCTAATTAGCTGTTGTGGTTTGCAATAAAGGTGTTGAGTGGCCGCTGTGCTCAGTCTCTAGCCCTCATTCAGCCCGCAACTCCCTTCCCCCACATGGCCTTCGACTACAATGTAGTTGGTGATCGCTTCTCTGAGTTGCCCTTTCCCCGGAACGTGAGGCCAGCCTCGAAGCCATGGAGTCAACCTCCTGGTACTTATTTCTACAGTTCTTGGGTGTTAGTCTCCCACTCTGTTATTCTATATACCATAGATGAGTGCAATCTTTCTATGTCTGTCTCTCTCTTTCTGACTCATTTCACTCAGCATGAAACTTTTCATGCCCATCCACTTAACTACAAAATTCTTGACCTCCTTTTTTCTAACAGCTGCATAGTATTCCATTGTATAGATGTACCAAAGTTTCCTCAACCAGTCATCCGTTCTGGGGCATTCGGGTTTTTTCCAGATTCTGGCTATTGTAAACAGTGCTGCGATGAACATACATGTGCAGATGTTGTTTCGATTGTACTTTTTTGCCTCTCTGGGATATATTCCCAGCAGTGGTATTGCTGGGTCAAATGGGAATTCAATATCTAATTTTTTGAGAGTCGTCCAAATTGTTTTCCAGAAGGGCTGAACCAGTCGGCATTCCCACCAGCAGTGAAGAAGGGTCCCTTTCTCCCCACATCCTCTCCAACAGCGGTTGCTTTTGTTCTTTTGGATGTGTGCTAGTCTCTGTGGTGTGAGGTGGTATCTCATGGTTGTTTTGATCTGCATCTCTCTGATGATTAGTGATGCAGAGCACTTTTTCATGTGCCTTTTGGCCATTCGTATTTCTTCCTTGGTAAAGTTTCTGTTCATTTCTTCGCCCCATTTTTTGATGGGGTTGGATGTTTTCTTCTTGTAGAGTTCAACCAGTGCTTGATATCAACCCCTTATCTGATGGGTATTGTGTAAATATCCTTTCCCATTCTGTGGATAGTCTTTGGATTCTGGTCACTGTATCTCTTGCGGTGCAGAAGCTTTTTAGTTTAATGTAGTCCCATTTGTTGATCTCTGTTTTTACTAGATTGCTTAGTTCCGTGTCACCTTTGAAGATACCTTTATCTTCAATATCGTGGAGGGTTTTGCCGACCTTGTCTTCAATGTACCTTATGGTTTGTGGTCTAATGTTGAGGTCTTTAATCCATTTTGATCTGACTTTTGTGCATGGTGTCAGGTCAAGGTCTAAACCCATTTTTTTGCATGTGGTTGTCCAGTTGTGCCAGCACCATTTGTTAAAGAGGCTTTCCTTGCTCCACTTCACATCTCTTGCTCCCTTATCAAAGATTAGATGATCATACATTTGGGGTTGTGCGTAGGGATATTCCACCCTGTTCCATTGGTCTATGGCTCTGCCTTTGTTCCAGTACCATGCTGTTTTAATTGTTACTGCTTTGTAGTAAAGTTTGAGGTTGGGGAGGGTGATGCCTCCCATCATCTTTTTCCCAAGAATTGTTTTAGCTATCCTTGGACGTTTGTTATTCCATATGAATTTTAGGATTGCTTGATCCATTTCTTTGAAGAATGTCATGGGTATACTTATAGGGATCGCATTGAATCTGTATAATGCTTTAGGGAGTATTGCCATTTTGACAACAATGATTCTCCCTATCCACGAGCAGGGTATATGTTTCCATTTCCTCATGTCCTCTTTGATTTCATGGAGTAGCGTTTTGTAGTTTTCTTTGTAAAGGTCTTTTACTTCCTTGGTTAAGCTGATTCCGAGGTACTTGATTTTCTGGGGCACGATTGTGAATGGGATTGCTTTTTTCATGTCCCTTTCCTCTGCCTCATTGTTTGCATATATGAAGGCCATGGATTTTTGGGTATTGATTTTGTAGCCTGCAACTTTACTGTATAAGTCTATTGTTTCTAAGAGTTTCTTAGTAGAGGTTTTAGGCTTCTCTAAATATAGTATCATGTCGTCTGCAAATAGTGAGAGTTTGATTTCTTCCTTTCCTATCTGGATGCCCTTAATCTCTTTTTCTTGTCTAATAGCTATCGCAAGTACTTCCAGTACTATATTGAAGAGGAGTGGTGAGAGTGGGCATCCTTGTCTTGTGCCCGATCTCAGAGGAAAGGCCCTTAGTTTTTCCCCGTTGAGGATAATGCTTGCCGTAGGCTTGTGATAGATGGCTTTGACTATCTTGAGGAAAGTTCCTCCAAACCCCATTTTGGCGAGGGTTTTCATCATGAAAGGATGTTGGATCTTGTCAAATGCTTTCTCTGCATCTATTGATATGATCATATGGTTTTTATCTTTACTTTTGTTGATATGCTGGATTATGTTGATTGATTTCCGAATGTTAAACCATCCTTGCATCCCTGGGATGAATCCCACTTGGTCGTGATGTATGATCTTTTTGATGAGTTGTTGGATCCTATTTGCTAGTATTTTGTTGAGGATCTTCGCATCGGTGTTCATCAGGGAAATTGGTCTGTAATTTTCTTTCTTAGTGGTGTCTTTGTTTGCTTTTGGTATTAGGGAGATATGTGCTTCGTAGAAACTGTTTGGGAGAGTTCCTGTTTTTTCAATTTCCTGGAAAAGTTTGAGGAAAACAGGCAATAGGTCTTCTTTAAATGTTTGGAAGAATTCGCCAGTGAAACCATCTGGGCCTGGGCTTTTGTTTTTGGGGAGGTTTTTGATTACTGTTTCAATTTCCTTAACATTGATGGGTCTATTCAGGTATTCCAGGTCTTCTTTCTTCAGTGTTGGGAGATTGTAGGAATCAAGGAATCCATCCATTTCTTTTAGGTTCTCCTTTTTTTGTGGCGTAAAGACCTTCAAAGTAGTCTCTAATGATCTTTTGAATCTCACTGGTTTCTGTTATGATGTCCCCCTTTTCATTTCTGATTCGATTTATTAGAGTTTTCTCTCTTTCTTTCTTTGTGAGTCTTGCTAGCGGTTTATCAATCTTATTTATTTTCTCAAAGAACCAACTCTTTGTTTCATTGATCTTTCGGATTGTTTTTTTGGTTTCGATGTCATTAATTTCTGCTCTAATTTTTATTATTTCTTTCCTTCGGTCTGGTTTGGAGTCCTTTTTCTGGTCCTTTTCTAAGGTCTTGAGTCGTGAAGTCAAGCTATCTATGTGGGTCCTTTCTTCCTTCCTGAGGAATGCTTGGAGAGCTATAAATTTTCCCCTTAACACGGCTTTAGCTGCGTCCCATAGGTTTTGGTAGCTCGTGTCTTCATTCTCATTTGTTTCTAAGTATCTTTTGATTTCTTCCTTGATTTCCTTCCTGACCCACTCATTGTTCAACATTGAATTGTTTAATTTCCAGGTGTTTGATTTGATTTTCCGTGTTTGTGAGTGGTTAGCTTCTATCTTCAGCACATCGTGGTCTGAAAAGATGGTTGATACAATTTCTATTTTTCCGATTCTATTGAGGTATGTTCTGGGGCCCAGTACATGGTCTATTTTAGAAAATGTTCCATGTGCACTGGAAAAGAATGTGTATTCTTTCTTTTTGGGGTGTAAGGCCCTGTATGGGTCTATTAGGCCTCTCTCTTCAATTTCTTCTTTCAGAGTCAGTGTTTCCTTGTTGAGTTTTGTTCTTGTGGATCTATCTAGAGGCAATAAGGCCGTATTGAAGTCTCCGACTACAATTGTGCTGTTAGTGATGTCCTCTTTGAAGTCTGTTTGGAGTTGTTTTAAATATTTAGCCGGTCGTTCGTTAGGAGCATATACGTTTAAGAGTGTGATTCCTTCCTGTTGTACATATCCCTTGATAAACAGAAAATGACCTTTGCTGTCCCTTTTTATCTTTTTCATCCTGAAATCTATGTTGTCGGATACCAGGATGGCCACTCCAGCTTTTTTAAGGGGGTTGTTTGCTTGGAGGATTGTTTTTCATCCTTTGACTTTGAGTCTATGTTTACTCTGTTTGTTCAGGTGTGTTTCTTGCAGGCAACAGAATGTTGGGTTTAATTTCCGGATCCATTTAGCCACTCTGTGTCTCTTGATAGGTGCATTTAGGCCATTGACATTGAGAGAGATTATTGTGATGTGGTTTTGTGTCATCTTTCTGTGGGATTTGTTGTTCTTATGGGGCTCCTCCTTGTCTTACAGTAGCCCCTTTAGACCTTCTTTCAAGATTGGTTTTGAGTCTATGAAGGACCTGAGCTGTTGTTTATCGAGAAGTAGTGTATGGTTCCTTCGAGTTTGAGTGAGAGTTTAGCCGGATAAAGTATTCTTGGTGAGGCATTCATTTCGTTGAGTTTTTTCACTATGTCCCACCATTGTCTTCGGGCTCGGAGAGTTTCTTCTGACAGATCGGCCGTAAATCTGAGGGGTGCTCCTTTGTATGTGATTTCCTTCCTTGACCTTGCTGCTTGCAGAATTCTGTCTCTATCCATGGTATCCGTCATTCTGACTATAATATGCCTTGGGGTCTTTTTATTCGGGTCTCTTTTTGCTGGTACTCTTCGGACTCCTTGTATCTGGATGCCTGCCTTCTCGAGCTCTGGGAATTTCTTAGCAATGATATCTTTGACTGTGTTTTTTTCATTGGGGTTGCTTCCCTGCGGTTCTGGTACTCCAATGATTCTTATGTTGTTCCTCTTGAAGTCATCCCCCAGGGCTCTGATTCGCTCTATAGCCATTTTGAGGTCTTTGGCCATGATTTGTTGTTGTCTATAAGCTTTCTGCAGCTCATCTTCCAGATCACTGATTCTGTCTTCGGCTGTAGTCATTCTACTGTTGAGGGCATCTAGTGAGATTTTTATTTCATCTACCGATTCCTTTATTTGTGAGACTTCCGTTCGAAGGTTTGAAATTTCTGCTCTCATTTCTGCTCTCATTTCTTCCTGTATTTTCTTGGTAGACCGTTCCAGCGCTTCATTCATCTCCTCCCTTAATTTATTGGATGTCTGTTCCATATTTGCTTGGAGTAGGTCGACCCTCCTCCAGATTTCCTCTCTGAATTGTTTATCTGAGAGGTCGTAGATGTGAGAAGCCCCTGTTGAGGTTTCTAGTATCTTTTCTTCCCCCTCTCTTCGCGGAGGGGATTTTCGCTGCTTCTTCATATTGTCACGGAAGTATAGAGTTGGCACCTTGTAGTTATTTATTCCTCTTCCTTTTTGTGGAAAGAAGGGGCTCCGATTGTGCTAAACTTCCCTTATTCCCTGATAGCTTTTATACTGTCAGTCTAAGCTACTGGCTATTTTGCGTAAGTGTTTGAGATCGCAAAAGTGAATTTTCAAAGGAATGCACGGTACCGATTGAGCTGAGGTAGGAAAGAATAACTGCGGCCGCATTAGCGGCTGCGGCTCCGAAAATAGGCCACGCCAACTTTGAGACCACGCCCACTAAGACACAGGCCATGCCCCCAGTGTCTTCCTGTTGATGGGGGGGACGGGAGGGCGTGGCCGAGGGATGGTCCTCGTACCTGAAGGACGTGCGCAGTTACAAGCCGGTTCGGGAGACGGGGTGCGCAGGGCGGGCGGGGAGTGGCTTCAGAAATTCGGGGGACGCAGGCGGCCAAAACCATAGCGATTTACCCTCTGATAAATATGTGACTGAAACGATAATAATTAAATTTTTCAAGACTAAAAATAAAAATTCCATATGCTTCAGTGATACCTTTCCTAGGCATTTATTTGAAGCATAGAAAATTACTAACTCAGGAGGATATTTGTACCTCTGTATTTATAGCAGCATTATTCATAATAGCCTAAGCATGCAATCAGTCTCAATATCAGTTGTATTATACATACTCAATTAAATGCTTTTCTGCCATTTAAAAAGATGAAAAATGATAATGTTCGTATAGGACAAAGTGGGTAGAATTATTTAATTTTTGTCTTTCTGGGGGGCCTCCACGTGGTGCTCTCAGGGCCTTGGAAGACCCTGCCAAGACTTTCTGCTACCCAGACTGGTCCAGTGAGAAGGCTTCCGGGCGCAGGGGGCAGTGTTGCTCAGTGGTGTCCTGTGGCTCTGGAGATTACTTGGCCCATCCCAAACTTGCTCTGGGACTCCAAGGCTGCACCTGGCAGTGCTTGGGACACCTTTCACTACTGGGGATAAGGCCAGTGTAGACCACATGCAAGGCACATGCCCCTGGACTATCACTCTGGCTCCCAAATGGTTGGAACTTAATGTGAAGTAATTAAGGAAGTGAAAGACTATTATCAGATAACCTGATTTTTCTGTGCATTATGAATTGCTAAGGCAAGTGAATTGATAAGAAACAAGTCCAGAGTAGTGAAAAAGGAAGAGATGGATGCAGGCAGAGTGAGTAGAAAGGTCCTACTGGTGGTGAACTGTGGCTGGTAGCAATTGCACACATATGAATGTATAAATGTCAAATCTTTAAAAATCATAAAATTGTTAACCAATGTTAAGTCTCTGAACAAATATAAATAGAAAGTCAATGATGGCCTCAGTTAGTCAATATTGCTACATGTATTTGTTTTTTTTTATTAGTTTATTTTTAATTAGAGAGTCATCGTGAGGGTACAGTTACAGATCCATACATCTTTGTGCTCATGTTTCCCCCATACAAAGTTCGATAACCCATCCCTTCACCAGTGCCCATTCTCCACCACCAGTAAACCCAACATCCCTCTCCCCCTCCCCAGTCCCGTCTCCCCCCACCCCACCCTGCCACTATGGCAGGGTATTCCCTTTTGTTCTCTCTCTCTGATTAGGTGTTGTGGTTTGCAATAAACGTGTTGAGTGGCCATTGTGTTGAGTCTCTAGTCTGTATTCGGCCCACATCACCCTTCCCCCACATGACCTCCAACCACATTTTATTTGGTGTTCCCTTCCCTGAGTTACCCAGAATGAGAGACCAGCCTCCAAGCCATGGAGACAACCTCCTGGTACTTATTTCTACTATTCTTGGACGTTAGTCTTACGGTCTATTATTCTATATTCCACAGATGAGTGCAATCTTTCTATGTCTGTCTCTCTCTTTCTGACTCATTTCACTTAGCATGATACTTTCCATGTTGATCCACTTATATGCAAACGTCATGACCTCATTTTTTTCTAACAGCTGCATAGTATTCCATTGTATAGATGTACCAGAGTTTCTTCAACCAGTCATCTGTTCTAGGGCACTTGGGTTTTTTCCAGATTCTGGCTATTGTAAACAGTGCTGCGATGAAAATTTAAGTGCATGTGTCACTTCGACTATACTTTTTGGCTTTTCTGGGATATATTCCCAGCAGTGGTATTGCTGGGTCAAATGGGAGCTCAACCTCTAGTTTTTTGAGAATCGTCCATACTGTTTTCCAAAAGGGCTGAACTAGCCGGCATTCCCACCAGCAGTGTAGAAGGGTCCCTTTCTCCCCACATCCTCTCCAACAGCGGTTGCTTTTGTTCTTTTGGATGTGTGCTAGTCTCTGTGGTGTGAGGTGGTATCTCATGGTTGTTTTGATCTGCATCTCTCTGACGATTAGTGATGTAGAGCATTTTTTCATGTGCCTTTTGGCCATTCGTATCTCTTCCTTGGTAAAGTTTCTGTTCATTTCTTCGCCCCATTTTTTGATGGGGTTGGATGTTTTCTTCTTGTAGAGTTCAACCAGTGCTTTATATACCCTTGATATCAACCCCTTATCTGATGGGTATTGTGTAAATATCCTTTCCCATTCTGTGGATAGTCTTTGGATTCTGGTCACTGTATCTCTTGCGGTGCAGAAGCTTTTTAGTTTAATGTAGTCCCATTTGTTGATCTCTGTTTTTACTAGATTGTTTAGTTCCATGTCATCTTTGAAGATACCTTTATCTTCAATGTCGTAGAGGGTTTTGCCGACCTTGTCTTCAATGTACCTTATGGTTTGTGGTCTGATGTTGAGGTCTTTAATCCATTTTGATCTGACTTTTGTGCATGGTGTCAGGTCAAGTTCTAAGCCCATTTTTTTGCTTGTGGTTGTCCAGTTGTGCCAGCACCATTTGTTAAAGAGGCTTTCCTTGCTCCACTTCACATCTCTTGCTCCTTTATCAAAGATTAGATGATCATACATTTGAGGTTGTGTGTGGGGATATTCCACCCTGTTCCATTGGTCTGTAGCTCTGCCTTTGTTCCAGTACCATGCTGTTTTAATTGTTACCGCTTTGTAGTAGAGTTTAAGGTTGGGGAGGGTGATACCTCCCATCATCTTTTTCCCAAGAATTGTTTTAGCTATCCGTGGGCGTTTATTGTTCCATATAAATTTCAGGATTGCTTGCTCCGCTTCTTTTAAGAATGCCATGGGTATCCCTATAGGGATCGCGTTAAATCTGTATAATGCTTTTGGGAGTATTGCCATTTTGACAATGTTTATTCTCCCTATCCATGAGCAGGGGATATGTTTCCATTTCCTCATGTGCTCTTTGATTTCATGGAGTAGAGTTTTATAGTTTTCTTTGTAGAGGTCCTTTACTTCTTTAGTTAAGCTGATTCCAAGGTATTTGATTTTCTGGGGCACAATTGTGAACGGGATTGCTTTTTTCATGTACCTTTCCTCTGTCTCATTGTTTGCGTATAGGAAGGCCATGGATTTTTGGGTATTGATTTTATAGCCTGCGACTTTACTGTATAGGTCAATTGTTTCTAAGAGTTTCTTACTAGAGCTTTTAGGTTTCTCTATGTATAGCATCATATCGTCTGCGAATAGTGAGAGCTTGATTTCTTCCTTTCCGATCTGAATCCCCTTAATATCTTTTTCTTGCCTGATGGCTATTGCTAATACTTCCAAAACTATATTAAAGAGAAGTGGTGAGAGTGGGCATCCTTGTCTTGTCCCCGATCTTAGAGGAAAAGCCCTTAGTTTTTCTCCATTGATGATAATGCTTGCCCTAGGTTCGTGGTAGATGGCTTTGACTATCTTGAGAAAAGTTCCTCCAAAACCCATTTTGGTGAGAGTTTTTATCACGAATGGGTGTTGGATCTTGTCAAATGCTTTCTCTGCATCTATTGATATGATCATATGGTTTTTATCTTTACTTTTGTTGATGTGATGGATTATGTTGATTGATTTCCGAATGTTAAACCATTCTTGCATCCCCGGGATGAATCCCACTTGGTCATGGTGTATGATCTTTTTGATGAGTTGTTGGATTCTATTTGCTAGTATTTTGTTGAGGATCTTCGCATCGGTGTTCATCAAGGATATTGGTGTATAGTTTTCTTTGTTAGTGGTGTCTTTGTTTGCTTTTGGTATTAGGGAGATATGTGCCTCATAGAAACTGTTTGGAAGGGTTCCTGTCTTTTCAATTTCCTGGAAAAGCTTGAGGAGAACTGGCAACAAGTCTTCTTTAAATGTTTGGAAGAAATCGCCAGTGAATCCGTCTGGACCTGGGCTTTTGTTTTTGGGGAGACTTGTGATTACAGTTTCGATTTCCTTGATATTTATGGGCCTATTGAGGTATTTCACGTCTTCTTGGCTCAGTCTTGGGAGATTGTAGGAGTCAAGGAATCCGTCCATTTCTTTTAGGTTCTCTTGCTTCGTGGCATACAGCCTTTCAAAGTAGTCTCTCATGATCCTTTGAATCTCCTTGGTTTCTGTTGTGATGTCCCCCTTCTCATTTCTGATTCGGTTTATTAGGGTTTTCTCTCTATCTTTCTTTGTGAGTCTTGCTAGCGGTTTATCAATCTTATTTATTTTCTCGAAGAACCAGCTCTTTGTTTCATTGATCTTACGAATTGTTTTTCGGGTTTCATATCATTAATTTCTGCTCTAAGTTTTATTATTTCTTTCCTTTGATCTGGTTTGGGTTCCTTTTGCTGGTCCTCTTCCAAGATCTTGAGCTGCGAAGTCAAGCTATCTATATAGGCCCTTTCTTCCTTTCTGAGGAAGGCTTGCAGAGCTATAAATTTTCCCCTTAACACAGCTTTAGCTGCGTCCCATAGGTTCTGGTAGCTTGTGTCTTCATTCTCATTTGTTTCGAGGTATCTCTTAATTTCTTTCTTGATTTCCTCCGTGACCCACTCATTGTTCAATAGTGAGTTGTTTAATTTCCAAGTGTTTGATTTGGTTCTCCGCGTCTGTGCATGATTAACTTCCATCTTCAGTGCATCATGGTCTGAAAAGATAGTTGATACAATTTCTATCTTCCCAATTCTATTAAGGTAGAATTTGTGGCCCAGAACATGGTCTATTTTGGAAAACGTTCCGTGTGTGCTGGATAAGAATGTGTATTCGTTCTTTTTGGGGTGTATAGCCCTGTATAGGTCAATTAGCCCTGTCTCCTCTATTTCTTCCTTCAGAGCCATCGTTTCCTTGCTGAGTGTTGTTCTTGTCGATCTATCCAGAGGTGATAAGGCAGTGTTGAAATCTCCAACTACTATCGTGGTGCTAGTTATGTCCTCCTTAAATTCTGTTAGGAGTTCTTTTAAGTATTGAGCTGGTCGTTCATTAGGTGCGTATATGTTTAGGAGTGTGATTTCTTCCTGTTGTATATATCCCTTGGTGAATATAAAATGACCTTTTCTGTCCCTTCTGATCTTTTTCAGCCTGAAATCTATGCTATCGGATACTAGTATGGCCACCCCCGCCTTTTTTTTGAGGGGGCTGTTTGCTTGCAGGATTGTTTTCCATCCTTTGATTTTTAGTCTGTGTTTGTTCTGACTATTCAGATGCGTTTCTTGTAGGCAGCAGAAAGTTGGGTTTAGTTTCCGAATCCATTTTGCCACTCTATGCCTCTTGATTGGTGCATTTAGCCCGTTAACATTAAGAGAAATTATTGTCATGGGATTTTGTGCCCTTTTTCTGTAGGGTTTGTTGTTCTTATAGGTCTTTTTCCTTGTCTTATAGTAGCCCTTTGAGTCCTTCTTTTAAATTTGGTCTTGAGTCTATGAAGTTCCTGAGCTGTTGCTTGTCCATGAAATAGTGTATGGTTCCTTCAAGTTTAACTGAGAGTTTAGCCGGGTAGAGTATTCTTGGTGAGGCATTCATTTCATGAAGTTTTTTCACTATATCCCACCATTGTCTTCGGGCTTGGAGGGTTTCTTCTGATAGGTCTGCTGTGAATCTAAGGTCTGCTGTGAATCTAAGGGGTGCGCCTTTGTATATGATCTCCTTCTTTGATCTTGCTGCTTGCAGTATTGTGTCTCTATCCACAGCATCCATCATTCTGACTATGATATGCCTTGGGGATTTTCTATTTGGGTCCCTTTTAGCTGACACCCTTCAGACTCCTTGGATCTGGATGTCCGCATTCTCTAGCTCTGGGAATTTTTTTAGCAATGATGTCTTTAATGGTGCTTTTTTCATTGGGATTGGTTCCGTGTGGTTCCGGCACTCCCATGATTCTTATGTTGTTTCTCCTGAGGTCATCCCCTAGGACTCTAACTTGCTCTAGAGCCATTTTGAGGTCTTTTGCCATTATTTGTTGTTGCCTATATGCTTTGTGCAGCTCATCTTCAAGCTCACTGATTCTGTCTTCGGCTGTAGTCATTCTACTACTGAAGACTCCTATGGAGTTTTTAATTTCATCTACTGATTCTTTTAGTTGTGTGACTTCTGTTCGTAGCTTTGAAATTTCTGCTCTCATTTCTTCCTGGATTATCTTGGTGGAGCGTTCCAATGCTGCATCCATATCCTCCCTTAATTTATTGGATGAACGTTCCATAGTTTCTTTGAGTTCGTGAACCATCCTCACAATTTCCTCTCTGAATTCTTTATCTGAGAGGAGGATGTATTTCTGGGAGGTCGCTGCTGAGGTTAGTGACATGTTTTCTTGTTTCTCTCCTGGTGGTGGGGATTTTCTCTGTTTCTTCATGTTGTTATGGGCTTTACTATCGGGAGCTCTCGTTAGCTTGGGAGGAACCTCAACTGGAGATTTTGGGCTATGCTCCTTTGACAAAGGACTTTTGTGTGCAAGTTGATGTGTTCATTGACAGTTTTCGTCAAGTTAGGATAGGCTAGGTTAGTTGAGTATTAACATATAGTAACTAAGATGATCGGGGAGTTCTTTGGAGGAATGAATTCTATCAATTGTGGCCAAAGGACAATGCATGGAATGGTAAAAATAATATCTCCGGCCACGTTAGCGGCCTGTGCTCTGGAAAGAGGCCACGCCCACTTTAGGCCACGCCCCCTAAGATGAGGACACGCCCCTAACCAGCGGAGTGGGGATTGGTCAGGAGTTGACGGCGGCGGCGGAAAGGTGCCAGGTGGGGGCTTCAGGAGAAGCCCCAACGGAGGCGGGCAGGGGGCGGGGCGGGGGCTTCTCCGCGCTGAGGCAGGCTCTCCAAGGGATTGCCTATTTACCTGCAGGGTGGAGATTGGTCAGGATCCAACGGCGGCGGCAGAAAGGTGCCAGGCGGGGGCTTCAGGAGAAGCCCCAAGCCGAGGCGGGCAGGGGGCGGGGAGGGCTGCTACATGTATTTGGACAAGTCTCCACAAATTTATGTTAATTCCTGATTGTGTGTAGAAAAAAAGCAGTGGATTCCTGTATTGATGAGTAAAGAATACAAAGAATAAAGATGCACTTGAGAACATAATGATACATACATTGTAGCAAATTGTAAAATGGTTAGCTCAAAGTGGGAGGCAAAAGCAACAAAAACAAGAAAAACAGCCACCAGTCATTTCTGGAAGCAATGAAGTTAAAGGTAGAACTATATTAATTGTTAACTCTTGAATAAACAATTGATTTGACACTTAGAGAAATGTAAAAGTATAAAAACAGATCAAATGGAGAAGCAAATTTCTCAGTCCGCCATGCCTTCCATGAAGAAATATGGTATAAACACCTTGACTAGGTGTTTTTTCTTATTTTATTTTATTGAATCACCGTGAGATAGTTACAGCTTTCATGTTTGGGTTACAATTTCACAATGATAAAACACCCATCCCTCCACCAGTGCACATTCCCCACCACTAGTATCCCCGGTATACCCCACTTTCCCACCCTCCCCCTAACTCCATGGCAGACAATATTCCCCATACTCTCTCTACTTTTGGGCATTATGGCTTACAACACACTGAGAGGTCATCATGTTTGGTATGTTATTTACTTTCGGCATGCATCTCCCATCCCAACTGGTTCCTCCAGCCATCATTTTCTTAGTGATCCCTTCTCTATTCCATCTGCCTCTCCCCTCCTCTCATGAAGCAGGCTTCCAGCTATGGGGCAATCCCCCTGGCCCTTGTATCTACTGTCCTTGGGTGTCAGCCTCATGTGATGTTATTCTATACTCCACAAATGAGTGCAGTCCTTCTATGTCTGTCCCTCTCCTTCTGACTCATTTCACTTAGCATGATACTCTCCATGTCTATCCAGTTATAAGCAAATTGCATGACTTTATCTCTCCTAACAGCTGTATAGTATTCCATTGTGTAGATGTACCAAAGTTTCTTTAACAAGTCATCTGTTTTAGGGCACTCGGGTTGTTTCCAAATTTTGGCTATTGTGAACACTGCTGCAATGAACATATAGGTACGGATGTCATTTCTACTTTGCTTTTTTGCACCCTCAGGATAAATTCCCAGAAGTGGTATTGCGGAGTTATATGGAAACTCAATTTCTAGTTTTTGAAAGACCATCCATATTGTTTTCCAGAAAGGCTGGACCAGTCAGCATTCCCGCCAACAGTGAAAAAGCGTCCCTTTTCCCCCACATCCACGCCAGCACTGGTTGCTTTTGTTCTTTTGAATGTGTGCCAGTCCTGTGGTGTGAGACCATATCTCATTGTTGTTTTTGTTTGCATCTCCATGATGACTAGTGATGTAGAGCATTTTTTCATGTGCCTTTTGGCCATTTGTATTTCTTTTTTGAAGAAATTTTTGTTCATTTCTTCTCCCCAGTTTTTGATGGGGTTGGAGGTTTTTTTTCTTGTACAATTCTCGTAGTGTCTTGTATATCCTGGATATTAATCCCTTATCAGATGGGGATTGGGTAAATATTCTTTCCCATTCTGTGAGCTCTTTCTGTATTTTGGTCACTGTTTCTTTTGAAGTGCAAAAGCTTCTTAGATTGATGTGTCCCATTTGTTTATGTTTGCTTCCACTTGCATGGTCAGTGCTGTTTCATCCTTAAAGATGCTTTTAGCTGCAATGTCATGGAGAATTCTGCCTACATTTTCCTCTATGTACTTTATAGATTCGTGTCTGATATTGGGATTTAATCCACTTTGATCTGACTTTTGTGCCTGGCATTAGACAGAGGTCAGAGTTCATTTTTTTTTTGCAGGTAGCTATCCAGTTTTACCAGCATCACTTGTTGAAGAGGCTTTCCTTGTTCCACTTCACATTTCTTGCTCCTTTGTCAAAGATTAAGTTGGTATATCTTTGGGGGTCTGTGACAAGATATTCAACTTTGTTTCATTGGTCTGCAGGTCTGTTTCTAGCCCAATACAATGCTGTTTTTCTACTGCTTTTTAGTAGACTTTGAAGTTGGGGTAGGTGATGCCACCCATCTTCTTTTTTCCAAGGATTGCTTTAGCTATTCATGGGAGGTTATTGTTCCATATGAATTTCGAGTATTTTGTCTATTTCTTTGAAAAATGTCATAGGGATCCTGATAGGAACCACATTAAATTTGTATAGTGCTTTGGGCAGTATTGCCATTTTGCTAATGCTAATTCTCCCTATACATGAGCAGGGGATGTGTCTCCATTTCCTAGTGTCCTCATTTATTTCTTGAAAAAGTGTTTTGTAATTTTCCTTGTATAGGTCCTTCACCTGTTTGGTTAAGCTGATTCCAAGGTACTTTATTTTCTGAGGTACTATTGTGAACGGGATTTTTTTTAAATGTCTCTTTCTTCTCTTTAATTATTTTTATATAAGAAAGCCATGAACTTTGGGTGTTGATTTTGTAGCCTGCCATTTTACTATATTGACCTATTGTTTCTAGGAGCTTTTCTGTAGGATCTTTAGGGTTTCCTAAGCATAGTTTCATATCATCTGCAAATAGTGATAAATTGACCTCTTTCTTTCCTATCTGTATGCCCTTGATATCTTTTCATTTTCTAACTGCTATGGCCAGGACTTCCAGTACTATATTGAATAGGAGTGGCGAAAGTGGGAAACCTTGTCTTATGCCCGATCTTAGAGGGAAGGCTTTCCGTTTTTCCCCATTGAGAATGATATTTGCCGAGGGCTTGTGGTAGATGGCTTTGACTATATTGAGGAAAGTTCCTTCGATGCCCAGGTGTTTTGTTGGTATCAGTTGGCAACTACAGAATGTAGCACTGTCATACTCACCAGGAGACATCACAGCAAGTTCCTGGAGAGTCAACAAATGGAAAATATGCAGGCGTGCTCCGGAGCATAGAAACACTAATCTTCCTAACCTGCTGAAGGCAGTGGGAAGTGTTCATTAGAACAGTTGCTGAAATGAGTCACAGTTACGTCAACCTCCTAACCCATGTTTCTTTATTGGTTGCTACTCTACCGCTAACATTTACAAGGGTTCAACTTGATGTAGTCAGGTCAAAATAGTGGTATTAAATTTATGCAGCATGTAGAAGCCTTTGTTTTCATTTAATATTTCAACCACTTAAAAATACCAAAAAGAAATTTATTTTGACTTACTTTGAAATGATCTGAGCTATTTCTAATATGTAGACAATTAATAATTATTGTGTGGGGACTGGAGAGATATTAAGACACATAGCTTTCACCCGGCTGGCCCTGGTTGGATCCTTGGAACCCCACATGAGCTCCTGTGCTCCCAAGTACTGTGAGAAATGATCTGTGAGCACAGAACCAGGAGTAAGCCCTGAGTGCACTCTGGATGGTCCCCAAACCAAAACACAAACAAACAAGCCCCCAGTCTCCCTCCCAAACAAGTGTCAAAATTTTGAGGGTCAGGTTTTTTTTTTTTTCTGGAGGGGTCCATACTCATCGATGCTCTGATCTTAGGGACAACCCCTAGTAGGGCTTGGGGGACCATCTATGGTGCCAGGAATGAAACCTGGGTGCAAGTCAAGCACTTTACCTGATATACTATCTGTTTAACCCCAAACCCAGCGTCCTGAACCAAGTATTTTCGTAGTTACCTTATAATACTGTTCAGCCCAATTTGTTATTTCAGTGTACCTTTATTGTTATGGAAGGAATATCTCCTGGAAGATTTTATTCATCTTTTGAAATACCATCTGCTAAATTACAAAATTACGTACTAAGATTGTTGTTTGAAAAAATAAAGAGTACCTTTCCAAGAACAACTTAGTAGCATTAAAACAATTTCACTTGCCTCTATGACCTTAAAAAAGATACAGAATATGATTGCTTCGTGGTTTGGCAGAATTCTTCAACCTACACAAATGGTTTCGACAGCATAATCTTATTTTTTTATCTTCTGACAATTCTAGGTTCTTGGTTCATATTTTTTTTAATTCATAAAAAAGTTTTAGTTCTAAATGACAAACTTTAGAAATTCTCTGATATTAAAGTAGGGTGTTATAGACATACTCAGAAAAGAAACTTGAGAGATGAAAAGAAACAAGAATTTTTTTTGATATTCACTATAAGTAACTAGAAAGATAAAAAAAACAAGAGAGAATTCTGAAAGGAAGGTGATAGGAATTAAGTTATCATAACATCTATGGTGATAAAATATCAGAATCAAAGAAATACAATATCCCAACAGTTAAATTTTAACAAATGCAGCAATACTTGTTTAAAAGACACTTTTGTAGTATTGACACTTTGTTTTTGTCTTCAACCCAGCTTTGCAGTCATGATTTTGTAGCAGAGCAATATGACTACTATGCATAAATATCTAAGATCTCATGGAAATATCTAATATATTGTAGCCGCTAATTAAGATGTACCAAATAATTTAAATTGAATGAGCTGACTGAGCATCATAGTCATGTAGCACACGTGAAATAAAGTCCTTAGTGTTAGGAGAAGCCCCTCTCTGTAACTGGATTCCCAACCCAGTGCAGCTGGTTCGGCCACAATGGGTCCTTTCCTCGGCAGACCATGAGCTCAGGAGCACACACGTGATTGAGTTGGCAGCAAGGGATGTCCTTTGGACTCAAAATTTAATGTAGTTGCTGTTTTGCTTGTTTTGGGGTCACACCCAGCAGCGATCAGGGCTTACTCTAGACTCTACATTCAGGGATCACACCTGGCAGGGACCTGGGCTGCTACTGATTGAGCCTGAGTTGGCTGCATGCAAGGTCTTGCTTGCTGTTCTCTCTCTCTCTCTCTCTCTCTCTCTCTCTCTCTCTCTCTCTCTTTCTCTCTTTCTCTCTCTCTCTTTCTATGACCCTTTATCTTTATGTAATTGCTTTTACTTGCTTACATTTCAGCATTTAATTTTACATCAGGGTGTTATGAATAGATCTATTGAACTCAACATAAGACTTTATGACACCAAGAGGAAACATATGACATTGTTCTTCATTCTCAGAGAGGTACTTCCAAAAAATTCATATTAAATGTAGTAGAGGAATTTTTTTCTGTAAATATATTGAGGCTTAAAAATTTGGTTCAAAATACCATTGTAGGGCATTTATAATGACATTGGAAACACAAATATTTTAATGTCATGTGTAAAGATATATATATTTTAGAAAAAAAATTTTAATAAACTCTAGAATTGATAAACTATGATTAACTTTTTTCACATTTTCCACATTTTATATATTTTCTGCTCTTTGGGTCACACCTGGCTATGCATAGGGGTTACTCCTGGCTCTTCACTCAGGAATTACTCCCGGTGGTCTCAGGGGACCATATGGGATGCTGGGGATTGAACCCAGGTCGGCCGTGTGCAAGGCAAACTCCCTACCCACTGTACTGTCGCTCCAGTCCCTGATTTCACATTTTAAAAAGGTTAGCATTGATCAAATGCTTATTACAGACCAGGTTTTAAATACCTCTGATTATTTAATCTTTTCTTTAATCTAATGAGGCTGGCACTGTCACAATGCCCATTTATCATAAAGGAAATTGAAACAGAAAAATTCAGGGCCACGAGGTAACTAATGACATTCAGGGTATGGCTGACTTGATTCTAGAATTTACACTTGCAGCCATCCTACCTCACCTGAAATCTCTACTCTGCAGTATGAGTCATTCTTCTATGGCTAATTTTGTCCTCATACTCTCACTCTTTGCAGACACCACAAATGAAAAAAAAAATACCGCTCTTCTAATCATTGCAGGCTAAAGTTTTTCTTTTCTATTTTGAACAAAAGTGCTAGAGCAACTATTCAGACCTAACTTTTGAAATAGCTGTAATATAATTTTTTTGTTATGGCTTCCAATCAGTTTGATGATGACACATACTACTGTATCCCTGTCACTGTCATCCCATTGCTCATCAATTTGCTCGATCGGGCACCAGTAACGTCTCCATTGTGAGACTTGTTGTTGCTGTTTTTGGCATATTGAATACGCCACGGGTAGCTTGCCAGGTTCTGCTGTGTGGGCGGGATACTCCCGGTAGCTTGCTGGGCTCCCCGAGAGGAATGGAGGAATCGAACCTGGGTTGGCTGCGTGCAAGGCAAATGCCCTACCAGCTGTGCTATTGCTCCAGCCTAATTATCTTATATACTAAGAAGGATGAACACTTTTAAGTTATGATACTTCCCATAAAACTTTAGTATACCAAATAGGCCTCACTCTATATATTGTGCTGAGATTTTTAATACCTTGATTTTTAGGAAATCTCTTATAATAAGCTGTGACTACAAACAAAACTCCTTTACCACTTTATTAGTTTTTTTAAGCCATGATTATACTTGGCTTAGGGTCTGGCAGTAATATAAATATGTTTGTTATTTTACTATGCACACTAACTTGCAGTTTGATTTGAAAAAAAGCTAGTCATTTTGTTTTCTTCCAGTGAATTCTGCAAGGGAGAATCAAGTGGCTTGTATTTTAAAGAGTCCCTTTTATTTTCTTTAACTAGGTAAGGCCCATTCTTTAACAAATGTATGAGCCTTTTGGCTAGAAAGTTTTCGAGGAGGGGTGAGATAGTCAGGGGACCACGTGAGGTTGAAAAACAAAACTAGAAGCCTCTACAGGCAAAGCCTGCATTCCAGTCCATTGAATTATCTTTCCACTCTGAAATAGAAAATTTTGAACAGAAAGCAAATGTGTGTCAGACTTTAGAGCAATATTCCAAATATAAAATTACTCAACTAATGCCTTCAAGTAAAGAAAAAAACGAAATATTTTTCTTTCTACTCTTATTATTTTTAAACTGTTATGGTCAAATGCATATGAAGTTTAAATATACTCCTTTCTCTATCATATATCATCCAAAAGAGTGATTTGTGCTTTATTTGTTTCCAAAGTATATTTCAGGAGAGAAGAACTTATAAACAATAGTTGTCATTTTTTATATAATAATCCCATGATATACTTAACAGTCATTGCAAAAACAAAATATTCACTTTAGAAAATTTTGGAAAACATAAATGTGCAGAAACACACTAACATACCAGTTAATGCAGTAATGTCATCAGCTCTTTCCATGGACAGCTCTCATGTACATGGGAAAATTAAAGTGAAAAGTTAAATAACAGTTTAGTGTTTTTATAAATATAGTTTTTTTATTGCAGAACTGATAGAGTTTTGACACCTCCATTGCCTACAGATGTTTTAGAAACTGCTACATGAAACGTAAAAAGGTAATAAAAAATACCTGTAGAGTTGTTTATGATTTTTGCAATTTGATTTCACAAATGTTATTTATTTGCCTCCCCTGGCTTTTATAGGGAAAAAAAATATGTGGAGGGTAATAAAGTGATTGGCTCAAGGGAACACAGCTAGTGAAATTAAATTCATATCTTCCAACTTCAAAGTCTGGAATTTTACTCATTATTTTTCTTCCTGTCTATAAATACTAAAAATCTATCATAAAACTAGATTAGTTGAATTAAATCTAGGTTCATCATACTCTTCTTAGTGAGACTTGAAACAGAATTTAAATCTCCATTTAACTTCTGATTTGATCCTATGATGTCTAATTTGTTCCTGGCTGACACCAAGAAAAGTGAGTTGGTTCAAGAGTAACCTGAATATTTAAGGGTGTCTGTTTATTTTTTATAATTTTAATTATTTTTATTGAGGAAATGTTGGTTTACGTGTGTTTAAATACTGATAGATTTTAAAGGTACAATGTTAACATAACAAGCAAAATACCAGTATCCCCAAACCATAGTTCACATTATGTTTCAGCCCACTCCTTCCTGTACTTAGCAACTTTTATTCTGTGATCAGAGTTTAAAGGTTTGTTTTTGTTGAAAACATTTTGGACATAATATTGCTGGGTTTTGTTGTAGTTTTTGTTTGTCTTTTTGTTTTGTTTTTGTATATTCTAGATGAGTTAAATCATCTGTTCTTTGTCTTTCTCCTTCTACCTTATTCTGCTTAGCATTACGTCTTCCTGGGGTTTCACAATGGAATCCTGGGTTCTTCTGGAGTGACACCTGCAAGTATTCTGAATGATCACAAAGGAGTTTTTAGCTAAGCCTGATCATTTGCAGTGGGCCTACAGCATCGGGGTCACTGAATACCTGGACAGGTTCACCAAGCCTCTGCTCGGCTGACCTATAACCGCCAGTACCAGGCTATGATTACAGAGAACCAGGAGCAAAAGTATCAAATGCCGTTTGCCTAGAGCTGGACCTGGTATATTCATCTCTTTGGAGGATAGTATTTTCTGTACCGCCTTTAAGTTTTAACCTTTGGGCAAATCAAAATGACAGCACCATAGTTACTGTAAATCAAAACAGACAGGGTCAAAGACGGTTCTTGATCTGTGTGACATCTTGGAACTTTGATTCTTTAAGTATTAAACAGGACGAAAATATGGAGCACAGGTGTAAGGAACACAAATATGTCCTGGATCAGAAACTCAATTTTTATAGTTAAATTTTCTTTAAAATGGCTGAGCGATAGCATAGCAGGTAAGGTCTTTGCTTTGCATGCGGCTGACCCAGGTTCGAATCCTCCAACCCTTTTGGAGAGCCCAGCAAGCTGCTGACAGTATCTCGCCCAGAGGGGCAGAGCCTGGCAAGCTACCTGTGGTGTATTCTATACGCCAAAAACAGTAACAATAAGTCTCACATGGGGATGTAACTGGTGCCCACTCGAGCAAATTAATGAGCAATGGGATGATAGTGATACGGTGACAGTGAAAATGAATTAAAAGGAAGGGTGAATTTATGTAGATGGTATGGGGAAAATGCTGTTTGATTATTTTCTTTGTTCTGAAGTAAACTTTAGTGAGATAAGATATATATATATGTGTGTATATATATATTTATATATTTCTTTTTGGGTCACACCCGGCGATGCACAGGGATTACTCCTGGCTCATGCACTCAGAAATCACTCCTGGCAGTGCTCAGGGGACCATATAGGATGCTGGGAATCAAACCCGAGTCATCTGTGTGCAAGGCAAATGCCCTACCTGCTGTGTTATTGCTCCAGCCCTGATAAGATAATATATTTGAGAAAATGGCAATATTTTCTAAATTCTATCTATTATTGTTTTGTTCAGCTGCTGTAAACAAAGCACAATAAAATATTAACAACTAAGTTCTCCTTTAACTGTGGAAAGTTCACTTTTTCTTTTTTCCATTTGGCATTTAGGTGCTTGTTATTTTCATGTGCACTCAAAACCGTTGTTTACATGGTTGCATCTCTCTAGACACCCATTCCTAACAATGTATTCCTACTCCATCTCATGACCCACTTTTGTTCAAAAAGTTTCTCCAATTCTCTCAAATTATTTTCTTCCTTCACTGATTTCTTCCTATTGTTGAATTCTTTCCACCAGTCTAGTGCAGACCAATTTCTCTCTCTACTCTTCTAGAATAGGGGTTGGCAAAGATTTTCTGTAAAGACAGTAAATATTTCAGACTCACTGGGTGTCATAATGTGTGTGTTCCAAATATTCAATTGTATTGCTTTGCAAAATGGTCTTGGACCATAGTCAAACAGTTGAACATAGTTATCTTCTAATAAAGTCATCTACAGATAATTTGTTATAATATATAAAGGAGTCATTATTTGCCAACTCATCTTTTGGAACACCTACTGTGACTAGAAGCCAATTACCATAGAAGTGGGAAGGTCACTTTTTTCTTACTGTTTCATGCCCTTGTTTAATATTTATTCCTCTACATTATAAGCTTCCTTTAAAATAGCATTTCATAATATAGTATATAATAAATTTTGGCACATTAAATATGTTTCAGACATTCAAATATTTTGTGTAAAATCAGCTTTCAATTTTTTAAAACATTTTAAATTTTGCCTGTTACAACGAAATGACTAATGTAATTACCAAAAAATACCTCAGTAAAAGAAATATTTTGAAAATTGTTGTATCTCACAATGGGGTCATCGAGGCCTTTGTTTAAGGATAGTATGGGGGAGGCTGCCTCCCCTACTCAAGAAGACTCCAGAGATTTCGGTCTGAAAACTGGTGTACCCGGGGACTTTTGTCTGCTTGGCATGTGCAGAGATTAGTCGTGACTTGGTGACATTGGGCCCTTTGAATGATAGTGGTTATGGGTGTATGTGCAGCCGCCAGGGCTCAGCCAGGCAGGGACTTGGCCTGTCCCCTCCCCAGAGTGCCCCAGAGTTTTCAGCCTGAAGACCAGCGTGACTTGCATCAGCTTAGCTCCTATCTCTTCCGAGAGAAGCTTCTTTCATGCTTCTTGCAAGACGGTTCCACGGGCATGAATTCCTCCAGCTGTTTCCTGTCTCTGGAGCTGAGTTTTTTCTTCTGAACTAAATCAGAATCTTGCTGGGTGTAGTATCCTTCATGTTTATTTTGTTGAATTTTTGTACGAGAACTCTCCATTCTCTTCTGGTATATCTAGTGTTATTTGATAGAGCTGCTGTGAATCCTATAAGCTTTCCATTGTACGCAAGTTCCTTTTCTGACATTGCTGCTTTCAGCATTCTTTCTCTACATTTTGATTTTGTCATTCTGAGCACAATGTGTTTGAACCGATTTCACTGGGACCCTTTTCTTGGGTCCCAGTTCCAGTACTCCTTCAGTTTGAGAAATTATTACCTATGATCACGCTATGATCATACGACAGAGGCGTCTGATATAGAGACAGGCAGCGGTGGGGTTTGGCTTTAAGGGATAGGAGGGAAACTGAGGACATATTGAATATGCCACAGGTAGTTTGCCAGGGTCTGCTGTGCAGGCGGGATACTCTTGGTAGCTTGCCGGGCTCTCCAAGAGGGATGGAGGAATTGAACCCGGGTCGGGCACATGCAAGGCAAATGCCCTACCCGTTGTGCTATGGCTCCAGTCGCTTGCTTCAGCTTCACCTATGCTAAAATTGGAATGATACAGAGAAGATTGGGGCATGCCTGTATCTTTTCAAATTAGTGTTTTCTTATGCTTTGGATAAGTTTGTAGCAGCAAAATAGCTAAATTATAAGTCACTTTTATATAAAGTATATAAAGGTATATATATATATATATACATATATGTATATTAGAACCCAGAGAAGCCAAAAACAGATCAGCAATCACTAGAGGCAGGGATAGAGTAAAACAGGAGTTGAGTAAAAACCTTCAGTTATGCAAAAAGAAAAAATTCTGGACTTGGGGGCAGGGAGATAACACAAGTGGTAGAGCGTATGCCAAGCATTTGCAACACTCTGGGAATGATCTTCACTATTTTATGGCCCTTTGATCACTGTCAGGTGAGGGTTATTGGCCCTTGGACACCACTGGGTGTTTCTCTTATAGAAATATCCTGGACTCTTTGGTACAAAATTGTGTTTGTTAATGATGCTGTACTGTGCCCTGATAATTACTAACCCATTCTTTTTATCTTGAATACTGTTAAGAGATAGAACTATCCCAAAGAGAAAGTGGCTAACCAAGGGGAAATAGATTTTTTGAAGAAGGCATATAAACAGTGACCACTTATGAATGTTTTAGTTATGATTATTGTAATATAGGAATATCTGTTTGAAGAAGAATAAACTAGTCTCCATATCATTATGCATGCTTTAGGGACATTGTTGCTAGTATAGAGGTATTTAGTAATGTCAATTTGCTAACCGAGCATATTAATATATAAATGGTAATATTTAAATTGCTATTGAGCAAACCATATAAAGATTGATTTTAGCCCCGTCGCTCATGATATATTATGGTCTTTGTTTGATACATGACAAAAATCAGTATTGCCATTCAATTAGAGTAAGTTAACTTTAAAATTAATATTGTGGCTGTGCTCAGTTTTATTTAAAGAAATGAAGTAAAGGAAGAGGTTTTTTTCAGCCATTCACTATGCATTAGCTTCAATGACAGAATATAAATCATAGTAAGACATGGGTCTGTGCCCAGTTCTGATCTCTGTGTGGTGCATGTCAATGTCAAACTTTAAAAATGTGTGCCTCACTTCGAATAGCGTGCATTTTGTAACTGGACAAAAGAAAATGGAATGAATTGTGGATAAAATCTAGCCCTTCAGAAATGTTTTGACACTTTACCCAGGAGCTTGCATTTATTAATAGTAATGGTTCCTAAATTTTTATTTTGGCCAGCTTGCTAATTATATGGAAAGCCCCAGAAGGAGTGATGAAGAAAATGCATTAGTGAAAAGTATTAAAAATTATCTTTGACATCTTTAGTACAAAGGCAAGTCCAGATAGCTCACAAAAGATCATAAATTTATAGGAACATCCTTTTAAATTTTTTCATGTTTAATATCCAATACTTCTTGTCATTCTTGCAAAGATAACAATATTCATTTACTACTAAGAAAATATATCCATGGCATCCATATCTAAATTTGTTAGAATTAACTCATTCTCAATTAATTAATTGAATGAATTTTGGGAGGGAACATAACCACCATAAATACATATAAATTGTCACTTGTATCACTTTTCATCCCATTGATCTTCAATTTGCTTGAGCGGACACCAGTAATGTCTCCATTCGTCCCTGTCTCGTGCTAGTGTAGCCCAATGGTATCTGCTTGCTCCAGTAACACGAAGAGCCTCAAACTGTATGTTCAGGGTTTTGACGAAGAAGTCTGACCATCTCGTAGGTTGGCGGCCATGCGGTTATTTGACGTCCCATGGAATGCAGTCGGCAATAGCTCTAGTCCAGAGGTCGTCTCTAAATCGAATTACGTGTCTGGCCCATCTGATTTTCGACACCTTGGCAAACGAGACAGCGTCCCTGATTCTTGATCGTTGACGGAGGTCGTAACTCTGGATTCCTTCTCTCTCTTAAGTGAAATGTGATATTCCCAGCATAGCTCTTTTGATTCCTCTTTGGGATACCTGAATAGCATTCCCATCCTGTTTTTGTAGGACCCAGGTCTCTGAGGCATATGTTAGTGCAGGAAGAATGATGGAGTCAAAAAGATGTAACTGTACATCACAGTGATTCTCTAATAAATTTTTGTAATTAAAAAAATAAAAGAAAGAAAAGATGTGCCCAGAGCCAGAGGTTTTTCATCCTCTTAACAACTTCTTTGACACTCTTGAAGGTGTTCCACGCTGCTCTCTTCCTCCTGTGCAGTTCTGGCTTCAAGACATTCCTCATGTTGAGTTCTCAGCCCAGGTACACATAGCTGCTGCATTGGAGATGTTCGTTCCATTGAGAGAAAATGGAGCATCAAGAACTAGTCGTTTCTCATGAACATTGTCTTGGTGAGATTCAGCGGCAGTCTGACCTTTCCACATTTGCTGTTGAAGTCGGCCAGCATTTGTGCTGCTTGGCTAATGTTTGGTGTAATTAGAACGGTGTCACCAGTGAAGCGGAGGTGGTGTATTTCCTGGCCATCTATCTTCACTTCCATTCCTTCCCATTCCAGTCATTGCCTGATGCTCTCAAGGGTGGCACTGAAGAGTTTTGGTGAAATGGTATCACCCTGATGAACCCCTCTCTTTACATCGATGATCATTTCCTTATAGAATGGTGAGATTCTGGTGGTGAATCCGTAATACAGCTCTCAGATGATCTTGATGGACTGACTTTGAACGCTCTGTTTGGCTAGGGCTTCGATGACCGCTTCAGTCTTTACAGAATTGAAGGCCTTCTTTAAGTCGATGAACGTTAGACCAAGTAGCATCTTGAACTCTCACGAAACCTTAATGAGTTTGGTCACTGTGTGGATATGGTCAATTGTGCTGAATCCTTTTTGGAACCCAGCTTACTCACATAGTTGTCCTTCATCTAGTGTTCTGCCAATCCTATTCAGGATGACTCGAGTGAACAACTTGTAGCTGACAGACAACAGGCAGATTGGGCCATAGTTGCCGATGTTGTGGATGTCTCCCTTCTTGTACAAAAGAACGGTCCTGCTGGTTTTCCACTGGATATGCATATCAAGAGTATTCAATTAAAAAGGAAGAAAGTAGATAAAAATTGAGAAGTTCCTATTCTATTTCAAGGACTCAGTTAGACACTATTCTTATAAAGAAGTATTTTGTATCATTTCATGTTGGCAAGCTGTTATATTTTTTGTATTCATCATGCTATCTTACCAAGATTAATCAGTTACGATATTGCCATACTCATAAAACTTTTTTGTTGTAGTAGCTGGATTTATGAAAAACATCTTATTAAATATAAAGTGATTGTTTTAAGTTACTGCAGTCTACTTTTAGGCTTCTTTAATATTGTAATTAGTGTAAAGGAAAGAGAATTTGTGAAATATCTGAAGTAGAATAACTAATGCAGACTGTTTCAACCCTGAGGCTTTGGCATAAAATCTTTTGTTTTTTATTTTTGTATGTTTTTATTTTTGTACGTTTAATATTCAAAACAAAGAATTCCTCGGGACTATTATTGAGATAAATAGACAAACTCATTCAATGATAGAGACTGAGAAGTCATCTTGGATAAAGTTTTTGGTGAAGATAATTTTAAATGAATGGGGTAGATAATTTGTAGATAAAAGTCTGAAGGAACCTCACAGAATTACATAGGAAAAGAAAGGAGAAATAAAAATTACTTCATAAATTTGTGAAGTAATGGACGATGGATAGTGAGGTTTTTTTTTTTTATAGCAGTTGGTAAAAGAAAAGGAGGTTCCCCTTTAGTTTAAAAAGATAATAGGGGGAATAAATCACTGGAGATGAACAGGAAAAACCATAATTTATAGTTGTTACAGCTAGTTTGCATTCAGATCTTCATTGGAGCCCAAACTGAAATTATACCAACCATAAATAAAATAATCTACAATAATTAAAAATGACCATTGGCAATAATTTTGGACAAATCTAATATGCATTCACAAGTGCATTTTGAAGTAAGGAATACCAATGTAAAGGTGTAACTCCTGAGTGTATAATCTCCATTAGAGCAGAGATTGGTAGAGCAGCATAACAGCCTCCTGATGCCTGTGCACTCAGTGTCTCTCTTACCTCTGTTGTGTCTTAAAATATCTGGAACAGATAGGTCTTATAAAGCTTTTCTAAGTAATAATGAGTGTGAATCTGAGGTAAACGCCCTTAAACCAATGATAAAAGAGATGAACCCTTTTTTTTTATTAAATTTATTTATTTTTAATTAGAGAATCACCGTGAGGGTACAGTTACAGATTTATACACTTTTGTGCTTATACTTCCCTCATACAAAGTTTGGAACCCATCCCTTCACCAGTGCCCATTCTCCACCACCCGTAAACCCAGTGTCCCTCCCACCCTCCCCAATCCCATCTCCCCCCCACCCCACCCTGCCACTGTGGCAAGGCATTCCCTTCTGTTTTCTCTCTCTAATTAGCTGTTGTGGTTTGCAATAAAGGTGTTGAGTGGCCGCTGTGCTCAGTCTCTAGCCCTCATTCAGCCCGCAACTCCCTTCCCCCACATGGCCTTCGACTACAATGTAGTTGGTGATCGCTTCTCTGAGTTGCCCTTTCCCCGGAACGTGAGGCCAGCCTCGAAGCCATGGAGTCAACCTCCTGGTACTTATTTCTACAGTTCTTGGGTGTTAGTCTCCCACTCTGTTATTCTATATACCATAGATGAGTGCAATCTTTCTATGTCTGTCTCTCTCTTTCTGACTCATTTCACTCAGCATGAAACTTTTCATGCCCATCCACTTAACTACAAAATTCTTGACCTCCTTTTTTCTAACAGCTGCATAGTATTCCATTGTATAGATGTACCAAAGTTTCCTCAACCAGTCATCCGTTCTGGGGCATTCGGGTTTTTTCCAGATTCTGGCTGTTGTAAACAGTGCTGCGATGAACATACATGTGCAGATGTTGTTTCGATTGTACTTTTTTGCCTCTCTGGGATATATTCCCAGCAGTGGTATTGCTGGGTCAAATGGGAATTCAATATCTAATTTTTTGAGAGTCGTCCAAATTGTTTTCCAGAAGGGCTGAACCAGTCGGCATTCCCACCAGCAGTGAAGAAGGGTCCCTTTCTCCCCACATCCTCTCCAACAGCGGTTGCTTTTGTTCTTTTGGATGTGTGCTAGTCTCTGTGGTGTGAGGTGGTATCTCAAAGTTGTTTTGATCTGCATCTCTCTGATGATTAGTGATGCAGAACACTTTTTCATGTGCCTTTTGGCCATTCGTATTTCTTCCTTGGTAAAGTTTCTGTTCATTTCTTCGCCCCATTTTTTGATGGGGTTAGATGTTTTCTTCTTGTAGAGTTCAACCAGTGCTTTATATACCATTGATATCAACCCCTTATCTGATGGGTATTGTGTAAATATCCTTTCCCATTCTGTGGATAGTCTTTGGATTCTGGTCACTGTATCTCTTGCGGTGCAGAAGCTTTTTAGTTTAATGTAGTCCCATTTGTTGATCTCTGTTTTTACTAGATTGCTTAGTTCCGTGTCACCTTTGAAGATACCTTTATCTTCAATATCGTGGAGGGTTTTGCCGACCTTGTCTTCAATGTACCTTATGGTTTGTGGTCTAATGTTGAGGTCTTTAATCCATTTTGATCTGACTTTGTGCATGGTGTCAGGTCAAGGTCTAAACCCATTTTTTTGCATGTGGTTGTCCAGTTGTGCCAGCACCATTTGTTAGAGAGGCTTTCCTTGCTCCACTTCACATCTCTTGCTCCCTTATCAAAGATTAGATGGTCATACATTTGGGGTTGTGCGTAGGGATATTCCACCCTCTTCCATTGGTCTATGGCTCTGCCTTTGTTCCAGTACCATGCTGTTTTAATTGTTACTGCTTTGTAGTAAAGTTTGAGGTTGGGGATGGTGATGCCTCCCATCATCTTTTTCCCAAGAATTGTTTTAGCTATCCTTGGACGTTTGTTATTCCATATGAATTTTAGGATTGCTTGATCCATTTCTTTGAAGAATGTCATGGGTATACTTATAGGGATTGCATTGAATCTGTATAATGCTTTAGGGAGTATTGCCATTTTGACAACATTGATTCTCCCTATCCACGAGCAGGGTATATGTTTCCATTTCCTCATGTCCTCTTTGATTTCATGGAGTAGCGTTATGTAGTTTTCTTTGTAAAGGTGAGATGAACCCTTTTTTAATTTTCCTCATATGAGCACCCTTCCATCATTCATTAATGTCTTGTTTTGGTTTGTTTTTGGTGGATGCACACCCAGGTGTGCTACGAGCTTACTTCTTGCAGTGCTCAGGGGACCTTGGGCTGAGCTAGGGATCTCACTGGCATCAGCGCCGTGCAGGCAAGTGCATTTCTTATCTCTGTGTCATCGCTCTGACCCTTGTGTGGGCCCTGTCTTAGCCCAGGCATCTTCTCCCTCAAGTTCGACTGGAAAAGAACTAGCTTATCTGATGGCAAGACTTCTACACTCAGAGACAGGAATGGTCTTACCAGGAATTCCTGAGATTTCTTTATTTTTTTTTTTAGATTTATTAGTCACTGTGAAATTACAAAGTTATTCATGACACATTTCAGGCACACAACGATCCCGTCACCAGTGTCCACTTCCCCCCACCAGCATCCCCACCCCATCTGCTTCCCACTTTTACTAGCAGTGCCTTTTCTTTTTGTATACATTTTTGCAGTGTGATTTGCAGTCCTGTTGCTGATGGGTTTTCATATATAACGCCTTGCCACTTTGCACCGCCACCTCCTCCTGATGAAATGCTTCCCTGTATTATAGACATCGCCCTCTCTCCGTTCTATCCCCCAGGCCCCTCCAGTGACATATTTGCTACTGAATATCAGTTCTTATGTTGTCCTGTTTCCATTCCTTGCTGAGTTTGTTATTCCATCATTCTGTTTCTTTATGCCCTGCATATGAGAGAGGTCATTCTGTGTTGATTCCTCTCCCACTAACTTCATTCAGATTGATACCCTCCGTGTAGCAGCAAATTTCATGACTATATTTTCTCATGGCCCAGTAATATTCCATTGTATAAACGTACATAGATTCTTTATCCAGTCATCTTTTCTTGAACACTTGGATTATTTCCAGATTTTGAGTATTGTGACTAGTACTGCAGAACGTAGGGATGCAAATATCTTTTTTCCATTTTCTTTTGGGGCTCCTGTAGGTATATTTCAAGGAATGGAGTTGCTGAGTCAAATAGGAGCTCAATTCCCTGGGTTTTTATGAATGTCCATATTGTTTTCAGGAAAGGCTAGAACAGTTGGTATTTCTCCAAGCTGTGAATGAGGGTCCTTTTCTCCACATCCACTCCAACACTGGTTGTTCTTGTTCTTTTCTGATGTGAGCCAGTCTCTGGGTGTGTGATGATATCTCATTATTGTTTTTGATTTGCATCTCCCTGACAATTAGTGATGTAAAGAGTCTTTCACGTACCTGTGGCCCTTTGTATTTCTTCTTTGAGGAAGTTTCTGTTCATCTCTTTTCCCCATTTTTTGATGGGCTTAGATGTGTTTTTCTTGTAAAGTTCTACCAGTGCCTTATATATTTTAGACATTAACCCCTTATCAAATGAATGTTGGGTAAGTAATTTCTTCCATTCTGTGATTGTATTTGTATCCTGATCATCATTTCTTTTGAGAAACAGAGGCTTCTTGATATACTTAGTCCCATTTATCTATCTTTGCTTCCACTTGGTCAGTAGTGTTTCCTCCTTGAAGATGCCTTTAGCTTCGGTGTGATGGAGGATTCTGCCTATGTTTTCCTCTACGTAGATTTCCTTGTGGATATCCTTGTGGATTTAGATCCGATATCAAGGTCTTTAAACCATTTTGATTTGACTTTTATGCATGGCATTAGGAAGAGCTCTGAGTTCATTTTTTGACACCCGATTCTCTCTTACTTGTAGGAGTCTGCTAATATTATCTGGTTATCAGCAAAGTCATATTCAGGATATACATAAAAAATAAAAACAAAACCAAAACAGTCTAAATTTACCTCTAGTTTTCTAAAAAGCTTTTAAGTAATAATAAGTTGCTAATTATCCTGAAACAAACCCTTCTTTCTTGGTGTTAGCATTTTTTCTTCTTACTTTTTAAAAAATGCTCCAGCACAAAATACTTACATAGATTTTTGCCAGATGATTAATAACCTCTTTTTACCACTGAGTTTTGAATATTCCAGTCGTATTTTACTTTCATGACCCAAATGATCTTATAGTTCACAGACACTTTGGCTGAGGAAATTAGAATTTCTACTATGTATTTCCCATCAATTGTCACAATAGGAAAGTCATAGTAAGCATTTTCTCTTGAAAGTTTAATTATTTAAAATTAGTTTATTTTTGGGCTGGAGCAATAGCACAGTGGGTAGGGCATTTACCTTGCATGCAGCTGATCCAGGTTCTATCCCACCGTCTCTCTTGGAGAGCCCGACAAGCTACCGAGAGTAACCGTGGTGTATTCAATATGCCAAAAACAGTAACAAGTCTCACAATGGAGACGTTACTGGTGTCTGCTCGAGCAAATCGATGAGCAATGGGATGACAGTGCTACAATGCTACAGGTTTTTTTGGGTTGTTTTTCCTTTTGTTTGTTTTGCGGCTATAACTAAGAGTGCTCCTGGTCTTCTATTCAGGAGTCACTCCTGGTGGGGTTGGGGGGCCAGATAGGGTGCCAGGGATAGAGCCAAGGTGGATGCGTGCAATGCAAGTGCTCTACTAAAGTACTATCTCTCAAGTACACAATTTTTTTGTTTCAGAAAATAAATCTATACAATAAGATACCTGAAATGTTAAAACAGTAGTTTTATTATTTTCAGTTTCATTGTTTTTAATTTTTAAGTTAGTTTTAGTTATTAAGGCACCATGATTTAAAAAAGTATTCATAGTATGGTTCTGGCATCGCTAACAGTGCGATCATGTTTCTCAATAAACTATGAGGAACCTGGTACAGTTAGACACGCTAGCTGAGTCTGGGTGGTGGTGAGTCAGCTGGCCGTCTGAATAGAACTCCATTAAAAGAATTTCAAAATACAGCACTTAGTCTTCCAGTGTCAGATGTTAATTATGAAAGAAACAATGGGAAAAATATGCAGAATGTTATTTTCTATGTGTAATGGAGGAGTACTTTATAAATGGCCCTAAGATAAACTACTACTACTAGGAAGACTAAACTAAACCTAAAAGTCAGCAAATCAGGAGCTGAGAAAGCTATATGCCAGGACGGGCATGAAGAATTATAACTGATAATGATAGAATAACTAGAGACTGCAGGGGAACATAAAAAATACAACTGAAAATTAATATTTCATTAAAATTTAAACAATTCATGCCCATCAGGACTCCGAAATAGTGACAAAATTTAATTCAATTTATTTAGCCTCTATAATGGCCCAGACACACTGCTAGTAGTTTTACAGTATTTAGTTTACTGAAAATAATGCTGAAGATAAAAAATAAAAACTTGCCCAATACAGATGCCACATGTGAATCTTTAGCTTTTACCTAAAAATATGTGAATAATAATATAGCACCATATATAGTGAGAAAATGAAGTTTAATCTTTCTGTTTGTATGGTTTATATTTTTTAACTATTTGTGTGTACGCGTGTGCACACACACAAGCACACACACACATACACACATGTACACACACACACACACCCTAAATTCCATTTAAACCTCTAAATTGTATCAAATTTACTGCATATATTAGTGCTCAGATACTCATCTGATGGGAATATTTGATGCCAGATTTTCTGTTTTTATCCAGTGCTCACTAGTTGCCAAAGATGGTGAGTCTTCACCCATAAAGCCATAATGCACAATGATGCTTCATCTTCTGCTTAGTCTCTTCCGTCAGTAACATTGCCTGAAGTGAAACTCCTCTGCCTTTTCAGTTTCCTTCAAATTTATCTCATTTTTTACCATCACCATAAAACTTCTCGACAGAGTAACTTTTATCCTCTGTTTTTCAGTTTACCACAGTTTGTCCTTTGCTCTCTGCTTAGCAGAATCAGCCTCATCAGGGTACCTGGCCTGACTTGAGGATTCTGGAGCTTAGCTGCATTCTCTGTGCTCCTCGTCCGCTCATTAGCGTTCCCTGTTTGTTATTCTCCTCGGCTCTTTATGCTTCTTTTATCAGTCTCTTTAATGAACTCGTGTTTCCCTTTGTCTTCATAAATTATTGGGCATAGAGCTCTCTATCATTTATATATTACACACCAAATTGGTCACAGTAGTCGCTTGCTCCTTCTTGTAAAATAGCCACTTTCCAATGGATAAAATTCAAATTCTTGTACTGACATAATTCCACTCAGTCTTGCTTCCAATTTTTGTTCTGCTTTGCAACCCAAATCTTTACAGCAGATTTCCTTCCTATAACCAAGTCTGCCTCTGAATTTTTGTCTGCCCAAGTCTCTGCCCTCCACTTCTCTCACTAATAATCTATGTGTTTAATTAACATTATTCCATTTCCATGGTAATACCATCAAGGTAAATGCAAAGTCTATAACAAGGAGCAACCATAATGGTCAAGAGTTGTTTGTAACTGCTGAATTTCTCTCTAAATATCTCCAAGTGGCTTTCTGTCATACTATTTCTATTTTTATTTCTCTTTGTTCTTTTATCTTTCTCTCACCTTACTAGTTTTGTCTCAAAAATAGTTTTTTTATCTTTAAAATCCCAAATATGCAATATCAGCAAAAGTTTTTCAGAAACTGTTTAAATACTGTTATTCTACTTTTCTTAAATTCATTCTATTTTTGACAGTATCACAAATATTTTGTAATCAAATAAAATCTCATATTTCAACAACATTAATTTCTGAGATTTTCCTCCTATAACATGTTTTCCTTTTTTTTTTTCCTTCTGGGAAGAGCATTTCCAATTGCTGTGAACAGCACATATTACTGGAGAACTAACAGGAAACTTTCTCCAGTACCTGATATGGATATGGAGGGCTGGAGGAGAGCATCGCGGGCAGGGTGTTTGCCTGGCACGAGGCTGACCAGGGCTTGATTCCTCCATCCCTCTCCGAGAGCCTGACAAGCTACCGAGAGTATCCCGCCTGCACCGCAGAGCCTGCCAAGCACCCCGTGGCATATCTGATAAGCAAAAAAACAGTAACAAGTCTCACAATGGAGACATTACTGGTGCCGACTTGAGCAAATCGATGAACAATGGGATGACAGTGCAACAGTGCTACAGTGCTACCTGATATGGACATGAATCAGCATAGTGCTCTGAGGAGCAAGAGCCAGAGAACGCTCTTCTCATCTTTGAACAAAACCTTTAAAGGCTCACTTTATAACACAGAATTTAGTGAATTGTCATTGTTTGTCGTATTATTGTATGTGTAATGCCCCGCCCCTTTGTTTATGTGGGTGGCAGTCTTTGTCCTTCCCTCGTATTTTTCCTCTACATAATTTTGCATTTTTCCCCTCCTAATCTTCAGATTTTGGGAAGAATTTGTTTTATCTATCTATCTATCTATCTATCTATCTATCTATCTATCTATCTATTTGAGATTGGCTGTTCAAGGATGAACCGACTCTAGTATTTTGTCACTTGATGTGTTGGTTCAATCACGTGCCCCTGAATCCAGACAGCACTGAGGTTTCAATATGAGATTTCATAAAATTTGTGAGAAAGTTATAATGGAATTGATAGTTTTATTTTTCTCTTGAGATAATACAATACCTCATTATTGACTTTTTTTGTAAAGATCTGCTTTTTTACTAGGTTTTCGTGTTAAGTTAGAAGATATTGGGTAATTTTATTTTGCTCCTTTCATTTTACTTTTTTGCTCCGATAACACTCCTGTCGTAGTTGAAGAGAACAATCAACGTACACTATCACAAGTTCACTGTGATGCAACTTATATTGATGGAACAATATAAGTTCCAGTGAAATGAATGAAATTGGTATTTTTTTCTCTAGAGGTTCAATAGAAGAATTGAGAGAAGAGAAAGAAGCACTATACACTTGATATGGAGTTACCAGTGAATAAATGGCCAGTCTTATAAAAAATTTGGTTTGCTATTATCTTCTAATACTATAGAATTTCAAGGACACAGCTTTATTTCTTTCTGTCTTTCTTTATTTTTTATTATTAGTACACACAATTTAATCAAAATATTTTCAATACAAATTAGTTTTAGTTTCTCCCACATAGATGCATTTAGCCTATCCTATTTGTGCTACTAAATTACCATATTTATTAATTTTAGGCCCATAAAACTCTGTGAATGATATTGTCTTCATTTAAAAAATGTGAAAACAGACAGTTTTCAAAGATACTAAATGATTTTCCTGATGTTAAACATGACTATGAGTCTAAGATTTTATGAAATTAGTTCATTTCTAATTAATATAATTTAGCTGTTCTATTTGGTCCATTGACCTAAATGATAAATATATGCCATTATTATTTTAAGCAAAAAGTACATATTATGGAAAATGCATTTGAAGCATAGATAATTTTTTCTGTGGTTACATAGTCTAAAGCAATAACTAATATCAATTATTGACAAAGCCATAGCTACTGAGGATTTTGCATACAGAGAAAAAGATGAGTTATAATGTACATGTAATGCTTATTATCTTAGTTTTTGAGGTTGCTAGAAACCCACAAAAATGTGGTGTTTATTTTTAAAAATTGATCTTATGCAGTATTTTTGTTTGTTATTCTAAGTTCCTTTTTCTTTTCACTCTATTTAAATTCAATCCCTTATACTTCAAGAAATCTTCCCTCGCATGGTAATTAGAATGAAAAATTGCTTGGTTATCTGTCAGTAAAGTTGATGATGGCATGGTAAAATGAACAATAAACACTATTTGTTAGGGATCATGCATAGTGATGTGTGCTTTACTAGAATGTATGTCACTTAGCTACAAAATATCCTCAAGTAGAAATTGACATCAAATACCATGTTAAAAATAATAGAATTGAAGTAAAAATTCTTACCACCACAGAGTTGGTAAATTTTAGAGAAAAAATTTGAGCCTTGGTCTTTATGTCTAGATATAATAGAGGTACCTGTAATATCTCTGTAAGAGAGATATTATAAATCATTATAATGATTTTAAGAAGTAAGGTCTGAGTAACTGCTACTATTTCTTACATGTGATTTTAGATGGTCTATATATGTTTACTGTTGTTCATATCATTACATTACTCAAGTGGGTTTGTTGTGATTTGAAGAGAGTGCTTAGGAAATCGTTAAAGATAATCAGAATTGTAAAAAATTAAAACTATGAAATACTAGTAAAGAAATGATCCAGAGAAGAAAAAATCTGAGGAAAGTTAAAAGGAAGTAAAATTATTTCATAGAGAACAATCTCAGACCATCCTCCATTAATATTTCTGAAAAAAAACTGCAGGAAAGCATGTAGAATATGTTTTCTATACAAACACTTCTAAAATAGTGGTAGACTACTTGTATCACTGTATCACTGTCATCCCATTGCTCATTGATGTGCTCAAATGAGCACCAGTAACGTCTTCATTGTGAGACTTGTTGTTACGTTTTTGGCATATCGAATACGCCACGGTGAGCTTCCCAGGTTCTGCCGTGTGGTGAGATGTCATAGCCACACTCCAGGAATTTAAAAATTTTAAATAGGGTGATACCTCAAGTTAAAGTTTTAACTGGATGGCTACTTTGGGGTCCAGAGGCATCTCTGCAGCTTGTGAATCTCTTCTGAGATTTATATGTGAATCTTTGGATCACGGCTTTTAATGAACTTAGTATGGCCAGAGGCAGTTCGTGTGTGTGACTGCCAAGTTCCCTGAGGAACTGAGAGATGGGGCAAGGTTGCCCATTCCCAACTCTGTGAGAGCCTGAAGACTTGTTATATGACTAATTTTAAATGATTCATAGGTACACTTCTTTTTTTAAAATTTTTTTTATTGAATTACCATGTGGAAAGTTACAAAGCTTTCAGGCTTAAGTCTCAGTTATACAATGCTCGAACACCCATCCCTTCACCAGTGCACGTATTCCACCACTAAGAATCACAGTATATGTCCCCCCTCCCCCGCCGAATGTGTAGTTGATAAATTTCAGTTTACTTTCTCTTTCATAGATACACTTTCTAAAGTGTTTTTCCCTCTAGCACTTCAAATATGAAGTTTATTTCCCCCATCATTATTACTCTCAAAGCATCTCAGCAACTAAGAATTTCAAGAATAAAAGAAATACAAGAAAATTTAGATATTAGTATCTTCAAAAATAAAAGAAATTTAAAAAGTTTGGACAATGTTTACTTATGGCATAAGTTATCTTTCTCTTATTGTGTGATCTATAATATAGCACTTATTAATTTCAAATTAAAATTAAAACTCCGTGGGCATCTCTTAATGTAATCTCTTAATAAACATTATTGAAAATTTAAAACACTCATCATTCCATCATGAAATTATAACCCCAGTTATGTCCATGAAACATTTTTCTCATTTATTTTAAAACAAATATAATTTTTTTTTGGAACTTGTAAGCAGGTATGAACTTGGTGGTGTGGGAAGGAGAAAAAAAATGTGTGTTTTGAAGTTGAAACAGTTTAGGCTTGGGCAGTCTTGGGCCAGGGCCGATACCAGCTTATGCTCTGCTGAGATATGACCCGGGTGGCCATGCTTTTGCACGGCCGCTTTGCTGCTGAACGATCAAGATCCAGAGGCCAGCTACACTACTTCCGGTCCCAGCAAGTGCTTGCAGTCATGTCTCCAGACTGTGACTAAGCCTTTGCCCCATACTGCCCCAGGAAGGGAAATGATGCAATTTCTAACATAAATCTCCCTGGGCTTAATTACTAAAATACAGAAAACCTAAACTGCGCGGCTGCTACCGCGGCCACACGACTTCATATCTCTTCATTCTCATCAATGGAAAACTAATTATCAAATGCTTCCTTGTCAGTAGGGCCGTATTTTTGGGGGGTAAACTCCAACAAGAATAGTGAGTTCTGTGTTAAAACTCCAACAATAGTGAGTTTTGTGTTGAAATATGGAATGTAATCAAGGTAAAGAGAAAATGAAGTGAAATTTATCAGTTATGCAGGCAGGGGTGGGGGGATAGGGGGTTGGAGGTATACTGGGGTTTTTTGGTGATGGAATGTGGGCACTGGTGAAAGGACGGGTGTTTGAGCTTTGTATAACTGAGACATTTCCAATGTTGCTGGTAATTATTTTAGAGTTTCAAGCTTCTATACCTGTCCCTCTTCACCCTTATCCCATGTCTCTGTCCCAACCTTCTGTCTCAGTCTTCAGTTCTATTTGCTGTTTCTCAGAATTTTTTTCAGTTAGGCACTTTTCAATCCATTTTTTTCATTTATTGTAAGTCTGCATATTAGCAATGTCACCCCATACTTATCTTTTACTTTCTGACTTTCTTCACTTAGCATGACTTTCTCCACCTCTATCTAAGTTGTACCAAATTTCACCTTTGCGCATTTTTTGGGCATTTTTTTCTTGGTATATTTTAAAGATCATGCAGCAAGTAAATTAAATTCATATGTAAGCATTAAACTCCTCAAGTAGGGCCTCAAAGAGATAATGTAATGGCTAAGGAGCTTACCTTATGTGTGACCAACCCAAGTTTGATTGCTGCCACCACAGATGGTCCCCCACCAGAAGTGATACCCTGAGTCTAGAGTCAGGAACAAGTCTTGAGCTTATTCCATGTGTTGCCCACAAGAAAATCCAAATAAAAACAAAACAAAAATAAGCAAAACACTCCCTGAATAGCCAAAGTAATTGTGAGTAAAATGAATATGGATTTTGTAAAATGAATGAATTTTCATTCAGTAAGATGAATATCTATATTCTATAAAATGAATATAGATCTCAGAAACTTTAATATTTACTATAAAACTATAGCAATCAAAATACCATGATAAGGGAACAAAAGTAGATCAATTCATCAGATCAATGGAATAGAAATGAGAACCCAATGGAATAGAAATGAGAACCCAGATCTGTCTAATCTGTTAATTTATGATGAAGAGCTAGATATTTGAATTGGTGCAAAGAGCAATTAACAGTGCTGGAAAAACTGACACATGCACATAATTTATTTTTATTATGATGCCTTATGGAAACATAAGGAAAATCTCAATGGCTTAAACTAGACTAAACTTGGCTAATCTAATGACTGGAGCACATACTTTGGTTGCAGAAGCCCCAGGTACTATACCTGGCACCACATGATCCTTTGAGCTAATTGAGAATGACCGATGAGCATTGCACCAGGTGCTTAGAGTGACAGAAAAGTAGAGAAATTTTATAAAATTAGATGATTTAATAAAAAATAAAGTATGGAGTGATTTACAAATAACTAGTAATCTATATATCCCAAGAAATCAATAAAGGAAAGCTATTTACAAAATCCTTTGAACTTAAAATATTTTAAAGAGAGTCAGATAGTATCATTTTTACATATACCTTAGTAAAATTAACAGTAATTGCTGACCATTGTATTTTTACAGTTTGTTCAACACAAAAATGTTGCTCTGTGATAAGCAAGAAGTAATTCATAATTCTCTTGCTTCTTTATCTCACAGATCAAACTAAGAAACATACTAATATAATATTAAGAAATGCACTTTTGCCGCCAAATTCCATGGGAAGTGTAAAAACCTTAGTTATAAGTATGGCACTTTTGTGTCACCATGTGTTAACACTGTAAGTTAAAAAAAAAAGAATACTATGCACCTATCAGAATCTATTAAGTCAAAATCTATTGAGAAGGGGGTCCAGGCAATGAGAATTATTAACAGATCCCCAGGAAATCCACTGTTATCTAGAGTTTAAAATGAGCAGAATGTAGTTCAGGACTAAAGGGCCAGTGAGTTATGCTGACTTTTTGGTAATAGGAAAAGGAATTGAAATCTTGGAAGCAGGACTTGGAGTAAGAGGGAAGTGAAACTCCAGATAGCTCTCACATGAGCCAGCCGTGCTTTTAGAAGAGTCGGGGATACAGTGAATAGAATTAGGACTGGAGGACTTAAAGAGAAAAAAGTTGTTCAGAGCACTGGAACAACTACAACATATTTATCCAGGGCAAACGAAGTCATATTGTGGAGAGAGGACAGAAAAACAAAAGTTAACTCAGTTAAGTAGATTACAAATACTTCAAATTAGTAGAAATTATAGTTTTCCTGTTTGTCTCTTCAGTTCTAATTTTGTGTATTGCTGATTTGCAAGTGGTTTGAGTACTGCATATTTACAAGTGCATTGTTAGACAAGCATTTGTCTGCTTGCCATTGCATGTACAACTTTGCTATAAAAATCAGCAAGATTCACCAGGCACAGACAGCAGTATTCATGCAGAGAAATCCCTTACGCTTATCTTTCACCCAGTTTTAAGTACACCAAGCAGCTTTCGCTCTAGTTCTAGGAGCTGAATGCAAGATAGCCGTGTGTGCGATTAGAGGGTCTGTTTCCATTTCAGAAATTATGACCTGATTTCTTTGCTCTTGCCTATAGGCATTATCTAATTTTGTTCCCTGATGTCCATGATTTATTTTAATAGGGGGGATAAATAATGTCCAGTGGAACAACCAGGAGTTATTTCGACAGAACCGATAACTAAGACTGTCAAGTGGTATTCAGTAGAGGGGAAGTGACCTTTGAGCAGTACACCTCGGGGAGGGAACCAGGGGACACTGACATTCTGGTGGAGGGTGTAGTGCAGTATTGTTTAAGAATAAAACAATATTGTTAATGCCATTATAAACCAGTATACCTAAAAAATTCATCGGTTGAAAAAAGTCGCTTATCTGGATGTAATAATTTCATTTTTTCAACTGATAGAGCAGTCGTAAATGGATCTTAATTATCTGCCTAGACTGGGGATTAGAGTTCAGTGATTGCTCTGGATGCCCTCTTGCTTTTTGATTGTTGGAAAATGTATGTAGCCACTAGTGATAAAGATTCAGAAAGTGGGCAAGAGAGATAGCCCAATGGGATGAATGCATACTTAGCAGCAGAAAATTCAGCACCATATAATTTCCCAAACACCACACTGAGCATAATCCCCCAGCACTTTTGGATGTGATCCCCAAACAAAACAAACCAACAAAATCATCCCGTGACCCAATCTTCTTATTTTGCCCTGAATTCACACCAGCTTACAAGTAATGTGGCTCTTCAGTTAAGGATTCTGATAATGTGTAAAAAGTACACTTTTGTGCTTAAGAGAATTTATAATTTGTAATAAACATTTGACTTTATATCAATAAATTAAACATCAATGTAAGTAATACTCTAGTTAGATATCACCTTCTAGTTCTTCCTTATCCTTCCAACTGAGCAGGTTTTGTTTCTCCCCGTTATGGAATTTTTGTCAGTAATTCTGCTGGTGTTTATAAAGTACTATCAAACTATTAAAATTCTAGACATGCTTTCTCATTTTCAAGGCTTTGATTGTCAGTAATTTCATGTTGTTAAATTTTCTATGATATTATTCATAGGCTAGTGTCTAATTAGTGTTTTGTTAACTGTGGTATGCATAAAAATAGTATTTTATCAGATAGTCTATTATTAATTTAAAAGAAAAGTCATTTGATAAAAATATGCAATGTAACTATGGTCTATGCATTCATAGACTTTAAATTAAATTAAAGGCAAATAGATGGACTAGATAGAAAGTACAAGGCATAAGGGGCTTGGTTTTGCCCAACCTCAGTTGGATCCCTGACACCGGAAATACTTGAGCCTCACCAGGAGTCATTCCGGGGTATAGTCAGGGGTATCCCTGAGTATCTACAGGTGTGGCCCCAAATCCCAATGCTGCCCTGTTTCCTCCTTCTCCACCATGTTCCCAACCCCTTACCAAGGCGAATAGTTTTGGGTATCAAACGAATAGATAATATTTTGTACTTTGTGTAAAATTTAAAAAGCAGGAATCTGATGCTTGAGACATTATTTCTGGAGTGAAAAATCAGAAGAGGGAGCAGTGTGATAGTACAGAGGACAGGGCATTTGCCTTGCATGCGGCTGGCCCAGGTGAGGTCCCCAGCAGGTGATATGGTGCTCTGAGCTCCACCAGGAGTAATGCCTGAGTGCAGAGCCAGAACTAATCCCTGAACATCGCTGGGTTTGGCACAATACCCCACCATACACCCCCCCAAAAAAGAATCAAAGAACTAGAAGGAGACTAGAATTTACACTCTTATGTTGAAAAAACCAAACTCCATTAGAGATTGAGATATAAATAAGGATTTATAGGAATAATACTAATATTTCAGAAATATTGTGAAATCTCAGTTTGCTCTATTGATAAAATTAGATTTATATTCAATTTTCAATTAGAGTATTGATGATAAATCTATATTGTATTTAGATGATTTGTGTGTGTTTCTGTGTTTGTGTTTGTGTGTGTGTGACTGTTTGCATGTGTTTGTATGTGTTCCGGGGAAAGTGGAAGCAATTTTAGGGAATTTAATGTTAAATTCTAAATTAAGGTCATAGATGTTTTAAAATGTTGCTTCAGATATTGATGGAAAGTATGGCTTTTTGTAAAACAAGTCTTTATATTTACAGTTTGTAAGGCTACCAGCCAGGGTTCTGGTAATACTCCGAGGGCCTGGTGATGCTCAGCCGGCTGGACCTAACAGTTGATACTCCATCTGACAATGTGATAACACTTGGCTCTGCAGTGTGGAGGACCTCCAGGGCCACTGAGGTGTTTCTCAGGGGCCCACATGTTATCGACATTACAACGCAGGGCTTTGTGCATTCAGGACATGCACTGCAGTCCTTGCAACTATATCTTTTCCCCCCAAACAAGTATATTTTTAGAAGCAAATTAGGGAGCATGGCTTTTGTTTTTTGTGTCAACTTGGCACGATTTACCTTGAATGGAGGGACTAGAGACAGTATACCAAGCTGCAGGTGCCTGCCTGTTGTGCGGTCACCTTGGACTGACTGGCTCCTAGAACTGCATGGTGAAGCCCCAGAGATAGTGCGTGGCCCAAGCCCTCTGCTGACCCTACCAAACAAACATGAATCTAAGAGTGTTGTGAAGGTCTTCTGTAGATTTGTTTAAATATAAAATTAGTTGACTTCATGGAGAGTATCATGCCAAGTGAAATGAGTCAGAGAGAGAGGGACAGACATAAAATGACAGCACTTATCTGTGGAATATAAAGTAACAGACTGGGAGACTAACACCCAAGGATAATAGAGATAAGGGCCGGGAGGATCACTCCATGGCTTGGAAGTTGGCCGCACAGGCTGCGGGAAAAGGCAGCTGGGATAGAGACGGGACCACTAAGTAAATGATGTTGGGAGGCTAATTCAGAATGGGAGATGCATGCTGAAAGTCGACTATGGACCAAACACGATGGCCACTTTCTACCTGTACTGCAAACCATAACACCCAAAAGGAGAGAATAAAAGGGAATGTGCCCACCACAGGGGTGGGGGCAGGATGGGCTGGGGTGGCAGGAACATTGGTGGTGGAGAATGGGCACTGGTGGGGGCATGAGTATTTGATCATTGTATGACTGAAACGCAATCATGAAAGTTTGTTATTATGTAACTGCATCTCGTGGTGATTCATTAAAAAATAAAAAATAAAATAAAAATAAAATTAGCTGACTTTAAGTTGAGGAGTTTTTGGTAGATAGATAATGTGCTAAAACAATTTGATCAGTTTAAAGTCTTTAATAGCATAAAAAGGTTTCCCAGGGAAACAAGAAATTCTTTCTAGGATCTTTAACTTCAGTGACTCCATAAGAAATTCTAGACTACAAGTCTGTCCTTATAGACTTCAGTCTTGTCAGTTACTAAATCCAATATAAATTATGTGCATTTGTATGTATATGTGTCTGTTCGTTCTATGTCTATCTATCCTCTATCTATCTGTCTCCTACTAGCTTTGTTTCTAAAGCAGTGGTGGAAAGCATTTTGAGGATATGAACCCGGAAATAGTCAGGCAGATTTTGTGAGAGGAAAGTAGGATTTGTAGTTGCCGTGTTCCAATTTCTGTGATGTTTTCAAACCCCTCGTTAAGCCTGTGCAAGGCCTCCCCTTGCAGCCTTTGCTTCCTCCTGCCGTGTTTCCTTTTCACGAACATTCTGGCAGCAGATTCCAGCTGTCCTTGTACCCGCCTTTAACTTATCCTGCCTTTTAGCTCCCTTTGCTATTTCAAACAGGGTTTTCTTCCTTTGTCCCTTCTCCGTCAAGACTGCTCTTTTCTCTTCTGCCTTTTCTTCACAACAACAACAAAACCCCTCACAAAAAAATCAATAACAAAAACATTGGTTGGGGTTGGGATTCACACGTGGAGGAGACATCCTCCACATCTAGCACTTTCCCACAGAAACTTTGTTGTTATTTACGTTATTTACACAAGCCCCCGCCCCTGCCATAAAAGGGACGTATTCATCTTTGATTGTTATATATATGCAATCTATATAACATAAAGATTGTACCTAATAGTTATTTTTCAACTAATGAATAAATCCTTGAGCCTCTGCTTCAAGTCAAGTTGTAGATGGCTGGAAGGCACCTTAAGTGGCTATTATTTCCTGGCTGAGAATACTCTATATGAACTAAAACCACTATTTCAATAAAATTTAGTTCTTACCCAGCACCTATTCTTTCAGGATCTGTGGGGGATGCGTTCTGTGTTAGTCAACTGTTCAGATGACTATGCAGAAGTCTCCGACATCTTATGTCAATGGCAAGAATGATTCAGAACACTGTAGAAAGCTTTCATTTATAATTAGTGAATTGAGGAGCATCTCTTAGCCAAGAGTTCATCAATTTGGAAGTTTTTCAGTACAATCCATCTTCGTTTTGGTGCCATTACCTAGTCCAGTGTGGGGTCACTGGGGATCTTTTTAAAACATTACCCATAAAGAAAGCTGTGCTATATTGGTACTTTCTTATTCCGTCCACCCCCTCAGCGTGAGTCTCTTCCCTGTCCCAGACCTCGCAGAGGCCTCATCAGCTATCAAGGGCACTAGGGACAGATCTCCTTCACAGGAGCCCTCGCCGTCTGTGACCACCCACTTCCCTCTGGTTTCTGTTTAGATACACCTCATGGTTCAGATCTACCCACTGGCTATTAGGCAAGATACATATTGGTCTCTATGCTTCTTAAGAAAAAAGTGGACCCACTTCCCAATAAGTGAACAGTTCTGCATTGTAAGGGTATTGGATAGCTTTGCCAAGCAACAGAAATGTATTGCGTTATTTCCAAATCACCTTTCTCACCCCTTTTCAGGACATTACCAATACGTTATCCTCATCATTCCTCAGAGAACCAAGGGAACATTTGCTTTAAGGTGACTTTTGGCCTCATCTCATGAAATAAATGACTGGCAAATAAATTTACAGTGGAAGATTAAGTTATTGCAAAGCAAATTATTATAAAATATTTAAAGTGAGAATCCATAATTAAGGAAAAAATGCTCACAAACTTTCTGGGTCTTTCTTAGTGAAATAACAGCTCAGTATCTACAGTAACAAGCATCGCATTTTTATGTTCTTTGTTTTCTAGCTTTCTTTATAGCTTTGCCAATTATAATAATTTCCTTATCACTATGATTTAGTTTGTTTTATATTCTAGTAATCATGCAGTATGTTCTCCCTACCTCTAGTTTTTCAGGAGGTTTGGCTTCCTTTATGTTTTAGTTTCTGAGATCCATTTAGGCTTCAGATTGTGGTTATTTGTTCATTTTCATTGTTGAATACTTTTCATTGTATGACTATACCATATTATGTTTATCCATTCTTCTATTGATAGAAAATCAGGCCATTTTCAGTCTGGCTATTATGAATAATGATTCTATAAACAGTCTTGCAAAGTCCTGTTGGTGCCCATAAGCACATCTGAGCCTGGAATTTTCTTGTGGGAAAGTTTCTAATTATAAATTAAATTTTGTGAGTAGTTATAGGTCTATAATTCTAATTCTGATTTATTCCTCTGAATGGTTAGACAATTTGTAAATGTTTCTCTGAGATTGTGTTGATTTCATTTACGTTTCTTAATTTTTGTTTATTTTTATTTTAATCCCTGAAGTCTACAATAGTAAACTCCTTTTTATTTTTGACACTGGCTTTTCATGTCATCCTCTCTTCATATTCTTGTCAGTCTCACTAGATAGCAGTCAGTTCTCCCTTGTAGTGTATGTTTCTGTCTTACTAACTTAATTAAATTCCATTAATCTTTTTAAAAAATAGTTTTACCTTTTGGGGTTTATTTTGTTGCCTTTCTAATTTTGGTGGTGGATGGGAAAAATTCTTAGTTTACTTAATTTGAGCACATCTTCTTTTCTGATGCTTGCATGTAAATGAGAAGTTTAAATGTAGCTTTAAGTTTTTCTTACAATAATATTTTAATCATTTGTTTCCAGATATTTTCTCTGTCCCACTGATATTTTGTTTTACTCATACATTATTTGAACATTCATTTCTTAGTTTCCAAAGACCTGGAAACTGTTAGTTATCTTTGATTGCTAATTCATAATTTAATTATGTCAAATAATATCTTCTTTATCCTTCTTTTTTTTTAAGCATGGTCCTAAGCTTTGCTTCATCCAAATATAGGACAAAACTGCAGAAGAAGCAGAGAACTGGATATGATTATGGGTGTAGGTAGGCATTTGGGGGGATTTTTGGGGGGCAATTGCCACACGCAGCCAATGCTCAGGTATAAACTCGAGAGAGGCTTAAGGGACCATAAACATGGATCAGGCCAGGATCAGCAAGGTACAAGGCAACTGCCTTAACACCTGTACTGTCTCTCTAGGCCCTAGCCTGTTGTTCTGAGGAAGCACACTTGAATCAGAATCAGAGTTAAGGACTGTTATAAATGCAAGGACACTAACAAATGCATATATTCATATTGGGAATGCAGTTTATTTTTTAACTGATAGTGAATGTGATACTGGTAGAGTCCTTGGTTTACATATCACATTACATTACATATTACATTGCTTGGTTTACATATTACTTTTTTTTAACTGATTGTAAATATAATACTGTTAGAGGTCTGGGTTTACATATTAGCTAAAGCATTGTTTTCCCAGGGACACTTGTTTTAAACAGGGATCTTGTGAAAGTCAAAATATTTCCCAAATGTAGAAAAATGAATTTATAATGACACAATCTGAGGAATTCTAGGAAAACTGAATTTCCTGGTACCCTGGTACTCACTAAAGTTATAATTCAAAATAAACAGAATAATTGTTTTAGGTAGAATCTTAATGTCAATTCTATAACTCATTACCTTTTTTAAAAAAACATAAATAAATAAACTGCTATTTATTCAGCCATTGATTAAGCTGATTGAGTTGGGTATGAACTCCACATTATATTTTTTATTCTATGCTGAATGTTAACTTTATTTTATTATTTTATTATTATCCCCCCTTTATTGATTCACTGTGAGATACAGCTACAAAGCTTTCATGTTTGAGCTTTGGTCATATAATCATCATACACCTATCCCTTCACCAGTGCACACTTTCCACCACCCAAATCCACAATATTTCCCCACTCCCATTTCAACCTTTCCCCTGCTTGTGTGGCAGACAATTTCCCCCCATACTCTCTCTCTAGTTTGGTTGCATTTGATATTTTGACACCAGTCTCACCACCACTCAAATCTACCAAAAAGGCAATGCTCGACAATTTGTTTTATATTGCTTGTTATGGATAGAGTATAATGTCCAGGAAATTCTGTGTCATTCTCTTTCAGGAGCTTTAGTTTATAGTCTCTGGGTCTTGGCCATTGCATTGATGAGATTACATGGCGCCAGGGGCAGTTTGTGGGAGTGACTGCCAAGCTACTGGAAAACTGGGGAACTGGGGGAAGGAAGCTGAGTCTTGATCCAGGTGAGCCTGGGGCTCTCAGTTATGGGTTCGCACCTACCTCTGCGCTATAGGCCCTAACTGCATCTTTTGATCTCTTTCAAGATTTATGGGTGTCTGAAATAAGCCAATAAATGAGCTTATATAAGCTGAGCTGGCAGTGGTCTGTGGGTGTGTCTCCCACATACCTAACTTTTGGCCATTTAATTCTTGGTAAACTTGGCCCCAAGTTGTTGGGGTCTGGCCAAAGGCACAGCAGCAATTTTGGGATATCTGTATGTATGAAGGCATCATCAAGCAGCTGATGCACTTGCCCCACAGGTACAGGTTGACCTGCTGGCAGCGCCATACCCCAAAACAATTATCTTCCTATGATTCAGTCATTTTTAAGTTGTTTGAGATGTGCTTTATGGCCTTGTTTATAGTCATTATCTCAAAGTATTTATTGTTTAACTTAGATATATCTGTGAAATGAGTTATTTCATATGTCTATTAGAGATTGCCAATCTACCAATTCAAATGTTTTTGCCTGTATTGACTTTTGTGTGCTAGTTTTACTAGTTATTAAGAGAGATCACTGAATTACTGTCATCCCGTTGTTCATCGATTTGCTCGAGTGGGCGCCACTCCTGTCTCCATTCATCCTTCTCCTGAGATTTTATCGCTTCTCTTTACTCTATTTAAGAGAAATATATTGATAAATCACATTTTCATTTTCATTGTCAGTTAATTTTTATAACCCTCTGAAAATTTATTTTAATTTATATGTTTGAGTGCACATTATATCTTCTTTATGAGTTAAGACATTTCTCAAAGATGGTGAAGAGTGTACTGTGAATCCTACTGGGTTGAAAATGCAACAAAACAGAAATGATTAGAGGATTCTCTGAGGGATCCACAGGAAGATCCCTAAGATGTCTGTAATTTGGTTAAATCTCTGTGGCCTGGGTGTCTGTAGTTTGGTTAAATCTCTGTGGCCATTTCTATAAATGCTGAATAACTGATATACAAGACAAAGTGGGACTCTGAGCTGCAAGACTGGGAAGGGGGCAAAGAAGCCAAATGAAGAACTGCACAGGCTACAGCAGCAGTGGGAGGCTGACTGAGCAGGGAGAGTGAATTCATGGGCTGAAGATGCACCCACAGCTTTACAAAATCTTCTACACACGGCCTAGCTAAGAAACGAGATCACAAGCACAGAAGCCTCCAGCCAGCCACCATCGGTGTTGTTAATCAAATACAAAAAGAAAAAAAGGAAAAATATTGTACCCTGATGCAAACTGCATTACAGGACAGGCATATACCCAGGTGCAGACTTGAAGCAACAGGGGCAAAGTGAGTTGCTGGGAACTTTTTATAAAAGCAGCATGTGCACAGTTACAGATCTGTATCAAAAAGGATCAGCAGTGGCTGGATACAGCATAACATTGTCATGTAGAATTTGAGTGGGAATAGTGAATGTGAGCCTTATACTACTTCCCAAGCCTGCATAAAACCAGCCCCTCAACCATAGCCCTCACTACATAGTAGACATGATGTAGAAGTGTAGGAGCCTCCAAAATTGATGGGTGAAGAAGTAGTTTGTAAAGCTCCCTGGCACCCTCCAGCTCTGTCAACCACTAAAGGTGACTTCAGAGTGACTGTGATGAAGCTGTTTAACAATCTAAAAGCAGTGATAATACAGTCCTCTAATAAAGAGAAAGTATATAATACGTAAAAACTATAATCAAAAGTCAGAACTGAAGAACAATAAAAGATGAGATAAAAAAATCGTTCAAAGAACTCTGTAGGCAGAGTGATGAAAAAATGAGAAACAGACTTAGTAGCTTGAAGACCATATCAGAATATCAATAATAATGAAATTGGACAAAAACCTAAAAAATAAAAATATATACCAGATAATTATGAGCTGAGTTTAAATGGAGCAGTATGAAAATTATAGGAGTCTCCAAAGAGCAAGAAAGAAAGATCAACAAAGAATTGTCTGTCAAAGAAATTATATCTAAGAATTTAATGCCCTCATCTAAAAATTGAGTCATGCACCAAGATTCAAAAACCTCAAAGAGTTACAGTTAAAATGAACGCAAATAGAAGAACTTGAAGATACACTGTAGTGAAAGTGAAAAATGTCAGAAGACAAATATAGTATTCTGAGAGCAGAAAGAGCAAAGGAGTAACATATATAAGTAATCCCGCATAAGATTCACATTCAATCTATCAAATGAGACTTCACAGATCAGAAGAGAATGGTAACATATGGCAAATAGGTTGAATGAAATGGGCTTTTCAACAAGAATGTGCTATTTAATCAGGTTGTCATTTAAATCAAAGCAATGTTACAAAGATATGTGAAGGAATGTTAAAAAAATTTGTGGACAAGCAACAACTTAAGGATTCCACCATCTTTTCAAGGAGCTTTAAACATCGTACTTTAAAAGGCAAGATAAACTTCACAAATATTCATAATTTCTACAAAATGATAGCAATCACGTCCATCTTAACAACCGTACTTAATGTTAATGGTCTGAATTCACCAATCAAAAGGCACAGAGTGGCAAGGTGTATTAGAAAATTGAACCCATCTTTGGGCAGGCTAAAGAAGACATACCTGAGCTGCCATAATAAACACAGACTCAAGGTCAAAGGCTAAAAAACCAATCTTTCAGGTAAATAATCACCTAAAATTGTCAGAACAACCGTAGTTGTTCAAAGAGTCAAATTTTAAAAACTATAAAGGATAAAAACAAGATAAATAAATCTGCATAGAAAGAATTTTTTACACTCAAAAACATATAGACCCCTATATGTAGGACCATCAAAATTTATAAAACAATTTCTAATAGAACTGAAGAAAGATATCAACAGCAATACAATAATAATCATAGATGAAAAAATCCCTCTCTCACCACTGAATAGGTCAACTAAGCAAAAATCAATTAATGAAACATTGACTTCAAAGAAGAAGTAGGGAGTGAAGAGATAGCACAGCTAGTTTGTTGTGCTATCTCTCTTGCACTTAATCAGCCCAAATCCCTTTGGCCCAAATTTCATCCTAGGCATCACATATCTTCACTCAATCAACCCAAATTTTATCCTTGGCACCACACATGGCCCTCCAATCCCAACTAGGAATGATCTCAAAGCACAGAAACAGAAATAACCCTGAGCACAACTAGGTGTGGCAAAACCTCTCACCCCCTCCAACTTTTTTTTAATTAAAAAAGGAAGAAATAGAAGAGATGGTCTAACAGATATGTCTACAGTTATCCACCCCCAAAAGTGCTTCCTCCTCTAATTCACATGGGACATTCTCCAAGATGACCGCATGCTGGAACACAAATCATTTCTCCATGATATCAAGAAGAAATCACACCAACTATCTTCTCAGAGCTTGAAGTTTTGAAAATAGAAATTAATAACAAATAGGGAGTGGGGAAAAACTCAAATACTTGTAAACTGAACAACTTACTACTGAACAATCAGTGGATCAAAGATAAAATCAAAGAAAAGATCAAAAGTTTCTTGTAAAAATTTTACAATGAATATATAAGTATCTAGAGCATACAAGCTTTTTTTTCGTTGCCTAAATATTCCACTTTATTATTTTTTATTTTTTAAGGGCATATTATTTATTTATTATTTTTTAATAGTTCATTTTTAATTAGTGAGTCAACGTGAGGGTACAGTTACAGATTTATACATTTTTGTGCTGATGTTTCCCCCATAAAAAGTTCGATAACCCATCCCTTCACCAGTGCCCATTCTCCACCACCAGTAAACACAACATCCCTCCCACCCTCCCCAGTCCCGTCTCCCCCCACCCTACACTGCCACTATGGCAGGGTATTCCCTTTTGTTCTCTCTCTCTGATTAGGTGTTGTGGTTTGCAATAAAGGTGTTGAGTGGCCATTGTGTTCAATCTCTAGTCTATATTCGGCCCGCATCACCCTTCCCCCACCTGACCTCCGACCACATTTTACTTGGTGTTCCCTTCCCTGAGTTGTCCAGAATGAGAGACCAGCCTCCAAGCCATGGAGACAACCTCCTGGTACTTATTTCTACTATTCTTGGGTGTTAGTCTTATAGTCTATTATTCTATATTCCACAGATGAGTGCAATCTTTCTATGTCTGTCTCTCTCTTTCTGACTCATTTCACTTAGCATGATACTTTCCATGCTGATCCACTTATATGCAAACTTCATGACCTCATTTTTTCTAACAGCTGCATAGTATTCCATTGTATAGATGTACCAGAGTTTCTTCAACCAGTCATCTGTTCTAGGGCACTCGGGTTTTTTCCAGATTCTGGCTATTGTAAACAGTGCTGCGATGAACATATAAGTACAGATGTCATTTCGACTATACTTTTTGGCTTTTCTGGGATATATTCCCAGCAGTGGTATTGCTGGGTCAAATGGGAGCTCAACCTCTAGTTTTTTGAGAAACGTCCATACTGTTTTCCAAAAGGGCTGAACTAGCCGGCATTCCCACCAGCAATGTAGAAGGGTCCCTTTCTCCCCACATCCTCTCCAACAGCGGTTGCTTTTGTTCTTTTGGATGTGTGCTAGTCTCTGTGGTGTGAGGTGGTATCTCATGGTTGTTTTGATCTGCATATCTCTGATGATTAGTGATGTAGAGCACTTTTTCATGTGCCTTTTGGCCATTTGTATCTCTTCCTTAGTAAAGTTTCTGTTGATTTCTTTGCCCCATTTTTTGATGGGGTTGGATGTTTTCTTCTTGTAGAGTTCAACCAGTGCTTTATATACCAACTCCTTGTCTGATGGGTATTGTGTAAATATCCTTTCCCATTCTGTAGATAGTTTTTGTATTCTGGTCACTGTATCTTTTGCGGTGCAGAAGTTTTTTAGTTTAATGTAGTCCCATTTGTTGATCTCTGTTTTTATTAGATTGCTTAGTTCCATGTCGTCTTTGAAGATACCTTTATCTTCAGTATCGTGGAGGGTTTTGCTGACCTTGTCTTCAATGTACCTTATGGTTTGTGGTCTAATGTTGAGGTCTTTAATCCATTTTTTTTTCTTTTTGGGTCACACCCGGCGATGCACAGGGGTTACTCCTGGCTCTGCACTCAGTAATTACCCCTGGCGGTGCTCAGGGGACCATATGGGATGCTGGGAATCGAACCCAGGTTGGCCGTGTGCAAGGCAAATGCCCTACCTGCTGTGCTATTGCTCCAGCCCCCCCCCCTTTTTTTTTTGCTTTTTGTTTAATCCATTTTGATCTGACTTTTGTGCATGGTGTCAGGTCGATTTCTAAGCCCATTTTTTTACATGTGGTTGTCCAGTGCATACAAGCTTTTTTGAGTTCATAACAATACAAGCATTTATCAGGAAACAAGAAAATAAAACCAAGTAAATTTATCTCTTTATCTTATGTTTCTATAAAATGATCAATAAAGAGAACTCAAAGTAAGTAGGGTATAAAGGATAAAACTTAGTATATAAACCAAGAGCCCTCACCCAAATAAAAAAAGGTAAACAAATCCAAGAACTGTTATTTTTCTAAAGAATAAGTAAGATTAACAAAGGAAAAAAAAACAGAGCAGGTTCTACCAATCTATATCAGAAATGAGAAAGCTACAAAAGGTAACAAAATAACATCCCAGATTACTATAAAAAATTTTATGAATTGTGAAATTGGAGAATTTGATGAAATTGAAAAATTGGAGAATCTAGAAGATATGAATAAATTTTTGGAATCCTATAGCTTCCTAAGGCTTATTCAGGAAGAAACCAAACACCTGAACATGCCAATCAATAACAGAGAAATAGAAATAACAAACAAAAGTCTCAAAACAAATTACAGGCCCAGATGCATTTACTGCTGAGTTCTTACAAACCTTCAAGAAAGACACACTTTCTATCCCATTCTAGCTCTTCCAGAAAAATCAAAGAAGTAAGGATTCTTCTGAGCAGGTTCTATAAGACTAATAATGCCCTGCTACCAAAAGCAGACCGAGACATCAGTGGAAAAGAAAATTACAAATCAAAATCCTAGTGAACATAGATTCAAAGATTCTTAACAACACCCTAGACAAAGTCTAAAATATATTAAAAGGATCTTATAGTGACAAATCATGTAAATATATTAAAAGGATCATATGTCATGACCAAGTAGAATTTATCCCAGGATACAGGTTTGATTTAATATATACAAATAAACACATCATATCAGTACAAGGAAATATTAAGACCTTATGATCATATCAGTAGATGTAGAGAAAGCATTTGACTAATATGATTCATGATAAAACCAACATAATGGGAATGGAAAAACTTTTCTCTGAAGAGTTAAAACTATTTACCACAAACTCACAACTAATGTCACACTCAGTTGTGAAAGACTGAAAGCCTTTAAGATTCAAGGGTTCTACTCTCAGCTCAATGACATGTTGGGAGCTTCGTCATTATAAATAGAGAAGAAAGGGATAAAAGGGTACCCAGATTGGAAAAGTTTAACTATCTCTAATTGTAGATGGCATGATATTGTACTCAGAAAACCTTAAAGGTTCTAATAAAAATTTTATTAGACAAAAATCTCATGTTTGAACTTTGATCATATGGTCACCCATCCCTTCCACCACTGAAATCCCCAGATTCACCTCCCCCCCCACACACACCATTCCACACCTCCCCCTGCCTGTGTGGCGACAGTTTGCAAAGTACTCTTTCTCTACTTTAGTTACCTTCGATTTTTCGAGACCAGTCCTACCACCACTCATACCTGCCAAAACTGCAATGCTAGACAATGTGTTTTGTATTGCTTGTTATGGATATAATATACTATTGTGGCCGGGTGCTCAAGGAATTCTAAGATTTTAATAATTTGGATCTGAAGAAATCACTGCAGCATGTTGCTCCGGTCAGAGATTTATCAGTGTGTCTCTGGATCATGGCCACGTGGGAGTTTATGTCCATGGTGTGCGGATGTGACATCATCTCAGCGTCCCATTGGGGCGGGGGAGGGGGGAAGGGACGGTCCACTCCTCCCCTATTCTGAAAGACTTGGGATTTACCATCTTGCCACCACTGTGATCTAGTACCTGGTGCTTCTCTCTGGCGACCACTGGGGCTCTTAGAGGGCAGGTGGAGGGACGGCACTCACCCCCCTCTGGAGCAGCCCAGCGGAGAAAACCTTTTGCGAAGTCCAGGGCCATCTCTGTCCCATGGCATTTTTTAAAGACATGGATAAAATGGTGCCAAAGTTAGTACAGCTTTCATAAAAATTCCCCTCGAATTTTTTTGGGAAATGGATCAAATTATGTTAAAGTTTATATGGAGTAATAAAGCTCCCTTGATAGCTAAAGAATTCTTGAGGAAGGAAGACTTTTATCATTCTAATTTCAAATTACACTATACTACTATAGTAAATAAAGTCAAACTCTTAGAAAATTGAATAGAACTGGGAACCCAGAGACAGACTCTCAAATATATGGACAGCTAATCATTGGTTAAGAATATAAGTGTATGACTTGTAGAAAGAGGTCCCCTTTAACAAATGACATTGGAATATATACATATACAAATATGAATATGCAATATATACATATACAAATATCTACACATATATTATCCTAGATACTTATCTCGTACCATACAGCAAAAAATTAATAGAGCATACAAAAACTTTGATATTTTACTTGATTTTGACTCTAATATTTGATTTTGACTCTAATAATTACATCAAGGAAAACATAGCAGAACTCTACATATTTTCTCTACAGATTTCTCCAATGACTCAATGCCATTAACCAAGAAAACATAAGCAAACATAAATTATTAGGATTGTATAAAATTCAGAAGCTTCTATGCTACAAAAAAACAGTACCTAGAATTTTTGCTTATCATGTATCTAAAAAAAGAGTTCATATCTAAACTGTATAAAGCATTTGCAAATTTCCGAACAACACACACACAAACACACAACATCAAAAGTGGGCTGAAGAACTGAATATAAACTTCTCAAAGAAGTCATATAAATGTCCAGTAGTTATATGAAAAAGCACTACTCATAATTTGTCAGCTTGGAAATGAAAATCAAAATAACAGCAAGATTTCACTTCAGACTAGTGAGATTGGCGTATAACAAAGAGTAGAAACAGCCAGTGCTGGCAGGGATGTGGGGCAAAAGGATCCTTCATCCACCCTTGGCAGGATGGTGTCGGGTTCAGCCTCTATGGAATACAGTATTGAGACTTTTCAATAAATTCAAACTTAAGGAAAAATATTGCTGTCGGGAGATGGGGGGCACTGGGGCAATGATATAGAGGAAATTGACACTGGTGGGAGGTGTAGTGTTGAAATATTTTATGCATGAAACCATGCCATTATTAATATTGTAAATCACAGTGCCTAAAATAGAATTTAAGCTTATATGTGACCCAGAAATTCCACTTTTTGAGTATGCTCCAGGGCCCCAAAACACCACTTCGAAAGCTATCTGCACTCCTGTAAGTAGTGTTTCAGCACTATTCACAGTAGCCAAAATCTGGAAACAAACTCTAGAGACCAAGAACAGATAAATGGCTAAAGAAATGGTGGTGAGCATACATAAAGTAATGCTACTTATATATAGAGAAAATAGATCTAAATGTTGAATTGTTCCTATGTTTAGTTATGAAATCAAACATTTTCAATTTGTTGAAAATTCTCTTTATTTTTTCTTTATCTCTTTTCTAGTGACTATCTTACAGATGTTTATAATATATTTATAAAATAAAACTGAGAAAAGTAAAGATAGAATTTTGCAATTGCTACAATGTGGATTTAAGTAGAGGGTTTGGAGTCAACTTGAAGAGCTGAGGTTTAAAGAGGCCTCATGGGTGAGGGATGCGGTGCTCGAACCATTAATGCCTGATATTCTATTATTATAATAAATCATGGCATCTAAATAGAAGTAAAAGAAAAAGTATTTTATTTTCACAATATTTTTAAACCCTTAGTTTTAGATGTATTTTTTTGTTTGTTTTTTGGGCCACATCCGGTGATGCACAGGGGTTACTCCTGGCTCTGCACTCAGGAATTACTCCTGGCAGTGCTCGGGGGACCATATGGGATGCTGGAAATTGAACCCGGGTTGGCTGTGTGCAAGGCAAACGCCCTATCCACTGTGCTATCACTCCAGCCCCAGTTTTAGATGTATTTTTAATAATTGAACCAATATACTAGAATTTTGAGTTTGCTGGTCCGAAGAGTATCTTAATTTTAAATCTTCCTTATTTCTGCATTTTACTTTCTCCACATCTTTTTAAAAAAAGTTTGGCTTTAATTTCTTATGAGAGTTTACCTGAAATATATATGTGAAGTCTATTTGTTTTAAACAGTGGGTGGTCTGTGTTTAGAGAAGTTTTTAACTAGATTAAAAGGAACATTGGTTGTAGTTAATAAAGTTTGCTAATTTTTTAAAATTTATTTTTTAATTAGTGAGTCACAGTGAGGGTACAGTTACAGATTCACACATTTTTGTTCTTGTTTGTCCCTCATGCAATGTTTGAGAGCCCATCCCTCCACCAGTGTCCATTCTCCACCACCAGTGAACCCAGTATCCCTCCCACCCTCCCAGTTATCCCCCCACTGCACCCCGCCTCTGTGGCGGGGCATTCCAATTTGATATCCCTCTTTCCTTTTGGGTGTTGTGGTTTGAAATAGGGGTATTGAGTGGTCATCCTGTTCAGTCTCTAGTCTACTTTCAGCATGCATCTCCCTTCCCGAGCAGGATCTCCAATCACGTATTATTTGGTGTTCCCCTCTCTATCTGGGATGACTTTCCCCCAGCGTGTGAGGCCAGCTTCCAAGCTATGGAGACAACCTCCTGGTATTATATACTACCATTCTTAGGTATTAGTCTCATACTCTGTTGTTCTATATTCCACAGATGAGTGCAATCTTTCTATGTCTGTCTCTCTCTTTCTGGATCATTTCACTTAGCATGATACTTTCCATGTTGATCCACTTCTATGCAAAGTTAATGACTTCATCCTTTCTAACAGCTGCATAGTATTCCATTGTATAGATGTACCAAAGTTTCTTTAACCAGTCGTCTGTTCTCGGGCACTTGGGTTTTTCCCAGATTCTGGCTATTGTAAACAGTGCTGCAATGAACATATAAGTGCAGATGTCATTTCGACTATACTTTTTTGTTTCTCCAGGATATATTCCCAGAAGTGGTATTGCTGGATCAAATGGAAGCTCAATTTCTAATTTTTTGAGAAGCGTCCATATTGTTTTGCAGAGGGGCTGGTTTGCTAATTTCTTAGCAAATTTGTCAATAAATCCATGAGTGCAGTAAAGCTGTTAATTTTCTTTGAGATAAGCAACTTTGTGTGTAATGTTATCTCATTTAAATACTAAAAGAAACTTGCTTTAAAGTTCTTGTTTTCACTATGGCATTTAATTCTCTACTTGAAAATCTTCAAAGAGCAACTAACAATCTACATTAGGTGCAATGAAAGTGATTTCCTGATACACTTGATAGAAGAGAGCCGAAATATCTCAATAAATAAGATTTTTCAACTGTTTCTAGTGTCACCCTTCTTCTTATTTTCAGAGAGACTGACCAGCAGGAGTTGGGACTCAGAGGCAGTGGTGATCTTTCTGGTTGTTTTTCTATGGCCTAATTCCAGCAGCGGTTCCCTAAGGTGTGAATTTTAACCATGCCTTAAATCATTCTTTAATTTTCTTCCTCACAATTAAAAAAATCCCACATTTTTTTAATCTCTTCTCATCAACTAAATGTTTATTCTTTTACCTCTGTATTCATCATTTTAGTAGATTTTGGAAAATGCAGGCATTTCACTCTCACTCTACCAACTTTTTGTCATCTCTAGGATGCTACAATGTGTGCCACCAAAAAGACTATTGGGGAATAAATCTAAGAGACAGATAATGCAAGAATATCTAACTAAAGACAATAGGTGCATATTGACATAGAATAAATCATTATGAACATAAGACAAGGTATTTAATTTCTTGTAATATGGACTTATTCATGAATCACAGGTAAGAGACCATCCCACTGCACTACAATGTATTAATGTATTGGTGATTCATCTTAGAATTAGTCAAGATAGTATAGACTACAACAATAGAACTTGTTCTATTTTGTTGTATTTGTTCTATTCAAGTAGAATCTCTCTTGCTCTTAGTACAGAGTCAATACTTTTGGAAACTGGCAACACAGACAACTTGAGTAACTTAAAAGCAAACTTTTGTGGATGTCAGTATAAAATAAGCCTATCTATATATCTATCTTTAACATCTCTATCAATAGGATTTCATTGTGCACTGTCATCCAACTGTTCATCAATTTACTAAAGTGGGCACCAATAACGTCTCCGTTGTGAGACTTGTTACTGTTTTTGGCATATCGAATAGGCCATGGGTAGCTTATCAGACTCTGCCGTGTGGGCGGTATACTCTCGGTAGCTTGCCAGGCTCTCCAAGAGGGACAGAAGAATCGAACCTGGGCTGATCGCGTGCATGGTAAATGCCCTACCTGCTGTGCTATCGCTCCAGTCTAGGATTTCATTATACCGAATTAAACAAGGGAAAATATTCTTTAATTTTTTATTTTATAAGGTAGTTCACAATATTTGATTACATTTAATATTCAAACACCAATTCCACCACCATTATACCTTGCCACCACCAAATTTGGGATGTTTCCATCTCAAAACCTGATCCCTGTCCCAAAGCACAACCGAAATAATATATTTTGTATTATGTGTTATGAAGAACCACTGAAAATGCTTATGAAAAAATATTCATATAGGAAATAGTGTGGAGATTGTTCTGTTTTGGCAGGGGCCATAAAGATATTCTTCAGGTTAAAGGTTGAGTGATATGAGCTTTCATATATATGTATATGAAAATATGTATATATGCATATATATGAAAAAATATATATGAATATATATATTTCCCTCTATGACTTGTTGCCTACTATCTGAACCCCATCAAATGTGGTGTGGTTCTTCTGGAGAATGGGCAGGGAGTGTCTCATGACGTGTCTCGTGGCCGCAGAAGTGGCCGGGTGATCCAAGAGTATGTTCACTCATGCGTGAAGTTCGGCCTGAACGTGTGGGAAGAGGCCTTGAAAATGGCAGTGGTTGGGTTCTGGAGCTTTTTGGCTGCTGGTACTGGGTCTTTTGGGGCGGAGAAGTCTCTCACCTGCCTCCCTCTGGGGTGTACGTGTGACAGCCTGGCGCAGAGTCTGGTGGCATGGCTCTCGGGGCTTCATCTTATGCTCCCTCCCGGGAGAAGAGCCATGTCGTCAGGAAAATATTCTTGTGGTAACTAAAAGTTTTAGCTCTAGCAGCATAAATCAAACTCTGAAAACCAATGGAATCATTTGAGGTAAACGTAATAGACTATTTTTATTCTTAATATGCATATCTACAAATTTACTTATTTATTTGTGTTGAATCACTGTGAAATCCAGTTGTAAACTTTTCATGATTGAGTTTTAGTCATACAAAGAAATCAAGCACCCACCCCGCCAGCAGTGTACAATTTCCACCAATGTCCCCAGTATCCCTCCCGCCACTTCCAACTCACCACACCCCCTCTGGCAGGCACTTTCCTTCTTACTCTCTCTGGGGAATCATGGTTTGCAGTACAGATAGTGAGAGGCCATCATGTTTCGTCCTTTGTTTACACTCAGCACACATCTCCCTTCCCAAGCGAGCCCTCCATCCGCATTGACTTAGTGGTCCCTTCTCCACCCCAACTGCCTAAATACTCACAGTGGGTAGGAACTTTTGCTTTATTTTTTTGAGCCATCAACTGGTTTGATGTTGCAAAAGCAGACATAAAATTCTTTATTTTTAAATCAAATGATGCTATCCCACAATGCAGAGCCAAATTGTGGAAGTATAAAAACTATCACACTGGTTTACTGGGTTTAGGCATATTAATAATTTTTAATTAGGCATCATGACAATAAAGAAATGCACCCCCACCCCGCGACTTTGTTCCTTACACAGCTGCAAGCCCAGCATGATGGGGAAAGGGCTGTGCTAGTTAGCATCCCAGTAGCATTTAGTACCTGAAAACATTTCCAAGTCCTATCTTTGCCTTTTAAAGTTACTTATGTTCTTAGAAAACTCAATTATAAGGCTCTTCTCTCAGTCTTATGAAGCTCTATGTAGTTCTCTATATTTTACAATAAGGGATGCTTAATCTGTTCTTGTTCCCTACTCCTGACAGAAGCAGAGCTATAAAAATCTTGTATTTGTCAGAAATGCAGCCTCCACTACATTTTTCTAAGCTGTATTTTATCTTTCTTTATTTTGACTTCTTTCAACACTTCTTATTCTAAAATTAAGTTCCCTTCAGGAAACTAAGATATGTAGTCTCTTTATCTAAATGCAAAGATATTCCCCTGAAGTTAAAAATCACTTTTTTGACAGACTTTCATAGCATGCCCCACATCTCAAAAAATCGAGACATTTGACAATTAACAGATTTATTTTAATTAATGCTTTTTAGTTGGGGTAGAACTGATATTTTGAATTTAAGTACACCTACAGCACTTTTACATATAAATAATACATTAATATTTAAATAAAAGTTTTCTTATTTTCATGGGAAGAAGTATAAAGGATAGGCTTGTCATTCATCATGAGTAATTTAAAAACAAACTTCTATTAGTCACACAGATTAATTTCTTGAAGCCAATTCAGTATCATTCTTTTCTTTTTCTTTTTCATTCTTTTTTTTATTCTTTTCTGAAAGTGCTTTAACAAAAACAATTAGTTTAGGAACAAAGATGGGGGAATAGACCTGTCATTAACAACACTGCAATGGTGATTTTAAAACGTTGCAATAATATGAATGTCAAACTATAATAAAAGTGTCTGGAGGGCACCAGAATTATAATTCACATCAATATTCTCACTTATGTTCCTTTTCTTCCTTCGCACAAGCCAATTTACCTCAATGCAATCTACTATCTCTTTGGTTTCACAGTTCACAAGTAATTTATATCTATATCTATATCTATATCTATATCTATATCTATATTTATATTTATGTGCCCACATGGAAGAGCCTGACAAGCTCCCTGTGGTGTATTTGATATGCCAAATACAGCAACAATAATAGGTCTCATTCCCCTGACTCTGAAAGAACCTCCTATCGTTGGGAAAGGTGAGTAAGGAGAGGCTGCCAAAATCTCAGGGCTGGGACGAATGGGGTCGTTACTGGTGTCTGCTCGAGCAAATCGATGAACAACAGGATGACAGTGATACAATGACACAGTGATATCTATCTATCTATCTATCTATCTATCTATCTATCTATCTATCTATCTATCTATCTATCCATCCATCATGAACAACAGTAATTGATTTAAAAAACAACTTGCTGAAACAGAAGATGTCATTCTGTTTTTGTTCTTGTTTCTATATTATAAAGGGGATGGTGTCTGTAATAGGGTGCATTATCATTAGTGTCTATAAACTCCTAGAACTGTGAATTAGGACAGTGGTTCATAGGAAGGAGAAAATTATTATAGAACTTGTGTTGAAAGACATTCAGAGTTACCACTAGCTGTGGTATATTTCCTTTGATTTTTTTAAAATAAAAACATTATTTTAAGCACTATTATTTGCATTATTTTAATGGTAGTCTTCCATCCATACAGTGTTCCAACACCCCGCTTTTCACAAGAGTTTCACCCCTTCAACTTACTCCACACCATCAGAAACCTGGACCATGGTAAATTCAGTTCTAAAGGTTAAGGTTTGGTCATTGTTGGCTCTTTGTTATTTCTGTCCTATGATTTCTTACATCTCACATTTGAGACAGGTCATTCTTTATCTGCTCGTCTCAGTTTGACTTACTTGACTTAATATGATACTCTCCAGATCCATACACATGTCAGCAAACATAATAATTTCATTTTCCCTTATAGACATTATGGTTCTTACCACTTTCATTACTGTTCAACCGTTCTTGGATATTTGGGTCATTTTCAGAATTTTGCTTTTGAGAACATGGGAGAACAAATATCTTTTCTGAATAGTTTTTGGGTTCTTGGGGTAGAAGGCTAGTAGCAGTGCTGGTTCATATGGAAGCTCACGTGCTTCTAGTTTGAGAAGTGTCCATATTGTTTACAAAAGAGGTTGAAACTTCTCTTTGACATTTCCAACAGTGGTGGATAAGTGTTCCTTTTCCCCAACATCCATGTCAATACTGGTTGCTTTGCACTTTTTGATGCTTGCTTGCCAGTGTCACAGGTATGGGATGTTATCTCACGGTTATTTTGATTTGCATTCCCCTCATGATAATAATGCAGAGTTTTCCATTTATTTCTTTGTCAATTATTATCTTCTTGAAGAAGTTTCTATTCCTCTCTTCTCCCCATTTTTGGATGTGGGTGATTTTTTGTTGTTGTTGTTGTTAAGTTTTGCAAGTACTTTATTTATCTTGGAGAGTAGTACATTTTAAAATTAGTAGTGGGGATCTAGTTTCTTGCAACCTGTGGGATGTCATTTTATTCTGGTCATTTTGTGTGTGTGTGATGCACAAACATCTTATTTTGGTATAGTTCCATTATCCTTGCTTCTGTTTGCTTGGTCAATGGCTTTGAAAATGCCTCTAGATCCAATGTCACCAAGGGTACTGCCTATATTATCCTCAATATGATTTATGGATTCAGGTCTGATATAAAGAAAATAAATACATCCTCTGTTCATGGATTAGAATAAATAACATTGACAAAATGACAATACTGTCTAAAGCTATATACTATTCAATATAGTCCCTATAAAATACCCATGATGTTTTGCATAGTACAAATGCTTCTGAAATTTATGTGGAGTAATAAGCGCTCCTCAGTTGAGACAGCCAAAGCATTCCTAGGCAAAATAGAAGATGGAAAATTCTTTCCCTACTTTAAACCATTCTATGAAGTCAAAACAGCAAGATACTGTAATAAAGACAATATCTTAGATCAGTGGGATAGAATTGAATACCCAGAGACAGATTCTCTGGACGACTAATTCTCTGGACCACTAATTCTCTGGACCACAGATTCTCTGGACCACCAATCTTCAACAAAGAAGAAAAGAGTATGAAGTGGAGCAAGGAAAACTTCTTCAACAAATCGTATTGAGAAAATTGGTCAGTCATGTGTAAAACAGCAAGCTTAGATCTCTTGCTCACACCACGGACAAAAATCAATTTCCTTTGCTTTTAAAATTTCTGAGTTTATATATATTAAAATTTAATTTTAATATCACCTGGAGTGAGAGCACAGCGGGTAGGGTGTTTGCCTTGCATGTGGCCCAACCCTGGTTCGATTCCTTCGCCCCTCTCAGAGAGCCCGGCAAGCTACCGAGAGTATCCCACCTGCATTGAAGAGCCTGGCAAGCTACCCTGTGTATTCAATATGCCAAAAAACAGTAACAACAAGTCTCACAATGGAGGCCTTACTGGTGCCTGCTCGAGCAAATAGATGAGCAATGGGATTGCAGTGATTATAGCGATTTTAATATAAATAGTCTATTAATATTAATTTCACTGTTAGGCTCCTTATCTAACAGTGAAGAATCAGTAACAATTTTTCTAATGAGAAGTAAATGCTAATTAGGACATATGCTTATCTAAAATAAATCAAAGGGTCATTGGATTCAGGAAATAAATATATGATCAAATAAAATTTCTCCAGTCTACTTTATGTCATTTAGAGTATGAAATTTTAATAAAAATAATAATTTTTATGGGGAATATTTCCCAATGATTGGGAAATAGGTTGGGTAGACATAGATGAAGAGAATAGGAAGATGAAGAAGGAGGCAAAGCAAGAAAAGACAGAGCGAGAGGCAAAGGGAAGGAAGAGGAAAGCTGTCTCAGTACCAAAAAGCAATTACATTTCAAAATAGAAAATTTTGTAGGAAATTAAAAGTCTTATTGTAATGTGTATCTTATTACATGCTGAAGAAAAATTACAGTTTGTTCTGAAGTTATTGTATTAGTGTCACACCATTTTTTATTCCATTATTTCTTATTTATTTTGTCCTTAATGAGCAAGAACTCAAAATTTTTCTAACATACACCTACCAAAATGAGACTTGTTTTCTTGTCCTAATTTGAGGAGGATTTAAGAAGAATATTAAATTAGTTTATGCTTTTCTAATTAATATGATATGAACCATAAATATGTACATTAATAATCATTTTATTTCAGTTTGTATTCACTTTTACAATTCACATATAGTTTAAGCAAATACTTATAAACATGGCAAATGCTATTTCATCATTGAAATGTAATGAGTTAGATATGAAATTAATTTTAGGCAAGTTGTGACTCTATTCCCATGAGGATTTATTCTGTTTTCTCTTATTGACAAGTTCTGAATTTTAAAATGTGGACTTTTTGTTTTCTGTTATTTCTCAAATGAATTGCGTTAACAATACATGAATATCTGGGTTGTTTTTGTTTAATTCATCAGAATTCTGACAATGATAGTTGGAAATGATCACTCCGGACACACACTGAGTGATAAAAGGAGGTAATGTGATATGCATGATAGCCTTTCAGTATTTGCAAATTACAGTGCCTAAAATGGGGAGGGGGAGAGAGGAAAACAGAGAGAGAGAGAGAGAGACAGAGACAGAGAGACAGAGACAGAGAGACAGAGAGACAGAGGAAAAGTGTGTCTGCCTTGGAGGCAGATTGGGGGGCTGGGGGGACGGGGAGGAGGTAATTGGAGGCCAGGCAGGAGGGAAACTGGGGACACTGGTGGTGCAAATGTTTTCTGATGAGCGGATGGGTGTTGGAAAATTGTATGACTGAAACTCAATCATGAACAACTTTAAAACTGTATCTCACTGTCACTGTATCACTGTCATCTCGTTCATCAATTTGCTCGAGCAGCACCAGTAACATCTCCATTCGTCCCAGCCCTGAGATTTTAGCAGCCACTCCTTACTCTTTCTCAATGATTGGAGGCTCTTTCAGGGTCAGGGGAATGAGACCTGTTATTGTTATTGTATTTGGCATATCGAATACACCACGAGGAGCTTGCCAGTCTCTTCCGTGTAAAACTGTATCTCAAGATGATTTAATTAAATACTAAAACAGATAAATGTTTTTCATCAAAAAAAAGAAGTCAAGGATTGGCCTTCTTTTTATTTGTTTTTTGTTTGTTTGTTTGTTTTTTGGGTCACACCCAGCGATGCTCAGGGGTTACTCCTGGCTTTGCACTCAGGAATTACTCCTGGCGGTGCTTGGGGGACCATATGGGACGCCAGGGATCGAACCCCGGTCGGCCGCGTGCAAGGCAAACGCCCTACCCGCTGTGCTATTGCTCCGGCCCTGGCCTGTTTTTTTTATATTTTTTAATTTATTTATTTTTAATTAGAGGATCACCGTGAGGGTACAGTTACAGATTTATACACTTTTGTGCTTATACTTCCCTCATACAAAGTTCGGGAACCCATCCCTTCACCAGTGCCCATTCTCCACCACCCGTAAACCCAGCGTCCCTCCCACCCTCCCCAATCCCATCTCCCCCCCACCCCACCCTGCCACTGTGGCAAGGCATTCCCTTCTGTTCTCTCTCTCTAATTAGCTGTTGTGGTTTGCAATAAAGGTGTTGAGTGGCCGCTGTGCTCAGTCTCTAGCCCTCATTCAGCCCGCAACTCCCTTCCCCCACATGGCCTTCGACTACAATGTAGTTGGTGATCGCTTCTCTGAGTTGCCCTTTCCCCGGAACGTGAGGCCAGCCTCGAAGCCATGGAGTCAACCTCCTGGTACTTATTTCTACAGTTCTTGGGTGTTAGTCTCCCACTCTGTTATTCTATATACCATAGATGAGTGCAGTCTTTCTATGTCTGTCTCTCTCTTTCTGACTCATTTCACTCAGCATGAAACTTTTCATGCCCATCCACTTAACTACAAAATTCTTGACTTACTTTTTTCTAACAGCTGCATAGTATTCCATTGTATAGATGTACCAAAGTTTCCTCAACCAGTCATCCGTTTTGGGGCATTCGGGTTTTTTCCAGATTCTGGCTATTGTAAACAGTGCTGCGATGAACATACATGTGCAGATGTTGTTTCGATTGTACTTTTTTGCCTCTCTGGGATATATTCCCAGCAGTGGTATTGCTGGGTCAAATGGGAATTCAATATCTAATTTTTTGAGAGTCGTCCAAATTGTTTTCCAGAAGGGCTGAACCAGTCGGCATTCCCACCAGCAGTGAAGAAGGGTCCCTTTCTCCCCACATCCTCTCCAACAGCGGTTGTTTTTGTTCTTTTGGATGTGTGCTAGTCTCTGTGGTGTGAGGTGGTATCTCATGGTTGTTTTGATCTGCATCTCTCTGATGATTAGTGATGCAGAGCACTTTTTCATGTGCCTTTTGGCCATTCGTATTTCTTCCTTGGTAAAGTTTCTGTTCATTTCTTCGCCCCATTTTTTGATGGGGTTGGATGTTTTCTTCTTGTAGAGTTCAACCAGTGCTTTATATACCCTTGATATCAACCCCTTATCTGATGGGTATTGTGTAAATATCCTTTCCCATTCTGTGGATAGTCTTTGGATTCTGGTCACTGTATCTCTTGCGGTGCAGAAGCTTTTTAGTTTAATGTAGTCCCATTTGTTGATCTCTGTTTTTACTAGATTGCTTAGTTCCGTGTCACCTTTGAAGATACCTTTATCTTCAATATCGTGGAGGGTTTTGCCGACCTTGTCTTCAATGTACCTTATGGTTTGTGGTCTAATGTTGAGGTCTTTAATCCATTTTGATCTGACTTTTGTGCATGGTGTCAGGTCAAGGTCTAAACCCATTTTTTTGCATGTGGTTGTCCAGTTGTGCCAGCACCATTTGTTAAAGAGGCTTTCCTTGCTCCACTTCACATCTCTTGCTCCCTTATCAAAGATTAGATGATCATACATTTGGGGTTGTGTGTAGGGATATTCCACCCTGTTCCATTGGTCTACGGCTCTGCCTTTGTTCCAGTACCATGCTGTTTTAATTGTTACTGCTTTGTAGTAAAGTTTGAGGTTGGGGAGGGTGATGTCTCCCATCATCTTTTTCCCAAGAATTGTTTTAGCTATCCTTGGACGTTTGTTATTCCATATGAATTTTAGGATTGCTTGATCCATTTCTTTGAAGAATGTCATGGGTATACTTATAGGGATCACATTGAATCTGTATAATGCTTTAGGGAGTATTGCCATTTTGACAACATTGATTCTCCCTATCCATGAGCAGGATATATGTTTCCATTTCCTCATGTCCTCTTTGATTTCATGGAGTAGCGTTTTGTAGTTTTCTTTGTAAAGGTCTTTTACTTCCTTGGTTAAGCTGATTCCGAGGTACTTGATTTTCTGGGGCACGATTGTGAATGGGATTGCTTTTTTCATGTCCCTTTCCTCTGCCTCATTGTTTGCATAGATGAAGGCCATGGATTTTTGGGTATTGATTTTGTAGCCTGCAACTTTACTGTATAAGTCTATTGTTTCTAAGAGTTTCTTAGTAGAGGTTTTAGGCTTCTCTAGATATAGTATCATGTCGTCTGCAAATAGTGAGAGTTTGATTTCTTCCCTTCCTATCTGGATGCCCTTAATCTCTTTTTCTTGTCTAATAGCTATCGCAAGTACTTCCAGTACTATATTGAAGAGGAGTGGTGAGAGTGGGCATCCTTGTCTTGTGCCCGATCTCAGAGGAAAGGCCCTTAGTTTTTCCCCGTTGAGGATAATGCTTGCCCTGGCCTGTTTTTTAAAGTTCAGTTACATTGCATATTTTGGGAGTGTCTGTAAAATTAAGGCTAGTATTGAACTATGAAAGAAATAGGGTATACCCAGAAAAAATTGTTTCTTTAAAATTATTTTTGAGGTGATATTATGTGTTTGTAAACTTTTAAATTTTGACATTAGAGGACAAAGAACAAATGAAGTTTGTCAAGATTCATTAGAAAGGCAGTGACAGATTTTTTCTTTTTCATATGCATAAAATATGTGTCGATTTTGAATACTATTCCTAATTAAATATATGTAGGGACTGATGGAATAATACAGGCTAACGCACGTACCTGGCTGGTAGCCAACCTGAGTTTGTTACTTGATACTCCATGTCTCCTTTGCATGGGCAGGTGCAATCTTGGAGGCAGTGGAGGGCCCAGGTTATCCCAGCACGGTAGAGATTTCACAGTGAACACAGGCCCAATTGGCTAGACTTGTAGGTGTGGTCCTGGGCCACTGCTTGAGTGGCCAAAAATAAAATGAAGAAAGTAATGTGACCTTTAAATTGTGCTCAAAAATTATTATATAAATTGCATATTAGTATCTGGACTTACTTAAAAGTATTATTTTAAAACATACCAGGCACAGATTTTTTAATATTTTATTTTCTTCACTATTAATCATATATTAAAATTTAACTTTATGAGTGTGAAAAGTCAAGGAAGTATTCTTAATTTTTATTTGATTACATCCTATCCTCTTGTGTTTTATTCTAGAAAAGATAATACAATTTATGTTGTGATAAGATGATTCTAATTTTGTTGCAATATTTCAATTGTAAAGCAACACTCTTTGATGTTTTATCTATATTATAAATAATATTTTAAATTTTATTATTTAAAAAATTGCTTTTATTTTGATATTATAATTTACAGGCTGGAACAATAGCACAGTGGGTAGGTGTTTGCCTTGCATGCGGCCGGCCTGGGTTAGATTCCTTTGTCCCTCTCGGAGAGCCCAGTAAGCTACCAAGAATATCTCACCTGCACAGCAGAGCCTGGCAAGCCACCCCTGTTGTATTAGATATTCCAAAAGCAGTAACAACAAGTCTCACAATGGAGACGTTGCTGGCGCCCGCTCGAGCAAACAGATGAACAACAGGATGACAGTGACAGTGCTACAGTGATTATAATTTACAATAATATTAAACCATATTGGTGAAGAGCACTGTACCAGTTCCCTCCACTTATAATTCCAGATCCCTCTGCCATTATCCCACAGTTCCTTCCCTATTCCCCTAACCCACCTCCTCAGTTACGAGTTCTATTGATTATGTCTCAGGATTTATGTTCAACAGAGACTTTCTAATCCTTTGATTTGCTTCTTTATATTCTGTAAATGATGAAGGTTATTCTGTTTTTATGTTTTACTTTCTGACACTTAGCTTGACACCATGCAGTCCATCCAAGTTACAGAAAACTACAAAATTTCACCTGCATATATATATGTATATATGTGTGCAATTATTTATCCACTAATTTGTTATTCAACATTTGGACTTCCACATCTTGACTGCTGTAGACAGTGTTGCGATAAACATAGGTGTACATATGTCTTTTGCGTTAATGATTTTGTGTTCTTGGGGTAGATTTCTAGCTGTTGGACTGCAGGGTCTTATGCAACTTCTATTTGAGGAGTCTCCAAAGAGATTTCCAGAGAAGTTAAACCATGTAACAGTTCTACTAACAGAAAATGAGAGTTCCTTTATTACACATCCCTGACAGCACGTATTGAATCAAATCTTGGTCGGATAGACCATTTTCACTGGGGTGAGGTAATATGCATTTGTTTTGATTTATATTCTCCTGATAATTGGTGAAGATGAAATTTTTTATAAACTTTCTTAACATCATCTTCTCTCATTTTTTTATTTGTTTCACTGTTGTTGATATTTGAGAATGCTTTATATATCCTAGATAATGATCCCTTTATTTGATATATGGTGAACATTTTTTTCTTTTAATCAGTGAGATGTCTTTAGTTTAGGTCTCATTTATTTTGCAGTACAGAAGACTTAGTTTGATGTGCTGTCACTTGTCTATATCTCTTGCTAATGAGGTCACTTTGAAGACTTCTTTTTTATCTCAAAGTGTTTTTCTTTAAAAATTTTTTATTAAGCAATCATGATTTATGGTTATTCATGTTTGACTTTTAGGCACATGATGTTCCAACGCCATCCTTTCACCAGTGTCCACTTCCTTTCAACAATATCCTGTTACCTTCCCACTTCCCAGCCTGTCTCTGTGACTCACTTTTCTCCTTCCTTCCTTTCTTTTCTTTCTTTTTTTAAAGACTGTTTTGAGAGTCAAGGTCTTGGAGAATACTGCTTAGGTTTTCCAAGTTGTATTCTACAGAGGCAGATTTAATATCTTTCCGGTATTTAATCTATTTGGGATTTATCTTTGTGATGGCATGAGATAAGGGTCTACATGCTTTATTTATTCTTTGATCCTCTTTCTAGTTTGACGCGTGCCAGATAAACTTACATAATCACTTGACTATTTAGTTCACTTATACGCTGTTGTATTCCTAAACCATCTACCCACTGGACAGAGAATTTCACCTGCCTAGGTGAATGAGCATGTTACTCACCCTTCCCGCTCTAAGACTTGTGGGAGAGTGAAGCATAGAAAACAAATCATAGAAGCACTTTGGAGGAACTCACTGGACATATAAGTGCATTTTAAAGTACTATAGTAACACACCAGGGAAACTGTATCATTGTATATAGTCTATATTAATTGAGTAAAAAATAATCTCATCACAGAAAAAGGTATGGTATTCCAGAAAAGAGAGAAATGTATAAAAATATGTTCAGGTACTTTATAGAATGATTGGCTGGTGACACTGATTTTGCTGGTGATGCTGAATAGGAGAAAGGAGGACAAGGGAAAATACTGAAATGAAAGGAGATTTACTTAAAAATTCCTTACAAGGAGGGGAGTTTCTTCATATTTATGCCTCACTCTGTGACAGTAGGAATCACTACTTTATTTTTAAAATATGGAAGTCAGTAGCCAGAGGCCTGTTATGTTTTTTGCATGCCTATTATTAAACAACTATACAGGAAAAACAACATACTTTATTTCATGTAATTCTCAGAAAATTCTTAGAAAAAATATTCTTATCTGCCTTCTGCATCAAAAAGGGCAGGTTATTATTGACTTGATTCTTTGTCCCTGTCACTGAGTTTACAAGTCCAGTACGTTCTGGTTTCAGGACTCCTATTTCTCTGGAATACCTTATTGCTTTCACAGAAATCACTGAGGTGTCAGTAGGAGTCTTTAACAAGGCTTAAGCAGACTTGGGGAAAAAGGAGACTACTGCTTTATTTCAGATAATTGTGAACCCAATTTAGACACTGATAGTAGTGATAATGGAAAAAATCAGCATACAAATCAATGAAAAACATTTCAGTTACTTTAACATTCAATCAGATGCTGAGAGTACAAGAGAGTACATGACTTGAAATCATGCTAGGGTTTCTATCTCTAGAAAATGAGTTTAATTTAATGAACTCAAGCAAGATAAAACATGAAGGGAAGAATTGATGTTTGATAAATATATTTACAAGTCAAGGTGGGTTTACTTTCCTGTAGTCCTGTATACTTCCCTCATAGAAATGAAAGAGAATGAATAGCTTTGAGAATAGCTTTGAATAGTATTGAGAAATTTGAGAGGTTACTTATCTGTGAACATTGTTAGATCTTAATCATAATCTTAATCATTTGAGGCTATGTTTAACAATTGTTCAAAATGTATTTGACATTCTGGTAAATATTATAGCACAGCTTTAGATACTTTATATATAGTTGATAGGCATGTATTGAACTACATCAGATTCTTTCAAAGTCTAATAATTAATAATTTTAAGGAAAATACTGAAAACATAGTTTTTTTGATAATATAGTCACTATATATATACAGTGACTGGATAAGGTGGCTAGATTTATAATCTATTAACCATTTTACAACAAACACAAAAAGAATGACAAAAATGTTAATATAATAAATCTATATTTGTTTATGAGAGTTTTACCTCAGAACCTTAAAGATATTAAGACTTTTGGGGGCTACACCTAGCTCTTCTTGGGGCTTGCTCCTGCTCAGAGATCCCTCCTGGTAGTGCACTGGAGGCTCATATGCAGTTCTGTGGATTGAACTGGGGTCGACTGCATATAAGACAAGCATCTTACCCTCTGTGCTGTCTCTCCAGCCATGCTTAGAATTTTTAAAATTTAATTTTAGTGTATTTAATATAGGTCTTTTTATGAACATCAACCCCTTATTCATAATTTACTTGGAGATGAAGCCCTCAATCCTGTTTATGTTACCCAGCCATGGCTGGAAGAGACAGCTGTGCATTATCATCTATCTGGGCACAGATGGATCTTCAGTGAAGCATGAATACATATTGGTTTGTTGATGTATGTTTACTGCCTCCTGTTAAACTTTCAGAGAGATTCAACTCCTAAATCACTGCATCCACTTATATATAAGCAAATTACTGAAGTGAACTGGAAATTTTCTTGCTAGTGATCAAGACTCTCTAACCTGTAAGATCAGTTTATTACATTATGATTTTATTGACTGTTTTGTCCTAGTTAGCCTGTTCAGATTATGGCTAGCTCACAGTTTGATTTCATTGGCTATGGGAGTCTTGATAATTTATCTTGTCAGACTGTTGGATATCTATGAATTGTTCCAAGATCTTACATATCAAATTCCCTCACATTTGTTTTGGATGCAACCATCAAATTTGAAATATCAAGAAAAATAAAATTAAGGTATAGCCTAAAAAGAAATTCATTTAAAATATTTAAAGAAGATATCAATAATGAATATTTACTTGAAAGTATGGTAAAACAAGTTTTCTTTTTTTATATATGTGGATAGTGAAAATAGTGGTCTAAAATAATAAGCAAAACAAATATGCATGAATAGTTGAAATATTTAACTGAATCTAGAAACAAAACCAAAACTTTAATGGGGCCTTTTAGTAAATAAAATTCAATTTTTTTTTTGTTTTTGGGTCACACCTGGCAATGCACAGGGGTTACTCCTGACTCATGCACTCAATAATTACTCCTAGAGGTGCTCGGGGGACAATATGGGATGCTGGGAATTGAACCCGGGTTGGCCACATGCAAGGCAAACGCCCTACCAGCTGTGCTATCACTCTAGCCCAAATAAAATTCAATTCTTAATTACTCACCAAACCACTATATATGAAGTTCCACAACTTCACTTTTCCTTTAAAATTCAAAGATAATAAAATTGGATGAAGTTGCTGATTCAAATGTGTGCTCACTAGTGTTCACAAGCTGAGCTGTGAGTATCGTTCAATGGAAGTGTTATGTTAATAAGTGAGCTAGTTACTGAATTTATATGATTAATCTTCACTTTATAATTCCTTACAGTTGTGGAAAGTAACAAATCAGTGTCACTTTTATAGATCACTGCTACCTTTGACTATTTAAAAACTTAATTTTATTTCCCACGATTTTCAGTACTGTTAATAATAAGGTTTCTTACTTAGTTCCACTGCACACTCTCCACCACTGTCTCAGGCCTTGTCCCCGAGACCCCATCTTTCCCTCACCTCCTCCATCTCCTCCCATGGTAAGTTCGTTTATGTAGACCAGCTCTCAGATTCTGCAACCTGTGGTCATTTATGATCTCCTTATTGTGTATCTTTATGTTCCACATAGGAAAAAGGGCATTCTGTATCTGTCCTCTGTCATTCTGTATCTGTCCCTCTCCTTCTGGGACTTCACTCAGCATGTACCCTATGGTTTCATATATCCAGTGACAAATTTCATGATTTCATGTTTTTTTTGTGGCCAAATAGTATTACATGTGAATACATGGCGCAGTTTCTTATTTTTTTTTAAGTTTTATTTTAGTGAATCACTGTGAGATACAGTTACAAGCTTTCATGTTTGAGTTACAATCATACAATATTAAAACACCCCTCCTTCCACCAGTGCACATTTCCCACCACCAATCTCCCCAGTATACCCCCCCCCCATTTCCTACCCTCCCCCTGCCTCCATGGCCGACAATTTCCAACATACTCTTTGTCTACTTTGGGGCATTATGGTTTACAATACAGATACTGAGACTACATCACTTTTGGTCCTTTATATACTTTCAGCACACATCTCCCATCCCAAGTGATCCTTCCAACTATCATTTTCTTAGTAATCCCTTCTCTATTCCAGCTGCCTTCTCCCGCCTGCTCATGAGGCAGGCTTCAAACTATGGAGCAATCTTCCTGGCCCTTGTGTCTACTGTCCTTGGGTATCAGTCTCATGTTATATTATTTTATACTCCACAAATGAGTGCAGTCCTTCTATGTCTGTCCCCCTCTTTCTGACTCATTTCACTTAGCATGATACTTTCCATATCTATTCCCCTATATGTACTTTCTTTCTTTTTTTATTAGTGAATCACTGTGAGGTACAGTTACAGACTTACAAACGTCCGTGCTTGCATTTCAGTCATAAAATGGTCGAGTGTCCGTCCCTCCACCAGTGCCCATTTTCTACCACCAATGGTTCCAGCAATGGTCCCCCTCCCACCATCCTCACCCCGTACGCCTCCCCCACACCCCACCACAGTGGCAGGGCATCCTCTTTTGCTCTCTCTCTCTCCTGGTGGGTGTTGTGGTTAGCAATAGTGGTATTAAGTGGCCATCATGATCTGTCTATAGTCTGCTTTCAGGGTGCGTCTCCCATCACGAGCGGATCCTCCTAGCACCATTTACTTGGTGATCCCTCCTCTAATTGAACTGCCTTTTCCTCCAGTATATGAGCCTGGCTTCTAAGCTGTGGAGTAATCCTCCTAGTACTTATCTTTAATATTAGGTCTAGTCTCCCATTCTGTTGCTTTATATTCCACAAATGAGTGCAATCTTTCTATGTCAGTCCCTCTCTTTCTGACTCATTTCACTTAACATGATACTGTCCATGTTGATCCATCTATATGCAAATTTCATGATTCATCTTTTCTAACAGCTGCATAGTATCCCATTCTGCAGATGTTCCAAAGTTTCTTTTGCCAGTCATCTGTTCTCGGGCACTTGGGTATTTTTCAGTTTCTGGCAATTGTAAACAGTGTTGCAATGAACATACAAGTACAGTTGTCATTTCTACTATATTTTTTTGCATCTCCAGGATATATTCCCAGAAGTGGTATTGCTGAGTCAAATGAGAGCTCAATTTCTAATCTTTTGAGAATCATTCATATTGTTTTCCAAATGGCTGAATCAGTTAGCATTCCCATCAGCAGTGAAAGAGAGTGCCTTTCTCCCCACATCCATGCCAACACCGGTTGCTATTGTTCTTTTGGATGTGGGACAGTATCTGTGGTGTGAGGTGATATTTCATCGTTGTTTTGATCTGTATCTCCTTGATTAGTGATGAAGAGCATTTTTTCATGTGCCTTTTGGCCATTCGGATTTCTTTGAGAAAGTTTCTGTTCATTTCATCCCCATTTTCTGATGGGGTTCGATGTTTTCTTTTTATAGAGTTTAACCAGTGCCTTGTAAATCTTTGATATCAACCCCTTGTCATATGGGTATTGGGTGAATATCCTTTCTCATTCTGTTGATTGTCTTTGAATTCTGTTCACTGTATCTTTTGAGGTAAGAAACTTCTCAGTTTGAGGTAGTCCCATTTGTTTATCTATGTTTCCACTTGGTTGGCTAGTGGAGTGTCCTCTTTAAAGATACCTTTAACCTCAATGTCGTGGAGGGTTTTGCCGACCATTTTTTCAGTGTACCTGATGGACTCTCGTCTGATGTTGACGTCTTTAATCCATTTTCATCTGACTTTTGTGCATGGTGTTAAGTAGAGATCTGAGTCCTTTTTTTGCATGTAGCTGTACAGTTGTGCAAACACCATTTGTTAAAGAGGCTTTCCTTGCTCCTATTCACATTTCTTGCTCCCTTATCAAAGATTAGGTTATAATACATTTTGAGAATGTGTATAAGGATATTCCACCCTGTTCCATTGGTCTGTAGCTCTGTTTTTTTTTCAAGTACCATGCTGTTTTAATTATTACCGCTTTGTAGTAGAGTTTGAGGTTGGGTAAGGTGATGCCTCCCATCCTCTTTTTCCCAAGAATTGCTTTAGCTATTCGTGATTGTTTGTTTTTCCATATGAATTTCAGAAGTGTTTGTTCCATCTCTTTGAAGAATGTCATGGGTCTCCTTATGGGGTCTCATTGAATTTGTATAATGCTTTGGCGAATATTGACATTTTGTTAATGTTAATTCTTCCAATCCATGAGCAGGGGATATGTTTCCATTTCCTCATGTCCTCTTTTATTTCATGGAGTAGCATTTTATAGTTTTCTTTGTACAGGTCCTTTAATTCCTTAGTTAAGCTGATCCCAATGTACTTGATTTTCTGAGGCATGATTTTGTTTGTTTTTTTTAAATTAATAGTTTATTTTTAATTAGTGAGTCAACGTGAGGGTACAGTTACAGATTTATACATTTTTGTGCTCATATTTCTCCCTTACAAAGTTTGATAACCCATCCCTTCACCAGTGCCCATTCTCCACCACCAGTAAGCCCCAACATCCCTCCCCCCCTCCCCAGTCCCGTCTCCCCCCTCCCCACACTGCCACTATGGCAGGGTATTCCCTTTTGTTCTCTCTCTCTGATTTGGTGTTGTGGTTTGCAATAAAGGTGTTGAGTGGCCATTGTGTTCAGTGAGGCATGATTTTGAACGGGATTGCTTTTTTCATGTCACTATCTGCTCTCTCAGTATTTGCGTATAGGAAAATCATGGACTTTTTTGGTATTGATTTTATAGCCTGCAAATTTACTATACAAGTCTATTGTTTCTAGGAGCTTCTTAGTTGAGGCTTCAGGGTTCTCTAAATATAGTATCATATCATCTGCGAATAGTGAGAGCTTGATTTCTTCCTTCCCTATCTGGATGTCCTTAATATATTTTTCTTGCCTAATCGCTATCGCAGGTATTTCCAGTACTGTATTGCACAGAAGTGGTGAGAGTGTGCATCCTTGTCTTGTTCTTAGAGGGAAGGTTCTTATTTTTTCCCCATTGAGGATAATGCTTGCCATGGGTTTGTGGTAGATGGCTTTGACTATATTGAGGAAAGTTCCTTTAAAATCCATTTTGGTGAGAGTTTTCATCATAAATGGATGCTTGATCTTGTCAAATACTTTCTCTGCATCTATTGATATGACCATATTATTTTTTCTTTTCTTTTGTTGATATTGGATTATCTTGATTGATTTCCCAATGTTAAAACAACCTTGCATCCCTGGGATGAATCCCACTTGGTCGTGGCGTATGATCTTTTTGATGAGTCGTTGGATTCTATTTTCTAATATTTTATTGAGAATCTTTGCATCCATGTTCATCAGGGATATCGGCCTGTAGTTTTCTTTTTTTGTGGTGTCTTTGTTTGCTTTTGGTATTAGGGAGATATGTGTCTCATATAAACTGTTTGGGACAGTTTCTGTGTCTTCGTTTCCTGGAAAAGCTTGAGAAGAACTGGCAATAGGTCTTTAAATGTTTGGAAGAATTTGCTAGTGAATCAATCTGGACTTGGGCTTTTGTTTTTGGGAAGATTTTGATTACAGTTTTAATTTCCTTGAAATTAATAGGTCTATTCATGTATTCTAGATCTTCTTGGTTTAACTTTGGGAGATTATAGGAATCCAGAAATTTATCCATTTCTTCTAGGTTCTCTTGTTTTGTGGCATACAGACTTTCAATGTAGTCTTTGATGATCTTCTGAATTTCTTTGCTTTCTGTTGTGATATCCCCCTTTTTCTTTCTGATTCGGTTTATTAGGGTTATCTCTCTTTCTACATGAGTCTTGCTAGTCGTTTATTAATCTTGTTTATTTTCTCAAAAAAACAGCTCTTGGATGCATTGATCTTTTGAATTGTTTTTTTTTTTTGGTTTCCATGTTGTTAATTTCTGCTCTAAGTTTTGTTACTTTTTCCCTCTGTCTGGTTTGGGCTCTTTTTGTTGATCTTTTTCTAAGGTCTTGAGCTGTGAAGTCAAGTTATCTATGTGGGCTCTTTCTTCTTTCCTGAGGAATGCTTGCAGGGCTATAAATTTTCCCCTTAACACTGCTTTAGCTGCATCTCATAGGTTTTGGTAAGTTGTGTCTTTGTTCTTATTTGTTTCCAGGTATCTTTTGATTTCTTCCTTGATTCCTTTCCTGACCCACTTGTTGTTCAGCCTTGAGTTCTTTAATTTTCAGTTGTTTGGTTTGCTTCTCCGAGTCTGTGTGTGGTTAACTTCTATTTTCAGTGCATCCTGGTCTGAGAAGATAGTTGATACAATTTGTTTTCCTGATTTTGTTGAGGTATGTTTTGTGACCCAGCACATGGTATATTTTGGAAAATGTTCCTTGTGCACTGGAAAAGAATGTGTATTCTTTCTTTTTTTGGATGTGAATCCCTGTATAGATCTATTAGCTCACTCTCTTCTATTTCTTACTTTAAACCTAGTGTTTCCTTGATGAGTTTTATTCTTGTTGATCTATATAGAGGTGATAAGGCAGTATTGAAGTCCCCAACTACTATTGTGTTGCTAGCAATGTTCTTAAAATATGTCAGAAGTTGTTTTAATAGTTAGTCCCTAATTAGGTGCATATACATTTAGAAGTGTGATTTCTTCCTGCTGTACATATCCTTTGATTAGTAAAAAATGGCGTTTGCTGTCCCTTCTAATCTTTTTCAACCTGAAATCTATGTTGTCGGATACTAGTATGTCCACTCTGACTCTTTTCAGGGAGTTGTTTGCTTGAAGTTGTTGTTTTCCATCCTTTGACTTTGAGTCTGTCTTTGCTCTGACCATTCAGATGTTTTCTTGTAGGCAACGGAATGTTGGGTTCAGCTTTCAAATCCATTTTGCCGCTCTGTGTCTCTTGATTGGTGCATTTAGACCATTGATGTTGAGAGAGATTATTGTCAAGGGTTTTTGTGCCATCTTTCTGTAGGGGTTTGTGTGCTTGTAGGGGTTTTTCTTGTCTTACAGGAGCCCTTTTAGTCCTTCTTTTAAGTTTGATTTTGAGTCTATGGAGTTCCTAAGCTGTTGTTTATCTGCAAAATAGTGTATGGTTCCTTAGAGTTTGAGTGAGAGTTTAGCAGGACAGAGTATTCTTGGTGAGGCATTCATTTCATTGAGTTTTTACACTATATCCCCCCATTGTATTCAGGTTTGGAAGGTTTCCTCTGAAAGCTCTGCTGTAAATCTAAGGGGTGCTCCTTTGTATGTGATTTCCTTCTTCGACCTTGCTGCTTGCAGTATTGTGTCTCTATCCATGTCATCCATCATTCTATGACGTGTCTTGGAGTCATTTTATTAGGGTCTCTTTTAGCTGGCATCCTTTTGGCTCCTTGGATCTGGATGCCTGCATTCTCCAGCTCTGGGAACTTTTTGTCAATGATATTTTTAACTGTGGCTTTTTCATTGGGGTTGCCTCCCTGTCCTTCTGGTACTCTGATGATTCTTATGTTGCTCCTCTTGTATTCATCCCCTAGGACTCTAATTTGCCCTAGCGCTATTTTAAGGTCTTTTCTCACGGATTGTTTTTGTCTGTAAGATTTCTGCTGCTCATCTTCAAGCTCACTGATTCCGTCTTTGGCTGCAGCCATTCTGCTGTATAGGGCAGCCACTGAGTTTTTATTTCATCCACTGAACCCTTTACTTGTGACACTTCTGTTTGTAGCTTTTCTGTTTCTGCTCTCCTTTCTTCCTGTATTTTGTTGACTGATTGTTCCACTGTTTTATTCAAGTCCTCTTTTAATGTTCTGTATGTCTATTTCAATATTTCTTTGAGTTCATTGAACATTTTCAACCTTTCATTTCTGAATTCCTTATCGGAGAGATCGTGTTTGTGCCCCTGTCTGGGCTTCTGGACCTTTTTCTTCATCTTCCCCTCGGGGTGGGGATTTGCACTGTTTGTTCATGTTGTGGTGGTAGTATGGAGGTGGGACCCTCCAGTTCAGTATCAGTTTTCCCTCTTGGTGCGATTAGGGATTCTGGGTGAGCTCGGTCTATGGTGGTCGCCTTTTCCCCTTCAGGAGTTGCAGCTTCCTCTCAGGTGCTCCTCTGTGGCTTATGTGAGGCCTCTAGTGAAGCTTCAGGGGAGTTGTACGTGGGACTTGCACAGGTTCTTGTTTCTACGGGTATTATGGTGCAATTGGGATAAACTAGGAGACTTGTGACTTAGACTTATGGCCTATTGTCTTTGAAATGGCCAGGATACTCTCCCCTAATTACATGATGGAGGTGGAGATATGTGTCCAAAGTGCTGGGAAGGGGAAAATAACTGCGGCCAAGTGAGCAGCCCCTGACCCCACAGGAGGCCACGCCCACTGCCTCAGAGGCCACACCCCTGGCTTAGAGGCCTGGACATGGCAGCTCGCTGGGTCTGTGGGGCTAGGAGAGCTGGAAATGGTTGTGGAGAGCTGGAGGGTGCTGGGGTCTGGTGGTGGCCACAGGGCGTGAGAGCTCACCTGTCTCTGGATCTGTTCCTCCAACCCACCTACAGAACAAGCCAGTGCGCTGGGCCACAGGGCTAGGGGATGGCACAGTTTCTTTACTGTTCTCAGACACTTGGGTTGTCTCCAGATGTTTGATATTGTAACGAGTGCTGCAATGAACAAGGCAGTGCAAATGTCTTTTCTAAGTAGAGTTTTGGGCCCTTGGGATAGATACCAATAAGTGGAATTTCTTATTGATATGAAAATTAATTTTTTTCCATAAATATCCATGTTGTTTTTCAAAGCGGTTGAGGCAGTGGACATTCCCACCAGCAGTGGACAAACCTTCCTTTTGGGGGGAGGAGGGACCCACACCAGACAGAGCTCAGGGCATACTCCTGGGATCTCTCCTAACAGGCTCAGAGAACCACATAAGGTGCCAGGGATCAAATTTGTGCAAGACAAATGCCCTGCCTATTGTGGTATCTCTCCATCCCCTGGGTTCCTGTTTTCTCACATCCATGCCAATCTGTTATTTTTTCTTTTTTGCTTTTTTTTTTTTTTTTTTGCTTTTTGGGTCACACCTGGCGATGCACAGGGGTTACTCCTGGCTTTGCACTCAGGAATTACCCCTGGCCGCGCTCAGGGGACCATATGGGATGCTGGGATTTGAACCCGGGTCGGCCGTGTGCAAGGCAAACGCCCCACCCGCTGTGCTATTTTTTCTTTTTGATATCACTTTTTTTCTTTTTGATATCACTATTTTTTCTTTTTGATATCCCTATTTTTTCTTTTTGATATCACTTGTGAAGTAGTATCTCTTTGATGTTTTGATTTGCATTTCCCTGGTGGCAGTGCTGAAGAGCATTTTTTCATATCCTTATTGGCCATTTATACATCTTTTTTGACGGAGTTTCTGTTCTTTTTCTCCCCATTTTGGATGGTTTTGGTCGTTCTGTTTGTTAAGTTTTGCTAGTGCTTTATTGAAATGTCTCCAGATTTAATGTCATAAAGAGTTCTTCCTGTGGTTTCTTCAACATAATTTATGGATTTCGGTCTCATATTGAGGTATTTGGTCCTTGAATTGATTTTTGTGTGATATGAGGGTCTGAGTTCATTTTTTTCACATGATCAGTTCTCCTAGCCACATTTGCTTAAAAAGGTTTCTTCAATTCATACTTTCAACTTCTTTGTAAAATGAGATAACATTATGCTTAAGGACCTATTCTGGGACTCTCAATTCTACTTCATGATCTGAGACTCTTTATTCCAATATCATACTGTTTTGATTACTGCAGTTTTATAATACAATTTATTGTATCCATTGCAAGTTCAATTTATTGGAAACCGAAACAGGAGGCCTAGTCAAAACTTAAAGTTAGCTGTGGCCTGTCATGGCTGCAGTCTGGCTCTAGGTCTGGCTTTAGGTACCTAACAGTCCCAGAAAATCACTGTGTGTAACTCTAAAATCAAAGAAATTAAACATTTTAAAGTTATGTCCAAGAACAGTAAACATCACAGTTGTCAGAGATCAGTGGGCTAAGCATTGAGTAAGTGAAGCTGAGGGAATTCCTGCACCCTCATAAGTTTTATATTTTAGAGAAATTTAGGTTCACATGAAAAATGAACAAAAAATAGATAAAGTTCTAAGTATATGCCTACACTCTCACACCCACAGTACCAGTATCTGAACGAAGGATATACATTTGTTACAACTAATGAATCTATAATGATACATTGTGATCTCTGAAAATCCCATTATTTACCCTGGGGTTCATTCTTCATTTTGAAACTTTTTATGGGTTTTATCAAGTACACAAAAATTGGACCTGCCTTTGCAGTATTGCAGAGAATCATTTCACTGCCTTAAAAATCCTCTGTTCAGGGTCAGAGATGTTGTACAGGAGGTAGGCCTTCTATGTGACCACTTCCCTCAGCCCTGTTTTGACCCTCAGCACCACATATGGTGCCCTGTGGAGAGCAGGGTTCAGTCCTGAGCACATAGTGAGGAATAGTCATTGAGAACTATGGATGAAATCATAGATATTTGAATCAAAGTTTATATTTTTACTTGTGTGGGAATGTTTTTTCAAATACTGATATGATTACTTTGTGTGTGTTTGTGTGTGTGTGTGTGTGTGTGTTGCTTGGGCCAAACCTGGTGATGTTTAGGAGTTACTCCTGCCTCTGTACTCATTACTTACTCTTGGTGGTGCTCAGGGGATCATATGGGATGCCAAGGGTCAAATCCTGGTCAGCCACTTGGCAGGCCAATACCCTACCTAGTGTCCTATCACTTGGACCAATGTGATGATTTTAAACATTGTTCAGGTGTGAAAGACTTTCTAGGTCCCAATCTCTGTAGTCTTTTCTGTAGTTCTGACTAATTCCGCCAAAGGACGTTTAGTTCATCTCTTCCCTTTCAAGTCACTCTAACTCAGGAATTGTTTCTATTGTCTTTATACTTGAGTGAGCATGAAATTCCTTTGCTAAGTATTTCTGTTTGATTTTTTTTCAAAAGCTTTTGCTAGGCTTACAGCTCAAAATAAAAAGCATAGGATGATTGATATCAACACAGCCACTCTTACAATCTATTTGTAACTGATATATACATCTTCAGAACTCTCCCCAGCCTTTCAGATCTTTATGTATACATGAAGAGACAGAAGCCTGGAATGCTTGCTGATGGGGCCATGTTCTTTTAGGTCTCACTGAAATGGCAAACTTCGGCTCTACTGCTCTCTGAATTTGGACAATGTTGTGTGTTTGCTTCCACAGAGCATACATCATCACAGATTTCATGGGCTTACGAAATGAAAATTTCATGAAAATAGCTGCAGTGGGGACCTGGATGGGCGACTTTGTGACCGCGTGGATGGTAAGAACTTTTGATTTCACCCCTTTCAAACATCTCATGGAGGATACTGTGTAGCATCAGGTAGGCAGAGTTCTACTCTTGTGATTTTAAGGGATGTTCAGGCAACTCCATAGTTTACGCTGTGGTATTTCTAAAGTTCTTCTTACCTTCATAGTTTCTCCAAAATCTATTATTGCATTTTATAGTGTCTCCTAGGTAATCTGGTAACTTTTCTTTTAACATTTTTTAAGACATTTAATGTACCATGCGTTATTACTCCAATACTTTCAGTTCTTCATAGAGCTGATTGAAAATAAATAATGTAAAAGTTTCCACCCAATGATTTGAAAAGTCACTTAACTTTCTGGTGCTTTCATTTATTTTTTTCCTTTCTGTAAATTAACAGAGTAGTCAGAGACCCTTTCTGCTTATGTTGCAAGAAAGACTGACCTTTCCCCAATATATAGGTAGAAATGCTAATGAAACACATTCTTCTTATTTAAAAATACAGTCATACAGGGAGGATTCCCGGACCACATCAGTTTTATTGCCATTTCTATTTACTGATGAAGCAGTACATTTTTGTATTAATATTTATATGTCAATTTATGTGCTCATTTAAAACATTAAAAAGAATGTTTTTTCTTGTAAGATGAGTCTAAGGTAGCTTTGACCTTCATTTATCTATAGATTTATCATCATGAAATGAATATCAATGACCAAATGACTGTCACGGAAAGCAAGTGACTGTTTACATTTCCAACCAAAGTATGCTTTGTTATGTGATTTTGAAATGGAGAAATTTACTTTTCAAAAACAATTCAAAAACGTCCCATAGTTTTAGACACATATTGCAAGTGTGAGTGAGATCCACGAACTAGACTGACCTTAAGCAGTCTGACGAATACTTTGGTTCTCTCTCTATTGCGCATCAAACTCTGTCAAGCTAAATTTTATATATCTCCCTGATTGTGTGTGTGTCTTTTATGTATTGAAAGGGCAGAGAAAATAAGCATAGTTGCTTCATCATAAAATAATGTGCTAGGTACTTAACTATTAATATTATCTGTATTTTGGTTTGACTGTGTGATCAGGAGTGATCCCTGAGTTCAGAACCAGGGGTAAGCCCCGAGCATTGTTGGGTGTGACCCAAAGTTATCATTATATGACTTTGACATATGTCCAGGATTGTCTGTGGGAATCTGATATATATCTGGAAATTATCGGCAAAATTTGTACCCTGAAGCAATGTAATATGCATATAAACCATTTCGTTTGTTAGTATTTCGTTTGTTAACTGACTTTACATTGTCAGGAATCTATGTGTCAAACCAGTGCCTGATGGCTTCCGCCATGCTTTGCCGACCTCTCAGTAATCAAGTGCCCATACATTTCTCCATACCCTTAGTAAGAAGCTTAGGAGTCTTGGCAGTTCTGTAGCAATGTTTTCCAATTTTATCTTTTTACCTCGGGTGACAGAAGTCATAGACTCTTCTGAGGTTTAAGTGGCAGTGGATATGCAAACATTTGCAGTGATCCTGTCTTCTATTCTCTTTTATATCACAGGGAAAAATTATTTCCTCTTAGAAATACCTCCTGCTCTAGTGCTTATTTCTAACAACAGTAGGTGCAATGTGCTTCATGAGAGTGATGTCATTAGCCTTGGCCTACAGAAAAGAATTCTACTCTTGGGGCTGGATCGATAGCACAGCGGGTAGGGCGTTTGCCTAGCATGCGGCCGACTCGGGTTTGATTCCCAGCATCCCATATGGTCTCCTGAGCACTGCCAGTAGTAATTCCTGAGTGCATGATCCAGGAGTAACCCCTGTGCATCGCTGGGTCTGACCCAAAAAGCCAAAAAAAAAAGAAAGAAGAGAATTCTACTCTTAAGGTCATAATGTCATAATAAAGCATCTTTTAATCAGAAAATCACATACTATGTATTTAACTCTAAGAAATAGTTACATTTTGTTGGCTTTGTCATAGTCCCAGGATTATTTTTAGGAATTTGTATATGTATAGCACTCCTGGAGACATATTGTTACTGTTTTTGGCATATTGAATATGCCATGAGTAGCTTGCCAGGCTCTGCTGTGTGGGCGGGATACTCTTGGTAGCCTGCCGGGCTCTCCGAGAGGTATGTATATATCTGTTACTGTATTTTGGATATGAATATGCCATGGGAGCTTGCAGGCTCTCCCAAGTGGGAAATAGACTCTCGGTAGCTTGTCAGGTTCTCCAAGAGGGAGAACTAGGCTATTAGATGTTGTGGCCACATTGTGGCTGCGCACTTCCAGGGGCTTGGTTTTATAGTCTCTGGATGTTGGCTATTGATTGGATTACACGATGCTGGAGGCAGTCTCTGGGTGTGACTGCCTAGCTACTGGAAAATGGAGGATCTGGGTGGAAGAGGCCCAGTAACAATAGTCTCATTCCCCTGACCCTGAAAAAGCCTCCAATTATTGGGAAAGACAAGTAAGGAGAAGCTGCTAAAATCTCAAGGCTAACTGTAATAGAGATGTTACTGGTGCCTGCTCAAGTAAATCGATGGACAACAGGATAACAGTAATACAGTGATATCACTCCTGGAAAAATTTCCTTCATGAAGCAATACTATGTACACAGGAAATAACTTAGTTTTCCAACTCACTTCATTTGAAAATGCCTTTACATTTATAAGGATAGACTTTGTGGATGGATTATAAAGGAAATAAAAATAAATTTGACTAATTTTATTAAAGCTGTATCAAGGAAATTATTTTTCAAAGCTTTTTTTTTTAATATCCTACTCTTGGTGCCAGAACTAGTATAGCAGTTATAGAACATGCCTTACACGCAGTTAACTTGGGTTCGATCCTCACACGACTTACCATCCCCTGGGCACCACCAGGAACTATTCCTGAGTTCAGAGCCAGGAATAAGCCCTGAGTGCCCACAGGCTATGGCCCTCAAGACAAAATAAAATAAAAATATCTTATTTTTCTATCTTATCTGTACCCACTTTGTTGTTGTTGCTTGTTTGGGGGCCATACCAGGCAGTGTTGGTGGATTACTCCTGGCTGTGTCCTAAGGGATTAGTCCTGGTGGTGCTGTGATTGATGCCGGTCAATCTCGTAAGGCAAACACCTTACTTTGTACTGTGTTTCAGGCCCCATTTGTGCCTATTTATGTGACATAAATTATCTCTCTGAATGTCTGCGTGGCAAAATTCTTCTTGCTTTTTGAACATTTTCTATATTTTTAAAGATGTAATAATTAAAATGTATGTGTGCTACTATATGTTTTTCAAAAAAACCTGCTTGATTATGAGGCAAAACTTTCTTGTTTACCTGACTGCAAGCCTTTTGAAAGGAGATGTAGAGCCAGTCATCTCAAAATTATATTACTATCCTCCAAGATAATAACAAGTATTAAGATGTTTGGGTCTGGAGGAATGGTACAGTGGATATAGCACTTGCTTTGTATGTGCCTGACGCAGATTGGGTCCCTGGCACCCCATAGAGTTCCCCGAACTCTGTACAGAACCAGAAGCAACGCCTGAGCATTGCTAAGTGTGAACCAAAACAACAGAAGAGAGATGCTCAAGAAATATTTAAAGAGCATGTAGATACGCAATGAGAAACTGAGGTGCTGAGTTACGTGTCTGTCTCCTTGCTCTGCTTGTGACACTGCTATAAAATGGGGATTCTTGGACATAAAAAGTTTCAAGGGAGGCTGTTATTCATCTGCCCACTAATAAGGTTCTGCACTGGTTCCTGCTCAACATGTATCTGTAACCAGGATATATGCTTGTGAGGATCCTTGAATGGAAGTAACAGATGTTTTACAAAATTCTCCCTGAATGGTGATGTAACTTTTGAGTATATAAGACATTCCTTGGTAAAGCAGATTGAACGTTTCACATCCTGCTAAAGTGGTCTTTAAAAAGTCATTATTACTGTTAGTTGTGTGGTTCTGCTCCAGGCTCCAGCTCGGGAGGAGTCTGGTTCAGATCTATCCTTCCATCCACTTAAGCAGAGCTACTGCCACATAAAATAGAAAATTGGTTAACATTCAGTTGGCGGTGGCAGAGAGAATTAAAGAGTGGGGTGTACTTGAAAATAAATTATAGCATTCTGGATTTAGTATTTATTCAAAAATCTGGAACAGAATAGTGTAAGAAAATCGTATCTATTATTTGATAATAAAATATTCCTTCTAGAGAAAAAATGAATATATGGAATCATTTTAAATAATTTAAATATCAGTGGAAAAGAAATAATTAGAAAATTGACATTAATCATAATATCAAAACTCAAATTCAGACGAAATAACTTCCTGGATATTATGTCAATGATATTTCAGGGTATTGTTCATTGACAAACAGCATTTTTAGACTAGTACACAAATTTCTGGAAAGTATATAAAAGAAAAATTTAAGTGAGCAGACTCCAGATTTTTTAAACAAAAACAACTTACATAATCAACAACTTTCCTTAAAGTGTGCAACAACCATGAAATGACAGTTCAAAAAACAACTAAATTTGGAATATATAATATATAAATTTAGTTGTTTTTTGAACTGTCATATATACATTATACATAATGTATATAATCTAAATTTAGTTGTTTTTTGAACTGTCATATATACATTATACGTAATGTATATATAATCCAAATTTAGTTGTGCTCTTTTTGGCCTGTTCTTTCTTAGAGTTGGTTAATTAATTCAGTGTATTTTCTTAATTAATTAATGGCATTTTTATATGTGTATGTTGTTTGTTGTATTTTACGTAGTGAAGCTAAAACTCCATACTACTTAGTATAATAGAGCTCTACAATTTTTGAGAGTAATCCTAAGAGAGTATGTCTCAGCATCTTGGGGGCAAATGATTTATTGAGGAAGGCCTCAAGGGAAATCTATAGGGAGATGAGAGTGACGGGGAGGGGACAGGCTATGGCAGGAATGTGCTCCCACGACGTTAGTACCTACCTCTGGGTAAATCCACTGGGTACCTGTTAACTTCTTGGTGGGAAAGGAGTAAGTCCAGCAGAGGGCAGAGGTCTAGGGAGGGCACCGACATTGATTACTACCCAGACAAAACCCATACCTGATAGAGCCCATTGTCAGTTTATTTGATGATTTGATTGAAACAAAGAATATGGGAGAAGTTAATATTTACATTTCCTTTTTACTCATTAGAAAATATAAGGAAAACCAAATATGGGCTTTTGCATGTATAAATATTTTAAGATATCTATAAATATTTTAGCATCGTGTTTCATGTTCCTTCAAAATAATAACTTCTCACTAAAAAATTAATAAGACAGGAAAGTCTAACTTATATTTTCAGATAATATAATGATGATAGTCTTAATTTTCAGGATTCCTAGATTTTTAATATATTAATGGAATGTGATGTGAAACAAGAATGTTTTCTAGCATGTTTAGCATGTTTAAGAATAGAAGCACAAATTCTTCCTCTGCAATAATTCTTCTAAATTCGTTATATCTTAGAAATTCCATAATACTTTATAGGTATATTATATGTGATTTATATTCATTTATTAAACATTTATGAAATATGTTACTCTAAATCTGAAAGGCACCTAGGGAAAATATCTTGAATTTATCTGTATGAAAGATGTTAATGACATCTCTCATAGATATTCCTATTAAGGGCAGGATATGTTCACTTTTTATCCTTCCTATTCCCAGTTTAGTTTTTGCATTTTTAAATTCAATTATATTTTATTTATATTTCTTGGCATTTTCTCAAGGCATGTACCCTTTTATGTAAACATTCATTTTAATGCTTTTACTGACATAGTGTTCTATACCTTTAAATTATCTATCAATCATTTGTCTGAAGAAATTTAAATTAAAACCAAGGAGGAATTTTATATTTTTTAATAGTGAAAGTCAATAACATAAGAGTAGGGGGATGACTCGGACTGAAGAGATTGTCCAGCAGGTGGGGTGCTTGCCTCTCACACAGCCAACCTGGATTTGATCTCTGGCACCCCATATTGCCCCCTTGAGCTCATCTAGGAGTTACCATTGAGCTCCAAAGACAGGAGTAGGCCCTGAGCACTGCCAGGTGTGGCCACAGAACAAAAGCACAGTGAAAACAAACAAAATCAGTGGTGAATCAAAATATAGGCATTAAGTTTGAAGTAAGTTTTTCTCAAGGAAGGCACCTTGAGAAATTGATGATGCTGACACTGATGGTGAGTTTGGAGTTAGAGAATTATTATTTATGATCAAATGACATTATTAACAATATTGTAAATTTCATATCTAAATAAAAGTTAGGAAACTATGTTGAATTGTATTTACAGAAAAAGAGGGCTGGAGCGATAGCACAGTGGGCAGGGCATTTGCCTTGCACACGGCTGACCCAGGTTTGACTCCTCCAGCCCTCTCAGAGAGCCTGGCAAACTACCAAGAGTATCTTGCCTGAATAGCGAGCTACCTGGCAAGCTCCCCGTGGCATAGTTGATACGCCAAAAACAGTAACAAGAAGTCTCACAATGGAGACTTCTGGTGCCTGCATGAGCAAATCTATGGGATGACAGTGACAGTGATACTTTATCTAATAGCCTATAAATACATGGGTAAATACTCTATTTTCACCTATGATCCATACCCTTGCAGATGCAAAGTTATAGTTCCTCACATTCTAACCACACTCTTGTTCTTAAGCTTTAGAAAACTTAACTATTTCTATTCCTTTGGCAGCTATAGCATGTTTGATAGCATGTTATTTCTAGGACTAGAAGAAAGTTAAAAAAACGGTTTTATCTATTATACTATTATACTGCTTTGGAAGGCAAAATGGAGCGATAGCACAGTGGCTATGGCATTTGCCTTGCACTCGGCCAACCTAGGTTCGATTCCTCCGTCGGAGAGTCCGGCAAGCTACTGAAAATATCCCATCCGCATGGCAGAGCCTGGCAAGCTACCTGTGGCATATTTGATATGCCAAAAACAGTAACAAGTCTCACAAGAGATGTTACTGGTGCCCGTTCGAGCAAATCAATGAACAATGGGACGACAGTGATGGAGTGATACAGTGATACTATTATACTATTATTGGGATCTGCGATTACTTAAGCACTATGTGTTTTCTTTGTGTGAAATTGCTATCCTTTAGCAATTTTTTGTCCAAGGATTTTCAGTGCACCAAAGATTTTTATATTCATAATGTATGTGAGATTTATAATAGAATATAAACATAAGAATAAATTGATAACTGTAAGTTCCTAGTGCTTAGACTTTGTCATTTCTTTCTAAGAAACACCACAATTTGAACCAGAGACGTAATACAGGGGGTAAGATGCTTGCTTTGTTTGTGGCTGACCTTGAATGATTCTCAACATTGCACGGTCCTCTGAGCACCCCTCACTCCCCCCATAAAAACACCACATCCTGTTATAAGACATTAAAACATTTGTGGGGAGAGAAAATATTTTGATAATGAATGATAATTAGTAGAATCCTTCTTTGTTCTTATATATCTGAAGCACTGTAGCACTGCTGTCCTGTTGTTCATCATTTGCTCAAGCGGGCACCAGTAATGTTTCCATTGTGAGACTTGTTGTTACTGTTTTTGGCAAACTGAATATGCCACGAGTAGCTTGCCAGGCTCTGCAGTGAGGACAGGATACTCTCGATAGCTTGCCAGGCTCTCTGAGAGGGATGGAAGAATTGAACCCAGGTTGGCCGCATGCAAAACAAATCTCTACCCCCTGTGCTATCGCTCCAGCCCTTACAATTTAATAGAGCTGTAAAATATTTCTTCAAAGATGATTTAAAGTTATTTTTTCTAGTATATAGAAATAATGCATTTCATTCATATTAAAATTTTTGGTATACTTTATCTTTTTAGCTATACACACCTTTAAGATAGTTTGCTTTTGTGTTTTTTTTTTCTGAAATCACTGATCTCTTCAATAGATTTTAACTGGAGATCAGTATATGCATATTTAGTTTTTATGTCACATCCCAAACTACTCCAAATTCCAAATTTCTTCTGGCTCTCTGCTCACAGGTTCTTCCTGATAATGTGTGAATGACCATGAAGTTCCAGGGACTGAAAACAGATGACATGCACCGCCCACTTTTCAATTGAAAAGCTCTCTTTTCAACCCCATAATATTTTGAGATAATAGTTTTCCTAGTGTCAAAGTACATGGGAAACTCAGAATGTAGTTTACTAATTGATGGTTGTATACATTTATTTAGTAGTGTTTAACCCCAGTATTTCCTTAGATATCATCATTTTTTTCCTCCATTCAAATAACAATTTTTCACATGTAAAATTTGTCAATATGTAGTATTTATGTATCACTTTAGAATGTGTTATTAAATTTTGATCCTGCGAAGTATGGATCTTTAATAGTCCAAGATCTTTCTAAGGGTCTTACTCATTTATTAATCTAGTCACTTAATAAATATATATTAAGTGCCAATGGAATAGGTATTTACTTAGAATGCATTAGTATGTAAAATGGAGTAACACTATCATTGTGTTTAAAGTAAGCTTCCTCTTACTAGTGGGCCCTCCTTAATCCTTTGCTCTGCGAGATGCATCACAACACCAATAAATCACAAGATTTATCGGTGTTCTTTTTGGCTTACTCATATATTTTCAACTTTCAGTAGTCTGCGTCATCATGTTGTGGTGGAGATTCAGTGAGTGGCAGAGGCTTTCTTTGTTAAACTTGCATGAATAATGCATCCTGGACTTGCAGACTGAAATGCCCTAAGGGCTGGGTCAATCTAGTAAAGAGTGAAGCTTTTACTTGTATGAGATAAAATGAGTGTATTCCGGGGCAATAGGATCTGTTTTGAAGCAGGAAACATTGTCTACAAAGAGCAGTAAAATTAAGCTCAGGACCTGGAGGATGTCTTGAAAGGCTGGGAACGTGCCTTGCATGTTAGAGACCCAGGTTCTGTCCCGAGCACTGCATGGTCCTTAGGTACCACCAGGAGTGTCACCCACACAGAGTCAGCTGTTTTCCCTGAGCACTGCCGGATGAGACCAAATTCCAGCTTGATAAAATAAATTAAAAACATGATAATGTTAGAAATGCAGGGTAAGATACCACTTCAGCAAAAGTTCTTCCCACTACTCATCTGCTTCCTGCTAACAAGTCAGAGGCTAACATGTGACAGAAATAGTGGAAGGTCAAAGATTAGCATTTGGAGTGAATTTTGGACAAGTAAAATCTTTATCATATACAAATATATATGATTTTCAGCCTCAAAAGAGTTGGTTTAATTCAGAGAACATTTTCATAGTAACACCTTTCTAAGTGTTAATGAAATGCATGTAATCGTGGTCAGGATAGCTATTACTAGCATGGTAAACAGAAAAGCTAAAGCTCATCTGGTATTTGTTTTGGGCTTGCCATCAGGAAATGGTGTGCAGATGGTTATTTCATGAATATGCAACATAGAATTATTATTATTAATAATATTACTATTATTATTATTACATTTTTGTGGCTTCTTTTGTTTGGGGGCAGAACTCAGTGACACCCAGTGCTTACTCCTGGCTCCATACTTTGGGATCACTCCTGGTGGTACTCTCAGAGGACCATATGGCGGGTCAGGGTTTCAAACACAGGCTGACTAGATGGAAAGGAAGTGCGTTTCCTACTACTAACTCTCCATGGTAACATTGGATGAATACAAATATTAGTAAGTACTTGTCTTTATAAAGCTCATAGATTCTATAAGGTATAGTGAACCAGGGTGTTTAGTTGGTTGTAGCACTGTAGCACTGTCTTCCCGTTGTTCATCGGTTTGCTCAAGTGGGCACCATTAACGTCTCCATTGTGAGATTTGTTACTGTTTTTGGCATATTGAATACACCACGAGTAGCTTGCCAGGCTCTGCTGTGTGCGCGAGATAGTCTCGGTAGCTTGCCAGGCTCTCCCAGAGGGACGGAGGAATCGAACCCAGGTGAGTCGCCTGCAAGGCAAATGCCCTCCCGCTGTGCTCCAGCCCGTTTAGTTGGTTACCCCAATCAATTTTCATCTTAATTCCATAAGATGGTGTTCCCAAATTTCCCTTTTCCCAAATCACCGGTGAGCATAAAAGATCACTTATTTCTATGTCCCCAGCCTACAGATGGTACTTACTTTGGACAGCAGCTAGAGCATTGCGGTTTTTAAATGGCTCCCAGGGACACTAATTTGAGGCAAGTTTGGGACCATATCTCTAAACTGATTGTATAAATTTTGGAATGGGATTATTTTTATTTATGCCATGTGGTTGCAACCATTTAATATTAAAGCTGTAGGGAAAGTAAAGGAAGGAATCTTTTAGTGCTGATAGAATAATATACAACAGAAACAGGGATGAATACCAAGGAATAGAGGCCGAATTCTTTGCTAAGGTACAGCATCCCAGGGGCCCAAGTATTATTTTAGGAAATTTAAAGACTAAATGAAATTTACAGAGCCTTTAAAAGTTTATTTGAAATTGTTTTTCGGGGAGGAGGGGAGACAGGACAGGAACACCTGGCTATGCTCAGGGTTTATTCCTTATTTTTTACTCAGGGATCACACCTGGCAGCTGTTGGGAATGAAATGTGGTGCTAGGAATCAAATAAGGCAAGAAATTTCCCCATTAGTAATTACAAAATATTTCTCTGGACCCTGATTTGGAAGTCTTACAAAATAACTTCTACTGTGATTTCCTTCTGATAAAAGGATAAATTTAGTGGACTCCACTAAAGGAATCACCTTGCTGAAAAACTGGCCAATATCAAAGTACCTAGTCTTTGGCTCAGATTATTAAAGTTTTTCTATAAAGATATCAAGCAAGCTTCTTGCTACCTTTTGGCACCCCAGACAATAAAAATTAAAGTCAGGGGCCAATGAGACAGTAAGTCTGGTGAAGTACTTGCCTTGCGTGTGGCGGACTTGTGTGGATCCCCAGTGTCCATTTGGTCCCCTGAGAAAGGCCAGGAGTAATTTCTGAGTGCAGAGGCAAGTGTAACCCCTAAAGCATCGCTGGGGGTGGCCCCCAAACCAAAAATTAAAGAAATGAATTACAATCAAGCCATAATTTGGTTATCTGCATAAAATTCCTTTAGATTCAATCTCCCACTGGAATCAGATGCCCCAAGTTTGCCATTTGATAACATCCTTGTGAAACAATAGTAAATATTGTTGCTGTTTCTCATACAGTGTGTTGCTTTTTGTGATTATTAATAGAATATGGCCTGAGGACACAATGAATAAATCATGAGAGATTATAACTATATTGTTAATATTACTTAATTTAAAATTTTTTGTTTCATAATAAAAACATCTTAAAATGGAGTTTGCAGTTTTTATTTTGTTAATGAGAACTTTTAACTAAATTTAACATATTTTTATGTGTTTTATTTTCATTCCTACAACACTGCTAAACATGAACTAATGCATTCACTATTTTACGTAATGAAAAATCAAGTTAGAGCTTTATTGAGCTCAAATTTTAAGGGTCACTCTAAATTGCAAACATATCCGATGTTAAGTTTATTTCCATTTCCAAATCTGGAAATTTACTAGAATTTCCCTGATTTGTAATTATTATTAATAATAAATAAATTTGTGACAGAAATTCGCAACCAAATTTTACATCTTTTAAGAAATATTTATGCTTAAGGTATAGTTTTCAAAAAAAATTGCAAGACTGTGTTAAGTGAGTAAATAATATCCCTAAGGCAGTGAATGAAAAGTAGTGATGGAAAACACTGTTCTTTCAAATACAATCTTGACAAAGGAAACAATTTGAACTTCTAAGATCCATAAAACGTGGCTTCATTACTTTCACTTCTGATAAGCCTATGTTCCAAATAGTACTAGTCTTCCTTTATGAGGACAAAATAAGACCCTAGCTTAAATATTTGTTGTTTATTTATTTTAAAACAGTGTAATATTTAAATATTTAAATAGTGTAATACAGTGTCATAATTTTATACTTGTAGTTTTGCTACACTATGCCCATAACCACAGTGCCAGGATCTCTCTACCAAGTTCCCTCAACATCACCTCCTCCTCCTCTACCCAACACATTCACACCACAGTTTTATTGACAATGTCTTGGGATTATTGCCATTGGTGATTGCATGTATTCTTTTTTTTTCTTTTTGGGTCACACCGAGATGCTCAGGGGTTACTCCTGGTTCTGTGCTCAGGAATTACTCCTGGGGCTGCTCGGGGGACCATATGGGATTCTGGGGATTGAACCCGGGTCGGCCGCGTGCAAGGCGAATGCCCTACCTGCTGTACTATTGCTCTGGCCCCTGATTCCATGTATCCTTATCAATTTAAATAGTTTTAATCCATTTCTAAATTTATATAGTCCAAATCACATACTTTATTAAAGTATTAATAAAATAAGATTTAATAAAATATTAAACATTGTCTTTTCTCTAATGTGGATTACATACCCCAACAAAAAACAGCATGAAAGAGAGCAAATTAGGACCAAGTATGCTATTTGAAGAGCAAACTTGGAAGTTAGGTGAGAAAAAATGAGATTATCCTAGTCAAGGATAACTATCAGCAGCCTCTTGTTATATTTCCCTCTTATTCGGTGTTATTTTTACAGTAGTTCATTGACTAGTCTATGACAGTAAAGCCTGAAGTCAATTAAGGTGTGACTATATAAAAATCAACAGCAGGACAAGGGGAAATCATATGGTATGATAAGTACAGATTTTAATTCAGATGTTTGGAGAAAAGATTTGCACAAATAACAATAACTTTTGATGTGAAGTAGTTTTTGACAGATGCTCAGATCCCTAATATTTAAGCACTGGTAGATTTGTCAACATAAACCAAGATAAAGTCTTAAGGAATTAAGCAAAATCCATGGTTAAAACTGCAGTTTGACATATCTTGAATATGTTTGACAATACTCTACCCCAGATTTCATTAATTTTTTTTAGGTATAGAGATTTTTAAGAAAGGTTGTAATCTTTTATTCTTTTATTTAAATTTAATATTTGATTATCATGGCATCTTAAAATTAATCAAAATTTGAGTTTTAAGCATCTAGTATAGGGTGTTTTCGTAAAAGTTGAAAATAGCAAACTTAGAATGTTATTATAAAAATTAAATTGCATTTGGAACCTCAAAATATCTGAGGCCATATAAAAGTCAATTTTGGAGATTATGCACAGCAGGAATTGTGATCATTGACCATGTTTTCCGTTGAGTCAGTGTCTGCCTCATTCTTGAGCACCCTTGCTGTGATGTGGCTGACAGATTGTAGCTAATGTTCAAGTGGAGAAGAAAGGCAGTAGGAATGCATAGCACACAATTCCAAAAGCCAAAGAGACTGGGGTCATGCGTGTGTGATCACTAGTGCTGGTGAGAGGAAGGGGGTCTTCTGGAAAGTTCTATTAAACCTTGGAATAGTTGGTAATGTAGGGTAAATGAAACATTAAATAGAGAGACTGGTAATTAAGGTTTTTTAGGTCTTTGAATAACAACACGTGAGCGGTGGATACAGTAAGTGTTAATCTTTATTAATCACAACAACTTTTCTAAATGTGTAGGCTGAAACCTATAGAACTTAAAAATGTTTGGTTCTTTTTCTCAGTGCAATGTTGTTGCCATCTTAAAATCCATGCCTTTTCACTTTTCATGTCCTTTGAGTAACTTTATTTTCCTATACTGGACTCTGCCTGTCATCATTTACGTGAAGAAACAATACAATGTATTGTCTAATTCCATCACTTTCTAAAATTCATTGAAAAAAATCCTGCAGATGGTTTGATTTTCTAAAACAAATGTGTAGGTATGAATGGTTAATCAGGCTGAAATAATTGTAGGGCTGCTGTGCTTTTGAGAGGTTACCAAATATCAGCCTCACTTTTGATGCTAGTATTCCCACCCTCCAAATAGTGAGTTCATAATTTTTGATGATGCTTTGCCTATTTATGCTTGGTTATGCATATAACGTATGATTTAGATAATTGCACGATTTAGACTCAGCTGTGAGGCATATAATTTCTCTATCTCTATGAATTATTTGATACTTTAAATACATATTGTCCATAACATACAATTAGAAGTTAAAGTGCTGACAAGATTATAATTAATTGTTTTTATTGAACTTGTTGAAATTATTAAAAGGATGAAATAAATCAGATGGTTCTTGGAGTAATAAATGTAACTTTAAAAATAATCAACTTTACCAGGTGCTTGATGATAAACAAATGCTGATGCTAAATGATAAAGAAAGTACAGAAAAAGATAAGGCCACTTAGGGTAATGCTCATCTATGCCCAGATTTTTAGTTTCAAATCAGAAAGTAGATAAAGGTACAAAAACTTTGACTGAAGGAAGATTGAAAGATAAGTGGCAGATTGTAAATTAGCAAGATCTGTGAAACAACATGACATTTCCAGAAGGTGTTCCAGGATGAAAATAAATATGGAAAAATTGTAAATGTCCAAGTCACTCCCTGGAGGAAGGCTCATACGTTTGCAAACATCATTGACTCTTGAGTCACCAAGCCAATTGTTTAATTTTATTCAGCACCTAAATTGTTTTATTATTAAATTATATACATTGACACATATAAAAAAAGAGGTAGACACTTGCTTGCACATAGTCAACCATGATTTGATTCCTCTGGTATATATCCACTCCCCAAGAACCTCCAGGCGTAAACCCTGTGCCCAATGGACATGTTCCCCAAATGAAAATGATACAAAAAAAGAAATTAAAATATGTATAGATTCTTCTCTATGTTCTTATATAGTGCATTTTATATTTTAATTTATACTTTATTGAGGCAACTTTTTTTTACAAATATGTAAGGGTTGATATTTTAAGGGTACAATATTACCCCCCCATGCCTACCACCAAAAAAACCAATAGAACTCCACTACAGTTCATTGAGACCTTTTAGCTCACTTTCCCCTCCCATTGATAATCTCAGCTTGTGGTAAAATTCTAAGGTTCTTCTCTCCAATTGGCCATTGTTTCTTCCCTTACTTAGCTTATTTACCAGACATGAGTGAGGTTGTACTATAGTTGTCTCTCTGACTTTTTGCTTATTATGATCTGACTCCAGTTCTAGCTACATTGCAGCAGAAATATAAGATTATATATTTCATAATAGCTGAGTAGTATTCCTCTATGTAAATATGACACATCTTCTTTATCTATGCATGTGATACTGGATAGGCACTTCGGTTATTTTTAGATGTTGGCTACTGTAAATCATGTTGCAGAGAATATGTTTAATTTGATTCTTAGGTATCTAAATGGTTTGTAGTATTTAGATAAATACCAGAAAGCCAAATTACAGGAGCATACAGTAATTCTATTCTCAATTTTTTTTGAGAAATCTCCATTATACTTTCTGTTGAGCCTTGACCAATTTACACTCCTGTCAACAATATTATTATCCATTAACGCCAAGATGATGACAGGAAATGATCTATTACAGTGCAAAATAATCCATGAATAAATCTGAATATCATCATTTGTCATTTTAGAAATTATGACATACATCATTTTCTAGGAATATAGCTATTAAATGATGCTATATTCTTACACATAAGACCATTTATAATGACCTTGTACTATTATAAAAATTATTATCAATGTTCTGATTCATATTGTAGTTCCAATCAAATTATGGTAATTCCCATAGTAACAATAATAATATATTAAGTTTATTGAAATATTGTGCTAAAGCTTCTTCTAAATGCTTTGGACATGATTGCAAGAGGAATTTACTTTTTTCTCTTCTTCCTCATTGCATAAAAAATGCAACAAATTTCAGTGTTTGAGTTTTTAGTCTGCTACTTCACTATAGAGGTTTATTGTGTCTAAAAGTTTTTTGGTTGCATTTTTTTATGTTTCTTTGTATATTTAGCTATCTGTGAATATTGATGATTTGAGTTCTTTTTTTTCCAACTAATATCCATTTAGTTTCTGACCTTACTGCTAAAACAAGGATATCTGATACAGTGTTGAATAATATAGTGGTGAAAATTATATCTTTTTTTAATTCCTGATTTTAGAGAAAAGACTTCCAATATTTTTGCCATTGATTATGATATTTGCTGTGGGTTTGTAATATATTGTCTTTATTTTATGTAAGGATGGAAGTGAATTGGTAGCTTGTCAGGTTCTCCAAGAGGGTGAACAAGGCTATTAGATATCACGCGGCCGCAAAGCAGCCCCATGCTTTTGGGAGCTTGGTCTTATAGTTTCTGGATGTTGGCCATTGATGGAATTACACGGGCAGTTTGTGGGTGTGGCTGCCAAGCTACTGGAAAATGGACGGTCTGGGTGGAGAAGGCCCAGTTCCAGTCTGAGCAGCCTTGGAGATCTCAGCCCTGGGTCCCACACACCTGGGCTCCTCTGCTGGTCCCTTCATGCGTGAGGCTCGTCTAAACATGTGGAGAGTGGCCTTGACCATGGCTGTGGCTGGATTTTGGGGGTCTTCAACTGTTAAGGCTCTGCTTGGGGCAGGGAGGGAAAGGCAACCTGTCCCCTCTGAGGGTCCCGGGGAAGACAGCCAGGCACGGGAGGGCAAGAGACTCTGCGTTGCTCTCTTCCTGGAGCTTGGTTTTATAGTCTCTGGATGTTGGCCGTTGGTGGGATTACATGGCACTGGGGGCAGTTTGTGGATGTGGCTGCCTAGCTACTGGAAAATGGGGGGTCTGGGCGGAAGAGGCCCAGTCCCAATCCAAGCAGGCTTTGAGATCTCAGCCCCGGATTCCTCTGCTGGTCCCTTCATGCGTGAGGCTCGTCCGAATGTGTGGAGAGTGGCCTTGATATATACATACCTCTCAGAGAGCCGGCAAGCTACTGAGAGTATCCCTCCTGCACAGCAGAGCCTGGCAAGCTACCCATGGCATATTCCATATGCCAAAAACAGTAGCGATAGGTCTCATTCCCCTGACCCTGAAAGAGCCTTCAATAGTTGGGAAAGACGAGTAAGGAGAGCCTGCTAAAATCTCAGGGTTGAGTGTAATAGAGACGTTACTGATGCCCGCTCGAGTAAATCGCCAAACAATGGGATGACAGTGATACAGTGATGGAAGTGAATTATTTCTCACATCTTGTTGAGTGCTTTATTAATCATAATGGGTGGTGAATATTGCTGAATATTTTCTCTGATTTATACATGTAATTACATTATTTTTATCTTTCCATTTATTTATGTGGTGTATCACATTAATTGATTTACCCCTACTGAACCATCATCTGTACACCCCTCGGATAAATTCCATTCTATTATGGCATATAATCCTTTTTTTGTATTGTTCAATTTAGTTCACTGGGATATTGATATTTGTGTCTATGTTCTTTGGATTATTTGCCTATAGTTTTCTTTTCTATTTAATTTTTAAAAATTAAGTTTCTGTGATTTACAAAATTGTTCCTAATAAAGTTTCAGCATACAATGTTCTAACACCACTTGCATCACTGGTGGTGTAGTTTCCTCTATCAGTGTCACAGAGTACTTTCCCACCTCTTAGCCTGCCCTCTTGACAGGCACACACTTTAGGCTTAGTTCTTGTAATTCAGCTCCTGTTCTGTTAACTTGCAGTTCCTTTTGAAGGGTTTTTCTGCTTTTGGTATTGGTGTAAGGTGGTCTTCATAGAAATAGTTTGGATAAATCCTATCTCTTCAACTTTCTGGAAGAACTTAAGAAAAATAGGAAATATGTCTTTGAAGATTTGCAATTGTTCACCAACGAACCTGCCTGATCGCGACTTTTGGCTTTATATAGTCTTTCTGTTTGTTTAGGGGCTAGACCTGTGTGCTTGCAGTGCCTTCTCCTGGCTCTGCAATCAGGAATCACTCTTGGTAGGGATGGAGGACCATGCACAGGTAAGTGCCCACCCGAAGTACTATCATTCTGGCCCCAAGACTTTTTTTCTTTTTAACCGTTTTAATGTTTATGACTTGCAACTGGTCTGTTCAAGCTTTCCACTTTCTCCTGATTAGGGATTGGGAGGTTATGGGTTTCTAAAATCTATTCATTAATTCTAAATAAGTGGCACAAATTTGTTCATACTGATGTGTTTTGTTTCCAGTGTTAATGGTTAGTTATAAGCATTTTGATTTTCTTTCTTATATGATTTATTAGTTTTCTCTTTTATTTATATTAATCTTTCTAAGGTTCTTTTGGTATTATTAGTTCTTCTGTTTTTTCTATAAAGTTCCTTTGGGACTGGAGAGATATAGTCCAGCAGCTAGGACACTTGCCTTGTACGTGGCCAACTGGCTTTAACCCGTAGCACCAACAATGGTCCTTTTGGTCTGCTCTGACCGCTAAGTGCAGAGTTAAACCCTGAGGACTTCCGGGGCTGGCCCCAAATCTAAAACCAACTAACCAGGCAAACAAACAATAAAACAACTTTGTTCATTGACTTTTGGTATTGGTTTTCATTTTAATATGGTTGATTACTGTATTACTGCCCTTATTTTAATTATTTTCCTCTTCAAAACTTGTACTTTTTTACTCTTGCTAGTTTCCTTGTTAGTTTATTTATGTGAGCTTTATAAATTATCTGATAAATGAATTCCTTCACTGCTGTGAATTTTGCACTGAGAAATTTGGGTTGTGTCCCATATTTCTTGTACCTTGTGTGTTCATTTTCATTTTCAGAAATCTTTTTTATTTCTTGTTTGATTTCCTCTTGGTCCATTCATTGTTCATTAATGTGCTACTTAGTTCCCAAATGTTTAAATTTTTCCTAGCTTTCTGTTTGTTTTTTATTTTTTTTAATCTCTGGAGCACTGTGGTCTAAGAAGATAATTAACATAATTTCTATTTTTTTGTATGAACATTTATTTTGTATTCCAGCAGGTGATATTTCCTGGAGAATGTCCAATATGCACTGAAAAAGAATGTATACTTGGCTATTTTGGGGTTGGAGAACCCAATAATTATTTTTGTTACTTTTTTCTTTCTTTTTTTTTTTTTTGGTCACATCCAGCAGCACTCAGGGCTTACTCCTGGTTCAACAGTCAGGAATTACTCCTGACAGTGCTCAGGGGACCATATGGGATTCCAGGGATTGGCTTGGGATTGTCCGCGTGCAAGGCAAGCATCCTACTTGTTTTACAATCTCTCCATCACCTTATTTCTTCTTTATTTTTTTAAAATTTATTTTATTGAATCCCCATGTGGAATGTTACAAAGTTCTCAGGCTTATGTCTCAGTTATACAATGCTCAAACACCCGTTCTTTCACCAGTGCCTATATTCCACCATCAAAATAAGAAAAAAAACAAATCAGTATACCTCTCACCCCCCACTGCCACCTCCCACCCCCCCTGCATAACTGATAAATTTCACTTTCTTTTCTCTTTACCTTGATTACACTCCATATTTCAACACAATACTCACTATTGTTGTTGGAGTTTCAACACAGAACTCAATATTCTTGTTGGAATTTATCTCCCAAGAATATTGCCCTATTGACAAGGAAACATTTGATAATTAGTTTTCCACTGATGAGAATGAAGAGATATAAAGTCGCACGGCCACTACAGCAAAGCGGCTGTGCAAAGGCACGGCCACCCGGGTCGAATCTCGGCGGAGCTTGAGCCGGCACCAGCCCCAGCCCGAGACTGCCCAGGTGTCCCACTGTTTCAAGTTCAAAGCACTTTTTTTTTTCCGTGCCACCAAGTTCATACCTGCTTAAAAGTCCCATAAAATGATGGATGCCACACCTCTTCCTCCCGGAGAGAAGAAAAACCAAGGAAGAAGGATATTTCCTTCGTTAGCCAGCATGGGGCAAAAGCTTAGTTCACAGTCTGGAGACATGGCTTGCTGGGACCGTAAGTAATATAGCTGCTCTGGATCCTGGTCGTTCAGCAGCAAAGCGACTGTGCAAAGGCATGGCCATCCAGTTAGAATCTCGGCGGAGCTCGAGCCGGCACCAGCCCCGGCCCGAGACTCTATTTCTTCTTTAAAGTACAATATTTACTTAACATTTTTTGGGGGCTATGGTTGGTCTATCCAGTGATCAGAGAGAAACTACCAAAAACATTTTTGTAAATCACAAAACCTTATTCAATGAAAAAAATATCATCATTATTGCATTACTCTTTATATCTTTTCTCACACTTCTTGGTAGTGGCTTAATATATGTGATACTCCTTCATCGAGTAAAATGTATTGTCTAATTAATGTATAGATCCTTTGGTCACTTTGTAATGTCCATCTTTATCCCAACATCCTCTTTTAATTTAAAGTTTTCTTTGCTGTCAGTATGTCACTATCAGCCATACTTGGCTTCTGTTTGCTGTCTGATTGTTTTCTAGTCTTGTACCTTGAGGTGTCTTTGTCACCACAGTTCAGGTATACAGACTGCAAGCAGGAGTTAGGCTCAGTTTTCTGATCTATTTAGCCACAAAGTGCTTCCTGATTGGTGAGTTCAGGCCATTTACATTAAAAAATTATTGAAAAGCTTTTTATAACCACTTTTTTAGATGGTGTTGGTGAAGTTTGTGATTGATTCTGTTGGACATATTTTATTTTCTTCCCTCACTTTTATAGATCACATTCCCTTTCTAATATGAAAGAAATGGTTAATATTTAAAATATTTCAGAAAAGCTCAAAGAAAAAGCAACTTGCTAAGCATTTATTATCCAGTGGTAGTTTATTTTTAGTGATTGGTTTATTTATCTTGAGGGTTTATTACTATATAAATTAAAGACCAATATAAAGATAACTATTTACAACTTATAGCATCTCATTATTTTTATCCTAGCATGTTATGGAACACACTGAAAATAATTTTTAGATCTGCTATACATGTCATCATCTGTTCTGACCCATAAGAACTACTGTAGTTACTGCTGCTTTTGTTTGTTGGTTTGTTTTGATCTGCTATACATGTCATCATCTGTTCTGACCCATAAGAACTACTGTAGTTACTGCTGCTTTTGTTTGTCGGTTTGTTTTGCCAGACCTTGCTGTTTCTAGGACTGGCTGATTCCTGGCCCTCTGTTCTGAAATCACTCCTAACAGTACTCAGGTGACCATCTGTGATGTCTGTGATTGAATTGGGTGAGCCACACTCAACGCAAGGTTCTTATCCCTTTACTGTATCTACAGCCCCCCACTGTTTTCTTTGTTTATTTGTATTTGTTTATTATTTCTGTTTTTGTAAATAAAGTTGCTATTTTTTCTTCTTTAGAAAGTAGAAAAGTTTATTGGAAGGAGAAGAGAAAGGAAAAGGAATTCCCCTTGTTGAGAGGAACTTGGTGTGGGACTAAATTATAAATAAAGTTTTTTTTTTTTTTTTGCTTTTTGGGTCACACCCAGCGATGCACAGGGGTTACTCCTGGCTCTGCACTCAGGAATTACTCCTGGGGGTGCTGGGTACCAAATGGGATGCTGGGAATCAAACTCGGGTCGGCCACATGCAAGGCAAATGCCCTACCCACTGTGCTATCACTCCATCCCCATAAATAAAGTTTTATTGAAACATAGCCACATCATTTGTTTGCATGTTGTTTATGGTTGCTCTTATGGCTCACTGACAGAATTGAGAAGTTGTGACAGAGAACAAACAAACTAAAAGTCCAAAAGCATTTACTATTGAAAAATTTTTTATTTTTTATTATTTACTTTTTTATTTATTTTTAAATTTTTTAATAATTTATTTTTTTTAATTGAGTCACCGTGAGAACAGTTACAGGGCTTTTAGGATCAACTCTCAGTCAAACTATGCTCAAACATCTGTCCCTTCACCAGTGCACATGTTCCACCACCAAGGACCCCAGCATACCTCCCTCCCACTCCCCCTCTGCCTGTGTGGCAGATAATTTTCACTTTACTCTCTCCTTACTTTGATTACATTCAATTTTTAACAGAAAACTCACTATCATTATTTGGAGTTTTTTCTCCAACAGGCAGACCTGTCGGAATGGCATCATTAGATCATATGTTTTCTATTGTCGATAACAAAGGGCATATGATGTTGCACGGTTGCGAAAGTGACTGCCCACTTTTGGGATTCTGGTATTGAGTCTGGAGGTATTTCTGCCAGCAGCCACTGCATTACGAGATTGGTTTGTGTGCCTCTGGGATCATGGCTGTTCAGGACTGGAGGAGCTGTTCATGGGCAACTGCTCGGGGTCTCATTTGGGCGGGAAGAAGGGCCGGTTCTGCCCCACCCCACCCCCCCATCTCGAGATTCCCCATGTGTCCCATCACTGCAAGCTCCTACCTCTCTGTCCAATTGGTTCTGAAGGGTGGCAGTTGCCATGCTGCCACAAAGGGGAAAAGGCTGAGGGACGGAAACCCTTCCCCTCCCGGGGCTGCACGGGGCCGCAGCTTAGTTCAGAGTCCAGGAGTATAACTGCCAGCAGCCCCTGTGTTCTGAGATTGGTTTCTGTGCCTCTGGGGTAATGGACGCTCAGGGGTGTTTGGTTTTTTTTTTTTCTTTGTATATCAGGAAAGGTCGAATGGCTGCGTAAGCGGCCACGCAGTTTGGAGATGTCCCAGTCCCACGTAACGGAGCCATGTTAGTAGCTCAGTGTCGCCAGGACTCCATCTGGAGAAGGTGGGTGGCTGCACCTTCTCCGTCTGGCACCCCAGTGTTGTTGGCCCGGTCTGGGGTCCGGAGCATTCTCCAGCTTGCGGTGCTCGCTGGCCCAGATTCTTCACTGCTGGCTGCCAAGGGCAGGTTGAGGGCGTGACTTCTGGTGGCAGGGGTTGCTGTAAGCTGGGCTGGTGCCGCCCCGTTCCAGTGCCCCCCCACCCTGCAGTTTGGGGATGTGCCAGTCCCACATACCGGAACCATGTTAGTAGAAGCTCAGTGTCACCGGGACTCCATCTGGAGAAGGTGGGTGGCTGCAGCTTCTCCGTCTGGCACCCCAGTGTTGGCCCGGTCTGGGGTCCGGAGCATTCTTCAGCTTGCGGTGCCCACTGGCCCCGATTCTTCACTGCTCTACTATTGAAATTTTTATCGAGAAAGTTTTCCTACTTCTGTTCTAAAATATTTAGTGTTTTAGGTTTTTGTTTTTGTTGTTTTTGTTTTTGATTGTCTACAGTGTTTTTTTGAGGTGTCTTAGGCCTGAATTTAAATACGTTATTTAAAACTAATTATATAACTAAGCAAAAATAGTACCTATTTTATAGTTAGTGATATGTTATTTTCTGGAAATATACTTAAAAACAGATTACACATGGATTTCACCTTCATAGAATTTATAATAAATATAGAAAATGTACATATTAAAATGTGTTGAGAATTTTGATAAATGTTGTGCATAACTTATTTAATGACATCACCCATTTGAAAATCCTGGATTAAATTGATGTTACATAAGTCCTCTGAAAAAATGATAGCATTAGAGTATAAAGAATGTTAGTATTAGATTTCAGAGCAACTTTGTCAGCAGGTACATAGTCTCAAGGTAACAAAGCAGAATGGTTCAGTGTTTTACAATTCCTGACATTTGTGGAAAGGAACAAATATCAATACAAAATAATTTTTATAGATCACTGTTCACCTTTATTTAATTTTTAAATCTTAATCCATTAATTTTTAAATTTTAATCTATGTATTTAAATTAATGTTGACAATAGGATTCAATGCTTAGAGTGTTCTATTGCACCCCTCCCTCAGGACTGTTTTGCATTCCTCCACCATTGTCTCAGGGGCAATACTGAGACCACCCTTCCCTCACCACACCAAATCCCTGCCATCATAAGTGATCATTGGTCATTTGGTCATGTTATTCCCTTACTATGTATTTTTATACCCCACTTAGGAGTGAGTTCATTCTGTAGTTGTCCTTCTTCTGGCTGAATTAGCTCGTTTTGATGTCCTCATCCTGTTCGGATTGTATCTAGATTTTTACTATTGTGAATCGTAGTGCAGTGGGCATAAGATTTCAAATATAATTTTTGGAATGCTTTAGGGATCTTGGGGGTAGTTGCAAAGAAATTTAATTGCTGGGTCATATGGAAGTTCAATTCTTAGATTTCTTTTAGAATTATCCATATTGTTTTTAGAGTTTGAACCAGTTGACTTACAGTCACCAGATATTCTTATTTTCTCACATTCCTGGCAACTCTGATAGTTTTTGTTCTTTTTTCTTTTCTTTCTTTCTTTTGGTTATTGGTCACACCTTGCAGTGCTCAGAACTTACTCATGGCTCTTCGCTCAGCGATCACTTTTGGCGGTGTTTGAGAGAACTTTTGGGTGCTAGGAGTTGAACATACATTCACCATGGGCATGTTGATGTACATCTCTGTCCCTCGTTTTTATTCTTTTTGTTGTGTACCAGTCTCACTGCTGTGAGGTGACATACCTTTCTTTTTAATTTGCATTTCCTGATCATCTTTTTAATTTGCATTTTTATATACCTCATTTTACATCTGTATAATTTATTTGAGGAGGTTTCAGTTCATCTATTTTCCCAAACCTTGATGGCACTGATTGGTTCTTTGTAGTATTTGTTCAGTCTTCAAGTGTTTTATATAACTTGGATATTAACTCTATCAGATGAGTGGTGAGCAGATATTTCATCCTGGTGTATGAGATGTCTTTCTTCTGGTCATTATTGCAGTGTAGCAACTTCATAATTTGTTCATAACATGGAGAGAATGAAGAGTCAACACTGAAGTGTCACGGGTTCAGACTAGAGAGGATAAAGCTTAGGTAGTTATTAAGGTGGTTATTATGTTGACAGAAATAGAGGGATATATTTCAGGGACACTTTGAAAATACTTGGTGCTAAGTAATATTGAGAATCGTAGAGAACTAAGGACAATCCCAGACTATTTCTGCCTTGTCAAGCTGAATATCCATGACTAACAGACATGGGAGTTGGTAAATTTACCCGAGTGTGAGGCAAATACGATAATCTAGGATGAGCTTGGGGAATACCAGAATTTTGGCTCAAAAAGTTGATTTTTAGGTTAATTAGTAAAAACTGATGCTACAAATGGAATAAAAAGGGAATAGTGAGATTAATCAAAGGGAATTTTATTTTATTTTTGTTTAGGGGCCACAACCAGTGGCGCTTAGTGCTTACTCCTGGCTCTACACTCAGGGATCACATACTGCTGACAAGGCATGTAAGTAAAATCCTGGAAAAGTAGTTATTGTTTTCATTTGAATGGATAGGCCTGGGTTTTACATAGAAGGCAATAAATACAGTAGTTATAGAGATTTTAATTAGAGATAGTTGGTTTAGGTGAAGTAGAAGGATAGAGAACAACAAACAAATGTTTATTTAATATTTTAAAGAAAAGATAGTAGGTAGAAGATGCATTACTGAGTGTAAGGGGATTTGCTTTGCATGGGGCTGATTCTAATTTGCTCCCAAGCATCACCTATGGCGCCCGAGTACTGCCAGGAGTGATAGCTGGGCACAGAGTCAGAAATGAGCACTGAGTACATTCAGGTGTGTGGCCTGACCCCAAAATAAATTAATACAGAAAATATGCACAAAATGGGACAAAAGAAGGTTAGATTTATTTTTTAAATTAAGTTTTTATTGAGGCCTTGTTATTTACAAAGTTATTCATAGTTGAGTTTCAGGTGTACAATTTTCCAACACCCGTCCTCATCACCAGAACCAACTGAGTACCAGCCTTCCGGTACAGGGCTTTGCACACGAAAGACAGTTCGTACTCTGCTGCTGAGCTATATCTTTGGCATAGAAAAATTTGGCTTGTTTTATTTTTAGAAAAAAGCTCAATCTTAACTATACTTCAAATTTTCTTCTTAAACATCATTGCTAATTTGTGTTTCCACTATTAATCCTCACTAGGCTAAAGAGATGAGAACATTTCTATTTTTACTGTAATTTAAACTCTGTTACAGGTAGAGAAGGAATTTTTAGCTATCGTTCATATTTTTATTTGTTTCTAAGCCACAAACAATGGTACTCAGAAACTACTACATCCACTTAGTGTTTGGGTTGCTCCCATTGACTCATCTCGGGGTAGTTCTAGCTGGAGATTAGATTGCACGCTCCCTAATGGAAAGCACGTACTCCAAACCTTTTCTCTAAAGCATCTTTTGTTCATTGCTGTATACTAGGAAGTAGACTGTTTCGCAACATAATAAATGATTAATAATACCTGTATGATGAACAATTTATTGTTTACAAACAATTAAAAATATGGAAAAAACGAAATATTTATTTACTTAGAAGTTTCTGTACTACATTTGTCTGTAGGCGATTGTACCTCTGTGGATAAAATGTATTATTTAAAACTTAATGGTGGTGAACAAGATACACTCAGGATAAAATCTCTCACATCAGTTCTTTTTCTTAGATCGTTGCCTTACCCAATTCACCATTATTGATAAATTTATTAATAATTCAACTTATACAAAACTGTTAGGAAGAATAAAGTCATGAAATTTTCTTATAAATAGATGGACATGGAGAGTATCATACTGAGGAAAATGAGTCAGAGGAGAGGGACAGGTATAGAATGACTGCATTCATTTGAGATATGTGGTAAACAGGGGCCAGGAGAACTTGTCAATGGTTGGGAGCTTGCCACAAGAGTGTGTGCGGGGCAAGAGCAGTTAGGATAGAGATGGGACCTACATGACAATAATAGTTGGAAATGATCATCTGGACTGGAATTGAGTATTGAAAATAGATAAAGGAATATACCTGATAACCTTTCATTATCTGTATTGCAGACGATGGGCCCAAAAGTAAGAAGAGAGTGAGATAAATATATAGAGAGAAGGAGAGAAAGAGAAGAAAAGTACCTGTAATAGTGGAAAGCAGGGGCTGGGGGGAGGGAAAACTGGGACCATTGGTAGGAAAATTACGTTGGTGAAGGGGTGGGTCAATCATGAACAACCTTGTAACTGTGTACATCACTGTGATAAAAAAAAATTGACTTTTAAAAAATCATTAAGTTAGAATTGATTTGATTGTTAATTGAAAAAAATTCTTTATGAATCATTGTTCAATTGTATTTTCTCAGTTTTGGAATAAAATAATGATTGTAAACTATTTTCACTAGTTACTCGAACGATCGCTGCAAAACCTTTTCCAATGAAATGCATAGAATAAGACTGTATGCCTTTAGTGATGGAGAACTTATTGTTTCATGGAAAAGTTTATTTTAACTCTTCACATGCAGGAACTGGAGGTTTTTTTCTCTCTCTTAGTGACTGTGTATAACTTTTTAAATCTATGGTTGCTGACCATTGTTATTTCTTGCTATGGCCAAGTCTTTGTAGTCAAAGTAGTTAAAGACACAGAAAATGGGAGAGGGTGTGTGGCGCGTAGGGGGGAGAGAGAGATGGAAGCAGACAGACAGAGAGAGAAAGGACAATGGTTAAGGTGTTTCTCTTGCCTGCTGCTGACCTTGTTTTGATCCCCGATACCTCATATGGTTCCTAACACCCACCAGGGTTTATCCCTGAACACAGAGCCAGAAAGATGACCTAAGCACAGATGGGTAGGGCCCAAATCTCTTCTCTCCCAAACTAAGTCATAGACTAATATAAATAAGGGTTTTTGCCTACATAAGAATGAGCGAGCAGCTCCTTTTCTCGTCATTCCCCCTTACCTTGTCTTTCAGTGGTCTCTACTTGTCATCCCTTTTCAATATTTTTCTTGAAATTATCATTCTACCACTTAGTTATTTTGGCTGTGACCCAACTAACCCATTAAAAAAGCGATCGTGTCACCTGTTCCATTTTAAAATCTAAAGTATTTGTTTTAGGGGTCTCCCAAATGATGCTCAGGAGGTGTAGGGGACACAAAAGCCAGTCAGTCAACTGCACTAGCAGTTCGAGCAAGGACCCAAGATGCAATACTGTCCAGGCTCTGTGGTACCCAGAATCCCCAGGCCACTCCACTCATGTGGAGGCTCTAAGACTACTTCAGCAGTGCCCTGTGGCCTTCAGATATGCATCTCAAATGCTCAGGAGACTTTGTGATTCCAGAAGTAATGCTCAGATTAGGCACATTCTAGGCATGAGAAGTAATAAACTACTATTTCCTGGCCCCACCAATCTATTTTAAATACACTGTTAAGTAACTAATATTTTACTCATTTTAGGATTGTGCTAGCAAAATAATTCAGAAGAAGAAAGACAAATACATATATCACTCCTTTGTAGTATGTAAGCAAAGCAAAAGCAAGAGAAAGGTAATGAAAGTCCAAGGAAAACAAACCCTTCTCTGACCACAAATTAGAAGTGAAGTGAGTGAAGTAGAGTGCTAAAAGGACCCAATGGACTGGTGAAGGGACTGGTGCTCTGTTGAGAGTGCTGTGGTAATATCATAGACTGAAAGTGTATAAACATTTATATTTTATAAGCCACTATTGGTTTTTTAAAAAAACTATAAATTTTTGTTTTTATAATTGCTAGTTTATGTTGATCCATGTAGAAATACTGACAATTATTGTTTGTAACATAAGCTACTGATAAACCTACATTTAACCAACCATATCTAATTATGACATAGGATTCTTATTTTTCTTTCTTTTATGTACACTTTGATCTTTTCATCTCATCTAGTCTACTCTGGCTTCCATATTCCTGTAACCTACAGGTTTGAAAAATGAAACTGTACATATCTATCTGATTTACTGATTGATATATTAAACCTCAGAATTCCCTCTAGGCAGACATGTTGCATTAATCAACCTCTCTGGATAAGGTCATTCAACCAATTTAAAACCTGTAAATATCACATTGTTTTAGACAGAATAGTTTGAAAACTCAAGAGATCCTAAACGTGATTCACAAATCTACCACATAAAATATATAAATTATGCAATCTTTCTGCATTATAATATTCTTACCTTTAAATAGAGAGCATATATACATCTGAGAGTCTGTAAACAAAAAGATGGACACATAATAAATGCTGAATAGTTGTCATCTTTATTGTTGTGTTGTTTACCAGTTGCAGTAACAAACAACCCCATGATTTTAGTGTTACCTAGCATTCTGATGTGGACTCTCCTGCGTGGCAGGGGGCTTTCTTCCCCATCTTGTGATTCAGAAACCAAGGCTTTCTTTTTTTGGTATATATCTTATTTTCATAAAAGTAGTTCACAATAGTTCATTACAGACAATGTTCAAACACCAATCCCACAACTGAGCACCTTCCCACCACAATAAGAGGGAAGTGTGTGAGGGATGTTATATTTCATTCTGAAACCCTTTAAGCCCGAATATAAGAGAATGCAAGCGAGTATGTTAGAAACCAAAAAAATGTGTGATACTTTTGATAAGTAAGTGAGGTAGAGTATGAGGTCACGCGACCGCAAATGTGTGCTCCTGAAATTCTGCGGTGCTCTCTTCTGGGAGCTTTAGTTTATAGTCTCTGGGTCTTGGCCGTAGATGAGATTACATGGCGCTGGGGGCAGTTGGTGGGTGTAACTGCCAAACTACTAGAAAACTGGGGAGCTGGAAGGAGGAGGCCCAGTCCCGATCCAAGCAGGCTTGGTGATCTTCACGGGTTCCCATGTACCTGGGGTTTCCTGCCAGTCTGCTCCCGAGTGAGGTTCATTCCATCTTGGATGAGGCTCATCCGAGTATGTGGAGAGTGACCTTGAGCATGGTGGCGGTTGGGTTCTGGAGGATTTTGGCTGCCGGGGTTCTTCTTGGGGCTGAGAGAGAGACTCAACCCAAACCCCTCCGAGGTGCCCCAGTGAAGAGAGCCTAAGCCAAGGCTATTCTTGTCAGTTCAAACATTCCCTAATATCTCAGTGTTTTCTTTATCTTGAGAGAAGAAAATAAAAGAGTATGATATCCTTGCGGTAACAGTATTGTAAAACCACAGTATCTAAAGGAAATATATGAGAGAGAGAAAGAAAAAGAAAGAGGGAGAGAAAGAGAGAGAGGGAGAGGGAGGGGAAGTAAGGAAAAGTAAAGTATCTGAAGCAGGCTGTAGAGGTTGGGAGGTTAGTGGGTGAAAGAGAAACTGGGGACCTTGGTGATGGGAAATGTGCACAAGTGAAGGGATAGGCATTGGAACATTGTATGACTGGAACTCAATTATCAACAACCTTCGAACTATGAATTTCATAGTGATTTATTTATTTTTTTTAATGTAGCACTCTCATAGCACTGTTGTCCCATTGTTCATCAATTTGCTCGAGCGGGCACCAGTAACGTCTCCATCTTGAGACTTGTTGTTACTGTTTTTGGCATATCGAATATGCTATGGGTAGCTTGCCAGGCTCTGCCATCTGGGCTGTATACTCTTGGTAGCTTGCCAGGCTCTCTGAGAGGGGAAGAGGAATCGAACCTGGGTCGGCGCGTCCAAGGCAACCTCCCTCCATGCTGTTTAACTGAAGTACATAAGTTGAAGCAGACTGGAGCACATGATTTGCATGCTGATGCCCCAGGTTCTGTTGCTGACATTTCGTGGTCCCCTGAGCACTGTGAGAGTGCCACCCCCAGCCCCCAATTGGTTGCACACTTTCAATTGTATGTGAAGCACATCTCAATAAGTGTTTCTTACAAGAAAAAAGTATGGAAAGCATTCCTTTTTCATAATACTCTTGCTCAAAAGTGGAATAAATGACTTTAACTCATTCGTCCATAAGATGTGATCATATGGCCATGCTAACTCTATTGTGGCTACAGTAAAAGAAGTTCCTGGCTGGGCACAACTGACCAGTGTTCATAAGTGATCACTGAAGTGGACAGTTTACCAATCCAGCACAAACCATTACCATTAATAACAATATGTCCTCATTTAACTGTACATGGCCTATGTTCCTTTAACGTGTCGGTGATTTTTGTCTACAGTTCTAATAGGACTACTTGGTATTCTACCGTGCTCTCTCTATATACTAGAAGATTGAAATATAATATTTTTCTTAAAAATCAAGAATAATACAAATTAATAGAAAATTTTTATTTTTTACTTTTTGGGCCACCTCTGAACTCAGGAATTACTCCTGGTAGTGCTTGGGGGACCATATGGGATGCTAGGGATTGAACCTGGGCTGGCCATGTGCAAGGCAAGCGCCTTACTATCACTCCGGCCTCGAAACTAGTAGATAATTAAATCCCCTTTCGACATCTCTAAAGTTGTCCTAAATTTCATCTATAGCCAACACGGTTTATTCCTTCATCCCTCTCGGAGAGTCTGGCAAGCTACCAAGAATATCTCATCTGCACAGCAGAGCCTGGCAAGCTACCCATGGCCTATTTGATATGCCAAAAACAGTAACAAGTCTCACAATGGAGACATTACTGGTGCCCATTCTAGCAACAGTGGGACGACAGTGATACAGTGCAACACACACACACACACACACACACATATATATATATACATATATATATATATTCAGCAAATTTTTATTTTATATAAATAAACCATCATGACCACGATCACGAAATCCTGTTAATCATTAATTTCTTGAGCGGGTTCAGTAACCTCTCCATTCATCCTTTCCCTGAGATCTTAGAAGTCTCTCTCGACTTGGCACTCCCAATGATGTAGCACTGGAGGCTCTTTCAGGGTCAGGGGAATGGGATACAGCTTGTTACTGGATTTAGCATATGAATAAACCATGGGAAGCTTGCAAGGCTGTCCCATGTGGGCAGGGAACTCTCAGAAGCTTGCCAGTTTCTCCCGGAGGGAGAAGTAGACTACAAGATATCGCTTCTGGGAGCTTGCTTTTAAGTCTCTCTCTGGATTTTGGCCATTGATGGGATTACACACACCTGGGTTACATAAAAATAAACCATATTTTTATGTAAGGTCTAAGATATACTTATAGATGTAAAAGGAAAAATGAAAAAAATAAAATTTTACTAACAGTCCTAAGATCATATTTTAAAATGTATATATTTCTAGTATTTTTTGTTAATATGGGAGAACTATTAACAAGTATATTACAATAATTTGATATATTACTGTTAATTCAGATGTTTCTAATTTGATGTGGTGTTGTTGCACGCATCACAGAACCCTGTTCATTGCTAATCTGACTGTCCTTTCATTTCTTTTACTCGTTCACATGGGGTTTTTAGTTACTGTTCTTTTGTCGCACCTGGAAATTCCCCCGACTTACTTCTGACTCTGCACTCAGTAATTACTCCCTGCCCTACCTAGTATGGTATCACTCTGGTACCTGTAGAGTTTTTTGCCTATTTCTTGATGTCCCCATTGTTATCACTGTTGCTTTGATAATAGCATAAACTGAATAGTTCCAGAAAAGCTGTGTTGTGTTCTTTACTAACTGGTTAGGAGAACTTACTTCAGAGTCCCATAGTAATGTAATCAGATCTATAGAACACACAACATTGTTTGGGCAAATGAAAATGGGTCAAAACCTAGTATCAAATGTAATCTAGATAAGAAATAAAATAAGTACAGATAAACATAAAACTGAATAATATTCTAATAAAAAGAGGGGAAATACTAACTCACATATTTGCCCTTGGTTTTGGCACCTAGGAAGTGAATGAGATGATAGTTAATAGCTCCCATTTAACAGAATCTCCTCCACTATAAAAGTATTGATTACATAATACTTTCCTTCATGTTTTCTGAGACTTTTCCACATCAATATTTTAAAAAACCACTGCTGTACTATATGAAATATAAAAATGTTCTATCAAGATTTTCGAGCTTTCAGTACCTAATCAATTAGTGATACTACTTGAAGGGACTTTTCAGATGGAATTAAGGTTACTAATTGTGGAATCTGAAAGTCAGGTATTGGTCTTTCATTATATGGATTACTCAAACTAATTACATGATTCCTTAAAAATGACATAAAATATCCATTTGGGAAATGAAACAGAAGAAATTATGGAGAAAGTGGGTTCAAGAAAGTTAAAGGATGGAGGGAGTTGGACCACCATTACTCTCTTAAGATATAGAAGTGGGGCTAGGGGAAAGTTGCGTCTCGAGCTGCGGGTGCATTCTGAAATGAATCCAGGCCTACAGCTGCAGTAAAATCAGTCCTGTTAATAACAAGAAAAAAAATAGAAGTAGAAACTCTTGGAATGAAAAGCACTGTGTATGCCCTATATTGATTTTGTGAAAACAGCAACAGAAAAACAGAGGTCATATTTTGCTTCAATTTCCAATCACACACAACTGAGTGGTTTTCATTGGCTAGTTCTTTAGGTTTTTGATTTTTTATTAATTGACAGCACCACAGAACTTCAAGAGTATTGCTTTCAGCCTCTCCATGTGTATAAAACTAATTCTACCCACAACCAAAATTCCTCTCCATATCTACAAAGATCCTTTATACATTTCTACCCCCCTTCCTCCTCTTTCCCTATAGTAAAGATATAGTTTCCAACTCTAGTAGTTGCGTTTTTGTTTATATAATTTTTCCACTTTATTATGCAACTTTCATTGAGGAACAGTGATCTGCAGTGCTGTTAGTTAATGGGTTTCCCCCCACACGGTGGGTGAGTATTGTTCCTCAGCACCTCAGCAGCTGTGTCAGCGATTCTTCATGTATGCCCCCGTGTCCCCTCTCCCCATCTTTATTGCATTGCTATTAACAATAGTCAGGATTTGGAGACAGGAGCTCAACAACAGAAGAGTGGACAATGAAACAGACATATACACACAGCGGAGTATCATTCAGCTATAAGGAAAGGTCAAATCATGCAATTCACCACCATGTGAAAAAAATTCCATGCTTAGTGAAATTGGTTAGAAAGAGAAGGACACATATAGAATATTTCTCTGATATGTGGAATAAAAGACGCTTATAGTGAAGAATAACATATGGTCAATAGCAATGGGAAGCAGCACTTTTAAAACTGGCATCAGAATGTCCAACTGAAATTTGAGGCAGAAAATGGTACATATATCAGTCGAAATGCTTAAAGCTTTTCAGCTAGTCAGAATGCACGATGATCTGGAGATCTGACTAGAAGAATCTCTGCCAATGCCTCCACTTTTGTGAAAAGGACCTCTGGGAACTGTGTTAATGCAGCTTGACTGGGATCTGGACATCTGCCCTTACAGGTGTCATCACAAGTCCTTGCTCTTCTAATCCCAACAGGTAGAGAGAAGGAACCACTGTTGACCTGTCTTCCTGCTGAAACTTTTGCCTCCTTGAAAGAAATAGGAGCATTTTATTTCATAGAGACAGGTTGGCTAAGAAAAAAACAAAAACAAAAACACAGCATAGCAAAAGCAGTATCTTCTCTGCAACTTGAAAAAATTAATTTACAACCAACTGCTAATTCTCTTTGAGATGTTAAATGCACATGAAAAGACACAAAGAGGCAGGCAAGTGTGTGTGATTTGCTTACTGCCAAACATCCCCATATGTTGTGTCACTCTGAACCAGTTTTCCTGTGGAATGAGGTAGTTGAGAATGAGAATGATTTACTATTACAATAGCCTATTTTTGTAATGAACATATGTTTAAGAGATCTAGTAAAATCCACCAACTACTTAATTTAACATAAGTTTGGGTTTATCCAGAAAGGTTAATTTTTACTGTTCCCAATTAAAAGGCTCCCTTTTAATCTATCACTTTAAAATTTTTGTGAAAAACCTGAAAAGGAACAAAAGCTAGGACTAGTTTAGACTATAATGGTACTTGTAGAGCAAAATTAGTTGTACTTCCAATTTCCATCTCCAGTTTAGTCTCTCAAAGCACCATTGCTGTACGCATTGTTCTCAGTATTTTAGCTGCATTTGACAAATTCAGTTTATGAAAATATTAGCAGACAGTGACATTTTCATGGTCTAAAGGGTTTACCTTGTCTCTAAGCATAGTCTAACATAACACTGTTCTGGGGCAATTTGAACAGTGAGAAAGCCTGGGTGTATATATAAAATAATCTTGCTACATAAGCAATATTATTTATTTATTTATTTATTTTTGGATCACACCTGGCGATGCACAAGGGTTACTCCTGGCTCTGCACTCAGGAATTATCCTTGGCGGTGCTCAGGGGACCATATGGGATGCTGGGAATCGAACCCAGGTCGGCCGCGTGCAAGGCAAATGCCCTACCCGCTGTGCTATTGCTCCAGCCCCAGCAGTATTTTTTATTTGAGAATTTTCTTTATTTAATATTTAAGTTATTCTCAGAATGATAGCACAGCGGGTAGGGCATTTGCCTTGCACGAGGCTGACCCAAGTTCGATTTCTCCTTCCCTCTTGGAGAGCCTGGCAAGCTACTGAGAGTATCTTTTCCGCACGGCAGAGCCTGGCAAGCTACCCGAGGTGTATTCGATATGCCAAAAACAGGAACAGCAAGTCTTATAATGGAGACGCTACTGGTGCCTGCTCAAGCAAATCGAAGAGCAATGGGATGACAGTGATACAGTGACAGTGATATAGTGATTCTCATACATGTTACTCTGGCACGGATAATCCATGCCACCTTGGTGATGCTGAATCCTCCGGGGGCACACCCAAACAAGCTGGGTGGCCCCTGGAGTTACACTCAGTGATTCTCAGGGGAATCACGTGGTGCCGGAATCTAATCTGGCTTGGACATGTACTAACCTTGCACCTTAAATGCTGTAATATTGCCTAGACCCAATATATGTGCATTTTAATTGAATTTGAGCTTTTCAATTGCATCTTTATTTCCTCTCATATTCATCTAACCTAGACATATGTAGAAAAAAATTTAAGGTCCTCATGTGCTATTACCGTTTTTCTCTTTTTGTCACAACATGCTTACCTCTACTTCATGCTCAGAGAGAATTTGAAAAGTTGGTTATAAAATGAAAAACAATTTGTCAAATACAGGATACCATTCTCCCTAGACCAATTTTCTTGGAGTACCATCCTTAGGTTTCTGGACATTGTATATTTGTAAGTTCAGAATTCTCATTTTTATATTTTCTGAATGTTTATTTTGTATACTGTAAAATTATATTTTACTGTGTACATTCTGTCATATTAACACTTTTAAAATTAAGAATTATTACTCCATTAGGATCTGAGTAATCCTAATGGGTTTAATAATTTGTTATTTAAAAGTACTCGCAGAGCCTGGCAAGCTACCCGTGACGTATTGGATATGCCAAACACAGTAACAATAAGTCTCACAATGAGAGACGTTACTGGTGCCCGCTCGAACAAATTGATGAGCAATGGGATGACAGTGAGAGTGACAGTGATTTAAAAGTCCCTGAAAGACAAAATGGTATATATTTTTATGCTTGAAACTCAGGATCACTTCATGGATTCATGCAGTGTACCAAAGTATTGGGGGATTCAGGTTGTATAAAATAGGATTTCTAACATGGAATGGCACACAGTCTAGTGGAGAAAAGAGCAATGTTGTATTTGGGTTGATGATAGAATTAAATTAAAGAAATCAGCAGCTTCTCCAGAAGAGCTCTACATCTTGGTATGAAAACATATCAAATGTTTCTGCCTTGAAATAACACATTTGGCCATCAGCATTTCGGGGATAGCTGTTTTATGTAAGGGAGGGCATATACAACTATTAAACAGAAATTCAGAAGACTGCAAGATCTGACCTGACTCATGGAACTCTAATCATTTATTTAGTATTGATCTATTCACTATGAAAGAATCAATATAGCTCACTCTATTTAGAGAAAATACTGATAAAATTAAACCTGTTTTAAAGTCTAAACTGATAAAATGAAACTTTTTTAGGTCTGAGAAGGCTGGATCGATAGTACAGCGGGTAAGGTGTTTGCCTTACACTCGGCTGACCTGGGTTCGATTCCTCCGCCCCCATTGGAGATCCCGGCAAGCTACCGAGAGTATCCCACCCGCATGGCAGAGCCTGGCAAGCTACCCGTGGTATATTCAATATGCCAAAAACAGTAACAACAATTCTCACAATGGAGATGCTACTGGTGCCCACTGGAGCAAATCAATAAACAATGGGATGACAGTGACAGTGAGATTAGGTTTGAGGATGGTAAAGACACAAGTCAGAGACTCCAGCCCAGGGATTGCAGAGAGAAAGTGCACATAGATTTTCTTATAGAACATATTGGTTAGAGAAGCTATCAAATATATTAAAATAGATGGGGAGACAGTGCTGAAAAATGCATATACTCAGACTTTAAAGAAAATGTCAGTTCTGTACCAATATGTTCATTGCAGCACTGCTCACAATAGCCAAACTCTGGAAACAACCCAAGTGCCCTAGAACAGATGACTGGTTAAAGAAACTTTGGTACATCTACACAATGGAATACTATGCAGCTGTTAGGAGAGATGAAGTCATGAAATTTGCTTATACGTGGATAGACATGGAGAGTATCATGCTAAGTGAAATGAGTCAGAAAGAGAGGGACAGACATAGAAGGACTGCACACATTTGTGGAGTATAGAATAACATCCCACGAGGTTGACATCCAAGGACAGTAGATACAAGGGCCAGGAGGATTGCCCCGTAGCTGCAAGACTGCTTCATGAGCAGAGGGGTGAAGGCAGATAAATATAGAAAAGGGATCACTAAGAAAATGATGGCTAGAGGAATCAGTCGGGATGGGAGATTTGTACCAAAAGGAGATAATGGACCAAACTTACTGACCTCTCAGTGTCTGTGTTACAAGCCACAATGCCCCAAAGTAGAGAGAGTATGGGGAATATTGTCTGCCATGGAGACAGGGGAAGGGTGGGAAAGGAGCGGGTATACGGAGAATATTGGTGGGGAATGTGCACTGGTGGAGGGATGGGTGTTTGATCATTGTGTGATTGTAACCCAAACATGAAAGCTTGTAACTATCTCATGGGATTCAATAAAATTTAAATAAATAAATAAATGGACTAAATGAGAAAAAAAAAAGAAAATGTCAGTACTTGGATAAATATCAACTTACCCCTGCATATGTGACTTTACTTTGCATGATTTGCACTCTTCCCTTAGCTTAAGTTCCGTTTGCTTCCTTTCAATTCATTAGTCATCTTTCATTAACAACTAGGCTTGGCCTTTTGGCTGGTACTGTTTTTAGTCTTGCTACATCCTATTGCTTAATTGGTTCAAGAGACTTAATTTGATAAAAAGGCAAAATATAAGTTTGGACAGGTTACAAAGGTTTTTAGAGCAACTGAGCACCTAAGTGGTTTGGTTTAGATCTAAAGCATCCAGATTGTTCTCAGTAACTTCATTTTAAGAATAAATTATTTTCATGTCTTTATACTGCCATAATTAGGAAAATTATTTTGGTTTTAATATTTATTTCAAATATATATTTATTCATGATAATTTAATCAAGTACTAGGAAAACTTTTATTGAGAATAACATTTTCATCATAATGGCACTACTCTATTCAGTATCAAAGAATTTGTAGTGCAATTTCTGCTAGAAGCATTTTAAAATGTTATAAAAACTACATTTTTGCTACTCAAAATAAGAACAAAAAATTTTCAGTGACTTTCAATGCTTAAATGTCTTTTGTGTAGAAGATAAAGGGCAAAATGTTAAGAAACCTTAAGTAGGCATAGAAAATATTTAAGTTTCTTAAAGAAATTATTTAAGAAACTAGTTAACTAATAACAGTCCTGCTATTCTTTAACACTACAAAAATTTTAAAGTACTATATTAACTTTTCTACATCATTACAAAGTAAAGACATATGAAAAGTGATGCAGAAGTGATTTTATTTTTAAAAAATACATATACTTTTTAAAAACCTATAGTTCAAAACATTTGTTCTAAAGTTTGTGGAAAGTACATGATAAATTAGATGACAAAAATTTTGTATGAAGCTCTGAGATTACCTCTTTTTAAATGATTAGCAGCAATAAAAAACTCTTCAGGTTCATGGACTTATGCTGAAAGTCGAATAAATTGCTGAATTAAGTAAGCAAAGAAGACAGCAGGAGCAGGTCTGAGTCCTTGGTTGGTCTACATACTGTGAACAGGAGTGAACTATAGCTGTGTCCGTCTAGCAAAATATGACATTTATATATTTTAAGGATCAGAGTTTGAGGGTATTGAAAGGGAAGGAAGCAATTTTGTATTTGGGGAGTGGTCCACTTACTTTAAATGTTGTTTGTCAGTGTATTTGCCTGTAAATCTCATTTCCTCTGGGAATGAAGAAGCAGGGGACCACACAACCTCAAAGTTCCCTGCATCTGGAGCTTGGTGATCTGATTAAACTCTTTCAGGACACACTGCATGCCCCCTATATAGATGGTGGTTTTATAAGGGCATTATAGTTTTCTATGTGCACGTAGGAAGAATATCAAGAATGAAATAATCTCCTTTTGCTCTGGAGATGTAAATTCTGTATGTCTGCGTCACTGTACAATTGCAGTTGCCAGACCTGTCTGGCATGCAACAACAATGGATGCACACGAGTCAATCCTTCTAAGAGTTCCTTGGAAGCTACTGCATATTTAATGGAGGTGAAGCTTATGAATTGATTTGTTAAAATACACTTTAAAATAAACTTTAAAAATACATGATAGATTATTACTTGTAACAAGAACAGCTTCGAGCTCACAGCCTCTCTCGGGCTTGCTCTGAGCAGGCTCTGGCTTAAAAGGATGACGAAGCCCAAAGCCCAAAGCCTGCCAGCCCGTTCAGTGGGGAGGGGGAGCTGGCTGGCTTTCAGGAGTGCCCCCTCCCAGCATCCCTGATCAGAGGTAGGAAGTGTCAGGCAGGAGAGGGGAGCCAGGGCCCCCAGTAGGGCAGAGACCCCCCACCTCCACCCCACCCACCCACGTACCTGTATGTGGGTACACAAACTAGGGAACCAGGACTCAGCAATCTCGAAGTCAGAATGTGGGGCCGCATGTGGAGCCGGATGCAAGGGTGAAGTTTCAACTCTCAGAACACCGAGGCCCCTGGGAAAGGCCTCCAGGGGCAACCCCCCTCCTCCCTTACTTCGGGCTCTTCCTGGCCATTGCAGGGAGCCACTGGGGCACCCCCCGCTTTATCCAAGGTCAGGATGAGGGGCACGTCATCATCTAGGCACTGCGGGGTATGGCCCCAAACCAAATAATAGTAATTGGAGAGCCCGGCAAGCTAACAAGACTGTCCCGCCCACAGGGCAGAGGCTGGCAAGCTCCCTGTGGCCAAATACAGTAACAATAATGGGTCTCTTTCCCCTAACCCTGAAAGAGCCTCCAGTACGGCACTGTTTGGAAGGACGAGTAAGAAGAGGATGCTAAAATCGTAGGGCTGGGACGAATGGAGATGTTACTGGCGCCCACTTGAGCAAATAAATGAACAATGGGATGACAGTGATACCATGAATAAGAACAGTAAATATTAATAAAGTAGACATGCAGTACAGTGTAGTAATTAGATGTTTGGAATTGGACATGCCTGCTTTTCCTTAGGCTACTAATATTTTATTGAGCGTTTTCAAGAAACTTAAAAAAGAAATTTACCTACATGTTACCAGATACAATAATATAAATGACTGTCTCAAAAATTATTTAAAAAGCACCCCTCACAGAGGCAGACTGATGCCTAGGGGCCAAATGGGAGGGGGGGCACTGACTGAGGGAGATGGACACTAGGGAAGAAATTGGTGTTGAAACATTTTATGCACAGAATCCATTCATGAATAACATTGTAATTCATTGTGACTAAATAATGAATTATTATTAAATAATAGTTACTCCTTCAGTTCCTTCCTTTCCCTGTTCAAGGTTGATCTACCTTTTATATATTACATTCCCTCCTACAATTATTTGATAAATCTCAAGTCATCTCACATTTGTCTTTCTTCTGACTTCATTTAGCATGATGTTTTCCAGTTTCACCCAAGAGAATTGCACGTTTTCATTGCTCAGTGAAGTTGCACAGTATTCCATATAATATAACACCACACATTCATAATCTACTTTTATGTTCTTAGGAACCCAGTCTAAGTGCTACAATAAATAACAGTGTGCGCATATCCTTTTGAATAAACATTTTTGTGTCCTGAGGATAGTACCCAGAACTGGACTTCTGGGTCATATATTATTGCTAGCTCAGTCTACTTTTCTGAGTAATATCTGTACTGTTTTTCATAAAAGTTGAACCAGACAACATTCCCACCAGCAGTGGATGAGAGTTTATTTTTCACCATGTCCCTGCCAATATAGATTTTTGCCAGTGTTTTTGATATGTGACATTCTCACTGGTCTGAGATGATATCACATTGTCATCTTGATTTAGATTTTCCTAATAAAAAGCTGTGATGAGCACACTTGAAAATTATTGACTATCTTAATACTTTAAAAAAATCTCAGATGATAATCTCTCTGTTGTTAATCATATTTTATTGGGGTTAACAATAAAAAACTGAGTTATTTGTTAAAATATTTTTCTATGCAATTTAACAGAACTGATGCAGAAAAGCTGAACTTTTCATCAGAATGTAATGAATTAGATAGCAAGAATAAAAAATAATAATAAACAGCAATAGCAACAGTAAACAATCACCACCTCCTACTACAAAAAATCTTGACTAAGTAGCATTTTTTATAAAAAATATGATCTTCTTTTAAGAAGAACAGAAGGTATCTTTAAAAATAAATAAAATATGAGTCAAACTCAGATAGTTAAAGAGTGATAGATTGACTGGACTAGTAATATCTACAAACTATTGGTGATTTAGAGCTTTTATGTATATTCCTGTCAGAGAAAGGAGAAAAAATAGAAGACCCACATAAGGTATATTGCTAAAACCTAAATAGCCTGCATGAGAGGAATACAGAAAACCTTCATTTTCAGTGAAGTAATGACTGAAAAAATTTGTTGTAACTATAAGGGCGCCTTAGAAATTTGGTTAATACATGTTGTCATACCTTCTGAAGAGAGGGGACAGATATAATTTCACCAGAGAGTTTATAAACAGTAGCTGTATAACCAGAAGGTCTAAATCATCAATACCTACAAGTTTTAGAAATGCCTGCGGTAGGAATGTATTTTAAAGTCACAGTAAGAATGTATTTTTAAGGTCCCAGGCTAGAATTTTCTTCAAACCCTCAACAGAACAAAGCATAAATTTTACCTGGAGGGACACATTATCAAATCATTCCTAAAAACAAGTAAAATATTAACAAACATAACTCCATAATCAAAATTTACAAGCACACAAGAAAAAAATATCAAGGGTGATAGCAGCTGAAAGAATCAAATAAATATTTCAAGTTTTATAATTAACTATACAGAGCATGGACTGGGGTGATAGCACAGCGGCTAGGGCATTTGCCTTGCACATGGCCGACCTGGGTTCAATTCCTCCATTGCTCTCAGAGAGCCTGGCAAGCTACTGAGAGTATCCCGCCCGCAGGGCAGAGCCTGGCAAGCTCCCCATGGTGTATTCAATATGCTAAAAACAGTAACAACAAGTCTCACAATGGAGATGTTACTGGTGCCCACTCGAGCAAATCGATGAACAACAGGACGACAATGCTATGGCGCTATTATGATATATAATTAGTGAACTATAAGGTATATATGAAATATATTTTTCCATAATAATGTTCAAGATATGAAATATTCAAAGCTTCCAAAGAAAAGACAGACTACCTTTTTCTATGTATATTAGAAACAAACGTAAAGTTTGTTTCTAATAAGCAACAGTATAGACCAGGAAAATAACATTTTTTCATGTACTAAAATAAGATTATATTATATTATATTATATTAAATAGCATCAATTAGAAAAATATTCTCAATGAAAATAGTTACTTAGATTTCTTTTCAGAAAAATAAAAGCAAGCAATGTCTGTGTCATATCTTCACCTTATATAAGAGAAAATTTTTCACTTTTTTCATTTGTAAGTGTATTATTGGTTGTGAGTTTGCTGTAGATGGCTGTTATTTTCTCTAGGAATGTTCCATGAATGGAACTTTTAGTTTTTGTCATGAATGGACATTTGAGTTTTTTATCATGAATGGACATTCAATCTTGCCAAAAGCCTTCTCTGAATGCATTAGTTAATATACTCATGATATTTATCTTTCCTTTTATTGATATTAGAGTGGTTTATAATGTATATATTGGACCATCCCTGCATCCCTGGAATGAATCCCACTTGGTTATTGTATATAATCCTTTTAATATGCTACTGGATTTGGTTCTCAAAGAATTTGTTGAGAATTTTTGCGCCAGCATTAATAAGGGACATCGATTTATAATTTTTAAATAACATATTTATCTGATTTTGGTTTTATAGTGATATTTATTTCCTGGAAAGTGGTATGAAGTATTCTTATTTGATATTTTAGAAGTGCTTGAGGAATATGTGTAGTAAATATTCTTTGAAGATTTGGTAGATCTCATTAGTGGACCTATCTGGACCTCTTCTGTTCCTCTTTCAATTTCCTTATTTATGATTGACCTGTTCTGAATTTGTACTTATATCTGATTCGATACTGGAAGATTAAGTTTTTAAGAATTCATCCATTTCATCTAGATTTTCCAGCTCAGAAAAGAGCTGTTTATTAATAACCTTCTTTTATATTTTGCATTTGTGTTGTAACTTTTCCCCTTCCATTCCTAATCTGATTTATTTGTGATTTTTCTCTTTTCTCTTGAGTCAAGCTAAGGGCTTGTTAATATTGTTATTATTCTATAAAAAACAGCTTCTGATTATTGACTGTATTTTTTTGATTCCTATATCATTAATTTCTCCAAATTTTTATAATTTTCTTATGCCTTCTGACTTTGAAATTCATTTGCTATTCTTTTCTTATAGTTTTAGATATATGTTTAAGTTGTTGAGTTGAGATTTTTTCTTCTTTACTAATGTAATACTGTATTGCTATGAATTTATCCCTTAATACTACTTTGTTGGCGACCCACAAATTTTGATAGTTTGTGTTTTCATTATCATTCACATTGGGGAATATTTTATTCTTTGACTTCTTTGTTACAGTAGTTATTAAGCAATGTATTGTTTAGTTTCTAAATTTTGACATTCTCTCCCACTTAATTTTTGTGGTAATTTCTACCTTTATGGTGGGTGTTGTGGTCTGGAAATATATCTGATACGATTTCTAATTTTGGAAATCTATGAATACTTTTATTATGCCCCAGCATATCTTCTGTCCTGGAACATGTTCCATGTGCACTATGAAAATGGTCCATGTTCCATGTAGAAGAATGTGTATATAAAATTGAGCATTGATGGTCCTACGTATGTTCACTAATACTAGTTTTTTTCAAGTCTTCAATTAAAGTTCTATCTTTCTTACATATTTTCTGTTTAGTTGATCAATGATAAAAGTGGAGAGTTAAAGTCTTCCACTACCACTGCGTGGTTTTTTTAGATTTGTTGGTTTTTTTAGAAACTTGGCTACCTCTTCATTTGGTTCATAATTGGGAGTCAAGTCCTATTGATCATTTGATCCCTTACCCATTACTTTTTTAAAACTTGGTTTATATGTTTGGCCTGACATAAGTATAACTGTCCCTAATTTTTTTAGTCTATGTTTGGCTTGTGTGGTGTTTTCCATCCTTTCATGTCAAGAGTGTTTGTCGTGTGCTTCTTGAAAGTACCCTTACTTTTGTAAGGGTTCTTTGCTTATTTACATAAGCAGCATATTATTTTTTTCTGAATTATCCAGCCACTCTGTGACTTTGATAGGAGAGTTTAGCCCACTCATATTTACTAAGGCTATTGAAATGAATTAGATATCTTATTTATATAAATATTCATACTATTTTTAACATTTGACTTTTTATTAGCGGGGATGCCATTCAGGATTCCTTGTAGGCTAGCTTGGGTCTTACAAATACCTTGACTGCCTTTTGCCTGAGATTATTTTTATCCCTCCAAATCTGAATGAATGCCTTTCAGGGTAGTGGACTCTTGTTGAATAATCATGCAATACTTTTAATATGTCAGGAAGCCTTCAGGACAACAATCATAACAATGCTCAAAAATCTGAAAGCACTGAAGTAGAGAATTAACAAACTTGAAGAGATATTGATAAAAAAATGAAAGAAATAATCCAAACAAGTAGCAGAAAGCAATATAAGAAACGTTGGTTTCAAAGGCTATGTGCACACCTATGTTTATCACCACAGCTATCATAATTGCCAAGATATGAAAACAACCCAAATGCCAACTACAGATTAATGGATCAAGGAGTTGTGGTAAATAAACACAATGGGATACTATGAAGATGTGAGGAAGAACAAAGTCATGCCATTTGTAGCAACATGGATGTGACTGTTAGATATCATAACTTCACTTGTATCACTTGTCATCCCATTGATCTTCGATTTGCTCGATCGGGCGCCAGTAACATTGCCATTTGTTCCTGTTGTGTGCTAGTGCAGCCCAATGATATCTGCTCGCTCCAGGAACAGGAAGAGCCTCAAATGGTTCATTCAGGGATTTGACGAAGAAATCTGACCATCTAGTTGGTGGGCGGTCTTCTGACTTCCCGTGGAATCCAGTCGGTAACAGCTCTTGTCCAGCGGTCGTCTCTGAGTCACATTACATGACCGGTCCATCTGATTTTTGATGCCTTGGCAAACGAGACAGCATCCCTGATTCTTGACCATCGACGGAGGTCAGAACATGTGGAGAGGGGCCTTGAGCATGGCTGTGGCTGGATTCCAGAGGTCCTTGGCCAGGAATGAAACTCAACCCACCCCCTTCGAGGGGCCCCGGTGAAGACAGCCAGGTGTGGGAGCAAGAGACTCTAAACAGCCAGATTTATCTTGCATGTAACCTACCCAGCTTTAGCCCCCAGCACTCTTTATAGATCCCTGAATGTACCAGGAAGGCTCTTGAATGAAGAGCCAGGACTAAGCCTTCAGCACTACAAGGTGTGGCCCCCAAACTAAAAACAGAACAAACAACAGACAAACAAACAAAAGCACTATTCCTTATGCCGCCTGGGTAATCAGAGTTTGGTTTTGGTTTTAAAATCGAGAGGATCTGATTTTAAATCTGGTTGGGAAAGTGTAAGGAGATGTCTGATTTTTCTGTCCTTTCAGAACTCCTGTGAATAATGATTCTTACAATTACATTTCTATAAAAACTTAAAATTTCTCCTCCTATTGACATTCCGCCAATAGACACAAAACCATCATTTTGTATATTTTTATAATCCATTTGCCTAAATAATTGTGCCAAATAAATTGAGTAATTATGTATATTAAAAACTAATTATTTCAAGCAAAACAGCAAACCAGAAGAAAATGTTCATACAAACAACATTTCCTACCCCACTTTTCTATTTTAGCCACTCATAAGGAATAGAATTCCAGAAATGGCATAAACATTTTTCTGCTGGAACTTGCTTCACAACACCAGTAATAATTCTCATTCTTTCCATTGACTCTAAATTGTAATTTAATGTGGTGGAAGCAAATTTTTCTGGAGCACTTCATATTTATTTTGCATGTTTTAAGCACACTACTTGAAACTTTGCAGAGGTTGACTGGGAAGATACTTTCTGATTGTATGTATTTTTGCATTCTGATGTGATTCAGGTATCTTTTTCTGAATCTTTCTGTATTCAAGGACATGCCCAGCTTTTTTACTTAATAATAAAACATCCTTGACTCATTGTAAATGGGTGGGGATCTGGCATTAAGGTGCAATATATCACAAAAGCAGTGTAGGCTATCATTGGAGATAATGAGCAGACACATTAATATTCGTGATTTACGAAATTGTGGTTGTGCTTCTAAACAGCAGAAGGATGCATTCCGGGGTTAATGTTTACCGATGGATGTTTGCCAGTAATATCAGATACTTTTGTAGCAAGTCATTTAAGGTATTGCTAGGTAGTTGTGAATCATTTTAGGGTTTCTACTTAACTTAATTGTAATCTCAGGTAATGTTCCTCCATGCTGCTATGCATTTTTTCCTTATGTATTAAATATCTTTTCATTACAGATGGAAGTTTTGTGGAAGAATGATAATATATGCTTGTGTTTGTATGTGGAATAACATGTTTAATGAAGGTGGGGTCAACAAAGAGAATAATTTCATTCAAGACTTAAGATATAGTACTGGACTGTTTCTAGTTAAATATTTGGTACTATATATACTTGCGCACAAACTCACATCAAAGAAAAGAATCCCATTCATTATACTTTATCATCATCAACAACATTCCGTTGATCATCGATTTTCTTGAGCAGTCTCAGTAACGTTTCCATTCGTCCTAGCCCTGAGATTTTAGCAGCCTCTCTTTACTCTTCCTCCCCAATGGTGCCACATTGGAGGCTCTTCAGGGTCAGGGGAATGAGACCCATCACTGTTACTGGTTTTGGCATATGGATATGCCATGGGGAACTTGCCAGGCTCTCCCATGTGGGCAGGAAACTCTCAGTAGCTTGCCAGGTTCTTCTAGATGGAGAACTAGGCTATAAGATGTCGCATGGCCACAAAGTACTTCCGGGGGCTTAGTTTTATAGTCTCTGGATGTTGGCCATTCATGGGATTACATGGAATGAGGCTGTGACTGCCTAGCTACTAGAAAAGGGGGGATTTGGGCGGGAAGAGGCCCAGTCCTGATCTGAGCAGACTTGGAGATCTCAGCCCAGGGTCCCGCACACCTGGGTTCTTCTGCCGGTTCCATCATGCGTGAAGCTCACATTATACTTTATATTCTCATGAAATACATTCTAGGCTTAACATATTGAGTAACCTATAACTAAAACTAAGGACAAGAAAAACTATTACTATGCAACAATGGATGCAAAAATGCCAACAAAACAGATCGCTAGAAAAGACTGGAAATACTCCAAATTCAGACACACTGTATGCTCACCCAACACACTGCACAATTTGTGATGTTGATTCCAAGGTGTGTGAAATTTGATTACAATTTAACCTTAAAAATATGGGATTAAATTGAGAAGTTCAGGAAAGTTGCCTGTGAATGTTCACCAAAAGTTATTTGTTGATAGACATCTTGTTTTAGAAGTTTTATTGTTTGGGATTTTACAGTTTTGGTCTATGATTCATTTTGAATAAACTGTTGCACATGGTGTGAGGAAGAGTTGATTTTATTTTGGCTTTTTGGGTCACTGCATAGGGGTTACTCCTGGCTCTGCACTCAGGAATTACTCCTGGCGGTGCTCAGGGGATCATATGGGATGCTGAGAATCGAACCCGGGCTGGCCGCATGCAAGGCAAACACATTAAACATATTAAAATAAAACTGTATCAAATATACTTTATTATAGTCTGTACATATATATCAGTGCTTAGATTAAGGTAAGAATATACTACTGGAAAATTAAAAATTTTACAAGATACAAAACCACCTACTTAACATAGGAAACAAAATGACATCGACAATGATGAATAAAAATTGACTCTAACTCCTACTACTATGTACTGTGAGCCTATACTAGTGATAGATGATAAGCCGAGGCCCAGAAAGGAAAAGGTGGTGTTAGGACCCAGCAGGGGGGTTCTTGAGCTTCGTGCTCATAACAATAGATCAGGTATGCGATTCTGTCATTTAACCTAACTTCTCATATTTTATTGGTGAAATGTGGACAGTAATGACTTAACTTATAAATGATTTTCATTTGGTTTTGTTTGGGGGCCACGCTCTGCTAGGTTCAGCACCTGTTCCTGGCTCTGCACTTTGGGATCACTCCTGGCAGGGCTCTGGGTATCATTAGAATGTCCAGGATTGTAACCAGGTAGACTCCATGCAAGGCAAGCTCTTTGTACTATCACTCTGTTCCCACTAACTTATAAGCTTAACAGTAAAAATTGCATTAAAGAGCTTCAGAATCCATGAAACACTGTATTAAATAATATATGACTGGTCATTGCATCTTCATGTTACTATTGTTGGAACATCATATTGGCTTATGATTTCAGTACATATGAATTTCTCTTTTAATAATCTACTGATTCTTTTAACAATCAATATGCAAGTACTTTTTCAGATAGTACAATACCTATGCCTTAAAATAGCTTTTACTCTGTTGTCGAGAATACCAGAATATGTATAATAAAATTACAAGTTTTGTCCTAAGATCTAATAAAGTGAGGGAAAAGGTAGGAAAGGTGGTAGATTCAAAGAGTTAAAATAGTCTCAATGTAGAAAGGCCTGCAACTTCAAAAATCTAATAGTCTTTTGTGGGAGAGGCATTCACAATTTTTGTATTAATTAATGTTATACTTCAATCTTTTACTCATTTTCACTTCCCTCTTTTCTTTGCATATTTTCCCCACAAAGGCTTTATTGACCAACATCAGAAGTGAATTTGATTTCTCTACTACAGAAAGTAATGGGATTTTTCCTTATTTAATGCATTTCTTTAATTACTGTCTTTGCTCCTGCCAATTTAGCTGCAAGTAACTTGACCTTGATCTGATAATATGACTTAAAATAAAAGAGTCAAATTAGGGAGCTGAAAAAGACCAGTTGTATAAGTCCGGGGAAAGTTTTCATTTTTTTCCCCCATCTTTCCATTTTTCTGAAAAAATGTCTCTGGTGTTTGTTTTTTTTTTTAATTTTATTTTTTATAGAATCACTGTGAACTACAGTTACAAAGTTTTTGTATTTGATCCATGACCCAAAACCCCCGCATACCCTCCTCCCACTCCCCCTCTGCCTGTGTGGCAATTTCCACTTTACTCTTTCCTTACTTTGATTATATTCAATTTTCAACAGGAATCTCACTATCATTATTTGGAGGTCTTCCTCCAACAGTCAGACATGTTGGATGGCATTATTAGATTGTATGTTTTCATTTTTCAGGAAAGGTGGCGCGGCCGCTTATGCGGCTGTGTGGTTTGGAGATGTCCCAGTCCCACATCCCAGAGCTGTGTTAGTAGAAGCTCAGTGTCGCAGGGGCTCCATCTGGAGAAGGCGTACTGGCTGTACCTTCTCCTTCTGGCTCCCCGGTGTTGTTGGCCCGGTAAAGTCTCTGGTCTTTGAATGCCACTTTTTTACCAAACATGCTGCTGTAGTAATTGGTCATATAGTAGATTGCTTCCTTCGAGAAAATATACTAAATATTTCCCAGAAAGTGCCCTGGAGAAAACATGAATATTGAATAAAATTTACCCAGTAATCATTCTGCTTCTGCAGAACATTTATTGCCCTGAAAATTCTTTCTGGAACGGTATAAACATTGAGGAAAATAATTAGATCTGTTAAAATTGGTGAAACATGAAATATTTAGTTAAGTACTTAACCTCATTTTTTTCATTGCAAACTTTCATTGAGATACCAAGATTTTCCCATACTATTCATCCTACTTTTTATGGATACAGCATTCAAATACCACATCATACCACAAAGTGTTGTTTCCCTCCACAGTTTCCCAAGTATCCTTCCCATCTCCTGCCACTCATGTATCTCATATTTGTAGACAAAATTTTCAGTTTTTATGTCTTTGACTATTTGCCTATATTCCTTTTATTGAATCTAGTATTTGAGATACATTTCTTTCTCTCATTTTTTAAATTGTGGTAGTGGTTAAACCTACAAATTAGGTCATTAGAACTAATCTAGAATTCCACATAATTGTAAATCAATGATAACTTAATAAAGTAACTTTTTCAGCAAAAATGTATTTTTAAAGGGTTATAAAGTTTTAAAATTAGGGGACCTGGGGCAATAAACATTGAGTATGTGAGTAGTGCTTGCCTTACACATGGCCAGTCCAGATTCAATCCCTGGCACCCCATATGGTCCTCAAGACTGCCAGAGTGCTCCTTGAGCACAGAGCCAGGAGTAGTGCTGAGAACCAGTGTGCACAAGCCCTCACACTCCCAAATTAAAAAGTAATATTGTGAATGATTCTGTATTGTTATATTTTAAGATTTACAATAAATAAATAAATCTTACATATTTAAAATTTTGTATGGATAAAGAAAATTAAGAAAACTTTGAGTGATGAGACCTATAGAATGTAAAAAGGTGTGTTTTTATCATAATAAAGGGAATATTAATTTTCTGTTAGCAAGTACTGTGGACATTGTTTAAGCATGCATTAATAAGGAAAGGAGTGAAATAAAATATCAATGAACATAAAAAAGTACCTGGCCAAACATGTCATATTAAGTACAAATGAAATATTAACTCTTTATTGTGAATGCATACAATTCCTTAGCAGGACAGAGGTAAACCTTTCTAAACCTAATAGAAGAGAACCCAAAGCACTGTGCCAAATTCAGTGCCAACTGCTGAGGAATTTCGTTTTGCCATTTAGAAAAGTCCCTTTTATGCTACTTGAAAGATAGTTTCAAGACTATGAATTCCCAAAATTTTTGCCTGTCCCAAAAGCTCCATTTTGTTCCTTTATATCTGAATAAAAAATCTAGCTGCATGAAGTATTCTTAGAAATGTATCATTTCATTGAGTTTTTGTACTCTCTCCCTCAATTTTCTTCTAGCTATGAATCTTGTGAACTTTTCTTTGGATGTAAGTTTCTTTTTTGATCTTGCTGCTATCAATGTTCTGTATCTTCCAGTCTTAGTTATTCTGAGCACAATGTGTATTGGAGTTTTTCTATTTGAGTCCATTTTCCATTGGCACCCTTGGGGCCTCTTGGTTCTCTGTGCCTGTATGCCAAAATTCTGGGAAATTCTAATATATGAATTATTTAACTATTGTTTCTTCATCAAATTTGCTGTCATGTTCTATGAATCTTATATGTTCCTCTTGAGTGCATTCCATATTTGTTTTGAGATCTTGTATTATTTTGTAGTGCCTTTCTCCATCTCTTCTGAGAAAAATTCTATCTTTTCCTCAGCTTCTGTTATTCTGCTGCCCAGAGTTTCTATTGGGATTTTTTTGTAACCTATAATACTCTTCATTTCTGCTTGTAGTTTTCTCATTTCAGCTCTCATATTTTGTGCTTTGCTGACTATCCACTGATCTCCATTGTTTCCTTGAACTTATTAAACATCCTTACATGCTTCGACTAAAATAATTTTCTGAGAATTTACTGAATAGGCCGGTGCTAAATGTTACTTTTTTTGTTACTTCTTCATTCTGTTACTGTCTTTGCACACTGAACTCGGTGGGCCTTTGTGAATCTTCCTAATTGGGTTTGCTATGGTAAGGTGAATCTTTGTAGTTAGTCACCTGGGACTCTCAGAGGAACTAGGCTGGAAATTGTCCTTTTTTCCATTGCCTGTCTTCACCCAGTGATTGAAGGACTGTAAGTAGTGTGAAATTTGATGAGGAGGTGAAATAGCAGAGATTAAGTATGGTGATGAGAGGTTAATCTCACCTGGTAGGCTGTGGCAGCAAGTAGAGGTTCCCTACCATTGAGTTCTTCCCCCCCAAAAAAATATAAAAGAAATTTGATTAAAAAACCTTGTTATTCAAGAAAATTATGAAGGAATAGTGAAGGACACTTAGAGTTACCGTGATTGCAGTTCTTAACTTAAGGGAGGTTATGATATAAAACTCTTTATGCCCAGTAGTATACGTGATTTAGATTTCTCAAAAGAGTATAAAGAATTGAGAGTAGAGACATAGCATTAGGGTAAGGCAAATGCATGCAGGTCAGCTGGGTTCTATCCCTGGTACAGTCTCCCAAGCATTATCAGATGCAGTTTCGGAAAGATTTGAACACTTTTGGGCTTCACCATAGAACCACCTGGTTTTCTGAGTGGCCTTTAACCATCAAGCAACATGGCGTCCTCAAGTCCTTACACTGAAATGCTGACCTGAGTTGACCACGAATGTCCAGGACAGGCTCCTGAGCCATCTGAAGTGTATTTCAGTAATGAGTGGTCATGATATAATATCTCAATGTCATTTTGACTTAGATTTCCCTAATAAAAGGTGATGATGAACACTTTTCCATATATGTCTATTGGCCATACCTCAATATGGAGGTGTCTTGTTCATCACCTCATCCAATTTTTGGATGGGATTATTAACTTTGTTGCTGGTGAACTTTGTGAAAGCTTTATATATATAATTTTTGTAGGGCTGTAGGATGTATTGTGTGCAGATGTCTTTTCCCATTCTATCAGCTTTTTTAAAAAAAAATTTTAGCTCATGGCTCTTTTGCCATAAAATCTTTTAAATTTCATGTAAATCCTTTTATTTCTGTTTTTAGCTTTGCCAGTGGAATCAAATAATTTAAAACTCTGAAATCCATCACCTTGCAGAGATTAACCAAAATACCATATTTTTGGATCGACCTACAAAACACTAAAATAGTGATTAAAAAAATCAACACCTGTGTTCACTGCAGCACTTACTACAATAACCAGAATATGAAAAAGATCCAAATATCCAATCAGAGGTGAATTGAAAAAAATTGCTGTATACGAAGAAATACTGTGCGTTTATCAAATAATGCAGTTCGTTGCAATTTGGAGGGAACTTAAGGGTAAAATGGTAAGTAAAGTAAATTAGAGGGAGAAGGGTGGTATGAACTCATTATGATCTCATTATGTAATGTCAATGCTATTTAGATATATAAAATAATGGAAAGGTTTCAAATAATAACTATTGACCCTAGATTACATAATAAAAAATGCCAAATAAGGAGGGACTGGGGCAGTGGGATGAGAAGGTGAACTGGAATAGGTTACTGTTGGGGGGTTTGGATAATTTTCTGGGATTGATGTGAAGTAACTCCATCAAAACCATTAATTATAACACTTTTGCATATTTGTGACTGAAAAATATAACTTAAACCGGGAAGAGGTCTGGAGGGTGCCTTGGTGGGTAGATGCTGACACAGGTAGTGGGGATGGCATTGGAACATTGTTTGACCCATCGCATTATGTATTGTAAACCACATTGCCTAAATTATAAAGGAATTAAAAATAAAGATTATCTACTAGTGTTTATTTAAAAATAAAAATGGATAACTACAAGTGAAGGAAAGAGAAAGTAGAAGAATAGCTTTACCTGGTCTCAGAAGAATAGCCAATGTAGGATAACACTGGTTTATCCTTCCTCCCTGGCCAGAGGGAACTTAGGTTTATTGGGTTGCACCCATCACAGTACTCCTAAGGCACTCCTATTCCTCAATTTATCCTAACCTCTTCTCTGGGTTCTGCCTCCCAACTGGTTAGTCACCTCTATCCTCAAATCAGACTCTGTTGACTTGTAAGGTCAGATCCTTCTAAGGAATCTGGATTTGGATTTGTAAGTGAAATATTGCTTTTCTCTTCTCCTTATGTCCTTTGCATAGTTACTTTAGAGCAATGTCCTTTTTGTATAGACACAGGATGACAGCTAATGCTATGTTTTCGTAACTTGGGAGTTAATTGACTCCGAGTAATATTCACTCCAGGCAGGAGCAATAGTACAGCAAGTAGGGTGTTTGCCTTCCATGCGGAAGACCCGGGTTCAATTCTTCCATTTCTTTCAGACAGCCCAGCAAACTAACGAGAGTATCCCGCCCGCACAGCAGAGCCTGGCAAGCTACCCGTGGCATATTCAATATGCCAAAAAGTAACAACAAGTCTCACAATGGAGACATTATTGGTGTCCGCTCGAGCAAATCGATGAACAACGGAATGACAGTGCTATGACATTGCTAGTATTCACTCCTGGGCATCTGTTTTCTTGACTTAAGCCTCAGTTTCCCTTAGTTCTAGCACACTAAAAGCAGGGTTCTGACAAGGGACTGGATCGAACCGTGCAAACCATGAGCTACCCTGGCGTCAAAACGGGCTGGTTCAAACACCATAACACTTAATTCTAAGTCAAGAGTATGATCATGGACAAATTCTGTCATGATGCAAAGTGTAACAACTGGATTAGGACGCTGCTAGGGTAAGGAAAGACTAATCTGGCCTGAGCTAGTCTGGGAACTATAGCGAGACGCCCCAGGAGAGCCACCCTACAAGCTCAATGTATCTCTTACTGTGTCCATACACAATGACTAATAATTAAAAGTAGTTAAGATGAATGTTGAAATGGTAGTTGGACTAAGGAAAGGAGAAACACCCCCCTAGTTGGTGTTTGGCTCTTGCGCGGGTCTCCTGGCTGCAGGAGATCTTGTCTTACCTTGGAAGAGCCCCCTCGGAAGAAAGGGCTCTCAAATATTGATTGTGGTACCTCACTAGGTGCAGTTGCTACCCCCAATGCGGAGAAGTGGACTGCGAGACCAAGGTTCCAGACGGAGTCCAGAGGCTCTAGCACGGGGGGACAGGAGCAGACGGGGATGCGGGGCAGTGTGAGACTGGAATGGGGCACTCAGTGAGACTGGGACAGGTGCCTAGGGAATGGAATACGTGGTAACTGATCACCAAGCAGAGTGGCAGCCCTGTTCCCTCCATCATGCTCTGTTGGCAGCAGCTGCCATCGAAACGCACATGGCCACGGAACCCAGGTGGCAGGCGAGAGAGACTACCACCCCTGCCGTGCTCACTTATTTATTTTGTGATGACACAACCTAGCCTACGAAGAATGGCTAAATTTGGGCTTGTGAAGAAAGGAGGTAAAATATATTTGGAAGAAAGGGTAGAATTACTGTTTAATGAAAAAGGGAGAATCCTAGGTAACAAGAATGAATATGCTATAGAACAGTTCGTGTAACACATCTCTCATATCACTGAAGGAAAAGTGAGGAGAAAGTAATACTATGACTGATAACATAGATAAAATATAGACACATCAGAAAATACCACTGCATCTCTGTGATATGGATTTCTCATTGATTTGCACTGTTTCTCATTGATTTGCTCGAGCGGGCACCAGTAACATCTCCATTGTGAAACTTGTTGTTACTGTTTTTGGCATATCGAATTCCTTATGGGTAGCTTGCCAGGCTCTGCCACGTGGGTGAGATACTCTCGGTAGCTTGCCAGGCTCTTTGAGAGGGACGGAGGAATCGAATCCGGGTCGGCCGCTTGCAAGGCAAACACCCTACCTGCTGTGCTATCGCTCCAGCCCTCAGAAAATATATGGATTTGAATTTCTAATTTTGATAAACTTTTTTTAAAATTTATTTTATTGAATCACCAAGTGAAAAGTTACAAAGTTCTCAGGCTTATATCTCAGTTATACAATGCTCAAACACCCATCCCTTCACCAGTGCCCATATTCCACCACCAATAAAAACAAAAACAAACAAAAACAAAAACAAAAACAAAACAGTATACATTCCACCCCTCACCCCCAAACCCCCCCCCATGCGTGACTGATAATTTCACTTCCTTTTCTCTTTACCTTGATTACATTCCAGATTTCAACACACAACTCACTATTGTTGTTGGAGTTTCAAAACAGACTCACTATTTTTGTTGGAATTTATCCCCCAAGAATACAATTCTATTGACAAGGAAATATTTGATAATGTTTTCCACTGATGAGAATGAAGAGATAAAAAGTTGCGCAGCCGCGGTAGCGGCCACGCGGTTTACAATTTCTGTATTATAGTAATTAAGTCCACGGAGATTAAAGTTGGAAAATGAATCATTTCCCTTCCTGGAACAGCATGTAGCAAAAGTTTAGTTCACAGTCTCCATACATGGTTGCAAGCACTTGCTGGAACCCCAAATCCTAAAGCTGTCTCTGGTTCCTGCTCGTTCCATATCCACTGGCTGTGCAAAGGCATGGCCACCCAGGTCGAAACTCAGCTGGAGCCCGAGCTCCCGCCCGGGCTGAGACTGCCCCGATATCCCGCGGCTGTTTCAAGTTCAAAGCACATATTTTTTTTCCGCGCCAAAAGTTCATACCTGCTCAAAGGGCCCACAAAATGTCGGACACCACGCCTTCTCCCAGAGGGGAGAGAGACCAAGAAGGAAGGATATTTCCTCCCTTAGCCGGTGTGGGGCAAAAGCTTAGTTCACAGTCTCCATACATGCACTTGCTGGAACCCCAAATCCTAAAGCTGTCTCTGGTTCCCGCTCGTTCCACATCCACCGACTGTGCAAAGGCATGGCCACCCGGGTCGAAACTCGGCCAGAGCCCGAGCTCCCGCCCGGGCTGAGACTGCCTTGATAAACTTTTAAAGGAATGATTCTTTATGGGGCTGGAGTGATAGCACAGTGGATAGGGCATTTGCCTTTCATGCGGCCAACCTGGGTTCGATTCCCAGCATCCCATATGGTCCCCTGAGCACCGCCAGGAGTAATTCCTGAGTGCATGAGCCAGGAGTAACCCCTGTGCATCCCTGAGTGTGACCCTAAAAGAAAAAAAAAAGAATGATTCTTTAAACTAGTTTTTCCTATAGAGAGACTAACTGTATCTTACAGATGATTCTTCATATAAAGCAATTGACATACGTAATGGAATACTATGCTGTTGTGATAAAGGCAATGAAATTTTCTTCTACATAGACATATCTAGAGAGAATTATGCTGAATGAAGTTAGTGTGAGAGGGACACATATCAAATAATCTCTGTCTTAGGTGGGGTATCAAAAATCATAGGGGAATAACAGATGTCCAAAGGCAACAGAAGTTGAGAACTGGTCTTCTATGAAATTTTCCATGACTAGTGGATGTGGCATAGAATGGTGCGTGTATGTGTGTGGGTGGGGGGTGGCAGTGGAGGCACTGAAACAGTGGTAGATGGAAGCAGCAGGTAGACTATGTGGTGTTAGAATGTTATATGCATGTAACTCTACCAATAACAGGATTATAAATTACATTATCTGGAATAAAATAGCAATTGTATCACTTGTTATCCTGTTGATCTTCGATTTGCTTGAGTGGGCACCAGAAATGTCTCACTTGTCCCTGTCATATGCTAGTGTAGCACAATGACATCTGCTCGCTCCAGAAACAGGAAGAGCCTCAAACCATTCATTCAGAGTCTTGACGAAGAAGTCTGACCATCTCATAGGTGGACAGCCATGTGGTATTTTGATGTCCTGTGGAATCCACTAGGTAACAGCTCTAGTTCAGTGGTCATCTCTGAATCTCATTACATGTCCGGCCCATCTGATTTTTGATGACTTGGAAAATGAGACAGTGTCTCTGATTCTTGATCGTTGATGGAGGTCGGAACTCTGGATTCCTTCTCTCACCTGAGTGAAACGTGATACTCCAAGCATAGCTCTTTCAATTCCTCTTTGGGATACCTGAAGAGCGTTCTCGTCCTTTTTCATAGGACCCAGGTCTCTGAGGCCTATGTTAGTGCAAGAAGAATGGTGGATTAGAAAAGATGTGCCTAGATCTGGAGGTTCTTCATCCTCTCAACAACTTCTTCAATGCTCTTGAAGGCATTCCACGCTGCTCTCTTCCTCCTGTACAGTTCTGGCACCAAGTCGTTCCTCATGTTAAGTTATCAAGCCAGCTGCACATAGCTGCTGCATTGGGAGATGTCCGTTCCATTGAGAGCAAATGGAACATCAGGGACTAGTTTATTTTTCATGAAGATTGTCTTGGTGAGATTCAGCTGCAGTCCGACCTTTCCACACTCGTGGTCGAAGTCAGCCAGCATTTGTGCAACTCGGCTAATGTTTGGTATTATTAGAGCAATGTCATCAGCAAAGCGGAGGTGGTGTAGTTGCGGACCTCTATCTTCACTCCCATTCCTTCCCATTTCAGTTGCTGCATGACGTTATCTAGGGTGGCACTGAAGAGTTTCGGTGAAATGGTACCCCCCTGATGAACCCCTCTCTTTACGTCAATGATCATTTCCTTGTAGAATGGTGAGATCCTGGTGGTGAATATGTAATACAGCTCAGGGAAGATCTTGATGTACTGAATTTGAATGCCCTGTTTGGCTAGGGCTTCAATGACCATTTAAGTCTCAACAGAATCAAAGGTCTTCTTTAAATCAATGAATGTTAGATGGAGCGGCATCTTGAACTCTCGAAAAACTTCAATAAACTTAGTCACCGTGTGGAAATGGTTGATTGTGCTAAATCCTTTTCAGAACCTGGCTTGCTCGCTTGGTGGTCCTACATCTAGTGTTCTGCCTATTCTATTCAGAATGACTTGAGTGAACAACTTATAGATGATGGATAACTGGCAGATGGGGGCAATAGTTGCCAATGTCATGGATGTCTCCCTTCTTGTACAACAGAGCGGTCCTGCTGGTTTTCCACTGGGACATAACCTTGCATTCAGACAGGTAGAGTGTGAAGAACCGGGCCAGTGTATTGAAGAGTACTGGCGGCAGATTCTTCAGATGTTTGTGTCTGACCTTGTCTGGACTGGGTGCTGTACACTTCTTTGCCGACAAAATGGTGTGTTGGATTTTAGAAGGGAGAACATTGGGAACAACATATCCGTTCTGCAGAATATGGTGTGTGGGCAGGTGGACGTGGCTATCAAAGAGATCCGAGTAGAAATCGTGAATAATCCTCTCCATTGCCCTTTCTGGAAGATGTGATAGATCCATTAGGACATCAGAAGTCAGTCATCTTGGTCTTGTAGTTGGTGAAGGACAGGTGAGCATTGCAAAAATTTTTTCCAGCTTTTGCCGCATCAACCAACACTTCCACTCTTCTCACTTCGAGGTCTTCCTTTATTGCTTCCCTGCACAGCTTTGCAAGCTCTGACATTAGCTTGTGATTGCCTGAGGCTCATGCCAAAGCATGTTGGCAAATGAGCTCAAGAGTTTCCAAAGACAGGCGTCTGTTTGTGGCTTTCCCACTCTCAGCATTCCTTGCATAGTCATGGAGGTGCTGAACCAGTCAGTCATATTCCTCGTCAATGTTGTCAATAATGGCATCTTCCCACTTTGCCACAATAGTGCTAAAGAGCTCCCAGTTGGTGGTCATTCTGGGAGTTCTCTTCTTAAACTTTGCTGTCCTTTATCCCCACTCCATGAAGTAGAATTTTGCATGAAGTGGTCCGATCCCATTTGGAATTTTGGGACAACAGCGACATTGATCAGGCAAAACCATTGTTTGAATATGATGTGGTCAGTTTCATTGTGGAACTGTCCACAGGGAGACTCCCATGTCCAACGTTTAGATTCAGCCTTCTGGAACTGTGAGTTGCCATGGATGGTCTTGATGAACTCAGACAGTCTCTCACTCTGTTCGTTCCATTCTAGGCCATGGGTCCCAATGTGGACTTCTTTGGGTGACCTTCTCGGTCCTATCTTGGCATTAAAATCACCAACAATGATCTGTAGAAGGTGTGGTTTTCTTTATAGAACTTCTCCAGCTCCACGTAGAACTTCTAATTTCTTCTTTATTGTAGTTGGATGTTGGTGCATAGACGATGAAGATAGAAACTGCTGGCAGTGAGCTACATCTATTCAAGCATAATCGTCTGATTTGCCTTGTTAGGCATTTGAATGAATTGATGCTCATGGCCAAGTGCATGTTGACAAGGACACCAACACCACCAACACCTCTGTGTCGTGACAGTGACAGTTTCTGTTGTTGCATGTTCTGAGAAACAGTTCTTCTCCAGTGTCGAAAATGGCATGATGTGTTTGATGCCTTCTTGTCTCAGTCATACCAATAATGTCATATTTGATCTTCTGTGCTTGCAGTATCAGTTTTTCGATGGATGCTTCCGATGCCAGCATCCATCGAGGACCTGAAACAGATGGATGAAAGTACAGACAGTCATCTTAGTCCTTCTTTGTTTTGGCAGTCTAGTTTGTTCCTGAGATTTTATCAGCCTCTCCTTGCTCATCTTTCTTAACACTGCCATATCCGGGGCTCTTCCAGTGTCAGGGGAATGCGACCCATTGTTGTTACTGTTTTTGGCATATTAAATATGCCACGGGTAGTTTGCCAGGCTCTGCCGTGTGGGCGGGATACTCTTAGTAGCTTGCCGGGCTCTCCAAGACAGATGTAGGCTTTTTGGGCGGCCTCTAATCGCCCTTAGAGGTGTTGCCATGGTTCACACCATATTTGAACCCCATCAAATATGTTGCGGTAATTATGGAAAATGGGTATTAAGTGTTTTATGATGTGAAGTGGCCCTGTGGTCTGGAAAGCGGCCTGGAGCATGGAGGTGGCTGAATCGTAGAGGCAGTGGAGGTTGGCTGATGAGGCATCTGTCTGGCCCCAGTAGGGTGCCATAAAATAAAACCTTGAAAAACACAAGCCAATGGTTGAATATCTTTCTTTATCCCTATTTCTTATGTGATTGTGGTATTTGGTTTATCAAAATGCTAATATGAATTTACATATTTAATTGCTCATAAATACATAGAAATAAATAAAAATCATCCTTAATGCTTTGCATACAGAATGATTTCAAATATGCACATTTATTACATAAAGTTAAATGAACTAATAAAAATTTAACTGTGAGAAGTATTTATAATTTTATCTCTGAATATGTTCTAAGACTAACATAAATACACACTTTATTTACAGTAAAATGCAAATCACATGTGTATTCAAGCTTCGGTGTAGGCTTCTGAAAGTGCTATAAATAGCTGATTTTATTTTCTGCAGGTCACTGATATGATGCTTCAGGACACCGCTTACCCTCACTGGGCAAAGGCTGCAAGAGCTTTATGGAAGAAAGGGCAAGTTAGGATCATTTTATTCTGGTAAGAGACTTTTTTATGTATTGATTTATGTCTTACCTCATTCACCGAAATACTTAAGTTGAGTGTAATTGAGCCTATATGTATTTATATTTAGAGAAGCATCTCATTAGACACATGCTCCATTAAAATGATTAAAAACCATTATTCTGATTTTTTTATGAATTAATTTCTGCATGCTATTTTATGAATTAATTTCTGCATGCATGATGTTGCCTATATACATTTAGAAGAATTATGTTTTGCTAAGATAGTGAGGTATATAAGATTTTACCATAGGTAATTTGATTTTTGACTCAGTAAAGTAAAAATAAGCTATAATATTCATCAGTGAATCTGATATAAAAATGTCTTCAATAAATACTAAATTTCAAATATATTTGACAAGATATAATTTTGCTCTAAAGAAGTTACATGGAAAGAGTATCTCTTCCCAAATCATGTCTGGCTCATTAGCATTTCTTCATATAGCTTCCTTTTCAGTTCTAGCACAATCGTTGCAATTAAAAATAACTCATGTGTATAGAATTTTGCATTTTATGGTATCACCAATATTTATGTACATTTGAACAGACATAAAAATGTAGTAACATATACACAAATATTTAATATATAAAAGATATGTACAGTAATAAAAAAGCTACACTATACTTATTAACATGGTGATTATGTATTATTAACTTTCCTTTTGTGATATAAATTTGTAATTTATAGTTTTTAATAATTTTAATTTACAATCAAAATTTTAATTTATAATTTTTAATACTTTTAAATTTATAACTTTTGTGTTTATCCTTAGATTTAAATTTTGAGGGGCTGGAGTAATAGCACAGTGGAAGGGCGTTTGCCTTTCACGCGGCCGACTCGTGTTTGATTCCTCCGCCCCTCTCGGAGAGCCCGGCAAGCTACCAAGAGTATCTCGCCCACATGGCAGAGCCTGGCAACTCCCCATGGCGTATTCGATATGCCAAAAACAGTAACAATAAGTCTCTCAATGAGAGATGTTACTGGTGCCTGCTCAAGCAAGTCGATGAGCAACGGGATGACAGTGACAGTGACAGTTAAATTTTGAGAATTTATTTTTTTTTTATATCAACAAAATGTCAGTAACACAAATCATAGTAATTAGGACCTAGGAGGGCTGTATGTATTTAAGCTATTTTTATCTTTATATTTTAATGAAATGTTACTAGTTATTTGGCGTGTATTCCCAAAATAAATCAGTGAATGTGGCACGGTGGCGTCTCTCTTGCCCGCCGCGTGCGCTTGGTGGCCATGAGCTGTTTCCCCCACCCAGCCTGCAGCCGCCACAGCAGACGCATGAAGGAGGCACATGGCAGCCAGCCGGGTGGTCATCGGTTGCCGTTTGTTCCATTCCCCCCTCGCGCCTGTTCCAGTCTCACCAAGCTCCCATTCCAGTCTCCTCCTGTCCCCCATGCTGTCACTCCGTCACACAGCATTGGTCTTGTGCCCAACATCCAAGCACCTGTGTAGCGACTACACCTGAGTGAGGCAGCACAATGGGTATATGAAAGCCCTTCCTTCCGAGGGGAGATCTAAGACAGAGATCTCCTGCAGCCAGGAGACCCGCGCAAGGGCCAAACACCATCTAGGGGTGTTTCTCCTTTCCTTAGTCCAACAACCCTGTCAACATTCACCTTAAACTACTTCTTCATATTTGTCATTGTGTATGGACACAGTAAGAGATACATTAAGCTTGTAGGGTGGCTCTCCAGGGGGCGTCTCACTATAGATCCCAGACTACAGTGCGCAGGCCAGATTAGTCTTTCTGAACCCTAGCAGGGTCCTAATCCAGTTGTTACTCTTTGGATCACAACAAGATATGCCATGACTGTACTCTTAACTTATAATTAAGTGTTATGCCACTTGACCTGGCCCATTTCGACACCAGCATAGCTCACGGCTTGCCCTGGGTCGATCCAGTCCCTTGTCAGACCTGCTTTTGGGGTGCTAGGAACTTAGGGAGACTGAGGCTTACGTCGAGAAAACAGATGCCCAGGAGTGAATATTACTCGGAGTCAATTAACTCCCAAGTTATACAAACATAGCATTAGCTGTCTTCCTGTGTCTACACAAAAAGGACATTGCTCTGAAGTAAACTCTGTAAAAGACATGAGAGAAAAGCAATATTTCACTTGCAAATCCAAATCCAGAGTCCTTAGAAAGATTTGAACTTACAAGTCAACAGAGTCTGATGTGGGGATAGAGGTGATGGACTGACTGGGGAATCAGAGCCAGAGAAGAGGTTAAGGATAAACTGAAGAATGGGAGTGCATTGGGAGCACTGTGATGGGTGTAACCGAATAAACCTAAACTCCCTCTGGCCAAGGAGGAAGGACAAACCAATGTTATCCTACAATATGGCATTTTAAACCTAATTTATATTAGATAAACAAAAGTTGATTTTCCTGAATAATTTAAAAATTAATCTGATTTTATAAATGTTTTTGCACCTCTTGTCCCTGAGTGAAAGCCTGTTTTTTTTAAATTTTTCAAAACTTTTTTTATATTTGTGAAGTCCCTATGTATTTTATCCAGGCATAGTTAAAACAGCTGTGTCAGTAAATAGCTAGCGTCAATATTCAGTGAGTGTATGATTTGCCCCAGACTCTGTGTCAGATAGTTAATATATATGCATTATAATCTTGACCGTTCTATAAGGAGGTTGATATTATTGTAAACATAGGCTTCTGATTCCAGAACTTATTGCACTCGTGCTTAACCATTTCACAGTAGCATCTGGAACAGATCTAGTACTTAATCCTCGCTCTTAGCATACAGAACAGAGGTGCATCCATGTGAAAATTTTCAAAATATTATCTTTAGTCAATTTTACATGATCAATCTAGACAAGACTGCGAGATTTTGAAGAATCATTCCAATCTGTACTCTACTGTACTTTTAACATTTATAATTCAAAAGAAGATATTTTCTTGTTGTAAAAGAATTTATAACTACATCTCTGTTGAAGTCAGATTTAAAAGAGTGTGTGTTTAGTACTATGTCACTGTGGCATACTCCCAACAAGGTGTTAATACCCTTTGCCATGGTATTTGGGCCCTTTCAGTTCTCCATCCACTTAAATAATCTCACTTTTGTTGATAGAATCTAAAATTTGTTTCCATTATATTGTTTTGCTTCTTTAAATACTACATAATAATTACATTATCTGGTATTTATCTTCTTTGGGCTTATTTTATTTACTTAGTATGACATCCTCAATTCTAACCTGATGTATCAAAAGATAATATTTATTGTTTTCATATAGTGGAGTAATGTTTTGTTGTGTGCATATATACCACATCTTCTATATATATTCACCTGTTGTTGGATATGAATTGTGTCCAGATCTTGGCATACAACCTGATAATATTTTTTTGAATTAGTGGAGTTTTTGGTGTGTGTGTGCGTATATCTGTGTGTGTCTGTATTGTTTGGAAATATTTTATTTATGGGGTTTTAAATAAATCAAAGACTATTTACATACTATATGTCACGCACTGGAAAATATGTGTTCCATTTTGGTTGTTGAAGTAAAGGAAAGAGAAATTAGCGTGAAAGCTTGTGATGTAGAAAAAAAATTTTGAAAAGAAAACCTTTAATATATTCCTTGTGGTTATGTGCAGTGGCTTACTTCTACAGCATGTATTTTTTTAAATTTGTTTTTGTTTTTGTTTTTTGGGGCCACACACCCAGTGATGCTCAGGGGTTGCTCCTGGCTCTGCACTTAGAAATTACTCCCGGAGTTACGGCATACTGGGGATCGAATCTGGGTTGGCCATTTGCAAGGCAAACACTCCCCCGCTTTACTGTGGCTCAGCCCTCGGCACGTGTTCTTACACCAGTCAACTAACCCTTTGCTTAGTGCCTCTCCTACTCAGAAATGTCTGTAAGAAATTATTTTCTTCTCAACTGCATGGTTGAGATCTTTGTAATTATCAGTGAGATATATCTCTAGATTGAATAAAATAGTTTTTTTCTTTCTGCAATTGTCCTAATATAATGCTTATATAGCATTTGAGCTTTTATATATGGGAGGAGAGTAAATTGTGACTGTCTTCAAAAATTTTAAAGGAAATAGAAAAGAATATTCATAGAACTTTTGATAACTATACCTATTCAATCAGTACCTTGAATTTAAACATTACTGTAAGGACAAGCTATAATGTATGTATGATATAATTATGAATTATTCTAATTATAATTATGAATTCTTCTAATACTTTAATAATATACAATGATAGTATAATTATATTCATACAATATGAATTATAATGTATGAATTCTTCTAATTAGAAATATTTAAAGATATTATTCAATTTGTTTTCTTGCTCTACATGAGTTTCATAGTCTGTATTAAAAAGTGATTGAAGTTGCATTATTGTATTTTCATAGTAATGAAAGAATTTTATTAGTGTGAGCAATCAAAAATCATTGAAGGGAAGAAGGAAAGTCTTTGAATTTAATCAAATTTTAGGTGATGGTGAAGACAAAGTTAAATTTCTTTGTGTTTGCACCCATTACCACTACCACTAATTTGTTTAATGTTCTATTTTATGCATAACACTGCTTACCATAATATAATGTAATGAATTATTTTTTACACATGGTAAAATTTCAATAAATGTCTTCGGAATTATGAAGACAACCTCTAAAATTACCATGTCAAGGTAAAAGAGATAAAAAATTCAAAATACCCATAAATAATATATAACCCACTTAAATTTAAAATATTTAAATTATAATTTTATTTACTCATTTTTTCTTTTAATTTTTTATTTAAATTTTTATTGACTGAGATTTTGTGATTTATAATATTGTTAATGATGGTTTCTCATGTATATAATCCCAACAGACAGTTTTATTTTAAAAGGTAATTCTATATTTATGCCTGAGATCTATAACTCTCAATCAATGTTTATACCTGAGCATTATTCAAATCACAGTGCTTCCTACATATAATTTACTACCTTAAATTAAATAAGTTCTATTATATTAAGTTTTTAAAGTAAATGCCTTTTTTAGTGTTGATGATAATCTGAAATAATAATTGGGACTATATGCTCTTTTTGTCAATTTCCTGACTTTCACTTTTGATCTGTTTACTATTGTATATTAGTTTCTACTAGTTTTTTGTTTTTTTTTTCTTTTTGGGTCACACCCGGTGATGCACAGGGGTTACTCCTGGTTCTATACTCAGGAATTACTCCTGGCAGTGCTCAGGGGACCATATGGGATGCTGGGATTTGAACCCGGGTCGGCCGTGTGCAAGGCAAATGCCCTACCCACTGTGCTATCGCTCCCAGCCCTAGTTTCTACTAGTTTTAATGCTCTGATTGCAGTTTCCTTGGTCTTAGTGCTCTTCATATGTGAGAATACAACTTTGAAAGAGAAAATGACAAAGACAGCATAATTTTTTCTAAAAAATTATGGAATGGGGAAATAAGAAGGATATCAATTTGGGGTGTGGGTGCTTCAATATGATGTTAAATGAATTTCAATTATGTTTTGGAGATCAAACCCACGGCCTCACACATCTAAGGAAATATTTGAAGGCTACTATTGAGGTATGTCTCAACTCCTCAGTTCCAGTTCTATAATCTGTCTTGAGTCAAAAAGTAATCTCACAATAAACAGGAACCAACAAGGAAGAAACGTAATGATAATTGCATCACTGGAGTGAGGGAAAGGGAGAATTCAAGAAAGGAATTAACTATTTTAACTTATTGGAGACATATTTTGTGGGAAAATAAAGATTACTTACCTGTTCATGCTTAACTTTTTGTACTGCTAGAAATAAGACAATGAGGTCACATAGAGCTGTTTTCTTAGAGAAGAGGCAGTTACAAAGAAGACTAAAATGGGACAAAAAGCATTAAAAATATGAAAGATATGTGTATGAATTCAGGAGAATGTTTTATACCAAGAGACAGCACTGCTCAATAGTCATGCTGGCTATATTTGAAATGATCTAAAAATACATGTGTATCCAAAATACATAGTGTCTATGGAATTTCATGCTGTGTGGTGGTATTTGGCTGGAATTTTCTTTTCTTTTTTTTTAAGTCACATTCCGTGGTGCTCAGGGATCATTCCTGGTGGGCCTTGGGGGACCATGTAGACCTGGGATTGAATGTGGTGGGCTAGTGTAAGGCAAGTGCCCTACCCACTGTACTATTGCTTCAGCCACTGGAATCATTTTCTTGAGGCTGTTGATAGAAACCAGATTTTTCTGGGTCGAGACAGACATGAGGAAGTCAAAACAATAAATATAACCATAAGAGATAAAAATATAAAAGCATGTGTATATTTAGAAATAATGTTTCCTAGGACAAAATTAGAGATGATTACCTTTCTTCCTTTTGCTGTCTTATTATTTATCTTATCCAAAGCATGTCCAAACCTAATGGACCAAACATGATGACCTCTCAGTGTCTGTATTGCAAGCCATAATGCCCAAAAGTAGAGAAAGAGTATGGGGAATATTGTCTGCCATGGAGGCAGGGGGAGGGTGGGAAAGGGGGGGTATACCTGGGATATTGGTGGTGGGGAATGTGCACTGGTGGAGAGATGGGTGTTTGATCATTGTGAGATTGTAACCTAAACATGAAAGCTTGTAATTCTCACGGTGATTCAATAAAATTTAAAAAGAAAAAACAAAAAACAATAAAGCTTGTCCAAATCTTAAAAGAAGACAATTTAAAATTTTTGACGTAGGTAATAAATGAAAACTTCAATTTTATGGTGTCCATTTGCTATATATGATGATCATTTTTTAAAATATAGAAAAATAATAGTTTTAATACTTTAAAAGCCTTTATTAAAGTTTAGAAAAATGTTCTTCAATCAAATGGTGATTAAGTTCTCTCCATATTTTTTCCTAAATCACATTATTCAAAAATGGAAATGACCTCTTACTAGGTCCTTCCAAATTAGCACAGTGCCTAACACACAATAAATATTAAATTTATTCTTTTCTCTTAGTTACCTTGGTGAAGATTTTTAAACTCCTATCCTCTGTTATTTCTGAAAATTTATTTAGATGGGAATTTCAAATGCCTTTCATTGAAAATTGTAACATGATACTTAATATTATTATGACTTATGGTTAAATGAAACTCAATAAAAATATTTAGTGTGCTTATGAGTTATTTTCTAAGAAAAACTGAAATATTAATTTTAAGTACTTTAAAAATCATCTTGGTCCCCAAATTGCTTTTCAGTCCATCACTGTCATCCCCTTGTTCATCGATTTACCCAAGTGGGTGCCAGTAACATTTCCATTCGTCCCAGCACTGAGATTTTAGCAGCCTCTCCTTAATCATTTTTCGCAATGATTGGAGGCTCTTTCAGGGTCAGGGGAATGAGACCTGTTATTGTTACTGTATGTGGCATATTGAATACGCCACAGGGAGCCTGCCAGACTCTTCTACTCTATAGATATGCTCCATAAATATTGGTATACAATTAGAAACTTATGAAAATACTGTTAGCAGTTATGTAACATTATTTATATACTGATCCTGAAAGATTTAAGAATCTTTTTTATTAAAGACAAATGAAGTTTAAGAAAGCCCATTCGGGTTGAAAGATGCATGCGGAAAGTAGACTATAGACCGAACACAATGACCTCTCAATACCTCTATTGCAAACTACAACACCCAAAAGGAGAGAGAACAAAAGGGAATATCCTGGGCTGGAGCAATAGCACAGAGGGGAGGGTGTTTGACTTGCATGCAGCCAACTGGGGTTCGATTCCCAGCATCCCATATGGTCCCCCAAGCACCTCCAGGAGTAATTCCTGAGTGCATGAGCCAGGAGTAACCCCTGTGCATCGCCGGGTGTGACCCCCCCCAAAAAAAAGGAATGTCCTGATGCAGAGGCAGGATGAAGTGGTGGGGGATGGGGTGGGGGTGATGGGAGGGATACTGGGAACATTGGTGAAGGAGAATGGGCACTGGTGGAGGGATGGATAAACGGTCACTGTATGACTTAAATGCAAACACAAAAGTTCTTAAGTTTGTAACTGTACCTTATGGTGATTCACTAATAAAAATTTTTTAAAAAATGAACTTAAAAACTGAAAAAAAATTGCTTAATATGCTTCCCTGTTATACGCCTTCTTTCCAATTGCTAAAACCTAGAGCAGCGATGTTGAACTTAAGAACAATTCTCAGATTCATAAATCTTTGAAAGAAAATTACTTTTAATAAAGGTTTCTAATACTCTACAGTTTTTCTGTGTAGCAGTCGGTAGAATAGAATTATTCCATGGGGAGCTTGCCAGACTCTCCCAAGTGGGCAATAGACAAGAGGGAGAACTAGGCTATTAGATGTCGCTTCCGGGAACGTGGTTTTATAGTTTCTGGATGTTGGCCATTGGTGGCATTACACATGCTGGGGGCAGTCTCTGGGTGTGACTGCCTAACTACTGGGGGATCTTGGTGGAAGAGGCCCAGTCCTGATCCAAGCAGCCTTGGAGATCTTGGGCCTGGGTCCCACACACCTGTATTCCTTTGCCAGCTCCTCCATGCCTGAGGTCCGTCCAAACATATCCCAAATACAGTAACAAATATATACATACCTCTCGGAGAGCCCTGCAAGCTACAGAGAGTACCCCACCCGCATGGCAGAGCCTGGCAAGTTCCCCATGGCATATTCGAAGCGCCTAAAATAGTAACAATAGGTCTCATTCCCCCGACCTTGAAAGAGCCTCCAATCATTGGGGAAGACGAGTAAGGAGAGGCTGCTAAAATCTCAGGGCTGAGTGTAATAGAGACATTACTGGTGTCTGCTCGAGTAAATTGACGAACAATGGGATGACAGTGATACAGTGATACCATTTATAGTTTTAATCACAAATCTAATGTATTATTTTGAAACATTTCCAACTCATAAAATACAAGTATGCACTGTCTGTAGCACTGTTCACCTATTTGCTCGAGCGGGTACCAGTAATGTCTCCATTGTGATACTTCTTGTTACGCCCTACCCGCTGTTTATCACTCCAGTCCTCTATACATGCATACCCAATTTAGCTTATGTTTATCATTTCTCAGTGTCCTAATATGGTAAACATTTCTATCCAATGGTGTCTAGTAGGACTGCATTCCATTATGGAAAAAAAATGTTTTTTGGTATATTGAATATGCCACGGGTAGGTTGCCAGGCTCTCAGAGAGGGACGGAGGAATCGAATCCGGGTCGGCAACGTGCAAAACAAACTTCTTCTCATGCTTATTCCTCACTGATATTGTATGATGCATACCTTACATTCTTTCTCACTCTCATTGTATAAGTAGATAATATGTCAGTATTAATTTCATGATTTTGATAATAAATATGTGAGCACTTGTGAAGGAATGCCCTTCTAGAAAAGGAGTTATTCAATTTTTTTCATTTTAGAAATGAGTACTTCATTGTACTTCCTAAAGCAATGGCATCATAACATAACCACATCCCAGCTATCAAAATCAGGCAATCAATCAACATAATACTTCAATTTGCACATATTAGTCAAAACTTACCAATATTCTTTAAAGCAAAGAAAAGGAGCCAAATAACAAAATCAGAAACGATCTTTGTTTTCATGTATTTCAGTACTCAATACAGAAATCTGTCTTAGATTTAGCAATGAAGACTTAATATTTCAATCTATAGCAGGGTATTTGAGATATTTTTAAGGGTTCTGAACAGAAATTATTATATTCATTGATGAATATTTATCAGAACTTTTTCAATATTTGATGACTTTTAGACAACACATCATGTGGTGTGACATTTTCTTATAACTATACATTCAGAAATTGATAACTAGATAGCGGCTTTCTCTGTAATAGCTCTCCTCCCATGCATGACATGTCAGTGTGAATTTGACCTAGTTGAATTGTGTCCTTATCAAATAATTGTAGTAGTATTGAATGAAGCTGGTTCCATTCTGCTCCCAAACCAATTGGTCTCCTGTTTGAAGTGTCACTCCAGTCCTGTGAAAGCTTGAGACACTGATTTAATGGTGGGGGCAGTTATAGCAATTCGAAATTGATATTCTTGATTAATATATTAGATTTAGTGAACTTTTGTGACCTGTCCTTTTGTTTTATGTAGCTCAGAATCATCTATCCTCTAAGCAAATATTCAGTACATTCCCAAAATTGGAGTTCATTTTAAGCTAGAATTGTGGTGGTGAGAAATATAAATCATGTTTTCAACTCTCAAAAACTTCCCAAATAATTTGGGCAACTAAAATTTGTCTCTGCACAATGAGTTGCATAGATCATAAGATGGATCATGGCCAGAATTTAAATTCTTTTATTCTGATCTTGAATGTCATTTGGAGATGGAACATTACTAAAGAGAATTAGGGTTATTGTGGAAGTAATCACAGAGAAAGTTGGTCTTATTTGTTTCCTTATTAAGCAAGAGGTTAAGAATACGCAAAAATTAAAATCTTCAGATGATGGAAACTCTAGAAAGAAGTACTAGAAGAACTTTTACAGGAGGAACCTGTGTTCTAAGGAACCCAGAAATAAAAAAATACTGCCCACAACAGTAGGAACTTTGTCACAGAATTGAGGGTTCAGATCAGGAAATATCTGTAAGTTCTTAGAGTCATCAAGGTTCAGAGAAAGTTAATTTTATAAAGGACTTATCTGAAAATGTGAGACTGTTTCTTAAAATACAAAAAATCTGTTGGCCAGAGCCAACCTCCAGTCTCAGAACAAGATAAGCAACAATGTTGGTCCACTATAGAGTCAAATGAGATAGAGCAAGTGATTGGTAATTTCCTCTAATTCCCACGAGAGAAAAAATGCGCAGATTAAACTTTTATTTCAAATTATGACATCAAGACCTAAATTTTTCTAGTTTTACTGGTGTTTACTGTGAGTCAAGGGAAGAGACAGTATTCTGTTCACAGTATTCCTAGGGTCTACTAATTATTTAATTAAAAAATTAAATACTGATGCTATGAGGAATATAATATTTCTTGGAAAACAAAACCAGGATCTTATAATATTTTGGGAAGACATTGTTCTAGAATGATGTCCTGGTGAGGAGGGTCTCATTTAAAATATTATTGCCAGAATCATTACCTTGACCAAGTATGAAAATTAATACTTTTATTTCTTTTATTGTAGTTAATAGAGTTTTAAAAATTCAGTGCATTTTTTAAAAGGAAATTCCTTATAATGCACAAAATCATTTATACTGTCTTCTATCTATATAAAAGTCTGTGATACTCTTTAATTCCCTCCCTTCAGGCATTTGAGTGATATTAGGTATTTTTACCTTGCTCAGACCTTATCATAGCACTGTAGCACTGTTGTCCCATTGTTCATTGATTTGCTTGAGTGGGCACCAGTAATGTCTCCATTGTGAGACTTGTTGTTACTGTTTTTGGCATATTGAATACGCCAGGGGTAGCTTGCCAGGCTCTGCTGTGTGGGCAGGATACTCTCTGTAGCTTGCTGGGCTCTTCGAGAGGGAAGGAGGAATCTAACCTGGGTCTGCCATGTACAAGGTAAATAACCTACCCACTGTACTATAGCTCCAGATAATTAGAAATAAATAAAATAAAAATGGAAAGAAAATAAAATGAAATGTAAGTATAAATCAGTTAGGTGACCTACTGAGGTCACAAAATAAATGTCTCTAAAACAGTGAACTCCCAGGGATATTTATTTCTGGTTTAATTATTTTTGCTTTGTCACATGGTTATCAATTTGTCACTTTTTTAAAACTTAGATAAAATTCAAAGAATTTACTGCTGATTGTATATGTGAAGGTAACAGTAATAATTAGAACATTCTGTATAGTGAAAATGATGCAACTGTGTGTCATTTTCTCTTAATTATGTAAATTAGGCAAGAACAATGTACAACATATAGCTGAATGTTCCAATAAAGCATGATGAACAGGCTTTATTTGATATTTATATGACCAGTCAATTGTTTTCTTGTTTGCTTAATCTTACTAGTTTTTCTTAGTTTCAATAAATTAATTTTTAAGACATATTTACAAATTATAAAATAAAGATTTAAATTTATTTTCTAAATACTGGTATTAACAATCACAACAACAAAGAGAACACTAGAAGTAAGAACATAATAAATATAGCCAGTCAAACAAGAGCTCTACTCCTTGGAGAACATTGAGTTCAGTGATCACACGAAAAAGAAAAATACCAGCCCGATCGACGATTCTAACATTGATGGCAATAATAGTAGTAACCAAAGTTTTCTAAACTCTAAAATTTTGAAGACTTTTTGTTGTTTTCTAGTCCAATATTATCGTTGTATTTGGAGAGGTATTAAGTGCTCCTAATAATAATTAAACCAACTAAGAGTACTTTTAAACAAAGTAAGCAAAAAGACGAGTATTGAATTCTTCTTGTTTGTTTTTGGGCTCCACCCCTTGTGCGCTGGCTTACTGTTGGCTCTGTACTCAGGGATCACCCCTATCGGAATTTCAGGGGACCATATGTGGTGCTGGAGATCTAACCTAGGTCAGCCATGTGCAAGACAAGCACACTATTCAGTATATTATTTCTCCAGCTTCATCAAATCCCCTTCCATTTTTTAACATTAGCTCATTTGTATTAGGCTGGCAATGTTCCAAATGGCAAATCTTCTATTGATCTTCCATCTTATAGTATTCTAACAGCTGAATTGGCTGTCATGGCAGAGTGGTATCACAGATCTAGGTTCCATCCACAGGGATTATTTTTTTTCTTTGTATGAATGACAGTGCCAGCTGCCCAAAGCCTGTCTCTTCATCTTGGCCTAGCTGCAAAAGAAGGAAGTGTGTTTGGCATGTTGGATGGTTTCAATTTTCTTCATCATATTCAAGAAGGAATAAGATAACGTGTTCCATATTTATAGACAAGCCCCATCTTCTTGGTGAGTACAGTCATCTCACCACAAACTAGTTCAGGATGCAGAAAGTTATTAAATTCACTTTATTATGCTATTTTATGGGACACAATCCAGCAATTAGAGGCTGTGATTGAACAGGCTGGTGAGGTGAGAAGTGGAGACAAAAAAGATATGGGTATTAAAGACTTTGAAGAATCATGTTTTGACTGGGAATTGAAAGATCACAGACAAAGGAAAGTAGATGTTAAAGTTATTTCTTCTAGGGTTATGGGTTACAAGTTCTAAATTAGCTTTATGTATATAATGGGATTAGGCAAATGGTAGAAGATGTAAAACAGGGTTGTCACTTTAGAAGAAGGCAGTTAGAGATAAGTGGAGGTGAAAGGTTTGCCTATAATGAATAATGTAGTATCAAATTCGAGTCAGAGAATCATATATCCACATTTACCTTAATATATAAATATATGGTTACAGAAATAATTTTAGATGATTGCATATATGTAGCTTTTAGACAATAATAAAAATATCTTACATTTTGTAGAATTGTCACTTCCATTGCTAAGATCGAGCCACACATTTTTAAATTCAATACACTCTGTTTTCCTAAATCATGTTTCCTACAAGTTTAGTGTTCTTTCTGCCTTCTGCTGTGCACTTTGGAAATTTTATCTCAATTTTTTTGGCAAACCATAACTTATACTAACTGACATGTGAGATGTAACAAAACAATAAAAATTCAGGCCAATAAGACCTGAGTATGACAACAGTATCAAGAAAAGTCCCTATACTTTGATGGGCCTCTTTGGGATGTGACCCATTCACCCCAGTTCCGTATCCTCCCAAATCTTTTGAACTTGGTACTTGTTATAAAGTTTGATGTTCTTGGTTATTTTCTGATAAATGCAACCCCCTCCAACTTCCCATCTTTCATTCCTGCTCCATATCTACCTGTTTCTTCCTTGACTTCCTACAAACACTTAAGAACATTTACAATACTCATTCATGTACTCACATGCATGAACATTCACACTTATGTGGACAGACATCTTTTGAACACACAAATATACACATAAATTCACACCTGTGAACATTCACACATGTATTTGGACATAAGTATATTGAATATACTGTAGTCCTTAATGCATGGCCATTTGATTATTGACTCACAGTCAGTCACAGTCATCCCGTTGCCCATCTGTTTGCTGGAGTGGGCACCAGTAACGTTTCATTGTGAGACTTGTTACTGTTTTTGGCATATCGAATACACCACGGGGAGCTTGCCAGTCTCTGCCGTTCGGGTGCGATACTCTCGGTAGCTTGACAGGCTCTCCGAGTGGGGCGGAGGAATCAAACACGGGTTGGCCGCATGCAAGGCAAATGCCCTACCGCTGTGCTATTGCTCCAGCCCATTATTGACTCATGTAAAATTATATTTTATTCATATACTAATATCACACTAATATCAATTTTATCCTTCAGAGATTTTACTTATTGCTAATATTCCTACCCCCCCCCACTATAGAAGCTATAGCTATTTATTTTCAGTCTACCTTGGAATAGGTAGTGAGGTTTTAAGTTTATATGTTGTTATCAGTCTTATCTAAAGGAAAATTCACTTTGTACAAATTTTAAATATTAGAAAAATGTGAAGTAGTGTTTGGAGTTCTCTGTAAAGTTTCTCTTGTTTTGAATTCCTCCAGTAAGCAAAGTATATCAGAGGCAATGCTATTTACTGTGATAAGTTAGTGAGTGTAACTCCCCAAGGATGAATGGAGATAAAAAAAAACACCAGAGTTTTGATATCCCTGGATGCTTCATTTCAATTTTCTTAATCCTATCCTTATCTCCTATCCCAAAGCTCTCTTAAGAAAACTTGAGGAAAATTCCAACCTGTAAGAAGTTTCTACATTCATCCCTGTTCCTAGGTGAAGGGAGTGTGGCACTCCCTGAATGTACATTGTTTATTAACTCACACTTACAACTTTGGGTAAATAAAATTACTGTTATCATTTTTAGCACAGTATTTTTCTGTGTCTTCTTATGGAGTGGTATGGCGGAGGACAAATAATAATTGTAAACAACTATATTTTTAGCCAAATGAGAAAGAACATTGCACTTATAGGTTTCCTTACACTGCTAAAATATTGATTCCCTTGTAATAATGCCATGAAATAACTTAGTGCTTAATGAAATGCAATTTGAGTATCAGAGAAAGGAAAGAGAGGCCAAAAACCTGACATAAAACTACACTAAAATGTACTTGGCATATATTTACATTACTCCAGTTGCATTATAAAAATAGTACAGTAATGGAGTTGCTGGAATGGAAATAACAGAATGGTGCCAAAGTTCAAACTATCAAAGTCAATTTTGTGTTTTTTTTTCTCCTATGAATCAATGTGTTCTTTCTTTTATCATAATAGTATATTTTTATCTATCCATATATGTGAAATTATATTATCTTAAACTCAATTCTAATTAGACATCAACATTCTACAAAAATTGTATAAAGGTACTTGATTATTTATTTCTGTTAAGGCAATTTTATCTTGTATCTTTATCGTGACATTACCACAGTGTAATTTTTTCTGCGTGAAATATTTTAGTGCATTTCTCTGAGACTATTGGATCAGACATTGATTATCACTACTAAATTGTAAGGGCTGGAGTGATAGCACAGTGGGTAGGGCGTTTGCCTTGCACACGGCCGATCAGGGTTTGATTCCTCCGCCCCTCTAGGAGAGCCTGGCAAGCTACCGAGAGTATCCTGCTCAAACGGCAGAGCCTGGCAAGCTCCCCGTGACATATTCAATATACCAAAAACAGTAACAGCAAGTCTCACAATGGAGACTTTACTGGTGCCCACTGGAGCAAATCGATAAGCAACAGGATGACAGTGACAGTGACTTATTGTAAATATAAAGTAGGCAGTGAAAATTCACTTCAATTAAACTCTGCCTGATTTTCTTTTGATTTGGTTTTAAACCATAACCAGCAGTTCTTAGGAATTACTCTTGACTCTGTACTCAGGGATCACACCCTCCAGTTCTCAGAAGACTATTATGATACCAGATCTGATGTGGGTCTCCCACATGCAAAGCACTACAGCCCACTATGGTAGCTCTCTGTTCCTAATTTTCTATGCAATGGAAGGTTAACAATTTGTATATGCAGTGAGATAAAATCACTGGGTTAGTGATAGGCGCTGGCCCAACCCCCCAGCGCTGCCGTCCTGGGAGCACTGCTGGGAGTGGCCCTAGGCCTGAGCTCTGTAGTGTGTGACAGTTACTGAAAAATTAAAAGCTTTATGGCTGTATATCTCATGGTGATTCATTCACTTTTAAAGGAGGAATGGTCAATGAACTAGATGGGGTGAATGAGGAAAGTAATAATAATTTGGAATCTCTGTTAAGGTTGCTGTTTTAACTTATGTTTTTAAAAAAGAAAAAACAAAATACAGTACATATTTAGGCAGAGTTTCTACTAATGTTTATTGAGAACTTTTCCTTATTGAAGCCCCCTTTTCAAAATCTGTTCAGATACTATTGCCATCTTCTCTATGGAAGTAGGCATTTTAATGGGTAGTACGTCCTCTTTCCAGATACGAGTTAGAGCAGGATAGTGAGAGACCGAAATTTTGGAGATATCATTGAAATGTATATCTAGAATGAGTTACTTTGTTCTAAATAAAGGATAATAATGCAACCAGCAGACTGACTTGTATTTAGTATCATAAATTTTCTTTCATCCTGAAATTGGGATATTTTTACTCAGTTGGTGAAATCATGAACATATATGTATGTTATTGAATTTACTATATTTACCTAGACATTCCTTTATTATATATATTATCATGTATATATCTATCTAGAAATACCTGCATGTAGTGTCATATACTATGTAATACATGCACAATGTAGCATACGTAACATATGCATGTTGTTTTAGACTGTATGTCTCCGTAATTCATATGTTTAATTGATAACACCTCAGTAACTATAACTATGACTGAACTTGGAGACAGGGTAATTTAGATGGTCATTAAATTAAAGTGAATGTAAAATTATATTTAATATGGGTCTCAACCTAATATGACTGAAGCTCTTATTAGAAGAGGGGATTAAGGCACAGATGCATACACAGGGAAAACCATGCAAAGATAAAGCAAGAAGAAAAACAAAAGAGAAAATCTTCAGAAGAATCCAACTCTTCAGACACCCTGATTTCATATTTCTAGCCTCTGGATTGAAACAAAAACGTTTTTGTCGTTTATTGTACCAGCTATGTGCCTCATGCTACTGCAATTTTAACAAACTAATGCACAAGTATAATATAAATATAATACATTTCAGTCAGTTCATCCAAACCCCAAACAACTGATGTTTTAAAACAAGTTACACAAGCAACCCAGTATTGTAGGGTTTACACAGGCGATTTTTAGGACCTCAATGGCTTTGGCTCATTGCATGTTTGTTATGCCTAATCTCCCACATATTCAGTATTTGCAATACAGAGTCACAGCAGGAGTTGACTGGCAGAAACATGACCTTGGGGCACCATATTATTTGCAGTCTTGAGAGAAGATTGGATCTTGTTTAGTCTATTACACTTACAAAAGCAAGAAATGGATTATTAGATTTTAGAAATACTTGCAAGTTAGAATAAAATGGGTTTTAAGGTTAGTTAGAAATTCCGTTTACTGAGACAGCTTTTTCTGCCTAATCGTGAGTAAAAGCAGCGTCAACATTATTGAAAACAAACCTCATGCTTATTTCTGTATCCGAAACAGCAATACCATTTTATGCACTTTGCATCTTTAATGTCCTTGACAATCTACACGGGGCTTTATCTAATGAGTATTATCCCCCTCTTCTGGGATGCCTACAGGGTTCTTCCAATAGATTTAATACCATTTGATCTGGTCACTCAGATTTCCCTCTGATATGACTTTCTCTGCATCATAATGTAATTTTTTTACTTGCATGTTGATCTCCTTAAAGACAATAAATAACTCAAGACAGTAAGCCTATTCAGATTTCTGATTGCAAAGATGAGAAAAATTCTTGGTACACAGTAGGTGTCCAGTAGGTGCTCATAGAACTTCTTTTGCTCCCCTAAAAATAGTAATTTTTAAATGCATCACCTTACATTCAGAAAATTGAGTTGACATATAGAATAAGGGAGAAACAGCATAACTTAGAAGATGGCATAGGAAAGCAGGGTAACCCCAGCAAGTTGTTGGGCCGTCAGATGCTGGACCATTTTAGATGTTGCAGTTTTATTTTAATGCAGACAAAAAGTCATGGAATTTTTATAGATTCAAATATGCATTGTGTAATTTTACATTCATCTTTAGAGTTCACTATTGCTGCTAAGGATAGCAAAGAGAACAAATAAATAGACATTATAACACTCTTAAGTAGATATTGGTGGCTTTAATCCTAGAGGAGCCAATGAAGTGAAAATATGTCAATTGATAACATTCAATTCGGGTGGAAAACCAAGAAAATTTGCTGATGTTTCGGACATTGGGGAATTATTTCTTAATATGACAAATTTTTTTGTTATTATATTTTGGCAACTATTTTACCAGACGAGTAGCACTGTAGAACTGCACTGTTGTCCTATTATTCATCGATTTGCTCGAGCAGGCACCAGTAACATCTCCATTGTGAGACTTGTTGTTACTGTTTTTGGCATATTGAAGACACCATGGGTAGCTTGCCAGGCTCTGCCACGTGGGCGAGATACTCTTGGTAGCTTGCCGGGCTCTCCAAGAGGGACGGAGGAGTTGAATCTGGGTCGGCCAGATTCGAGGCAAACGCCTTACCCCCTGTGCTATCACTCCAGTCCACCAAATGAGTATATATAGAAAAGAAACAGATAAGGTTCCTGCTGTCAAGAACTGCAGTTTACTTTTTGGTATGTTAGATAGACACAAACAGATTGAAAGCCCATAATGATATCTCTTTATAAAGTCACAAAAAAAGATTCTGACTTTAATTGTGTGGCCATGTAAATTTTTGTTAATGGACAACTAAATGGCAAGAACAGTGTTATGCAAAGGCATGCCAGGAGAAGAGATAATTAATGTAAGCAGTCTGAGTTGGAGACATTCTCGGTGTGGTCCAAGACAGCAAGGAAGCAGAGTGTCTTACAGAAATGAGAAAGGTGGAGCATCACTTGAGATTACTGATGTCTAAGATTAGTAAAGGACAAGATATGATGTGGAGCTTTGTGGATTGCCTTTGGTTGGATAGGAGGTTGCCAGTACACAATTTCAGTCAATTAATAAAATAAGAGTATTGCTATTTGGAGAGAGATTTTTAAAGTTAATCATAAAAAGTATTAAAAACAGTGATTTGGGGGCTGGAGCGATAGCACAACAGGTAGGGTGTTTGCCTTGTACACAGCCGACCCAGATTCAATTCCCAGCATCCCATATGGTCCCCTGAGCACCACCAGGAGTAATTCCTGAGTGCATGAACCAGGAGTAACCCCTGTGCGTCACTGGGTGTGACCCAAAAAGCAAAAAAAAAAAAAAAAAGCAGTGATTTGGGAAATGCATGGTATTGGCTTGGGCCAAAGTGTTAGTAGTGTAGCTGAAGAGATATTCAGCAAAGGAATTGGAGAGAAAATAGAGTTTGGGAGTAAAAGACTTGTTTCAAAGGTTATTTGTCTTGTTTAGCCATGAGTATTTGGAAAGATAATGATATCTTTTAGGGATACAAAGTAGGCAGCAGTGCAGATTTGGAGATGAGAGTCAGGCTTTTTCTTCGTACAAGATCTATTAAATACCAATGTTATTATGTCAAATAGGAAGATTATGTCAAATAGCAAGAAAAAATAGAAATAAAAATGCTGTATTTTATTAGTTGAGTAATAAACTAGAAATGTTAAACTGAGATGCCTATTTAACTCATTACACATATTAATAAAGCATTTGTTAGAGTTGTTTAACTTTAGTCAAATAAATACTAATGTAAGAGTCTAAGCCCAGACCTTGTATTTGAAAGTGAGTAGAATCACCCCACTCTGGCCCCTCTCGGTTGCTGGCATGAGGCTTCCAGGTGACCCATGGGTGAGAAGCTGAAGGGCCAGCCTGGACGAAGGGCACACAGGGCAGTGTGATGTCTTAAGCAACAATGTCGGTGCCATCCCTGTTTCCATTGCTCACTTTCCCAGAAATAATCTCTTGCCTCCAACTAATCTCTGGCATCCTTTCCGTCATATTTGCCTCCTGCCTTTTTTTTTTTTTTTTGCTTTTTGGGTCACACCTGGCAATGCACAGGGGTTACTCCTGGCTCTGCACTCAGGAATTAACTCCTGGCAGTGCTCAGGGAACCATATGGGATGCTGGGAATCGAACCTGGGTCAGCCGCATGCAAGGCAAACGCCCTACCCGCTGTGCTATCACTCCAGCCCCACCTGCCTTTAAAATAAACATTTAACACTATAGAAATACCCATATTTCACTAATTTCACTCTAAGAAATTGTTGGGCAACAGAAACTGAGATCTGATTTTTAGTAGGAAGCTTTCCAGGGCAGGGAGGATGTGGAGGAACTCGAATTGTGGGACCCTGGAACAATGGTAAAGAAAAGCAGACGTTATTGTGGAGGGTGTGTTGCTGGAACATTTTCGGCCAGACGCTTGCCATGAACATTATTATAATCCTGATGTATCTTTCCTTTCTTTCTCTCTCTCTCCCTCAGTCTCTCTCTATCCTTTTGGGCGTTATGGTTTGCAATACAGATAGTGAAAGCTTTTCAGCTATATCCCTTTACTTGCCTCACCCTTAATTTTTAAGTGACAATACTTGCAGTCCCATTTCTGATGTATGTTCCAATGATATGCTTTCTCATAGATTACTAAAAGCACCCTGTTATCTTCATTTCAGTCCCAGATTTAATGTCAAGCCCTATTACAATCTGAGCAAAGTGTTTTTCTACTATCTCTAAGCAGCACATTAGATCTGTGAAATAGTAATATTACTTCAATTTTGCACATGAGCAAACAGACTGACAGTGGTAATGGCATGCTTGATATCATACCATCATGTGAAGAGGCTGACTCTCACAATATTTACCATTACCTTCTTTAGGATGATGCTCAAGTGTGGGTGGTTTCAAACCAGGTTGCTAAAGAGAATTGGGAAGCCAACCCCGTAATCAGCTGGCCATTGGGCACCTGCATGCCATGACTCCGGGGCCCTGCTGGCACATGTGTCTGCATCTGCCTACCCTCCAGCCTCAGTCCTCTTGCCATCAACATCCATATTAAACACCCAACGCAACCTGGTGTGCTGAGGAAACAGAGTAACCGTCCCATCCTCTCTGCCAGACCACATGGCCACGTCCCTTAGACACAGTGGTCACACCAAAATCTGGAATCACACAGATGCGTTAACATCCATGCGGCTGTGTTACTCCACTCCTCCCAGACATTCTGTGGCCTTGTGGTGAACTAAAGAGACAAAATTTTGTGACAGAACACCCTCAGCACTGTCCTAATGATGAACTAAGAGGAACCAGAATGGTTCCTCTCTCTCCTGCGCAAATGCGATCACATGGTAATGAAAATAGTCTGAATAACAGAGCCATCAGCAGTATTTCATTGGGATAAATAACTGCACAGGAGACGCTAATGCGAAAGTAGACTTCCCGTGCCAGTGAACGATATGAAAGATCTTCTTACGGAAGTCAGAGGTTGAGAAGTTAGAGTTTATCGTTCAGTTCAAGTCAATGTGGATGGGTTTCTGCCCAGTGTCTAGACCTCTCTTTCACTGGGTTATGACTGTCCCTGTCCTGTCCCTCTGTGCCTGGTCCAGCATGCACTCCCACATCCCATTCCTCACCATGTGCTTCCCTCTGGTGTTCAGTGGCCTGGTCATTTCCCCATGATGCTCTCTACCCAGTGTTTGCTTTCCTAGTCTGAAATTTTGTTGCTGGCCTCTGTAGGCCAGTTGTTCCCTGAAGTCTGTTTTCCGTCAGTCTCTGGCCATGACCACATGTGCGGGGATGAGATTCCTGTCCGCACCCACCCCCGCGTTCTGCGAGCGGAAGAGCCCTGTGTGGTTCTACTTTCTCATCTGACCTCTGAACCCTAACTTATTTTGCCTTCTGGCCAGGGGTGAAAGCTGCAAGCCCTACCTTATTCTGCTGTCTGTCTGAGCATGGGTGAGTGTGGAGACAGAGAAAGGGAGAGGAAGACAGAGAGAGAGGGAAAAGAGAGAGAGAGAGAAAGAGAGAGAGAGAGAGAGAGAGAGAGAAGGTAACGAGGGGCTTCCTCTCATCTGCTGTCACCTCCCAGCCCGACAGACTCCTCCACCCATCTCATTATCTATTTCGATTGTATACCTTTTGATGTGCAAGATTTCAACTGACAAAATAAATGAACTATTTCACCTGTCATTTCACTGCTCCACTCATGCTTTGATGGGTGTGGTGGTAGAATTATGGACACAGAAAAACCATCATTAATAGTATTATAAACCACAGAAAAGGAAACAGTTCAAAAATAATTTTTAAAAAACAAATGATCAGATTAGCAGTCAGGCCACCTTGGAGCTAAAGTTCCACTGTCAGTAGCCACAAATAAGAGCAGTGGGGAGACACGTGATCTCAGCTGCACTGACACACAGGGCCAGGCAAGCCCCAAGCTGCTCAGTGGTCAAAGAGGACGTCATCAGCACTCTGCAATGGCAACTGAAATGAAGCAGCCACTAGAAGAGAAATTCAATCAGCTAAAAGAATCTATTCAGAGTGTGAAAGAATCCATACAAATGAAACGGTGGGAGCTAAAGAAGGAGCAGGCTTGGTAACAGAATCTTGAATGCAGATAAGTGGAGAAACACTGGCACAGTGAACTTGAAGACAAAATATAAGCCAGCATCCATAATGAAGTGACAGAAGAAAAAGAATGGAAGAGAACATGTTGCTTGATAGATAACAGCAAGGGAAATAATCTCTGAATTATAGAAATATCAGAAGGAGAGGAAAAATAAAAAGAATGATTGGTGTCAGAAAGAATAGCTCACAACTTCCCCAGTCTCTGGATAGAAGCTTTTAGAGAGATTGTAGAGCCAAAAGAACACAACACAAAACAGACTCAAATAGAACACCCAAAATCATTATTATCAAGACTCCAAAAACCTGGAACCAGGGTGAATAGCACAGTGGGTAGGGCGTTTGCCTTGCACACAGCTGACCTGGACGCAATCCCTGACACCCCGTATGGTTCCTTGAGCACTGCCAGGAGTAACTCCTGTGCATCACTGGGTGTGACCCAAAAAGAAAAAAAAAGCCATTATGCACAGTTGAGAGAATTATAAATGAATCATGTATAGTAACTGCTTTTACTTATTCTATATTAGACTACTCATATAAGTATTTCAATCTGGTCACAAATTCTACAGAATCAACTAAGCGAATAAATGCAAGATTTATTAGTTTCTGAAACAACTCTATTATGAACAATTTTGTAAACCAGTGTTTAAAGTTTAAAATGTTTAAAGAAATATAAAATTTATAACATCAGCTTATTAAGGTAAATAACATGAAAATAGTACTGACTAGCTATATTTTATCTATTGACCTATGTGCAAAAGTAGGTGTTTTTACTTATCTCTTCACCATCTTTTGGTCTTTCTGATCTTTGATAACATTTAGATTTCCCTTTTGAGTAGGCCATATAAGATATCCTCTGTGTTAGCTTTACATTACAAAATGCAAACAATTTATATTTTATCACGATAAATATCTTTACCATACAATGAATAGAAGGATATGACAGAATAAGATATTAAAATATTTGCATACATATATTCATTTTTAAAGTATAGACAATCTGGTTTTGCATTGGAAATTATATTTTGGTTGCTTTCCCCCTCCCAGCTTTTATAAAAGCTCTGTTTGCTGTACACCATCTTTTGAGAAGCTAATTCAGATAAGAAATTTAGTGTCATCATTTAGATATACCATTTTCTCCAGCTACAGAAAATTCAAATTACAGCAATATATGTTGAAGAATTCCTAAAAACCCACTTTTTTCTTTTAATATATACACAAACTCAATTAGTGTTCAGGTTGGTAAGTAGGAAGACATTTATAGAATCAATCATTTTGGCTTATGGAGTAGACACCCTGCAAGCTTCTAATGGGATAGAAATAATGCCTGGAGCCTCTCCAAGCAGTGACAGTCTCAATGGAGCAATTAAATATGGATGAAGAATGTTTTCTGAGAAGTTCAAACGCATCAACCTGGAGTTTATATATTTTTTCCCATTTAATTTGTTCAGCACCTTTCAGTGAGCTGATGCTTGGTAATCTAAAACATCGTAGCCCTGTGCATACTGTACCCTATACAAAGTTTTAACTGACAGTCGCTAGGAAACAGTAGTTATTTTTAATCATCTCAAGAGGTACAGGGAGAGAAGAGAGTTGAGAGTTTGAGTTTTGTGTTCAGTACCAAACACTGCCTCATTAATAAATTTGGCACCAGTAGGAGTATGTCAGACAATCTTTGACCAATTCAATGAAAAATATCAGCACTATGAAAACTCTTAGTTCGAATCACTACAGGGGCACTCAGGACTTCAAATTTGCAAATCACTTTCATTATTACTGTAATATGCATCTTCAGATCATTGCCTTTTGTCTGACAAAGAAAGGCCTGAATGGTTGTCACTAGCTGCATTTTATGCCATTAGTGAGTAATGATGTTAATATAGCATTACTGATTAAATCAGCTATTAAAAATGTTTTCAGGGAAAATAGAAACAGAAGCAATAGAAACATTTTGTGTCTCTATGTACTTCTATTTAATTTAATTAGAAAGAGTATAAAATTATTGAATAGAGAAGGACAATATATTATGTTCTGTCTTTAGTGGTCATTGTGTTCCAATGTATGTGGGACACAAAATTATTTCACAGAGAGAATTTGCTTATTATTCTCGGCCGAAGTCTACTTGAAAATGAATTAGAAAGCAAATAGAATCCATAAAATGGGTAAAACATTTGAGGAGTGAATATTTTGAGCAGTTTTCCAGTGACACGATTTCTTGGGTTGATGTCTTAATGCTATCCCCATGACATATAATCTTATCCTCAGAATCAGTACATTACTGGGACAAGAGCTGATATTCCAATGTGAATGACAGCTCTGATGAAGGAACTACAAAGAACAGGCATTCATCTTTGAAATAGATTTACAACATCACTAACAGAAAAGGTTGAAGCATCACCATAATTTAACTGGATATAAAATGAAAACAGGCTTTCTAAAGTGGAAACCTGAAGTCCCAGGGAGGCATTTAAAAGGTGGTTGCTGACAGATCTGCCACGACCAATTTATGAGCTGTGCAAGTTATGTGTTCTCCAACCTTCTTTCACAATACTGGTATTTAAGGCCTATAAGACCATCAATTGGATTATTTTATTATACTGAAAGAAATCCTAGGTATAAATATACATAGGATAGATGAAGCACCCCTGAGACTTGGTATTAAATCATCAGTGATAGCAATATGAGATCAAATGTAGACTGACCCCTCATCTAGGTCACTGAGGAAATGTCTCACAGTTCACTCATTTTTACTTAGGTAGAATTTTTAAGCTATGTTGAATCAACCTGTAACCTAGGGCACAGAATAATTGGAAATATTGAATAATCTTACTATGAGCTGATACTAAATCTACTGAATCCCTAAAGCGTTAGCATTTCTGTATCCTGGGTGGTAGAGGAAATGACACTAGTCATTCACCTCTAAATAAGATTAGCACAAATTTTCAAGTTCACATACAGTAGGTAACAAATCAAAACATTGAGAGCATTAGATTGTTAAAATTTTGACAGGCTCAGATCATATGGCAGTACTCAATTTTCAGCTTGATGTCTATTGACATCCTATACTTCAGTATTTATTGAACAACCCACAGCCTCTCCATGGTCAGAGTCACCAGAGAGAAGAATACCCTGACTGCTCACCTTTGCCTAAAAGACTTTTTTCACTTTCCTACACTATTAAACGTACTGCATTAAAAAAAAAACACCACAAATGGCCCCTTTTTTTGTTGTTTTAGAACAGATCTGACAGTGCTCAGGGCTTACTTCCAAATCTCTGCTCAAGGGTCACTTGTAGCTGTGATGTTGCAGTGCCAGTAATGCAACCCAGGTAGGCAGTGTGTAAGGCAAGTGACCTACCCACTATACTCTCTCTCCCTCTCTCTCTGGCCCTTAAAACTAATTTTTAATGGAGTAAGCCATTAAAATTCATCTCTATTATATAAACAGTGCTCTTTGTAGTTTTCATTTCACGTCCCTTTATTTATTCTTACATTAAAAATATTTGCAAGTATTTGAGTTGTATGTATATCCACAGGCTGTTTGTCATGTAAATTGAATACATTCTCCAGCCAAATCCTCCAAAACACAGTTCTTGTCTTTACAGCGCTGCGGAAAACACTTAATCCTTGACCCAGAATAGGCATTAAAGGCACTGATATAATGTCAGGCTCAGCCCTGTTCAGAAAGAACATTTTGTGTTCCCCATAAAATAAATAAAGACAATAAACATTACAAAGGGAGATTTTTGCTATTCCTATTGATAGTAATTATCATCAACAAAAACACTATCACAGTGGCTAAAAGAAGACGATAATGACAATAAAGAAGGAAGGGAGATAGAAGTGGCATGGATGAAAAAGGAAAGAGTAATTATAATTGATCACTGTTATCCCATTGTTCATCAATTTACTTGAGCGGGCACCAATAACATCTCTATTCCTCCGAGCCCTGAGATTTTAGTAGTCTCCTTACTCATCTTTCCCAATGATTGGAGGCTCTTTCAGGGTCAGGGGAATGAGACCTATCGTTACTGTTTTTGGCATATTGAATACGCCATGGGGAGCTTGCCAGGCTCTGCCCGTGTGGGCGGGATACTCTCGGTAGCTTGCCAGGCTCTCTGAGAGGTTTGTATATATCTGTTACTGTATTTGGGATATGAATACCACAGCTTGCCAGCATCTCCCATGCGGGCAATAAACTCTTGGTAGCTTGTCAGATTCTCCAAGAAGAAAACTAGGCTATCAGCTTCCGGGAGCTTGGTTTTAAAGTCTGTGGATGTTGGCCATTGATGGCATTACACAGCATTGGGGGCAGTTTCTAATTGATAATCAAAAAAATTACTAATGTTTGAAAGCAACTTAGAATTAATTAATTTATTGAACCATATCTTAAAGTGATATATCTAAACTCATTTTTCTCTTCTCTTAAGATTACATGTCATTTCTCTGGACTTAGTTACTAAAATACTAAAATACAGAAATCCAAAACTATGCTGCTGCTAGTGCGGCCTCCTGACCACATATCTCTTCATTCTCAGCAATGGAAAACAAATTACCAAATGCTTTCTTTTCAGCAGATCGACTTTAGGGGGGAGAAACTCCAAATCAATAATAGTGAATTTTTTTTGTTTAAATATTGAATGTAATCAAAGTAAAGTGAAAGTAAAGTGAAATTTACCAGTTATACATGCGGGGTGAGGGGCTGGGGAGGTGGGGGGAAGGGGGGAGGTATATCGTGATTCTTGGTGGTGGAATATGTGCACTGGTGAAGGGATGGGTGTTTGAGCATTGTATAACTGAGACTTTAACCTGAACGCTTTGTAACTTTCCACATGATGACTTAATAAAAAAATTTAAAAAAAAAGATTACATGTCAAACCATGGGAAAGAAATAAGTAAGAATTTAAAAAAATGAGTACCAAACATTGAATAAGGTGAATATATGTGTGATACATAAGACTCATTAGAATTTGTTTACGCAACTAAAGTAAATATTTTGGTAATGATTAATGACTAAGAAGTATGCAAATGTATATAGGTATTATATAGCGCTAAAATTTTCATCATATTTTGAATGAATATTCAGACTGACCAGTTTAAGAAGGAAGCTCCTATGATTTATGCAATTCTCACTGTATACCTGAATGTGAGAAGCAGCTGTCTGATCAAACCACAGAAAGTAAAAAATAGAGCTAATGTGTGTCAAGAGTTACAATAGGGATGCAAATAAGGATTGGACCAAAAGTGTCTTTAATGTTATACTAATGAGCTGACAAAGTTTGTTCTTGAAAATAATATGGGCCTGGTGAAGAAGGGATGGAGATAGATCTATATAAACTTTCTTAAATTGAAATGTACAAGGCAGACTGCTTCTGGTGATGTTTGCAATGAACTGCTTTTCCCACAAATAAATCTAAGGAGTGTATCCCAAGAGACTAAAACATGTGGTTGTTTGATTGGCTTTATTCCTAGGCTAGGTGGTACTTACTACGTACAGGTTACCTTACTTTAGAGTCTTTTCATAGTACCTATAAAATAGCATCTTTATTAGTATGACACTATTACCCAAATTGTATACATAGAAAGTTTGAGCATAGAGACTAAGTATTTTTGATGCCATATGCTAGTAGATGGAAGAACCACAGCTGTATCTGATCTCATGTGTAGAAGCCACTGTGCTAAACTGACAGCTCTCCTCTTGCACACCACACAAACAAAAAGACACTTTTGTCAAGGAACATCACAAAACCATGAAGAAATTGCTTGTCAAAACCATTTCTTCATACAAAATCATGAAGAAATATATTTTCAATTAGTATTAAAAGATTAATATTCACACTGGATATATATCATAAAATTTTCTGTCTATTAATATAACTATGTGATTTTTTTATCATTTATTTTATCAATGTGATGTATCATATGAATTGATTTAGTGTTGTGAGAGATCCTTACATCTATGGAATAATTCTAGTGGATCACAGTGTAAGATACTTTTAAATACTGTTGAATTCTGTTCATTAAGGTTTTGTGATCTTTACTTCTATGTTCATCAGGGACGTAGATCTGCAATTTTCCTTTTTTAGTTGTGTCTGAATTAGGTCAGGGTATTGACTTCTTAGAAATTCATGGGAAGACTTCTTGTTTCTTTGATTTTCTCAAAAGCTTGAAAAATGTAGTAATCAGCCCTTTTTTGTTTGTTTGGTGTTTGGTCACAACCAGCTGTGATCAGGGCTTTTTCCTGGCTCCTGGCTTGGGGGTGAGCCGGTTCCTTTCCTGCCTCTCTGAATTGGCCATAAAACTCACCTACACATCCACCCAACACACACACACACACACACACACACACACACACACACACACACTCACTCACTCACTCACAAACCTGAACCCAGAGGTTTTCGGCCGCGACCCCCTTGGCTGTGGGTCCAGCCCACCCTCTCCCCTCGGGTTTGTTCTCTGGAATGGCTCATGGGTGGAAAATGGCCTGGGGACCCCGCGTCTGCCCGAAGGATGCTCAGGTGTGGCCCGGCGGGAGGTCTCCGACTTCTGCTTCCAGGCCGTGCGGGGAGGCGGGGGTCAGCCGGTGGTCGCTGCAGGGCACTCGGCCTCCTAGGGGGTGGGTCAGAGAGAGGTGGTGAGGGTTGGTGTAGGGAGCTGGTCTCCCCAGCAGACCCCAGGGCTCGCCCTCCCCTCACGAGGCCACTGCTGACCCTCTTGGCTCACCCCACCGCTGACCCCGCTCACCTGCATCCTCAGCACCGGCTTTCAGGGTCATTATTTGGCGGGGGTAACATCTAGAGATCCTCAGGGACCCTATGTCACATCTGACTTTGGAATGCTGGGAATAGGATCTGGGTCAGCTGTGTGCAAGGCAAGTGCCCTACCCACTGCACTACCTGTCTGGCCCCCAGAGTAACTGTCTTTTAAGCAGCCTAGAGGAAAATAGGGACACAAAGGTCTGTGGGTAGCATGTACAGCTGACCAGGGAGCAGGCATTTGGGGGGCCAGCTCCCCTGGACCTGACTGGAGTTTGGTCTTCCAGAAGACAAAGCAGGAAAGCAGGAATGCAGTGAACTGTTTTTCATTCATTCATTTTTTATTATTTGGGATATAGGCCGACCCGGGTTCGATTCCTCTGTCCCTCTTGGAGAGCCCGGCAAGCTACCAAGAGTATCCCGCCCCAGGCAGAGCCTGGCAAGCTCCCCGTGGCTTATTCCGTATGCCAAAAACAGTAACAACAAGTCTCACAATGGAGACGTTACTGGTGCCCGCTCGAGCAAATCGATGAACAGCGGGAGGACAGTGCAGTTCTCAGAGATTAGTCAGGTGTGCTTGGGAGATTATCTGGAGTGCCAGGAATGAGGCTGGGGATGGCTGCGTGCAAGCAACAGGAGCAATCGCTGTACTGTTATTGCTATGGCATGACGATGCCTCTTTCGAAGTTTGGGAGAACTCACTAGAGAATTCATCTGAGCCTAAGCCTTTGCTTGCAGAGGACTGTTAATTACTGTTTTTATTTCTGTGCTTTTAATTGATCTATTCATGTTTTCTTCTTCTTTGTGATTTAGTCTTGGAATATTTCGAGATTGCAAAAATAAACTTCCATTTTATTGAGCTTCTTGGATGAGATGACATAGATTTATGCATTGTAGTATTTTGTGTTTCCTTGGTACCTTGTAATATCTGCTTTCATTTCTCTATCATATATTAGTTTTATTTTTGTTTTTCCTCACAAGTCTATAAGATGTTTTGTCAACATTGTTATTCATTTGAAAAATACAGCTTTTAGCTTCATCTTGTATTTTTTGTATTTTTTATTTCTGTATCATTAATTTCTGTTCTATTTAAAAATTTTTATTATTTTATTTACCTTGATCTTGGTTACTCTTTCTCTTGTAGCTTGAAGCATGTGCTTAAGTTGCTTATTTAAGCCTTTCCTTATTTTCTGACACAAGTCTAAATTGCTCTAAGTATTCCTCTTATTACAACTTCTATTGTCTTCCATATCTTCTGGTACTTAATGCTGCCATTCTCATTTATCTCTAGGTGTATTTTTGCTTTTATCATTGTCTCCATGATTGTTCAATAATATTTTGACTTTACACATTTGTGAATTTTTCCTAGCTTTCCTTTTGTAGTTAATTTCTAACTTCATAGCATTGTGGTCTAAAATTTATGAGGACTTGCTTGTGTATGTCATTAATCCTAGAGAATTGCCCAAGCTTTGGGGAAACACACACACACACACACACACACACACACAAATACACACCCCTATTATACATATCTAGTTTTCTATTAAGCTCAACTCTCCTATTTCTTCCTTTAAGGCTGTCATGCCCAAATAGATTTTGGGGGTATTTTTGAGGGGTCTGGGGATTCTTTGCTCTGTATGATGTTGAGAGGGATATGGTGAAATATTTTATTGCTTATTGTTTTTCTTTTAACATATTTCCTCTAGAGTGTTTTTCAACTAATACTTTCCCCCCATCTCTTTTCTCCATGCAAAACCCGCAAAACCCAAAACTGATGAGAATATTACTCATCTAGTTCTCTTGTGTATTTTCATAATTCTTTTTCTTCTTTAATTTTATGATATTCCTAGTTTCTTTTTTAAAAAAAGAATAATCAGACACTCACTTGTGAGAAGTTTCTGTTTTTATTTGGGTCTGATATGGATGCACGTGTAGACATTCTAGTTCACCAACCTGAAAAAAAAAATTTAATCCCAATGATTTGCAGTATTGTTAGTGGCAGGGCTTTATATAATGTTCCAACGCCACACTCTTCACCAGACTGTCACCCTCAACATACCCTCACTTTGTTTCCTACCATAAAGTAAGTTCTGTAGACCAGTTCTTAGATTCTGTTGCCTTTGGCCATTTCTTAGCCCCTTATTATATTTCTTTATATCCTAAGTCTGAGGGACATTATTCTGCATTTGTCCCTCTTCACATGACTTATATCATCTAGAATGAAACTCTCTGGATCCAGTCATCCAGCCAGCAGCAATAGCACGCTTCATCTTTTTTATGGCCAGCTAGTATTCCACTGCATATATTTAGCATAGAGTCTTTATCCAGTAACCTGCTCTTGCACACTTGACTTGTTTCCACATTTTGTGAACCTTGCTGTCATGAGCATCATCGCACAACATCTGTTCAGAGTAGCGTTTAGACTGGTGGGGGTTCATCCCTGGAAGTGAAATTTCTGGATAATATACAAGTTCAACTATTAGTTTCTTGAGAACTGCCCATTACTTTTCTCCAAAAAGATTGAACCGGTTTATATTCTCACCAGCAACGGATATGAGTTCCCTTTCCCCAATACCAACACAACACCAACATTGATTTTTTTTCTGTTTCATGTGTGCCTATCTCGCCTATCTCATTGGTGTGAGGTGAAGTCTCGTTGTTTTAGTTTGCATTTCTCTGATGGATACAGGGCATGTTTTTCGTATTTGTCCCTCTGTATGTCTTCTTTGAGGAAGTTTCTGTTCACTTCTTTTCATTTTTAAATGGATTAACTGTTTTCTATTGTTACCTTTTTTAAAAAAATTAAAACAAAATAGTTGTATTAAAAGAATTGAGAGAGATGTGAAGGGAGATAGAGACAAACTTGTTCAAGAGAGAATATTGGATTATACAGAATGAAAAAAGAGAAAATGGCTTTTGGGAGATAGTGACATATAGTTTCTCTAAGTTGTCTTGGCTTGGAGTTCTCTGCCTACCTAAAATTTAATCTGGGGATTGTCAGAGGGAAAATCTTGCACTTCTGATAATCTTTCCATTTTATTTTTTATAATGACCATTAAGTTGACCTGTAGCCTCTCCTTTCTGAGGATGCACGCCTGTCTTTGACTGGTGTCTCAGGTTTCCCATCTCCAAAGGGCCCGGGGTTTTCAGCTTAATCGGATGCAATGTTCATGCCTTTGGGCTACTTCAGGCTGGTCCATTTCGTCTAAAGCTTAATTATTTCCCGAGCTCCCTGCTACTGTCCCCTCACTCTCTGTCTGCAATATCCCCCAGAGAGATTTCACCTTCTTAACTCTTTGAGGGATACATGAAGGTCAGTCTTCTGTTACTTTTTCATGCTGACCCCAAAATAATTCTATTTAAATATCAAGATCCTTAATTTATTTTTTAAACTCTCCAATCATTTCTACATAATGTTGATTTTACCAATACTTGGATGCAATATCTCAATAGAATCGGAAAAATAGAAATTGTATCAACCATTTTTTCAGACCACGATGCGCTGAAGATAGAAGCTAACCACTCACAAACACGGAAAATCAAATCAAACACCTGGAAACTAAACAATTCAATGTTGGCCAATGAGTGGGTCAGGAAGGAAATCAAGGAAAAAATCAAAAGATACTTAGAAACTAACGAGAATGAAGACACGAGCTACCAAAACCTATGGGACGCAGCTAAAGCCGTGTTAAGGGGAAAATTTATAGCTCTCCAAGCATTCCTCAGGAAGGAAGAAAGGACCCACATAGATAGCTTGACTTCACGACTCAAGACTTTAGAAAAGGACCAGAAAAAGGACTCCAAACCAGACCGAAGGAAAGAAATAATAAAAATTAGAGCAGAAATTAATGACATCGAAACCAAAAAAACAATCCGAAAGATCAATGAAACAAAGAGTTGGTTCTTTGAGAAAATAAATAAGATTGATAAACCGCTAGCAAGACTCACAGAGAAAGAAAGAGAGAAAACTCTAATAAATCGAATCAGAAATGAAAAGGGGGACATCATAACAGAAACCAGTGAGATTCAAAAGATCATTAGAGACTACTTTGAAGGTCTTTACGCCACAAAAAAGGAGAACCTAAAAGAAATGGATGGATTCCTTGATTCCTACAATCTCCCAACACTGAAGAAAGAAGACCTGGAATACCTGAATAGACCCATCAATGTTAAGGAAATTGAAACTGTAATCAAAAACCTCCCCAAAAACAAAAGCCCAGGCCCAGATGGTTTCACTGGCGAATTCTTCCAAACATTTAAAGAAGACCTATTGCCTGTTTTCCTCAAACTTTTCCAGGAAATTGAAAAAACAGGAACTCTCCCAAACAGTTTCTATGAAGCACATATCTCCCTAATACCAAAAGCAAACAAAGACACCACTAAGAAAGAAAATTACAGACCAATTTCCCTGATGAACACCGATGCGAAGATCCTCAACAAAATACTAGCAAATAGGATCCAACAACTCATCAAAAAGATCATACATCACGACCAAGTGGGATTCATCCCAGGGATGCAAGGATGGTTTAACATTCGGAAATCAATCAACATAATCCAGCATATCAACAAAAGTAAAGACAAAAACCATATGATCATATCAATAGATGCAGAGAAAGCATTTGACAAGATCCAACATCCTTTCATGATGAAAACCCTCGCCAAAATGGGGTTTGGAGGAACTTTCCTCAAGATAGTCGAAGCCATCTATCACAAGCCTACGGCAAGCATAATCCTCAACGGGGAAAAACTAAGGGCCTTTCCTCTGAGATCGGGCACAAGACAAGGATGCCCACTCTCACCACTCCTCTTCAATATAGTACTGGAAGTACTTGCGATAGCTATTAGACAAGAAAAAGAGATTAAGGGCATCCAGATAGGAAGGGAAGAAATCAAACTCTCACTATTTGCAGACGACATGATACTATATCTAGAGAAGCCTAAAACCTCTACTAAGAAACTCTTAGAAACAATAGACTTATACAGTAAAGTTGCAGGCTACAAAATCAATACCCAAAAATCCATGGCCTTCATATATGCAAACAATGAGGCAGAGGAAAGGGACATGAAAAAAGCAATCCCATTCACAGTCGTGCCCCAGAAAATCAAGTACCTCGGAATCAGCTTAACCAAGGAAGTAAAAGACCTTTACAAAGAAAACTACAAAACACTACTCCATGAAATCAAAGAGGACATGAGGAAATGGAAACATATACCCTGCTCGTGGATAGGGAGAATCAATGTTGTCAAAATGGCAATACTCCCTAAAGCATTATACAGATTCAATGCGATCCCTATAAGTATACCCATGACATTCTTCAAAGAAATGGATCAAGCAATCTTTCTTTTTCAAAGGATATTGCAACTTTGATATTTTTTTAGATAAAGTAGCTGAATTCTACACTTAGCCTCTCTTTTAACAGATCTATAACTGGGTTTCTGCTGCCACCAGCAAATGACTTTTATCTAATCTTATCTAGAAGCAAAATGTTATGAACTATTCATTACCCATATGCTCTTAACTGGGTCCTCAAATTCTCAAATATACCATGTACTAGATCATTTGAGAGAATGACAAATAACCAAGAAAAAAAAAAGGCATAGATGAATCACACAAATGAGAGATTTTCTCCTTCTCAAAGTAACTCCTCCAACCTAAATGCTATTTGATTCCCATATCTCTAGGGCTAATCAAGAAAACTATTCATTTAAGAGAAATATTTTGTTTTGCATTTTCTTCTCTGAACAAGGAGATACCTTATGCAGAAAGATACTTGTTTGATAATATTATATTTCAAGTAAAGTACATAATGTGCACATGTTTTCTGGTTAAGCCAGTATTATTTCTGCCATAATAATTCTTAACTCAGTGATATTCAGTCATAACTCTGATAGTTTTATTCTTGGAAATATTTTGAATCCTGTATTTTTAAAATAAGGAGATACAGAAAACTTGGATGTTATTTTTATTTATTGTCTTTCATATAATAGCACAATTTGAAATGAGTAAATAAATACTGGTTGAAAGGATACAAAAATTTACTTACTAGGGACTGGAGCGATAGCACAGCAGGTAGGGCATTTGCCTTGCATGCAGCCAACCCGGGTTCAATTCCCAGCATCCCATATGGTTCCCTGAGCGCCTCCAGGGGTAATTCCTGAGTGCAGAGCCAGGAGTGACCCCTGTGCATCGCTGGGTGTGACCCAAAAAGCAAGAAAAAAATTACTTACTACATTTTATTGTAGATTATATATATTTTTTGGTTTTGGATTTTTTTTTCATAAATTGGTAGGATATCACCATTATGTAAAAGCTTTCGAAAATAATTACACTGGCCTTTCTTTCCTTCTTTCTTGCTTTCTTTCTTTTTGCCCTCTTTCTTCTTTCTTTTTTTTTTTTTAGGGGGGGAAGGGCCACACCAGTGTGCTAGAGTTTATTCCTAGCTCTATGCTCAGAGATGACTCTTAAGAGTGCTCTGAGTCAAAGTGGGCAGCTGAGAGCAAGCCGGGCTCGGCTGCAGGCAAGGCGAGAGCCTTCCTCCCACCTCCCGGCCTCACACGCCGGTATTTCTTAACACAGGATGCAGTGTCTGTAGCACTGGCACACTGTCATCCCCGTCGTTCACCGTTCGCTCGAGCGGGCACCAGTAACGTCTCCATTGTGAGACTTGTTGTTACTGTTTTTGGCATATCGAATACACCACAGGTAGCTTGCCAGACTCTGCCATTTGGGCAGGATACTCTCGGTAGCTTGCCGGGCTCTCCATACTGAGAAGGATGGAAGAATCGAACCTGGGTCGGCCCCGTGCAAGGCAAATGCCCTACCCACTGTGCTATCGCTCCAGTCTGCAATGACTATATAATAGCGTAAATTATTCAGTTAAATACTGTACACGAAGTATGAATAGGTTCTAGAAATGCAATTTTCATCATGGCAACAATACTTCATTATGTTGTATGACATATTTGAATTAATTACAAGGGTAGATATTAAATAATCCTGTCTAAAGATATAGCTATGTAAGGTGGTAGGCTTGTAAATAACCTTACTTGTGGTAACAATTGCACAATATTTTTGTATACCAAAATACCAAGTTGTATATAATAAGTATATGTAATTTTGTCAATAGAATTAATAATAAAAAATAAAAGTATTATAAAAATAGTTTTAATTACCTTTTCTTTTTGGTTTGGGGCCCTCACTCCATGGTGCTCCAGGCTTACTCTGGCTTTGTGCTTAGAGATCACCCTTAATGAGGCTCAGGGAACCACGTGTTGCTTGAGATCAAATCTGTTCTCTATGTAAAGGTAAATGACCTACCCACTGTCATGTCCCAGAAATTACTTTTAGAATATAAATTTAATTACTTTTTGCCATGATTTATCTTAGCCCATGAATCAGTTCAGGAGACACAAAACTAGTAAGTACATATTTCTGGACAGAATGCATCAACGACATAATACTTGAGGCTACACAGAAGCCTCCAAAACATAAAAACCATCCTCCCTCATACATCCATTACTGTTTTTTAAATGTTTATGTTTTTTGTTTGGATGTTAGCCCTTTATTAACTTATATGATTACTCCCTAAGATACAGCTCATTGAATAGTGGCTGTCCTATTTCATTGAATAGTTTGGAAGACTTGTATGCTAATATGTTGATTATGAAGTTCAATTCACTTCCAATGTTTTTTTCTTCTCCTTGATGACATGTGGTGTGTATTTGAGGGAAATATTTTTAAGATTAAAACATCACCTGAGGCAAAAAACATTAGAGTGTTTTGACATTTCTTTTATTTAAAACACTTATAGGAAAAAATCAACCTTGTTAGATGAAAGAATCCATATTTATTCAAGCTTGTTTGAAGAAACATTAAAGAGGGGGATTTGAACATTTATAATTACATTTACCCTTGGAAAGCTTTTCACAATTCAATAGTCAGTGTTTCTCTTAAGGCATCTTAACAAAGCAGATTTTATCCAGAATAACATCTGAAACTCACAGAATTCGCAAGCCTGTAGTTAGTGGCACTGCTCACAGACTGCAGGAATACAGGGATAAATGCTGATCATTTCAGTCCATTTATCCAGGTGTTTCATCCACCTGCCTTTCAGTAAGGGCGCTGCCAGCAAGATGGGGCTGTGGGCACAGGAATTAAAATGTAGCCTAGTCATAGTTAGTTGAGATGTATGACAACTGCAAGTTACACATTCACAGTGGATACCACAGATTTAGTAAATAATAATAATAATATAAAACTTAAAAGCATAATTTTATGTTATAATGACAATATTTTAGATGCATTAGGGTAATTATTAAAGTGAATGTCAATTGTTTCTTATTCTTTAAAAAAAAGTGGCTACTGCCAGAAAGATCTTAATAGTTGGTAAGGCTCTTGTCTTGCATGTGGCCTGCCCAGGTTCAATCACTGGCAACACATACTGTCCCACAAGCCCTGCCAAGCGTGATCTCTGAGCACAGAGGAGTAAACCCTGACACTCCCTAGTGTGCCCAGAGCTGCTCCCCCCCAAAAAAGAAAGAAAGAAAAAGAAAGAAATGAAAAGTAAATTGAATTTGGGGCTTGAGCAGTAGCACAACAGGTTGGGAGTTTGCCTTGCATGCAGCTGACCAGGGTTTAATTCCCAGCATCCCGTATGGTCCCCTGAGCACCACCAGGAGTAATTCCTGAGTGCACAGCCAGTAGTAACCCCTGTGCATCTCCGGGTGTAACCCCCCAAAAAAAAATTAAAATTAAATTAAAAAGTGGTTGCTAGAAATCAAATTTTATGTGTGTAAATCATATTTGTGCCTTGTATTATGTCTGTCTTTGTGTGCAAATCATTTGGATAAACGCTTCTTTTTCATGTGGGTTTTTTGTTATGTCAGTAGCATTTTCAAATCATTGTCATGTATTTGGCTGGAGCGATAGCACAGTGGTTGGGCGTTCGCCTTTCACACGGCCAACTCGAGTTCGATTCCTCCGCCCCTCTCGGAGAGCCTGGCAAGCTACCTATGCATATTAGATATGTCAAAAACAGTAACAAGTAAGTCTCTCAATGAGAGATGTTACTGGTGCCCGCTCAAACAAACTGATGAGCAACGGGATGACAGTGACAGTGTCATGTATTACTCATGCATGAAATAGAGGTGCTCCCTAATGGGCTAAACTAGCTTACCTTGAGGTGGCAAACTTTATGTCGAATGTTCTTGGTTTTTGTTTTTCAAATTGACCTTTTATGTGATTTTTCCCAGCCTCCCCCAACAGGGAGCTTTCTGACTAAGCCCATTTCCCTTGCTAAGGCAGTGGCGAAGGGAAGAGTTGAGAGCAGCTGACGTCTTTGACAGCCCCTTCCTGGCGTGGCTCGGAGCATCCCTCAGGGACAGCCAGCATTCTCTGGGGCTAAGCTGCTCCTGTTCAATGTCCTTGTTTTATTTTCTTCCGTTTTCGCTCTGGTTTTGCACCACACCTGACGATTTTCAGGGTTACTCCTGCCTCTGCACTGTGAATTACTCCTGGCCATGCTTGGGGGAATCACACGGAATATCTGGGAACAAACCTGGGTTTGTGCCTGCAGAGCAAGCACCCTGCTGCGTACTGTGTCTCCAACCCTGTGTGAAATTCTTCAGTAAAATAGCAACTCACAATATGAGCCCCTAAAATGTGCTTGGTGAATTACACAAATTATCTATATTTTCATAATGTTCCATGAAATGTTTGTTATAATACCAATTTTAAGACAATGAAACTGATTCTCAGATGACTTGAAAATGTGTCTAATATTTAAAAATTTACTAAATGGCTGCTAGTTCAGGATTCCAAATAAAATTTGAGAATCATTATTCTTTATTCTTTTTCCACTGTGTAAAATTCCTTTTTTGCATATCTCAATATCTTTCATGAAATTAATCAAGATATTAACTTCTATCAAAAAGTAATGCCAAGTAATAATGATATTTGGGAAGGGTGATGGTGAATAGAATGATTGTGGGTAGCAGTTATGTAATATCTCTCTGACATTAGGTGCTCTAAAATCAGTATGCAATTAAATTAAGTACCTCAAGAATAATAAATCATAGTATTCACTGCAGTGGGCACTCGATTTCTGTGCATGCTTACAATCACAATGATTGCATGATAGGATAAGTCATGTTAAAAATAAAATTTCCATCTAAAACTAAAATAATTTTTTAAAGGACAAGGCATTAGAAACTAAAATACTTTAACACTAATCAAAATATTTATGCCTTTGTCCATATTTACTACTACTAATATTTAGTGAGTCTAAAAATAAAATCCATTAGTTTATTTAAATATATATATATACATATATATATATATCGCTTTTTTGGGGTCACATCCAGCAATGGGTGTTACTCATGACTCTGCACTCAGGAATTACTCCTGGCTGTGGTCAGGGGACCATATGGGATGCTGGGAATCGAACCTGGGTTGGCTGCGTGCAAGTCAAATACCTTAACCACTGTGCTATTGCTCCAGTCCCTATAAAATATTTTCTAAGTGGATAAACAGGTGCCTTTTGAGAGCATCAGTGCATTTACAATGTTCATTCCAGTGAGATAGAGCCTGATGTCTTCACTTGTGATTTTGATCTCCTGGTAGGTGGAGATCTGCTTTATTTATCAGGCACACACATTTACAGAGTCTTTTACTTAAATGTTAATTTTTGTTTGATTTTATGGTATTTTTATTCCTTCCCCTCCCCCTCATTAATGTTTTTGTTCATGGTACACAGACTTAAAGACTCTTAATGTTGAGAGTCCTGTGAGAAGAAATCGTACTCGAAGGACACTGTAATTATGACACCAGAAAGAAGCTATTTGTAGTTAAAAAAAAAGTTCTTTCTTCCACTTACTTTATAATATTCTCTACTTATGCTTTACTTTGTTATTTTAGGCTTTCTTCTTCTCCTTTCCCCTTTATGCTGTTGTTTTTGTTCTTGTTGCAGTGAGCAGAGGCCACACAACTGGCCTTGTTCACTGAACTTACAAAGTTGGTTGCAGTGTTTCAGAGTACATAGCCTTTAGTAGCAGTGGTCCCGTACACTAAATTTTGGTTCATCAGGTACTGCACACTTTGTTGTGGTCCCAGGGATCACACTTGGGCATACATGATGGTGCTTGGACTTGAAGTGAACTCAGCAGTTTTGCCAGGCATTGCACCTTTTGCCTTGAAGAGATTCTCAGATCCTTAATATCCTGTTTTTAATCCATCAGTTATATTGTTATCTCTCACACAGCAAGAACAAAACCAAAACGAGTGTTTCATCATTTTACTTGATATTGTTGGAGAGATACAGAAAGTTCTTTTAAATCTGACAATTGGTGAACATTATTTGCCTTAACATATATGGGACTATGCACATTAGAAGTGAGGGTGTATTTGTTCATGGTTAGAGATTATTTTAGTCAACTGTTGTTGCTGATTTTAACTCCCAAACTCCAAATAATTCTGTAGTGAGCAGCCTTACATAAATCAAAGATCCTGGCAGTCAGAGGAGAAGAGATGAGCATAAATCTTGAGGTTAAGCATCTTAAACAAACTCCTAAGTAAAATTAGGAAGAACACTTTTGAAAGCTAATTAAAAATTATTAGTTTTTAATTATAGTTGCATATTAGAATTTATAGGATATTCTTTCTTTTATTACAATCTAATTGAATACATTGAAATAGTTTTGTAGTTTTATGTTTTTAATATTAAGTGTATGATTTTTAAAATAAACTACATTTTTATTCATCCACAATAAAATATATGAAATTTTCTATTAAAGGCAAAACAAAAAAGAAATATCACTTATTTAGTAACTCCTGTGTTATATCACTTTGATTTACTCAAGTAAGCAACTTTATGACTGAGGTGGATGTATCACTGCCTCACAAATGAAGATACTGTGGTGCATAGAGACACAGTACAGTGGGTAGGGCACTTGGCTTTCAAGCACCAGACCTTTGTTTCATTCCCAGTAGAACACATGGTCCCTTAGCTCCTGATTGTAGAGCCAGAAATAAGCCCTGACTGAACACTGCCAAATATACCCCCAACCATGATGATGAAACTCAGAGGATAATTCACTCTTTTTTCATAGAATTCATGAATAGCAGAAACAGATTTAAATGTAAGTTGATTTAACTAGTGTTTTACGCTCTTTGATCCAAAATATATTATGAAAAGTGAAAGCTAATTTGAAATTTGTGGTCTTCATTACACATATATTTTGGATTTGGTGCATAATAGACTGAATTTTTTTTTATTTTTAATTTTGTTTGGACTGGAGCGATAGCACAGTGGGTAGGGAGTTTGCCTTGCACGCGGCCAACCCGGGTTCGATTACTCCGTCCTCAGAGAGCCTGGCAAGCTACCGAGAGTATCCTGCCAATAGGGCAGAGCCTAGCAAGCTACCCGTGACATATTCGATATGTCAAAAATAGTAACAATAATGGACCTCATTCCCCTGACCCTGAACGCAACAGGGACAAATGCAGATGTTATTGGCCCGCTCGAGCAAATCAATGAGCAAGAGGATGACAATGATACAGTGATTATTTAGTAGGGTAATTATTACTACTAATAAAGTTATTATTTCATTATTAATAACATTAATACTTTATTAAAATCAACACAAGTATTAATAAATGCAAGTGTATTAAACACAAGTTAATTGCAACTATTGCTTATTATAATTATGGATAAAATTAATACAACAATTACATTTAATACTTTATTACACTGATATTACATTACGTTTTCACTTTTCTTATGTGATACTTGATAGCTTTCCAAAGAGGTAGTAGCAACTTGTGTATGTATGTACATATGCGTGCAAGAGAGGACAGGCCTTGCCATACAAGGAAGGCCCAGCAGTGCAGACTCGGGGTTCATTTGTAGGTCTGGTGGGGTAGTATTGGGTGCCACCAGGGGAAAACCCATCAATGCTCAGAAGCCATAGGGGCAAGGCATCAAATTGAGTCTAGGGTGTGCAAGGCAGGCAGTCTGCTCTGGTTGTGCAATTAAAATATCGTAATTGGGTCCACACGACTACTCTATGTTCTTTTTTCATACTCCTGTGAAACTAGTAGCAGTGTAAAGATACTTATTGTGATTTAAGCTTTAATTTTCTTGAACACCAATGACCATGATAACTTTTCCATGCTAAATTAATTGTTTTGCTGTTTTTAAGATGCAGTAAAGTATCGAATGAGCATTATCCTAGGAAATAAAATATTAGTTGAGGGCTACTCCTAACAAGTTCTCTGGAGGTTCAGGATCCCACTCGTGATTCTTTTTATTTTTCTTTTTGGGTCACTCCTGGCGGTGATCAGGGGACCATAAGGGATGCTGGGAATTGAACCCGGGTCGGTCACATGCAAGGCAAACGCCCTACCCTCTGTGCTATCGCTCCAGCCCCCCACTAGTGATTCTTGTCCTACGGGGCCACAGTTTCATGTAAGGGCATGAAAATGCGATGCTGCAATCAGAGCCACTCGAACACAGCCTTAGTGCTTGGGACTTCCACAACTGCACCTCGTGATGGGGGCACCCTGTGAAACTGTGAACCAACCCTCGTCAGGCACGTGCCAGGCATGCGTCCTACTTGCTGTACGGTATCCTCGCTCCTAGTAAATAATTGATGGAAATCTAATGTCTAAGTTTCTCCTTCTCTTTTATCGAAATCCAAGACATGTTCTTTTTTACTTTATTGTTCATTTTTTTTTTACTTCAGTAAAATACTTATGGTGAAATTTAAACCAATATTGCCTCTAGTACTACAACTCTGTGATCATTCAAAACTTTATTGTTTAAATTGTGTTTTGTCGATTCCTAAATAAGTTTATGATTTTATTTTTATTGATAAAATTTAAACAGAATCTGTTTATTAGAAGTTATCAAAGTTGTTCTCAGATCTTTTAATTCCCCTTCTGGCCACTATTTGCAATGGTTTTTTAATTCCTATCTTAACTTTCGTTCTTCAATTTCTTACTCTTAAGTAAGGACTGCATATTTCTTTCTACCTCTTCTTTCTTCCTCACACTCCAAAATTCTTATAACTGTATTTCTTTTTTACACTGTTAAGGTTAATTGCATATTCTATCACTGGAAATATAATTGCCTTCCATGTTTTGTTTATTGATTTGCTTCAACATTTGTAAACCCATTGATGATTTTTAAATTATATCTTATATTCTCTAATTCAATTTAAAAACAAATAATAAGAATGCCCATGTAATTAAGTGATACCATTACATCTGTTCAACTAGAAAACCATGTATCCAATGTCAAGGTCAGATAGATATTCTTCTCTATACTCAATTGGTTGTCCTAAATTATGAATAGGTAAAGAAGAAAACAAAGAGAAATCTCTCACCCTTACTTCTATTGTATTTTTCTTCTTGCTTTTCACACAGCAATTTTATTATTTTGAGCATCATTGGATCATCACTGTAAAGGAGATTTCTCTACTGAGCCAAACCTACTTGCTTCATTCTGTTTATTTATATTCAAATCTAACATCTTTTTCTGAAAATTCATCAAGATCTTTAACTTATGTTTTCATTACTTGTGGATTTTTTCACATATAGTACAGTGGGTAGGGTGTTTGCCTTGCACGAGGCCAACCCAGGTTTGATTCCCTCATCCCTCTCGGAGAGCCTAGCAAAATACCAAGAGTATCTAGCCCGCACGGCAGAGCCTGGCAAGCTACCCATGGTGTATTCTATATACCAAAAACAGTAACAACAAGTCTCACAATGGAGATGTTACTGGTGCCTGCTCGAGGAAATCGAACAACGGGATGACAGTGCTACAGTGCTACCATTAAAATATAGATTTGATTGGGTTTGGGGGTTATAAAACTACTGTTTATTATCTTAAAGTAAAATCTTTGGATATCCACCATTATATCTCCCCTTCAACAGGGTTCCTAGTAGGAAAGGTAAAAAATGTATACTTTTTTTTACAAGTATGAATACCTAAGAATTTAAGTTTTGTAAAGACTTGAAGAGGAGCCTAGTCACACTTTATTTGGTTATCAAGGCATAGATTAAGGTGTTTGGGTCAAAAATCCTCTAAGAAGTAGAAAGAAGGAGAAAAAATACTTTCCATTGTATATCATTGTGGTTTTTCTTCTTATATCACATTGTTCTGTAGTTAATGATAGCTTTCCTTACTTCCTGCTTCTACACAACTTTCTCTTCATGATAGTGGACATTATGGGATCTAGTAGAGGAGTAATCACTGTATCACTGTCATCTCGTTGTTTGTCTATTTACTCGAGCGGGCACCAGTAACGTCTCTATTACACTCAGCCCTGAGATTTTAGCAGCCTCTCCTTACTTGTCTTTCCCAATGATTAAAGGCTCTTTCAGGGTCAGGGGAATGTGACCTGTCGTTACTGTTTTTGGCATATTGAATATGCCATGGGTAGCTTGCCAGGAGTAAAATAGGAAGAAAAAGTTTTAACATTTAGTACCACGTTTTAGTTTTGCATTTTATTCCTCTAGTGAGCAGTTTGAACTACTACTATGAAGATAAAAAGTGTGACAATTCGGAAGTTTCTGCTTAGGAGATTAAATCCTGTGTAGTCCCAACATCTAGTCACGTAGTCAGTAAATATGCGATTAATTTCTACACCCAACATGTAGTCAGCAAATATGTGGTTAATTTCTGTCACCAATTTGAAAGGATCAAGGCACCCCAAAATATTGTAAAAGTACCATAGGGAATGAAGGAAATGGGATGATACAGTCCCTGACCTGAAATCTCTAAACTGGAACACATGAAAGTATATCATTTGACAGCCCTATTCTTTTTTTTTTTTAATGTAGGAGTACTGCTATTTATTCAGCCATTGATTAAGCTGACAGAGTTGGACAGCCTTATTCTTAGTAAGAAAACAGATGCTGGTAGAGCACTAAGTCCCTACACTGTAGCCCTAAGGTATGAGGCCAATAAGCTAATTAAAATTTATAATTTTGAATTGGTGAATTTACTTAATCCAAGTTGTATATATTTTACAACAAAAAAGCTTTGCTTTTAAAAAGTAACTCTCAGTGGCTGGCAGTGCACCATGCCCTTTAAATGTTCTGCAAATAATCATAATATAATGATAATAATTTTTTAAAATTACCTCATTTTACTAAATTGAAAAATGATACTCTTCATGTCCCTTTTGGGATAAATAAGATATTTCTATGCCTATGCCAGCATATGACTGGCTCCTAAGCTCTTTTTTCACTTCATGCTACCAAACTAAACAGACAGAATTATTGCCAACAAAAAATATTGTTTTGTTGATCAAACTTCATTATTTATAATAAAACAACTGATAATTTGAAAGAAAATTCTCACAGTTATATATGAGTGAGAAAATTTGTAATACATTAATCTTTCAGTATCTTCTAAACAATTTGGAGAAAGAAAGCTAAAGAATGTTTTTGATATATAATGACATTTACAATTTTCACTATTTTACAGGCACTTTATTCAGCCTATGGAACATCAAAAAAAAATTAAGTCAGAATGGCATAGTTACTAAAAGCTAGGTGATAGCACCTAGAGATTTGGATTTAACTCTTAGTTCCATAGTTTTAAATTTTGTAATACTAGAAACTCTCTAAAAATTGAATATACCTTTTGAAAATAATGTGATTAATAGTATTTATCTTGTTATATTGGTTTGAGTTACTTGAATCTATAGAGCCATCACCATATTCATTATCATCACAAAAGACAACTTATTTTTCCGTGTGCATAGAAACAAATAGCATCAGACAAGATTAGAAAACAGTTCCTTTCTGTCCTCCAACAGAAAGAACAGTCCTTTCTTTCTTCCTCTCATCCTTCATTTCTGCTTTCTTCTATTTTGTTTTCTCATAAAGTACATCTTGAACGTTAATCTTCTAGGACTATGGTACTTAACATAAACTTAAAGGAATGAATAGGCATTTGGATATTAAATAGCATTTTGATATGCCTGAAAATACTGTAAAAACATCATTCTTCCTTGTTAAATTTTATGAAAATATGTCGCACTTTTCCTGCACAATATTTTGGGGTTTGGAGTCCAACCTGGTGGTGGCCAGGGATTACTACTGGGTCTGTGCTCAGGGAGCACTCTTGTGGGGCTGGAGAGACTATCTGGGGTGCAGGGACAGAAACTGGGTTGTCAGTGTGCGAAGGAAGTGGCCTACCTGCTGGGCGATCAGTCCAGACCCCTGAACAATTTCACTTAGCACTTCAAAGCAAGGAGCTGGACAAAATATTTTCTGAAAAGCATTCATTTTAATATTGCTTGTGGTATTGGAAAATGAAGCAAACTTGCATCTGACTAGAAGGAACGTTCTGCTGGCCACATACAAAGACTAACTTTTTGAGAAGTATCTGAAAGTGAATACAAACACTCTTCAAGGGTTGAACACATCCTTTGTTATTACAAAATGTACTGTAAGACTTGCAACTTGGAGAGCCCGGCAAGCTACTGAGAGTATCCTACCCGCACGGCAGAGCCTGGCAAGCTCCCCGTGGCATATTCAATATGCCAAATACAGTGACAATGACAGGTCTCATTCCCCCTGACCCTGAAAAGAGCCTCCAATTGTTGGGAAAACGAGTAAGGATAGGCTGCTAAAATCTCAGGACTGGGACGAATGGAGACGTTACTGGTGCCCGCTCGAGCAAATCGATGAACAACAGGATGAAAGTGATATAGTAATACTATAAGACTCTTCATTAAAATTGTCATTGTTCTTCTGTAGCAGTCCTCTATACTTAGAATTTTTCAGATATGCAGACTCATATGCAGAGGCATACACCTCTGATATGGCTTTAAAGGAATGTCCTATAATGGACAAATAAATATGTATGTTATCCTGAGGTCTTTGCTAACATACTTATAGAAACTTTACTTCTTGCCAACCTTCCCTTTCCTTACAGTATTTTGGTGATATTTTTCTTCACCTACCAAATTGTTTTTGTGTGTAGTTTTGTGTATGTGGTATGTAGTTTTATGTAATGTGTATGTAGTTTTGTGCATGTATGTTTTAGCATATGTGCTGCTGAGGCGAGCACTGCCTATGTGTTTGAAACAAGCCCTACTGTGCTCTAGTAACACAGTCAACACAATCAATGCCTCATGTCAGCTTTCTACCTCTCTGCACTGGAAGGAAAAATTTTTCTTAACCTAGTGTTTTGGACTTAAATACTTAAATTAAGTCTTTTAATAAGCATTCTATGTAAAAAATTTTAAATATATTTTTCAAATCACCATGATCTACAAAATTATTCAGAATACAGTTTTTTAGGCCTAAGTTTTCTAACACCAGCCCCACCACCATGTCTCGTTCTCACCCAGTGTCCTCAGTCCTGCCTGCTGCTTAGCCACACTCTTTAGCAGGCATGAAACAAATTGACTTCATATTACTCGCTCCAAGAAAACTAGAAGAATGGCAAAAGCAATTAGCACAAAATAAATCAATAAAAGCCAATTTGTGGCGCTTGATAGCTATATGTTAACCTATGAAAATAAAGAAATTGAAATAATTGTATACAATATAATCCAATGCCTATCCTCATTTACACAGATAAGTTTTTGAACTCTAGTATCTAAATTATGTTGCATTAACTTTTGTATGTGGATCTCATTGTGGTAATAATCCCATCTTCACTGTCATTAATAATACTTTTAAAAATTCTTTGTTAAAATATTCTACATGAAACAGTCAAAGCTTTAATATTTAGTAAGAATGAGGATAATTAAAATTTAAATTGGAATATCTAAATAGGCTTGTAAAAGTACTGTGTTTTTTCTTAAGAAAGGGAATATATTGAGAGACTAGTAAAACATGTCACCCATATGGGATGCGTATGGTTAAATCTGGGCCAATCACATGCAAGGCAAATGCCCTACCCACCATATTTTCTTTTAAGGCTAATTTGTCTTTCTGACTCGGTGAGTATTTTCCTGAGAATAGAAGTCTAGGCCTGTTTTCTGCTATGGATAAATAATGATTTTAGGTATCTTCATTCTTTTTCATGTATTAAGAGCTAAGCATATCTTTTCTATATCTGGTCTGGAAACATTTTCAATAACCAATCATTTTAGAATCCCAAGTTTGGAAGCATGCTGCAAGTGCTGGGGAGAAGGCAGTTTGGATAGAGAAAGGACCAGTAAGCCAATGATAGTTGGAAACGATCACTCTGCATAAGAACTGCATGCTGAATGTAGCTAAACGTACAAGCCGGATAACCGCCCCACCACTCGAGGCATGCTTCCGAACATGAGCAAGCTCTCCTCGCCCGTGTTTCTACTATCCTTTGTAATACTGTTTTTCATATCCCCAAAATGAGCATAAACATTCTATGTCTATCTCTCTCCTGACTCATGTCACACAGCATGATAATCTCCATGTCCGTACATTTATGAGCAACTTTCATGACTTTATTCCTGCTAACAGCTGCATAGTATTTAAGTATGTAGATAGATCATATTTTCTTTATCCAGTCATCTGTTCTCAGACAATCAGGTTGTATCCAGATTCTGGCTATTGTGAAGTGCTGCAATGAACATAGGAGTGCAGTTGGTGTTCCTACTGCGTGTTTATGGTCTCACAGGGTATATTCCCAGAAGGATTATTGCTGTGTCAAATGGAAGCTCAATTTCTTATTTTTAAGTAATGTCCATACTTTTTTCCAAAATGAATAGGCCAGTCAGCATTCTCATGAACAATAAAGGAGCGCCCCTTTCTCCCCACATCCACGCCAGCACTGGTTGCTCTTGTTCTTTTGAATGTGTGCTAGTCTCTGTGGTGTGAGATACTATTTAGACTTGCTTCTCCTTGATGATTAGTGATGGAGGGCATTTTTTCATCTGCCTTTTGGCCATTTGAATTTCTTCTTTGAGGAAGTTTCTATTCATTTACTTTCCCCATATTTTGATGGGGTTGAATGTTTTTATCTTGTAAAGTTCTACCAATGTCTTATATAAAGTTGACATTAACCTTTTATTTTGTTGTTATTGCATGAATAAACATTCCCATTCTGTAGGCTGTTTTTTTAATCTTAGACACCATTTCTTTTTAGATGTAGAAGTTTCTGGGTTCCATGTAGTCCCATTTATTTGTCTTTGTTTCCACTTGTTTGATCAGTGGTGATTCATCTTTGTAGGTGCCTTTAGCTTCAATGTCCTGGAGGGTTTTGCCTATGTTTTCTTTCGTGTATCTTATGGGTTCAGGTCTGATGTTGAGGCCTTTAATTCATTTTGATCTGACTTTTGTTCATGGTGTTAGAAAGAGGTCTGAGTTCTTCTTTTTTTTTTTAATGTGTACCTTCTCAGTTTTCCTAGCAGCACTTGCTGAAGAGGCTTTTCTTCCTCCAATTCATATTTCTTGCTCCCTCATCAAAGATTAAATCATCATATATTTGAGGTTGTGTGTTAGGATATTCAAGGCTATTCCATTGATCTGTGGGTCTGTTTTTGTTCCAATACCACAGTACTTTAATTACTACCATATTGTAGGACAGTTTGAAGATGTACTACAAAGGTGATGCCTCCCATATTTTTCCCCCCAAGGAATGCTTTCGCTATTAGTTTCTTCCTATTGAGAATGATGCTTGCAGTGGGCTTGTGGTAGGTGACTTTGATTATATTGAGGAAAGTTCCTTCAATGCCCATTTTGCTGAGAGTTTTCATCATAAACGGGTGCTTGATCTTGTCAAATGCTTTCTCTGCCTCTATTGACATGATCACATGGTTATTATCATTTCTTTTGAGATGGTATATTATGTTGATTGACTTCAGAATGTTAAACCATCCCTGCATGCCCGGGATGAATCCTACTTGGTCAAGGCATATGATCTTTCTGATGAGTTGTTGGATTCTGTTTGCTAGGATTTTGTTGAGGATATTTAGGTCTGTGTTCATCAGGGATATCAGGCTGTAATTTTCTTTCTTTGTGGTATCTCTGTCTTATTTTGGTATAATGGTGAAACTTTCTTCATAGAATCTGGAAGTGTTCTGATTCTTCAATTTCCTGGAAAAGCTTGAAAAGAACTGGGAGTAAGTCTTCTTTAAGGATTTGGAAGAATTCACTAGTGAATCCATCTGGGCCAGGACTTTTGTGTTTGGGGAGACTTTTTATACCATTTCAATTTCACTGGGGCCCTTCGGAGAGGATGGGTTTCGCCCGCACCCCAAGCAGAGCCTCGACAGTTGAGGTCCTCCAGAACCCAGCCACAGCCATGATAAGGGCCACTCTCCACACGTTCAGATGAGCCTCACGCATGGGGTAGGTATGAAGGACCCAGGGCCTAGATCTCTAAGGCTGCTCAGATTGGGACTGGGCCTCTTCCATCCAGATCCCCCAATTTCCAGTAGCTAGGCAGTCACGCCCAGAGACTGCCCTTGGCGCCATGTAACCCCATCAACAGCCAACATCCAGAGACCATAAAACCAAGCTCTATTTATTAGACAACTAATAGCCTAGTTCTCCCTCTTGGAGAATCTGACAAGCTATTGAGAATCTTTTGCCCACTGGGAGAGCCTGGCAAGCTCCCTGTGACATATGGATATCCAAAATACAGTAACAGACATATGCATACCTCTCTGAAACCTCAGCAAGCTACCAAGAGTAGCCCGCCCACATGGCAGAGCCTGGCAAGCTCCACGTGGCATATTCAATATGCCAAAATCAGTAACAATAGGTCTCATTCCCCTGACCCTTAAAGAGCCTCCAATCATTGGGAAAGACGAGTAAGGAGAGGCTGCTAAAAATCTCAGGCTGAGTGTAATAGAGATGTTACTGGTACCTGCTCGAGTAAATCGACAAACAATGGCATGACAGTGATACAGTGATCTATTCAGATCACAATACACTGAAAAAAGAATTCAATCAGACACAGAAATGGAGAATCTGATCAAACACCTGGACATTAAACAGCTGGTTACTGATCAACCAATGGCTTAGAAGAAAATCAAAGAAGAAATCAAAAGATTCCTGGAAACAAATGAGAATAGGGACACATCTACCAGAACTTGCAGGACACAGGAAAAAGATGTGTTAAGAGGAAAGCTTATAGTTTTGGAAGCATTCATCAGAAAGGAATAAAGGAAAAACAACATCACAGTTTAAAATTTTAGAAACTGACCAGCAAAAGGAGCACAGACTGGGCTGGAGGAAGTTTCTAGTAAAATCTGGAGCAAAACTAACAAGATAGAATCCCCCCAAAACATCTGAAACTTAAATGAAACCAAAAGTTGGTTCTTTGAGAAAATAAATAACCAGCAAGACTTACAAAGAGACAAAGAGAGAGAGAACCCTAATAAACAGAATCAGAAATGAAAGAGGGGCTGTAACAACAGAAACCACAGAAATTCAAGGGATCATCAGAGATTACTTTGATAATTTTTTTTTATTTAATCATCATGAACTACACTTACAAAGTTTCCATGTTTGAGTTTCAGTCATACAATGATCAAACACCCATCCCTCCACCAGTGCACATTTTCCACCACAAATATCCCCAGTATCCCCCTCCCCCCACCAACTGTGTGGTCCACCCTGCCCATGCCTCTACTGCAGTTTCCCTCTTATTCTCTCTCTTGACTTATGGGTATTATGATTTGCAATATAGATAGTGAGAGGCCATCATGTTTGGTCCTTTATCTACTTTCAGCACACATCTCCCATCCAACGATTGCTCAAACCATCTCCCCCATACTCTCTCTCTCTAATTGTGGGCATTATTGTTTGTAATACAGATATTGGGAGGCTATCATGTTTATTTCTTTATCTATTTTTGGCACACATCTCCCATGTTGAACTGTCCTTTCAACCAGCATTGACTTAGGAATCCTTTCTTCATTCCAGTTGCCTTTTCCCCCAGCTCAGTAGGCAGGCTACCAACCATGGAGCAATATTACTGGCCCTGTCTCTAAAGTCCTTGGGTGTCAGTCTCATATTATGTTATTGTAGCACTGTAGCACTGTAGCACTGTCATCCTGTTGTTCATCGATTTGCTTGAGCGGGAACCAGTAACGTCTTCCTTGTAAGACTTGTTGTTACTGTTTTTGGCATATCGAATACGCTACGGGTAGCTTGCCAGACTCTGCTGTGTGGGCGAGATATTCTCAGTAGCTTGCCAGGCTCTCTGAGAAGGACAGAGGAATTGAAACTGGGTCAGCAGCATGCAAGGCAAACGCCCTACCTGCTGTGCTATCACTCCAGCCCACAGAAATAAAGAAATAAATTTTAAAAAATTAAATCAATAAAACCAAGGACTAACTCTTCAAAATGATAAAACAAAGCTACAAATCCTTAGCTTAACTAAAGTTAAAAAAAAACTTTAGTAAATATGGTCAGAAATAGAAAGAGGTAAGTGATGCCAAACTGTCCTGTGGGTATTTAAGGGGACCAGGAAATCTCAGCTTGAGGTGGGAGGCCTGGAGAACCATCCTTAAAGTAGGGCATCAACATTAACCCCAGATCCACCTACTGCCAAAAAATCTTGAAACTTTCCACAATGTGCTCCAGAGAAGCCCAATGATTCACCCCTAGTTCCCTGAGTAAAGAGAACTAGTAACACTGGCTAACCACAAGCAAAAAAATGAAAGTGGATAATTCTCTCATACCATTCATATAAAAAAAACTCAAAATGGATTAAACACTAGCATAGTAGGCCTGATTCCTTAAAATAGATTCAAAAAACTAGGTAAAACAATCCATGATATTGGCTGCAATAATGACTTTAAGATCTCTACTCCAATGGGAAGTGAAAGAAAAGCAAAAAGAAACATAAGACAGTAAGTCAAACTTACATGCTCCTGTATGGTGAAAGAGGCTGTCATTTTAATCAGAACACAGCATTGAGGGACAATATATGTGCACCATACTTTTGACAAAGGTCTAATATTCAAGTTATATAAAGGAACTCACAAATCAAACAAAAACAAAACAACCTTGTTTAAAAAAGAGGGAGAATCATAGACTTTCACCAAAGGAGATATACAGATGCTCAATAGACACATGAAAAATTGCTCATTATCCTGTATCATGTATTGCAAATCAACGTGAAAATGATTTGCATTCTCTGTACCTACAGAAAATTGCCTTTATCAAAAAGGATAGCAACAAAGGAACTCTCAGATATTGAGAATGTAAATTGATCTAGCTTCTATCAAAACAGTATGGATATTTCTCAAAAGATTAAAAATAGACCTACTATATGATTCAGGTACTTCACTCCAAGTTATCTGTCAAACAAAAAAAGCACTAATTAGAAAAAAATTGGGTCAATATGGAAGCTCAATTTCTAATTTTTAAAGGAATACTCATAATGTTTTCCCAAAAGGCTGAACTAGTTGGCATTCCCACCAACAGTGAAAGAGCATCCCTTTCACTCCACATCCATGCCAGCACTAGTTGTTCTAGTTCTTTTTGATATATACCAGTCTATTTGGTGTGAGATGATATCTCATTGATGTTTTGATTTGCATCTCCCTGATGATTAGTGATGTGGAACATTTTTTTCATTGACTTTTGACCATTTGTATTTCTTTTTTGAAGAAGTTTCTATTCATTACTTCTCACCATTTTTTGATGGGGCTGGAGATTTTTTCTTATACAATTATACTAGAGCCCAAAAAGAAGAAAATATGGGGCTAGAGCAATAGTGCAGTGGGTAGGGTGTTTGCCTAGCACACGGCCAACCTGGGTTTGATCCCCGGAATGCCATATGGTCGCCTGAGCACCACCAGGAGTAATTCCTAATGAAATTATGCAGAGCCAGGTGTAACCCCTGAGCATCTCTGGGTGTGACCCATAAAGAAAAAAATTCTACTAGTGTATTTTATCCTGGATATTAGCCCCTTATCAGATGGGTTTTGGGTAAATATTCTCTCCCATTCCATGGGCTCTCTCTGTGTTTTAGTCACTGTATCTTTTGAGGTGAATAAGCTTCTTAGTTTAATGTAGTTTCATTGTTTAGATTTTCTTCCACTTGCTTGTTCAGTGGTTTTAGATAAAGTATGTCCTTGCTAAGCTTGAGTCTGGTCTACTGAGAGGTGATAAAGCAGTGTTGAAATCTCCCACTAGTATTGTGTTGCTATCGATGTCTTTCTTCAAGTCTAGAAGTTGTTTTCTTCAAGTCTAGAAGTTGTTTTAAGTACTTAAGTATTTAGCTGTTCCCTCATTGGGTGCATTTATTTTTAAGAGTGCAAGTTCTTGATGTACAGATCCCTTGATCAATAAGAAAAGACCTTCACAGTCTCTTGTGATCTGCAGTCTGAAATCAATATGTTCTGATACCAGAATGGACACTCCAGCTTTTTTGAGGGAGTTGCTTCCCTGTAGAATTGGTTTGCAGCCTTTGACTTCGAGTCAGTGTTTACTCTGACAGTTCAGATGTGTTTCTTGCAGGCAGAAGAATGTTAGGTTCAATTTTCTGATCCATCCTGCCACTCTGTGTCTTTTAATTGATGTGTTTAGCCTATTGACATTAGAGAGATTACCGTTATGGGGTTTTGTTCCCTCTTTCTGTCAAAATTTGTGTATTTGAGGGGCTTTTGTCTTGAAGTAGCCCATTTATTTGTCTTTGTAATTAAGGTTTTGAATTTATGAAGTTCCTGAGTTGTTGTTTGTCTGTGAAACTTCTCCCTTCTTATATGAATGATAGACTAGTTGGGTAAAGTATTTTTGATAAGATGTTTATGTTTATATGAAATAAACATATTTATTTATGTATAAAGTAGATACATATATAAATAAAGTACAAATGATAAAATGATGAGTGTATTATTTGATATTAATTTTATTTAATTATATATAGTTAATTGTTTATATTTTATATTCATAGCACTGTAGCACTATAGCACTGTAATCTGTTGTTCATCGATTTGCTCGAGTGGGCACCAGTAAAACCTTACAAGAGCAGTCCCGTGTTAAATAGCTTTACCTGGGAAGGAAAAGGTGAACAGCAGCTAAGGTATTTGCCTTGCATGGGTCTGAACCCTGGACATCCTTGTGGTTACTTTGAACACACCCACAGTAAGCCCCAAACACCACCAGGTGTGACCCCAAAACAAAAATAAATAAATACCTTTCATGAAGATATTCAGCAAAATGAATCACAAATATATTTATAACCTGTGAATAATAAATTACAAATGATAAAAATAATAGATTGTTTTATAATTCATCTCTATATTTAATTACTTATATAAATAATACACATATAAAGTACATGTATATATATGCATAACGTACATATATGTATATGTATAAAGTAGATACATATATAAGTAAAGTACAAATGATAAAATGATGAATGTATTATTTGATATTTATTTTATTTAATTATATATAGTTAATTGTTTATATTTTATATTCATAGCACTGTAGCACTATAATCTGTTGTTCATCGATTTGCTCAAGTGGGCACCAGTAATGTCTCCATTGTGAGACTTGTTGTTACTGTTTTTGGCATATCGAATACACCACAGGTAGCTTGCCAAACTCTGCTGTGGGGAAGGGATACTCTCGGTAGCTTGCCAGACTCTCCAAGAGGGGCAGAGGAATCGAACCCAGGTTGGCCTTGTGCAAGGCAAACGCCCTACCTGCTGTGCTATTGCTCCAGTTCATTTATATTTATATTTATATTATTTTATATTTTATATTTAAAACAACTAAATGTTTGGCAATTTCAGCCAAATTATTTATTTATTTATTATTTTATTGAATCACCATGGAAAGTTACAAAGTTCTCAGGCTTATGTCTCAGTTATACAATGCTCAAACACCCATCCTTTCACCAGTGCCCCTATTCCACCACCAAAAAAAAACCCAGTACACCTCCCACCCCCCCATCCCCCAACCTCCCCACCTCCACCTGCATAACTGAGAAATTTCACTTCATTTTCTCTTTACCTTGATTAGATTCCATATTTCAACACAAAACTCACTATTGTTGTTGGAGTTTCAACACAGAACTCACTATTCTTGTTGGAGTTTATCCCCCCAAAATACGGCCCTATTGACAAGGAAACATTTGATAATTAGTTTTCCACTGATGAGAATGAAGAGATATAAAGTCTACCGCGGCCGCGCGGTTTAGGATTTCAGTAATACAGCTGGCTCTGGATCTTGTTCGTTCAGCAGCAAAGCGGCCGTGCAAACGCATGGCCATCTGGGTCAAATCTCGGCACAGCTCGAGCCGGCATCAGCCCCGGCCCGAGAGAGACTGCCCAAGCGTCCCGCTGTTTCAAGTTCAAAACACATTTTTTTTTCCCACACCACCAAGTTCATACCTGTTTAAAAGTCCCATAATACGGCAGACGCCACGCCGCTTCTTCTTAGAGGGAAGAAAAAAGAAGGATATTTCCCCCCTTAGCCGGTATGGGGCAAAAGCTTAGATCACAGTCTGGAGACATGACAGCCAAATTATTTAAATTAATTAATCAGATGATCATTTCATATAGTAGAGACACTGGGAGAAGAGCACAATGTAGTACCACATCTAAGTTGACAGGAAAATATTTGAAACTGTGTTTGCATCCACTTTTGCAATTTCAGTGTGCTCATATTGAAAGAAGTATATTATAGTGGTCATCTTCAGTTTTTATTCCATGAAATCTTTGTAGAGTAGTATTTAGAGGTTTTGCCTGCCAATTTATTCTGGAAATTAATCTTTTGTTTAATATAACAATTATTTTTCTTTTTTTTGTAGACTTCTGATAATTGTATATCTCTGACATTATCAACCACCATCCTTCTCTTGATCACTGTATCACTGTATCACTATCATCCCATTGTTCATTGATTTACTCAAGCGGGCACCAGTAATGTCTCTATTCTTCCAGCCCTGAGATTTTAGCAGCCTCTCCTTACTCGTCTTTCCCAGTGATTGGAGGCTCTTTCAGGGTCAGGGGAATGAGACCTATCATTACTGTTTTTGTCATATCGAATATGTCATGGCTATCTTGCCAGGCTCTGCTCGTGTGACCAGGATACTCTTGGTAGCTTGCCGGGCTCTCTGAGAGGTATATGTGTGTCTGTGTGTATATATATATGTATGTATGTATATGTATATATATATAATTCTATGATTTGTTGTCTACTGTCTGAACTCCATCAACTATGGTGAGGTAATTATGGAAAATGGGTAGGAAGTGTCTTATAATGTGTCTGGAGCATGGCGGTGGTTGGGTAGTGGAGGTCGGCTGCTGGGGCTGGGTCCCTTGGGCAGGGGAGGGTTCTCACCTGACCCCCTCTGGGACGCCCCTAGTGAAAACAGCCTGGTGTGGGTCACCGGAGATTGGGGGATAGCAGGTGGAGGATCTCTGCTTCTGGGTCGTTGAGTCCAGAGTCCAAGATCACAAAGTTCCACATTATCTGGGTTCCATTGGACTTAATTCCTGTGTGAGCCTCGGCCAGGTAGTCCAGAGAGCGGCCTGGCGCGTGGCTATGGTTGAGTAGTGGAGGTCGGCTGCCGGGGCTGGGTCCCTCGGGGCAACCCCCTCCCCCTTCTCTTGATATATTATAAAAATATATGACCTTTAAGATTCTGTAATTGATTACCTGTTCTAATTTTAATTTTATTTTCAACCTAAAATATCATTCTTCTTTCTTATTTTATGTTTGAATGGATCAAAACTCTGGATCTGACTTTTCTTTAGCTTTGATGCCAATCTCTAGTGGCTGTTATTCATTCTTTTCTCTCTCTCTAGAGATAGATAGGTAGATAGATAGATGTAAAAAACTAATGCTCGCTGAGGGGCGAGTGCACTCACGGGCTCTCCAGGCGGCTCTGTCTCACCACCCGAGTTCGGTGCTCTGGAACTGCAGTGTGTGGACTGGATCGGGACGGCCGGTGGTCAAGGACAGGTGAAGGAAGAACAAGGACCAAGCTAGTTGCTGATTAGTTACCGTTTATTCAATCTTTCATCTATCTCATCTCCCGCACTCCCAGCTCCAGCCTCTCTCTCGATCTACTGCTGCTGCTGCCTCTCTCTGGCTTCTCTCTCTCCTCCTCCTTCTCTCTCCCACCTTGCCCTCTAGGCTACAACCAGCCAGATAGCAAAATCAACATAAGAAAGCCCTTCCTGAGGGCAGGGCACTCCAAAGCCCTTCCTCACTCTTAAGGTTTTTTCTTTTCCTTAGTCCAGGAACTTATTAACATCTTAATACTAGTTATTTTTGTATGGACATAGCAAGGGATACATTGAGGCTTGCAAGGCAGCTCTCCTGGCAACATCTTGCCACAGTCTCAGACCACAGCATTCAGGCCAGATTAATCATTCCTCACCCTAGCAGGGTCCGAATCTAGTTATCACTGTTTGGATCATGACAACATTTGTCCATGATCAAGCTCTTAACTTATAGTTAAGCATTAGGCACTTTGGCCAGGCCCATCTCGATGCCAGGGTAGCACACAACTCACCGCTTGCCCTGGGTCCTTCTTGTCCCACGTCGGGACCGTGCTTTGGGGGTGCTAGGAAGTAAGGGCAGCTGAGGCTTAGGTCGAGAGAACAGATGCCCAGGAGGAAAATATCATGTAGAGTCAAATGACTCCCAGGTTACAAAAGCATAACATTTGTTAAGTCTTCCTGTGTCCATACAAAAAGGACTTGCTCTGAATAAACTATGAAAAGGACTCAAGGAGAAGAGAAAAACATTATTTACAAGTCAACAGAACACTAAGAAAGAAGCTACAAATAAACAAAGAGGAATAGGAGCACTGTAACGGGAGTAACCCAATAAACCTAAACTACTGAGGCTATGTTATCCTACAGATAGAGATATAAAAATATTCATACATGTACATATATATCCTTATAAACTCATTCATGTATCCCCAAATACTTCATAATATTAATTCCTGCTTTCATTTTTATTTCCCATTTTATTTATTGGCTTCACAATTCTTATTACAACACAATCAGTAAACTTTGGGAAAACCTGTCACTTTTCCCTTGCTTCATACCCAGCCCTTACCATTGGCATGTTTTCTTTCAAGTGTGTCCTCTGTCTGTAATAACATTTTCACTGTAAACATTTGTTATCTAATATTCTTAGATATCTCAACCAGCCTCATACCTAATTAAACATAAATCAAATATTCCTGGAAACTTTCACAAAATCATGTTTTTTACTTAAATTTGGGCATAATCGTTTTTGTCTGTATTGGCATTCTACGTGGTGAAAGGTTCCTTAGGGGCAGAGACCTTTCCTGTGTCCCTTAAGTTTACCTGTGTGCCTTTGGCACGGTAGAAGATTTACAAATGGCTGAACTCTCTGTGTCCCGGGATGCATTACAGTATGACTCTTACATAATACTGCCAATATTGTACTTACTTGAAAGGGTACTTTTCATAGTTGATTTTCTAAATTCTTGATGATATTAAAAAACTTTCCAAATTCTCCAATTTGAGCTGACCAGACTTGATGATGTGAATTGCCACCAATCAAATAAGGCAGCACCAACTTATCTAAATAGGGGGGATTTGTGTTTGCTGCCCCCAGGGATCACAGAACATCTATATGTATATATGAATATTTCTACACAGAAAAATTACTTGGTATATTTATTTTAAAAACATCCTAAATTGCTCTTTTAAAGTAAAAAGAATTTTTATGTATACAAACTCTACTTATATTTTTATTAAATAAATAATAATAGGCATAAGGTGTTTTGATAACACTATCCTAATTATTTTATTGTTGAGTTTATAGTAATATTTTATAACCAGAATAAGTAAGCATAGATTAGTAGAGTGTGTCTCATAAATTCCCTCTTCTTCATAAGTAAATTATTTAGTATTTACAAGGTAATTCACTAAAAAAAATATTTGGGCAAGTGGTTAGTTTATAAAACATAGAATTAACTTGCGCTTTAAGTTCATACAATCTAATTTGTTTTGTGAAGCCTCCTTTAAACACTGTAATAATTACTATCAACTGTAGATTGTGAATTTGTGAAGGTTAAGACTTTTTCTTATTAATTGGTACTTACAGGTACCTGTAAGTACCGGTTCTGTGCTAGTCAATGTTAAGCAGTAATGAAAGATACAGCTTGTATCCCAAAGACTTCCCAGTTTATTAAGTAATATTTTTCCTAAGACCCAGTGCTTTACTTTACACCTGAAAACACAAAAGATTTTGACCGATACTAACTATGCTCTACATTTGTGAGCTACTTTTCAGTGCTTCTCAGTAAACTAATATTTCTAAGTATACTCAGAGGAATTCAAGTCAACAGAGGAACCTGGTAATTTTGCAGAAGAAAGGTGCAGGATCAAGCCCAGAGCATTACATGTGCTTCACCAGTGAGCTACATCTGTGTCAGGAAATGTGGTCATTTCATTTGTAGCCCCTCCATAAAGACTGCTGATGACATAGGTCCACATTTCAGGTTGCAATGCTCTACACTAAGGTACTCCAAAGAGGTACTGCTTATATAAATTTGAATGCCAGGACACTCTTCATATAAATCACAAAATTCATTAGTATTATTCCCCTAAAACCAGAGGAATTCTTCAATCCTCTCTTTCATAAACTTTCAGGAATATGAGTTACCCGACAATTTCTTTATCTCAGGTTATTCATTATTTTTTCAATTTCTTCTGTTTTCAGAGCATTTTTGAGGGAGTAGTAGATTAAGTCCAATAGCACAAAAATGTATATTTTAATGGACACCACCAGTCTAATAATGTCCCTTATAGGTTCCTGATCCGGAAGGATTAACAAATGAGATGAGTTAATGACTTCACCTTCTTCTTAGGCATTCTATCCTAGTGAATGTGTTGAGGTTGGTCAACAGCTAGCACTGCCTTTACTTTAATGAAAGCCATGTGGAGAAGTTTAGCAATTTCACTAGATTATGCAACAAATGCTACTTTTATATTTCCTTAGCACCTCCTGAATGCAGTAGTAGGAGACAGGAAGCACACGAAGCCATTTCCTTTTGGTTTTCCTTTGACCACAACAACTAGACTTCGCTACTGAATAAGCTCAAGAGGGTGAACACGTTCTGGCTGGCTTGATTTTCAGAGTTACAATGGCAACATTATAACTAAGACACCCAAAGTGAAAGTGTTAGAATTTTCTCATGGCCATCTGTAACTTTTACGTCCTGGTACTTGGCGTTCAGAGAGAATATGGGTATTCAAACTAATTTGCAACAAAAAGTGGAGAAAAGTTTTGTTCAGCTAATGTCTGCTACTGTTTATCCCTTCAGATAGCATAATTATGAATTATGATATTGAATTGCTACATTTTATATCATGTATTCAGCACTTTGAAATATGAAAAAATACAAACTATTCTTTTATATCAAATATAAAAATATACTTTAAATTTTAATTTGATATATTTGTCCATGGTGTATCATTTTATTGAAGTAATAACTTAAATTTTCACTTTTAATGAGACTCAGAATTTTATTTTGTTATGAGAAATTATGAAACATGAGCTGACTTATTTTTACTGAACTTCAACATTTTTACATAAGAGTTATAGAAAGAAATAAAAGTGATTTTTACTTTATTTTAGCTGCTACAATAATCAGACAGCATGATCAGAAAGAATTATAACATTTATAATTGTGTTAGCAGAAAGCAAACTCCGAGGGGCTGTGGAGGTTGGGGAGGGTCTGGCCGAGTACCTGAGCTACTTAGGCAATCACCATGCAACTCTCATAAAGTGACTTCTGAGTCACACCTTCCTCCACTTGATTTCTAGAATTGGAGATTAACACTTTTCGCCTTGAAGTTCAAGGCCATCATGGAATTTAGACTCAGGTGATCTTTAGCCTTGTGGGGGAGGTCCAGGAAAAGGTATAGGTCTTTATGTGACAATGACCTCCACTCTAAAAACCATGCATGTGATCTTGCAGAAATAATTTAAAGATAGCTTTACTGCCAACCCTTAGAGTGTGTATTAATTCACACTTCCTCAGTAATAACTCAGTGCTTCCGAGGAACCCACTCACTCTAGAGATTGGTAACCATTATATTAGAAAACCTCTGTTAACTCTTTCTGGTCTTACATTTCAATTCCTATTAATTTAAAAATAACACTGTAGCACACTTATGGTCCCGTTGTTCATCAATTTGCTAGAGTGGGCACCAGTAATATCTCCATGGTGAGACTTGTTACTGACTTTGGCATATCAAATACGCCATGTGGAGCTTGCCAGGCTCTGCCATGCTGACAGGATACTCTCGGTAGCTTGCCAGGCTGGCTAAATACAAGGCAAAAAAGGTGCCTGCTGTACTATCTTTCTGACCTTTACTTTTAACATGTGGCTATCCAGTTTTATCAGCACCAGTTTTGAAGGGTTTTTTTTGTTCCATTTCATATATTTACTTCTTTGTCATAGATTAATTGTCTAATAATCTGAGAGTTTAACCTAGACTCTTAATTCTGTTCCATTGACCAACAGATCTATCTTTATTCTAGTACCATGCAATTCTGATTTGTGGCTTGGTTCAAAGTTGAGAAATGCACTGACTCCCATTATTTTTCCTGCTGTAAGATTTCTTTGGTTATTCGGGGAGTCCATGCAAATTTTAGTAGAGTTTTTCCAACTCTGAAAAATGTCACTGAGAATTTTAATAGACATTGCATTGAATCTGTATGGTATTTTGAGCAGGACAATTATTTGTTTTGTTTTGTTTGGGGCTATTTTGGGGGGAGAGAGAGAAGGGTAGGCGGCACGCCCAGGGTTGCTCAAGGCTCACTCCTGGCTCCGAGCTCAGGGGGACCATATGTCAGAGATCAAACCCAGGTTCGCAGAATGCAAGACAAATGCCCAAACTGTTGTACTATTGCTTTGACCCAGGGCAGTCATTTTTAACAATTTTGCTTCCTCTAATCCAGAAACACAATTCATTCTTTTCACTGGTGTATTTTTTCTATTTATTTTAGCATTGATTTATAGTTTTCACTTTGTAATTGGAAAAGGAAATTTAGCTACAAATTTAGTAACTGGAAGGTAATGTTTAATTTTATATACTCACTTTCTATGAGTGCCCGCATATGCAATAGTTAGGGCATAGAGTGCTGTATTCTAAACCTGGGTTTGAATCATTTATATTGCTTATAGATTACATAATTTATGAAGATTCTTACTAGGTTTTGGTTCACTGATGCTTCTGTGACTCTGTTTCCATATTTCTAAATAGCAATTGAGTTGTAATAAAGATTTTTTGAGTTTTCTGGGGATATGACTCAGTGATAGAGCACACGCCTTGCATACAGGAGATTCCGGATTTGCACTGGTATAATAATTTAAGTTAATTTGGTTAAAATGCTTAAGTGCTTATGCTAGTACCTGGCATATTGTAGGATACATATAACTGTAATAATAATTTACTACTATCATTTCTTTCATAGAATTTTTTTTGTATAGCCTGAGTCATGGTACTTTTAAACTAGCTGTTTTCACTGAATTTTCATCACATGATTTAGTTTATCAATATAAGTAACTCAAAACCGAACCACATACATTTTCTTCCTTAGTCATGCCTTGATAAAGAAATGTGAATATAACTTTGAATATAGACTAACAAACATTTTGGTCTATTTTATTTGGTTTTTTATTCTCTTGAAATTTTAGTTTTTAATTTTAATTTTTATTTTTATCTTGGAACCACATCCACAGTCTTCGTGGCTTAATCCTGGCTCTGCTCAGGGATTGCTCCTGGGTGTGTTCCGAAGAATTTATATGTGTGGAACAGGAGATTCAACTGAGTCAAAGGCCTCCAAGGCAAGCACCTCCAAGCCATGAAGCTTTAGTGGTTTCTAAAATTTTTTTAAATATTATTTTTATCACAATTCAGGTAACAGTGAAATAATAGTATTTAAGTTTATATTATTCATGTACAATGTTGATTCACACTTACACCACCAAAGGGTCCCACCCCTGTCATTCTGGGGGGCAAATTTGTGCCCCGCTTATATTTTTGGATTGACATTTGTGATTTGAATGCACGGTTACCTCCCTTAGCCACCAAGCAGGTGCCCCAGACTCATCACTGATGCTTCTGTGATAATTCCAGTCAACCTTATCGCAATCTTGCGCTCTCTCTCTAAGCCGGTACCCATTTTCATTATTGATTGGTATTGTCCATGCACCTGAAGTATTCCTCCATATATCACAGATGTTTGAGATCTCTCTGTTTCTCATTCTGCTTTATCTTGTTTCTCTCAGCATAGTACCCTCCAATTCCATGCAAGTTGCCAGGAACAGCAGACCTTTATTTTTGTGGCTTTGCAGCAACTTATGTGCATAAATGCCACAACTTCTTTCTTCATTCACCAGTTACTGGGCACTTAGGTTGTTTCAATATCCTGGCTATTGCACTAAAAGCTGCAGTGAACATAGATATACATATATCTTTTGAATTAAACTTTTTGTGTTTAAGATGTAGGACAGGGGCTGGAGCGATAGCACAGCGGGTAGGGCGTTTGCCTTGCACGCGGCCGACCCGGGTTCTAATCCCAGCATCCCATATGGTCCCCTGAGCAACGCCAAGGGTAATTCCTGAGTATAGAGCCAGGAGTGACCCCTGTGCATCGCCGGGTGTGACCCAAAAACCAAAAACCAAAAAAAAAAAAAAAAAGATGTAGGACAGTGGGGTAAAATGTGAGCTCCATTTTTACCTTTTGAAAAAAAATCTCCATATTGTTTTCCACAAAGGCTGGACCACAATGAAAGAGACTTCCTTTTGGCCATATCCTCGCTGATACTTATTTCCAGATTTGACATATGTCTTTCTCACTCGTTTGAATAGAAACTCCATAAAGAGACATGTAAACAAATGAAAACCTGTTTATTATCACTTAGCATTAGAGAAACAAATCAAAACAATGAGTAACTTTAGTTTTAGGACCTTTTCTCTGAGCCATATGTGCTCACATATTGCCATATTTAGTTCTTTTTAATTTTAAACATAACATTATATAACAGAGTGACTCCTTCAATTTCACTTATAAGTAATAAAATATAATCAGTATTTTCCCTGAGATTTGTAGCTAGAATCTTCATCAAATAATAATTACACAGTAATGTCAGAAAAACACTGTAAAGATACTTCTAGAAAAAGAATTACACATTAGATAAATGAAATATACTGAATATAGAAAAATTCAAGAGATAAATTGGTACAGACTTGGATGCAGGAAGCTTTCACAGAACAGATCCTATGATAAATATACAAGTACTTTTGATGATTAATTTTAATATTTTATTGACTTTATTAACACGAATAGGAATAAAACCTGTGTAAATTTTCTAATAAAAGACAACTCTGATTCCTCACCAGATGTTTATCCTATACTTCTCATATTTTGACATGTAAATTTGCCTCAGAATGAGTATTTAATTTTTATAATATGTTTACATATTAGATCAGTGAAGTAATATTACAAATATTATGAATTCATATATAATCAATTATATCACAAAATGAGTCAGGGATAAAAGTGCGGGGTGACATAAAAATACTAATATGCAATATGTTCGGGGTGACATAAAAATACTAATATGCAATATGTTGTCCACAGGTTAGCACTAAAATATTGACAATAGGGTTGAATAACATATGTGAACTACCCTTGCTTTTTTACATCAGTTTCACCCTATGGTGTAGGGCAGGGTGGGGGCTGCTTTATGAAAGTGACTGAGGAGACAAAGACAAAGAAGGACCATGTGTGAGTAAAGACACCAGATGCTTACCAACCTATAATAATCACATCTCTCTTGTGAGAAAGTGTCTCTGTTTTGTTTGGGAGCACACTCAGTGTCAGGGACTACTGATCATATTTCACTCCATTGGGTCTCTTCCCAGCAATACTCAGGAAATCATGAGATGTTGGAGATTGAAACCAGGTCCCCTACATGCAAAACATGTGCTCCAGCCCTACGAGCTATTTCCCAGGCCTTAAAAGTGTCTCTTTTCATAGCATGATGTGGAACACACACTTTAAAAGCTGACTAATGCGGGGATACCCTAATTACCATCGGTCATTGGATTGATGGAGATGAGAAGTCATCAAACACATCACGCTGTATTTGACACTGGAAAAGAACTGTTCCTTGGAACATGCGACAGTAGAGGCATCGGTGATATTGGTGTCCTTGTCAACATGAATTTAGCCATGAGCATTGATTTGTTTGAATACTTAACAACCCAAATTGGACAATTATGCTTGAATAGATGTGGCTTGTTGTCGGCAGTTTCTATCTTTGTCATCTATGAACCAACATCCAACTACGATGAAGAAGAAATTGAGAAGTTCTACACGGAGCTGGAGAAGTTCTATAAAGAAGACCACACCTTCTACAAGGTCATTGTCAGTGATTTTAACACCAAGGTAGGACCTAGGAGGTCACCCAAAGAACTGCACATCAGGACCCATGGCCTAGAATGGAACAAATAGGGTGAGAGACTGTCTGAGTTCATAGTGTTGACCAAGACCATCCGTGGTAACTCGCAGTTCCAGAATGTTGAATCTAAACATTGGACATAGGAGTCTCCTGGTGGACAGTTCCACAAAAAAACTGACCACATTATATTCAATCAATGGTTTTGCCTGACTGATGTCGCTGTTGTCCCAAAATTCCAAATAGGATCCAACCACCGTCTCCTTGATGGGAAATTCTACTTCAAGGAGTGGGGAGAAAGGGCTGCAAAGTTTTAGAAGAGAACTCCCAGAACGACCACCAGCTGGGAACTCTTTGGCACTACTGCAGCAATATGCGAAGATGCCACTATTGACAACATTGACGAGAAACACGATTGACTGGTTCAACACCTACACGATTGTACAGTGAATGCAGAGAGAGAGAAAGCCACAACAAGTCACCTGTCTTTGGAAACTCCAGCTCATCCGCCAACATGGTCTGGTGCCAGCCTCAGGCAATCACAGACTAACGTCTGAGCTCGCAAAGCTGTACAGAGAAGTGATAAAGGAAGACCTCAAAGAGAGAAGAGCAGTCGTGTTGGCCAATGTGGCAGAAGCCAGAAAAAGTATTCACAATGCTCACCTGTCCTTTGCCAAATACAAGAGGAAGATGACTGCCCTCCAACATCCTGATGGATCTATCACATCTTCCAGAGGGGCAATGGAAAAGGTTATCTACAACTTCTACTCGGATCTCTTCGATAGCCATGCCCACCTGCCCACATACCAAATTCCGCAGGATGGATATGTCATACCCAGTGTTCTCTCTTCCGAAATGCAACATGCCATTTCATCGGTAAAAAAGATATAGCACCCAGTCCAGACAAGGTCAGACCCGAACACCTGAAAAATCTGCCGCCAGTACTCGTCAATACACTGGCTCAGCTCTTCACATGCTACCTGTCTGAATGCAAGGTTCTGTCCCGATGGAAAACCAGCAGGATCATTCTGTTGTACAAGAAAGGAGACATTCACGACATCAGCAACTATAGCCCCATCTGCATGTTGTCCAGCATCTACAAGTTGTTCACTTGAGTCATCCTGAATAGGATTGCCAGAACATTAAACAAAGGACAACCATGCAAGCAAGCTGGGTTCTGAAAGGGATTCAGCACAATTGACCATATCCACACAGTGACCAAGCTCATTGAGGTTTCACAAGAGTTCAAGATGCCGCTCTGTCAAATGTTCATTGATTTAAAGAAGGCCTTTGATTCTGTTGAGATTGAAGTGGTCAACGAGACCCTAGCCAAACAGGGTGTTCAAATTCAATACATCCTCTGTGAGCTGTATTACAGATTCACCACCAGGATCTCACCATTCTACAAGGAAGTGATCATCAATGTAAAGAGAGGGGTTCGGCAGGGCGACACCATTTCACCGAAACTCTTCAGTGCCCCCCTCAAGAACATCATGTGACAACTGGAATGGGAAGGAATAGGAATGAAGATAAACAGACGGCAACTACACCACCTCTGCTTTGCTGATGACATAGTTCTCATAACACCAAATATCAGTCAAGCGGCATGAATACTGGCCGACTTCGACCTTCAGTGTGGAAAGGTTGGACTGCCACTGAACCTCACAAAGACAATGTTCATGAGAAAAGGAGAAATGGAGTAGTACCTGATGTTCCATTTGCTTTCAATGGAACAAACATCTCTGAATGCAGCAGTTATGTGTACCTAGGTGAGAACTCAACATGACAAACAAACTGGCACCTGAACTGCGCAGGAGAAAGAGAGCAGCGTGGAATGCCTTCAAGAGCGTTGAAAAAGTGGTTAAGAGGAGAAGAAACTCCAGCTCCGTGCACATCTTTTCGACTTCACCATTCTTTCTGCACTAACATACACCTCAGAGATCTGGGCCCTACAAAAACAGGATGAGAATGCTATTCGGGTACCCCAAAGAGGAATTGAAAGAGCTATGCTTGGAGTATCATGTTTCATTCAAGTGAGAGAAGGAATCCGGAGTTCCAGCCTCCATTGATGATCAAAAATCAGGGATGCTATCTTAGTTTGCCAAGGCGTCAAAAATCAGATGGGCCGGACACGTAATGCGATTTAGAAACGACCGCTGGACTAGAGCTGTTACTGACTGGATTCCATGTGACATCAAAAGATTGTGTGGCCACCTACCTATGAGATGGTCAGACTTCTTCATCAAAACCCTAAACAAACGGTTTGAGGCTCTTCATGTTCCTGGAGAGAACAGATGCCATTGGGCTACACTAGCATGCGACAGGGATGAATGGAGTCGTTACTGGCACCCACTCGAGCAAATCTAAGAGCAACAAGTAATGCAAGTGATACCCTAATTTCCAAAAATATATTTATAGAATAATCAATATTTGTGTACTCTTCATGAATATAACTCTTCATGTTTCTTGTTTTCAAAGTTAATTGAAATGATTCTATATATGTATTGGTTTTGATTTTCTCAGGCTCTTAAAATTTATTTAAACTGAAGAGATTTTTTTATATTACAATATATCTGTTTGGCTCTATAATATCTGCAAGTTTTTTCTATTAAATTACAATAATTATTTAAGAAATTTTCCCATGCACATTTAATCCATCTGAATATATGGGAATATTTAAAGCTATTCTAAAGGTCACTGTCATCCCTTTGCTCATCGATTTACTCGAGCGGGCATCAGTAAAGTCTCCATTGTGAAAGTTGTTGTTACTGTTTTTGGCATATTGAATACACCACGGGTAGCTTGTCAGGCTCTGCTGTGCATTCCAGATACTCTCATAGCTTGCCAGGCTCTCTGAGAGGGGTGAAGGAATCAAACTTGGGTCGACTTCGTGCAAGGCAAACACCCTACCCACTGTGCTATCACTCCAACCCATCCTAAAAGGTAGCAGAAACAATTTATAATTCATATTTGGAGATGATTGGCCACATTTTGAAAACTTATAAATTAAATAAAGTTAATATATTTAAATGACTCTTTTTGGGGTGCTTTGGGTTATATCTGGCAATCCTCTGAGCTTACTTCAGAATATGTGTTCAGGGATCAAATTTCAGTGATGTTCAGGGATTATATGGTACCAGGGATCAAACTAGAGTTGATTGCATGCAATACAGGTACTTTAACCCCTGTACTATCTCTCCAGTCTTTGGATGAAATTATTATTTAATAATAATATATATTTTCTATTCATGAATGTTTTAAAAGAGAAAAACTTAAAGATACCATTCTACTAAGTACTTCAGAGTACAATATTTTTCCTCATTTTTGTATATTCAAAGTGTAGATTTACATATATAGTACATAAATATGTATATTTATGTATGTGTATACATGTATATATACACATATATACACATATGTACTACAGATGTGGAATGAATACTGATTTTATAAATTGGCTCAATTTATAAAAATACAGATTTTTATAAGCGAAATAATATGGGTATTTATGGGGCATATTCACTCTTGCGATTTATAAGTAGGTATAATCACCCTTTTAAAAATCCTAATTTCTGATTTTACCCAAGTACTCAGATCTGCCGAAAGCTCTCATGGTGATTCAATAAATAAATTTTTAAAAAATCCTAAAAAAAAAAAGATATTGTATAATGGTTTAGAATTATATTTCAGCACCAATCCTGCTACCAGTGTCAACTTCACTCCACTAGTGTTTCCATATTCCATCCCCATCCCAAGCCCCACCCCACCCCCCTGTCATCTTGATAGACACATTACAAAGTTTCAGTGGTTGCAACTTAGATTTCATGTTTTCAATTTTGTTGAGTCTGTGTTTGGGATATATGGCTATACCACTCATTGATATCATCAGTATAACTGAAGCTCTGATGCCTGTTACCCATTACTTCTTTTTAGGTCTTTCTTTTCCCCTTTAGATTTCTTTCTTTCTCTGTCCTTCTCCTCTCTGAACAATGGCAAGAGTGATCTAGGCACCCCGCTTTTACAACAGTACATTTCCCATCCAGCATTCTATACACCACAGATAAGTGAGATCAACCTGTTTGTCTTTCTTCTGGTTTACTTTATTCAACATGATATTTTCTGATTCCAACCAATTTGCAGTACATTTCATGAATTCACCATTCCTTGCAACTGCATAGTATTCTATTATGTATATATATATACCCTATATATGTATATATACACACACATATATAAAGCTTCTTCATAATCCATTTATCTGTCCTTAGACATTTAGGTTGTTCCATATCTTAGCTACTGTACTGAGTGCAACAATATGTAATACTGTGTATATGTCCTTTTTGAGAGAGTGTTTTTCTGTCCTGGGGGTAGATGCCCCAAAGTGAAATTGCTGGGTCATATGGCAGCTCAATTCTAAGTTTACAGAGAGCTCTCCATAATGTTTTTCACAGGGTTTGGACCAGGCAATATTCTCTTTTTTTCATGTTGTGATGGTTTTATTTTTAACAATTCTCATAGTTTTGTTGATCTTTAAATCTTCAAAGACAATTTTCCAACACTTAATAGAGAGTATATGGAGCAATACCAAGTGATTTTGGAAAAATAAGAATTAAAAAAATTATTAGTGAATCACCGTGAGGTACAGTCACAAACTTATGAACTTTCGAGTTTGCATTTCAGTCAGTGATAGTTTGCCCATCCCTCCACCAGTGCCCATTCTCCTCCACCAATGTTCCCAGTATACCCCCACAGGCAACATTCTTACCATCAGTGAATGAGAGTTCCTTTCCCACCACATCTCCGACAACACAGATTGCTCCTACTATTTCTGATGTATACCATTTGATATGTGCCATTTGTGTGAGATGATATCTCATTGTCATCTAAATTTGAATTTCTTTGATAAATGATGCTGAGAATTTTTATGTGCCTACTGCCAAACTGCCTTTCTTTGACAAGTGTTTAATTCATGTTTTTAACTTTTAAAAAATCAATTTATTAAAAGGAAAACCAAAAATTTGGTTTAAAAATCTATACTTGAACTGAAATGACAATTCTAGAATGACTCTTATTGTTATTTTTTGTGATTCAGTTATTATATTTGAGGAAACAATAGATATTTTTAGTTGAACAAAATTTTAATTGATAATTGTTACAGTGTTAACAAACACTCTTTGATTCCCATATGCATATAATCATGCAATGATTCGTGAAGATATAAAGGCATATGAGAAAATCTTAGTTCCTTGTATCTTATAGCAAAAAATGGGCCAATAGGTATAGTGTAATATAGACAATTTCTCAACCACAAGGCATCTCTACTAGGAGAAAAGACTATATTTTGGTATTTAGAGATGCTATTCTTTGGACAATGGTAGGTTAACTTAATTATACAACTCTATAAGACAAAAGCAGGACAGAGAACTTCATCATTTACATATGTTATTTCTGCTACCCTCATTGAAACAATGTCCTATAATGACAGTTACACCCTACCATTCTCTTTGGAATATATGCTATACTTGCACACAGCTGACCAAGGTTCGATTTCTCCATCGCACTCGGAGAGACTGGCAAGCTACCGAGAGTATCCCGCCTGCATGGCAGAGCCTGGCAAGCTACCTGTGGCATATTCAATATGCCAAAATCAGTGACAACAAGTCTGACAATGGAGATGTTACTGGTGCCCGCTCAAACAAATCAATGAACAACCGGGCAACAGTGCTACAGTGCTACAGTACTACTCCTCAAGAATATTTGTAATTCTTTGTCAATTGTTAGTTCTGCAATAATTATTTTAATAATATTTAGGGAAATTTAAAAAATGCTTTTATACATATTTTTAATTGCTTAGAAAAAAAATCACTTAATTTACTACCAACCCTTCTTTTGAGTGACTTGGCCTCAGGGTAACTTTTAGCAGCAGGCAAACATTTGATACAATGCAGATAGTGTGCACTCCTGCATCTAATGTTTCTTAATGATTCCTGTTTCTTCCAGGACAGTTCTTTTCACTCTAACTTCAGTGGTTGTAACTATCATCACAACAGACTGGATCAGCTGGGACCATCTCAACAGGGGGTTTTTGCCCAGTGATGAAGTTTCCAGAGCATTCCTGGCTTCTTTCATTTTGGTGTTTGACCTCCTTATTGTAATGCAGGTGAGTGTCTGCATGTCTCTCAGCTCACAGAAGCTGTCCATTGCTTTGTTCTCAGTAAAACGCTATCCAGTGAAAGGGTCTGTTTAGATAGGAAGGTGCAGAGTTTACAGCTGCTGTTAATGACACTTGCTCTGATTATACTTCCAGTGACTTTAATGGGAGTTAAAGCCAATTGGGCTTTCTCGCAGACAGGGAGAGTAATCACCAGCATTGCAGAACAGGCTCCCAGGAACCTCCTATGGTGGGTGTTTGCCCAGGCATCAGGGAAATCGACAAAACAAAAGAGACCCATCATTTTATTTAGTGAATTTTGAAAAGCTGCAAAATTAAGAATGTTATAAAGCCATAAAATCAGTGATAAGAAACTGTTAAGCAATCCAAGTTTCTATTGAAAGTGAAGAAAAATGTTATAAAAATGCCTTTTCTGATTATGGAAATTATTACTTCTAGTATTCACAAGAGATCATTCCATTTTGATGTAAACAATATTTCTGTAATGTTTAGCAACAGATTGTTTGTGCAATAGCATCACACTAATCAGTGCCATTCATGTAATCTGCTGAGTACACTAGCCGGGCTCTTAGGACTGTTCTTTTGAATTTGGTAGGAAGACATTAAATATTTCTTGGCACTTTCTCTTACTCAATAAATGTCCATACATTTTCTAAGCATTTTCATTTTGCTTTCATGGGACAGTTCTGACTTTTCTCCTCCTGAGACATTATAAGTCATCAGAACAAAGACTGCCATTTCTGAAGGAAAAGGAACTCCACATGCATCAGATTTCAGGGAGACTGAATTATTATTTTTATTGCCAAAGGGAATGTGAGACCTTTATAAAATATATTTTGCAGTGCCTAAAAATAGAATAATGTTCTTAGTTGGTAGCTGGGGTACTAGTTACAGAACTGTTGTTCTCAGAGCAATTACTATTTTAATGAATATTTATTTATTTATTTATTTATTGCTTTTTGGGTCACACCCGGCGATGCACAGGGGTTACTCCTGGCTCTGCACTCAGGAATTACTCCTCTCGGTGCTCAGGGGACCATATGGGATGCTGGACTTTGAGAGTAAAGCATCCGCAGGCTATATATCTGTCTCCTTTTTGTAAGAGACAGATTTCTCATCTATTCAGTTCACATGGGGAAAAAATGGTCAGAAGCAACACTTCAGTGGGGGACCATTGTTTAGAGGTGAGAATTCCAGGTTCCTGGGGTGTATTGCAGGGGCAGGACTGTTCTGCGCCCAGCTGAACTTTCTAGAGATTTGACAGTCTCCCACAAGAAGTTATGTAATTCTGGTCATCACAGCCCAAACAGTGAAGGTCTAAGACAAAGAAGGCAAACAAGCGTGGCCTCTTTTTCTTCATCCCGATACAGAGTCACCCGGCAAGACCTTGCTGTTTATTCTCTTTTAAGTCTCGTGTAATCTAATTCTTCCTCCCAGCTTCCCTGCTTCCACTTTAGACTGGACTCTGTGCTATTACACAGTAATCTGTGAAACCTTAGCTTCCACACTTAGCTTACTTTAACTCCTAGATGTAGCTTCTTGTTCCCACACTTGAAAGAGCGCGAGCTTTAAGCATTCCAGACTAAAATCCCATGTTACACTTCCAGGCCAAGGTATTGTCAGCCTGAGAACTTTCTAACTTTCCACTTGGTGATTCAATAAAATAAATTAAAAAAAAAAGTAACTCCTGAATGATCCAAGAACAAACTCTAGGCTTTGGGAACTCTGCTCAGTGCCTTTGCTGATTTCTCTTACTGCAACTTTGCCCAGACCCAGGGTGTGAGACACGCCCGCCTTCGCGCCTCCTGCTAGGTGCCTGGGAGTCTCTTGGCCCTCCCCGTGTGTGTCTGCTCTGCTCATCTAAACCAAACCAGTAAATTGCATGTCGAGTATCCTTCATTAAATTCATTATTACTTCTTCCTTGAGGCTCCTACAGAAGTTTTGTTTTTACACAACTGCAACATTAGCATGTTACCTTTTCCTGTTATGACTAGCAGATCACATGGCTTTTAATTATCTATGGCTTACTTTGTTCAGTAAATTACACGTACAGCAGTCAAATTGGAATAATAACTGATTTATGAGGATGGGAACATTTTCATTTCAGTAGTCTAGTGCAGTCTCTGACCCTGCTTTGAAAGTATTTTATTGAACTTCTAGGAAAGAGCACATTGGCGAACAACCTAAATTTAAGCAAATAACTCCACAAGACATAGATATTTGAGACACAAAACCTATGTGTAAGTGTTCTAACAAATCCGTAGCACATTAAACTATAATCAACTCCACTCCAGAGTCACATCTTTCAGAGAAGAAGGAGAAGAACAGTCAGAAAGTTAACAGTAGTGATGCAGGTGTGTCTCTGTTCGTCCACGACTCCTGGTTTCCTTTTCATTCTTGAAGATTCAGAGTTGCAAAGTAGAAATGTTCATTGATTATCTTTCTTCTGCTTACAAGAAAAAAGAAAAGGAGCTCCCCAAGTGGGGAGGAACTTAGTAGAGGACTAATTTAACTATGGCTCTTTTAGTGAGACCAGGTGTCTGTGTGACAGAATGTAGGGCATCTACAGGGTGGTCAGGTTGGTGTGAGTCTTTCTGGCCATCTGTCTCAAATATTGCTCATTATCTTAGTCTCCCTGTCTGCCTAAGCTCTAGGGGAGAATTTTATAACAAACAATGGTTAACTCCTGTTTATCAGAAAAATTCCAGGAATTTGCAAGGAGTGAAAAATGTAGAATGGGCCAGCCAAAAGTGGGATTGTTCCCAGCAGATAACAAGTGTCTACTGAGGCTTCCTCTTTCAGTAGTGACGTAGTTTCCTTAAATCATGATCACGATCACAATCACGAAATCCCGTTGATCATCGAGTTGCTTGAGTGGTCTCAGTAACATCTACATTCGTCCTATCCCTGAGATTTTAGAAGCCTCTCTCTTCTCGGCCTTCCCAAGGATGCCGCATTGGAGGCTCTTTTAGGGTCAGGGGAATGAGATTCAGCTGGTTACTGGCTTTGGCATATAGATACACCATGGGAAGCTTGCAAGGCTGTCCCATGTGGGCAGAAAACTCCCAGTAGCTTGCGAGTTTCTCCCAGAGCGAAAAGTAGGTTATAAGATATCTTCTGGGAGCTTGCTTTTAAGTCTCTGGATGTTGGCCGTTGATGGGATTACACACACTTGGGTTCCTCTGCTGGTACCATCATGTGTGAGGCTTGTCCGAACGTATGGAGAGGGGCCTCCAGCATGGCTGTGGTTAGGTTCCGGTGGTCTTTGGCCGCCGGGAGGTCTGCTTGGGGCGGGAAGGCAAGCTGGAGCCCATCCCCTCCGAGGGACCCCGGGGAAGACAGCCAGGCGTGTGGGCAAGAGACTATCCTTAAATGTTTTCCTCAAAGATCTTATAAGAAAATTTAACTGTTTTAAAAGCAATTGACTCAAGATTTTTCAAATAGTACGAAAATTCAACTTATACCACTGAAAGATATTTAGTGGTTTGGTTTTAAAATAAAAATATTATTATTTTTGCTATCAAAATGTTAACACAATTATACGATTTGAATAGTTTAAGAGAAGATATATTTTATGAGTTTTATTGGATGAGATTTTTGCTACATATTATTATGAAAATATTTTATTGTCAACTTTTTTTACACTTTTTATAAAGTTACTAGAACAAATATATGCTCATAAGGTAATAAGATAAATTATGTCTCATATGTAGATAAAACATTACTGTGGAATTATAAAGAACACTGTCCTCTGAGGAATTCTTACATTAATTTCTGCTTAACTTTTATAAATATGTAATTTGTTTTTTATATACTTCTTTAATTTGTTGCCTAAGTAACTTTCAGTTTTCTCTCTTTTGCCCATCATCTATGATAGATTAAAGAAAGCTACATATAAGACAGAGAAGAGATAAAAATATAATGTTATATAATCACTGTAGCACTGTCATCCCCTTGTTCATCGATTTGCTCGAGCAGGCACCAATAAGTCTCCATTGTGAGACTTGTTACTGTTTTTGACATATCGAATACGCCACGGGTAGCTTGCCAGGCTCTGCTATTTGGGCGGGATACTCTCGGTAGCTTGCCGGGCTCTCTGAGAGGGACAGAGGCATCAAAACTGGGTTAGCCGAGTGCAAGGCAAACGGCCCACCCTCTGTGCTATCGCTCCAGTCCATGTTATATAACAAACTATTAAAATAGAGGATTAGAGGGATGAGAGGAAGAGAAATAGATAGCAGTGTGGATAGAGTAACAGTGAAAAGTTAGAGAAGAGATTAGACTAAAAAGTCAGGCAGTGAGAATTTTAAAAAGACAGAGCAGCAAACAGAATATTTTTTTCCAACTGAAACTAGTTTACTATACAAATATATTTCTGCCACCTCCTTTATCCCTGAATCCAAGGAAGTAGCACAGAATTCATGAAAGTAAAATCTCAGTTTAGTTCTTAGTACTTATGAATACATTTCTAATGTGCATCAAATTTAGTGGAGGGGATAAAGGAAGCGGTAAAAGAGATTAAAGATAAATGACACAGTCCACAGTAGCTTATATTTGTGGCGCTGAGAACCTAATTTGCATCACCAGCACCATACATGGTCTTCTGAGTACTGCCAGTGTTCATGTTTGACCTCAGTGCATAAGTCCTGGGCACTGCTGGGTGTGTCCCCACTTTCTCCCCAAAGTGAGTTTGTAGTTACATAGAGTATAGAGGAATCCATAATTTAGAATAAATATGAGCAGGAGAGACATTTTTGGAAAAATGTATTCAAAAAAATCTTCATGCTAGGAATACCTGTTTAAGAGGAGATATTCTCGCACTAGAGACACAGTACAGCAGGAAGGGCACTTGTCTGGCCCGTATTTTGATCCCTGGCATCCCATATGGTCCCCCAAGCATCACCAGGAGTAATTCCTGAGCTCAAAGCCAGGAGGAACCCTTAAGTACCACTGATTGTGACCCCCCCACAATGAAATAAGAAATATTCTTGTAGAAAAATTATGCCCTCTCAACTCTGAGATAGAAAGGTATTGTGATATAAAGGTATTGGAAGCTAGGACATGTCACTTCATTAGCTAATTAGTGTGTTTTCTTTGTGCTTTTAATCAATAGAGATTGAAATGGGAAGAAAGAAAGAGGATAGGAGAAGGGGAGGAGGACAAAAGAATCAAAGCCATTGTTCAGGGCGTGTGTATGAGTGAAGTGGAAGGAATGAGCTTGTGGACACATGAAGCTTTCTCTATCTTTAAGTTTCGGCCTTATGATGTTTCTCACGAATGCTTTACATAATGTAAATATAGGGTATCAACATAGGTACAATTCAATAACTGTGGAGTTTCATAAGTGGATCAAAGAAGTATGCATTGATTCTCCCATTTCTCATAATCTTATGCATATACATCCATATTTCAATATAGTAAAGCACATATTAGGCAAATGAAATATACTAACCTGGATATTCAAAATTAGAAGTCTTTTAGATGAGAAACTTAAAGATTGGAGAGAGTTTTAAGGAAAATTTCATTCCTTGTTTGGTTCTTTCAGAATCAGGGGAATTAGACCCATCATTGTTACTGTTTTTGGCATATCGAATACGCCACGGGTAGCTTGCCAGGCTCTGTCGTGCGGGCGAGATACTCTCAGTAGCTTGCTGGGCTCTCCGAGGGGGGCGGAGAAATCGGACCTGGGTCAGTCGCGTGCAAGGCAAACGCCATACCCACTGTGCTATTGCTCCAGCCCATTTTTTTTCTTGTAATTTATATAATTTTATACCTATATATCTACATATTTATTGAGTCCTGTGAGAAGATAAACATTTTTATTCCAACACTTTGATTATACTCTTTACATTTGAATTTTGCTATATTTTACCTGCTGTATATAAGTATATTAACATAACTTTATTTCAGAAAAAGTCAAAAAACATGAGAGTTTTTCAAAAGAAATAATAGATTTACTAATGGCAGGAGGTTGAACCACTAATATTAGATTAGATATTTTCTACTGAAGTGTTATGTTACAGTAGTTCAACATATAAATAAAATTCAGAATAAAGTTCTGTTAAATGTTAAGAAATATTTTGATCTCATTATATATAATACATAGTGATATTAAATATATGTAGAAAGAACTGATATTTCCTAAAAAGTAATTCTTAGTACATAAAAATATTAACACAGAATTGCATATACAAACATTTCATTGTATACACCAAATAAAATGAAAATTGTGCATGATTATCAAAAGTAAGTTGACAGCTTTTTAAAATTAAACAGGATTTTTTATAGACTCCATTTTTAAAAGTCTGTTGACCTTACTTTATTAGACTACTTTTTGCTAAGGCAGTACCTTTTAAAAGCAGAATCAATCACTTTAGAAATGGGGTAGAGCAACAAGCATGAACTTAATTTGATTAAATAGTCATCATTCTTTGACAAGTTGTATATATTTTCAGGATAAATTATTTTAACTAATCTTGTTTATAGGCTACAGAGAACAAAAAGTTCTTTAAATATATGACAAAGTTTAACTTATTCAGCCTTTGTAATGTTTAATGTAACTTTCTTCATAGTAATTTAAACATTGTTCAAATATGCTTTGTGTTTTTTCCTTACTGAGGGGTTACACCCTAGTATGAAAATGCAGTAATATAATGCTTGATTTAGATTCCACATATTGACACAAAATAAAGACTTGTGATTTAGTAATACCTGAATTAACAAAAAATATCTACCATCTTTGTGATGTATGTCTATGAAGTGAATCAAGTAATTTATTTACTGTTCGCATTTTATGCTTTAGTGGGGAGAAGATATTTCAAGAGAATAATGGAAAGGGGTTCCAATATATTTATTAGAAGTCTTACAACTGGTATCCCTAAATTGATGACACATTTACCACATTAAGCCATATTAATGTGGTATGAAGGAATTTGACAGAGTAAGGAATCTATCTCTAGACGATACCATAGATCATGTCTTGGTATGTGACTTAGGGTATCAAAGCTTTGCTGAAGGAACACTGAGGATTATTCGATAAACAAAATTAAAAACAAACCCTAAACCATCAGAAACACTGCACTAAGATCCAAACAGAGTGACCAAAGTGACAAAAACAATCACATGAATTAAACTAATAGTACTCTCATTAGAATCTGATATAAATCTCAATTTTGAAACAGTCATAATCTATGAGGGATTATTGTGATCAGGAGAAATCATTTGTCTATGGGTGATGTGGGAAGAATGTTGCTTGAAAAAATTATAAGATTTGGTTAAGCAAGTGGAAAATAGAGATTTTTTATCACAATTTTTATCACAATTTAAATGTTTCAATCCCTGAGGTACTTTGAAAAAAGAGAACAGGCCATGATTTTAAAACTGGGAAGAGGCAAGACACTCCCCTTGGCCAAAGTGCCCCCTGGGCACCCAGGCCAGAGGCCATCCCCGGAAAATTTTAGGACGGCATCAGAAATCGGACTTTAATCCTGCTCAGGCACCAACGTGGCTGACTCCCCCTCAGGTACAGTGGCGGCCGCGGGCCTGGCCTCCAGGGTCACGTCTGTTCAGGCACCGAAGTTATCTTCCCCTTTCGCAGCACTTTGGACCCACATCTCACTCTCCATTATCTAAATCTGAGGAGGACAGCCTGGCTGTCACAAACACATTCGGCCAATAGTCCCCTAGCCTATTCCAATTTCACCAAAATAAATGTGAACACAAGAAACTGAACAAGGCTAATTTAAAAGAACACATCCTCTGAAGCCGCACTAGGGACTCACATAAGGCACCAAAGAGGAAGTTGATATTCTAGAAGGGGAAAAAGGTGACCACTATCGACTGAACTCATCCAGAATCCTTTCTCGCAGAGAGAAGGGGGCACTGAGAGTGAACTGGAGGGTCTCACCTCCATATTACCACAGCAACATGCAGGAACAGTGAAAATCCACCACAAGGAGTGGATGAAGAAAAGAGCTCAGAAGCTTCAACAGGGAATACCCACAAATACAATCTCTCTGGTAAAGAATTCAGAGATGAAACGTTGAGGATGGTTAATTAATTCAATGAAATGGTGGAATAGGCATCCAATAAATTAAAGGAGGACATGAAAGAAACAGTGGAATGGACAATCAATAAAATATAGGAAGAAATGAGAGCAGAAATAAGAAGTGCTCTGATTTCACTGTAAACAGACGTGTCACTAATAAAGGATTTGTTAGATGAAATTAAAAACTCAGTGGGAACACTCAACAGTAGGATGTCAGAATCAGTGAGCTTGAAGATGAGTTGCAGAAAGCATATAGGGGGGGCTGGAGCGATAGCACAGCGGGTAGGGCGTTTGCCTTGCATGCGGCCGACCCGGGTTCGATTCCCAGCATCCCATATGGTCCCCTGAGCACCGCCAGGGATAATTCCTGAGTTCAGAGCCAGGAGTAACCCCTGTGCAGAGCCAGGTGTGACCCAAAAAGAAAAAAAAAAAAAGAAAGCATATAGGGAACAACATACAATGGGAAAAGAACTCAAATTAGCTCTAGGGAGAATAAGACCTACAGGATGAACTCAAGAGGAACAACATAAGAATCACCGGAGTACCAGAAGGACAGGGAGGCAACCCCAATGAAGTAACAACAGTTAAAGATATCATTGCTGAGAAGTTCCCAGAGCTGGAGAATGCAGGCACCCAGTCCCAAAGATCCCAAAGAGTACCAGCTAAAAGAGACCCTAATAAAAAGACTCCAAGACATGTCATAATCAGAATGACAAATGCCACAAATAGAGATACAATACTGCAAACTGCAAGGTCAAAGAAAGAAATACATACAAAGGACCACCCCTTAGATTTACAGCAGACTTATTAGAGGAAACTGTCTGAGCCCGAAGACAGTGGTTAGGGATAGTGAAAAAATTCAATGAACTGAATACCTCCCTGAGAATACTGTCATTTTTTTCAAGCCTTTAATTTGTCTGGAGCAGATTTCAGATTCAGAGCATGATTATAACTCAGATTCTTCCAGTGATAGAAAATGTAAGCTCTACTGACGATCATTTTAAATATCTTCCTGATCAGGTAGGTCAATGCTTTATAACTACTATATGGAATGTCTAAGATTATGAGATATCTTTATTAGTTCCTCTATTAAATTTTAAAGATCCAATGAAAAAGTTAAAAAAATTGTTAATAACAAGAAATTGTGAAAACAGTCCCTAATAATCTGGACTATTAATTTTAAATTAGTGCATAAAGTAAGAAGTAATAAATAACCACTTTACGGAAAAGTTTAGTAATCCCTTAGATCTTATAGAATTTCATAATAGGAAAAGCAATTGGGATTATATGGTTACTTTAAAAATTTTACAAATGAGGGCTGGAGTGATAGCACAGCGGGTAGGGCGTTTGCCTTGCACGAGGCCGACCTGGGTCTGATTTCCTGCATTCCACATGGTGCCCTGAGCACCGCCAGGAGTGATTCCTGAGTGCAGAGCCAGGAGTAACCCCTAAGCATCACCAGGAGTGACAAAAAAAGAAAAAATAAATAAATAAAGGTAACTGTTTCTTTAAAAAAAAGAAAATTTTACAAATGAAGTTTTCTTGGTGATTTTTTAAAAGTTGCGTGAGGTCATAAAGTTTGTCAATGGCTGGATCCAGTCTAGAATCTGGGTCTTCCAAATCTTAACCCACTGCTATGACAAGCACTTGCAGCTTTACCCATTGCCCCTGGAATATACTGGGGGATGTGCATGGGACCCCATGGTCTGCACATAAAAGATATTGACCTAGAAAATTTGTGTATTAAATTTGGGATAGTATCCAGAGGTCCCAACACAGCAGAGTCTGGCAAATTCCCCATGGCATATTCAATATGCCAAAAGCAGTAACAATAAGTCTCACAATGGAGATGTTACTGGTGCCCACTCGAGCAAATTGATGAGCAACAGGATGGCAGTGATACAGTGATCCAGAAGTCAATATTGTTTGATTTTGTTTTAGTATAAAGTAGAACAATCATAGATCCAGAGCAGAAAGTTTATTTTGACCCCTGGTCCCTATTTTAATATCTCCCTGATAAACAATTAGCTCTTTTCATTTAAAAAAAGGCAGGATACTGAATCAGAGCAGATATTTGCCATTACATATCAAAGAAATTGTTAATATCCAAAACTGAATAATAATGAGAATAAAGAAATGAAGGACATAACTGAAATAAAAGGGAAGATGATAGGAATAAAAACTTCACCAAAGAAAACATATAAGTGGCCCACAGTTCATTGGGTCTTATTAATAGGGAAATGAAAATAAAAATGAGATATCACTCTAATCCTGTGAAAATGGACTGTTACTGAAATTACAACATGCAACAAATGTTGGTAGGGATGTGGATTAGGAAATGTTTTTAATACTCTTAGTGGGAATGTAAATTGACTTAGTTATTGTAGATACTCCTAAAATATTAAGAATGGAAAGCCCATGTGAAATTGCACTACATCAATTTTTTAAAAATTTGCATAGAAAAATAAACTACTGAAGAAAAAAAAAGATAGGCTAGCAATTGTAAAAGGGACTTATGGACAGTGGTGGAGGCATTTTGGTTGTGGATGTGGAACACTAAACTTGTATACCTAAAACAAATATTAATTCCACTCTACGCCATATTACCTTAAAGATAAGTTAAACATTTATTGAACATCAAACATCTGACAAGGATTTAATATCCGAGATATAAAAAGAACTCAGGAGTAATTCCCTAGTGTGGAGCCAATAGTAACCCCTGAGTGTCACCAAGTGTGGCCTAAAAACCAATACAAATAAATAAATAACAAATTAAAAAAAATAAAATGAACTCAAACAGTTCAATAATAAATGAACAACCTAATAAAAAGTTAAATAGACATTAATCCAAAGAATACATAGCATCTCACAGACATATAAAAACATGTCCAACATCTATTATTAAGGAAATTCAAGCTAAAATGACTGAGTCATCACATATGACATAGGTGTGACTAGCCTATGTCAAAAAGTTTGGAAACAAGTGTTGGCAAGGACATGGAGAAAAGGGAACACTGACACGCTCTTGTTTAGCCTATAGGGACCAGGGCACAGATATTCCTTAGAAAAATCAAGAAATGAAATTACCATGAGATACAACTATAGCACCTCTAAGTATTAGTATAGTGTGTCCAATATTTTTATCATCACAATTCACCATGGTCAAAACATGGAATTAACCTAAATTATCATTAACAGACTAGACAAAGTTTATATACTTTATATACTTAATAGATACATACCTAATAGATATACTTTTATATATAAATAGATTAAGAAAAAGATGAAATTATGCCTTTCTCCATAAAATGGTGAGATTAGAGGTTTTTATACTTGTTTAGTAAAAAAGTGCAAGACAGTCAATGAATGATTTTAATTATTTATGGTCTATGAAGAAAATGAGCTGACAAAACAAAAACAAGAAGTCTAATTCCTAAACTTAGTAAAATCTATGGTGATACAAGAAGGAAAGGTAAAGTGGAAAGAGTTGTTTTGGTGGTAGATGGCCTCAAACTGTGGTGGCTGTAGTAAGTCTTTTATACTATAGAGTTTGCAGCTGTTTCTAGTACTTTTAGCCAATAATAGATTACTAAATTATTTGATGTGATGAAGATATCACACTAATGGAGTCTTATCTGAGGTATACAAACGTCTTAATTTAAAGAGTTATGTAGTCTCCATTGTGAGTGACACCATTACATAACCAAGTATGAAACATCAACTATCCATCAACATATGAATGAATAATGAAAATAAACATAATGAAATACTGCTCACCAAAAAGGATTATTGAAATGATGGCATATTGCAATAATGTAGATTGAACTTAGTATGTACTTAGTATGGAACTTAGTATTGAACCTAGTATGGAAATGTACTTAGTAAAATAAGTCATGCAGATAAAAATGATCATTAATATTATTCATGTGGTAGGTAAATAAACAACATAAAATTGTAGTATAATAATCATGGTTATTGGAAAGAAAGAAGGAAAAGATTGGTAAATCAGAGAGAGGGGGAGAGGGGTCAAACTCTATTGATAAATGAAAGCTAGAACTCTGCTGGTGGGGGTCTTGGCGGTGGTGAGGTGAGGAAACTATACATCAAAGCCTTAAATTTCAACGGTAATGTAAGTAATCTAAATAATAATACACTTTAAAGTTGTACAGTTAAGTATATGAGAGGGCCAGAGATACAATACAGCCTTGGCTAAAACCAACCCAGGTTAAATCTCTGGCAACCCATATGATCCGCCAGCACTGTCAGGAGTGATTCTTGAACTCAGAGCCAGGAGGAAGCCCTGGGCATTTAAAATTATAATCTCAGCAGCTGGAGAGACAGCATAGAAGATAGGGTATTTGCCTTGCACGAAGCGACCTGGGTTCGATTCCCAGCATCCAAATGGCCCCCAAGCACCACCAGGAGTGATTCCTGAGTGCAGATCGAGGAGTAACCCCTGTGCATTGCCGGGTGTGACCCAAAAAGCCAAAAAGGGGAAAAAAAGAAAAAAAAAGAGTATAATCTCAAACCAGAACCAATCAACAATAACAACAACAACAAAAAAAATTGTTTTAACTGTGTTATATTACAAACTCAGTATTTTAAGTAAAAAAAAAAAACAAACATTAGGAGCCAGGTGATAGTACCGTTAGGGTGAGTACTTAGCATTAGCATACCCCTGACCTAAGTTTTATTCCAGGTACTATATGGTTCCCCAAGCACCACCAGGCATGGCCCTGTAATTCCCAGCACCATGTTGATAACCCAGGTAACCCCAGCTCAGCTATGCAGGGATGGAATTACAGCCTCTGGCCACAGAGCTGAAACCAATGGCCTTCACAGAGCATCATCAGTGGGGCCCTTGGATCTCTGGAGCAACAATTGGTAAACCTCTGGTTACCACACACACACACACACACACACACACACACAAACACACACACACACACACACAAGCACGCACACGCACTTACACCTAAAAGACTAAAAGAGTGACAAAATGTGGGGGGATTCATGTAGCTTTAATTTTATTTATTTTGTTTGGGGTTTTGCACACACTCAGCAGTCCTCAAGAACTACTGCTGGCTCATTTCTTTGAGGTTGTTCACAGTGGCGCTCATGAACTATGTGGTGCTGGGGAATGAACTTGAGCTACTTCATGCGAAGCTTGCACCCTACCCCTCTGAGTCATCTCCTCAGGCCATAAATTTTAGGCAGTCTCTCAAGTGGTGCTCAGGGAGCCTTGGGACCCATTCCTGGAGATACTTGATCAACCATAAAATTTGAGTTTATGGTTATTCCCCCCATACTGTGAAACAAGTTAGGGAGATGATCACAAATTCATCAGGAAGAGATTTTGGGAATGGCAGATCCTGTTGAGCTGAACTTTGCCTTGACTTAGGACCTCGCCATCACTAGGAGGCATAAGGCACCAACCCCCAGAGCTGCTCCCTTACGAACGGAGTGAAGGTCTGCAATTACTGACTGGCTCTGTAAGAGTAATAACATGGTCAGACAATCTCTAACGAGGACAAACCCTGAGATACTGCCAGTAGAACTCGAAACCGAATATGCTGGGGTAAAGTGGATGCTCCAGAGGAACTTTGGGGTAATGGTGGAGGATCTTGACACTGGTGGTAGCTGCAATGTAGCAGCACTGCTAGTGTAAAGTAACAGCATCAGTACCACTATAAGCTACGAGACAAAAATCAGTTATAAAAATGATAAATCAGATGTGACCCCGAGTGGCCGCACACACACGAACGGCTCCTCCGCTCTTGGACGCCCATGATCCCGGAGGGCCACTAACTACTTTCGGCACCCAGGGGCTTCTTGCAGAAATGCCTCTAGACTGTGAACTAAGCTCTGGCCCCATGCCACCCCCTGAAGGGAAAGGTTTCTCTCTCTCTCGACCTTTCCTTTCGCCGGCGGCGTGGCAACCGCCATCTTCTAAGGCCCACTAAACAGAGGTACGAGCTTGCAGTGATACGACCTCTGGTAGAAAGTTATCTGGACTTAATTACTAAAATACCAAAAATCCAAAACCGCATAGACTCTTCATTCTCAGCAATGGAAAACAAATTATCAAATGATGTCTTTTCAGCAGGTCTGATTGTTGGGGGAACATTCTAAATAATAATAGTGAGTTTTCTGTTGAAATATTGATGTAACCAAAGTAAAGAGAAAGTATAGTGAAAATCATCAGCCACACAGATGGGGGTGGGGGTGAGATGGGAGGTATACTGGGGTTCTTGGTGGTGGAACATGGGCACTGGTGAAGGGATGGGTGTCTGAGCATTGTATGACAGACTTAAAACTGAAAGCTTTGTGACTTTTCACATGGTAATTCAATAGAAATTTAAAAAATTTTAAAAAATGATAAATCAGTTGAGGAAAAGAGTTGTCTTCTATTATTATCAGTGAGGAGATTACCCCAAATGAACTAAAACTTTAAAAGCTCCTAAACTTAAATTTATTCATAAATTGTGATACCGTAATAATTTATAAAAATAAGTTTTTCAACTTCCAAATGCTTGATATTAATAACTTTATTGTTCTATATCTTAACAGAATAATTGAAGTGTTCAACCTAAATGAAAAAGTATACATTTATGTATATATATGTATAATTTTATATTTTTATATAAAATAAAACATTTTATTTTATATATACTTAAAGGTATATTTTTATATATGATATATATATATATATAACACTATGTCACTGTATCAGTGTCATCCCATTGCTCATTGATTTGCTCTAGCGGGTCTGTCATTTCCATTTTCAGGTCTGTCATTTCCATTTATAATTTTGTTTACGTTTTCCACATTTCTGCTCTCAAATCCTCTTATTGGCGGTGTGTTCCATTGTTTCGTTTAGCTCCCTCTGCATCCTTAATTCCTTGTTGAAGTGGTTGTCTAGCGCTTCATTACTAGTTGGGTCTTCTGGGCTAGTTTCTTCACTCACTAAGCTTGGTGGGCTTCTGTGTTGCTTCACCATTGTGACCCGTGCAGTTTAAACTTTCACACTCACTGTTACTGTTGGTTTTTTTTGGTGTAATATACTTGAGGTGGGTGCTAATGAATTATTGGCCCAATGTGTTTCTCGCGATTGGACTGCCCTAGTGAAAGTTCAACCTAAGAGGATAATTTATGTTCTTGAGGGATATGAATGGGGGAGAATAACTCCACCATGCCTGTACCTGGCTGGGGGAGTCAAGCACACTGCTGAATGTCTCCTATTGGCAGTCTGTCTGGCTTCCCATCCCCTGGAAGTCTGGGTTAAAAACCTGCTCTGCCCAAGCCTGGCCACGTAGCTTTGGACGGTGCCACCACCAGGCCTGTACCTGGATTTGGGGAGATTAAGCTGGTCCCTCAAAGTTTCACATTAATATTTCTTTTTTTTTAAATTCTTTTATTGATTCACCATGTGCAAAGTTACAAAGCTTTCAGGTTTAAGTATCAGTTATACAGCACATTAATATTTCTAAGTGTTATATGTGTAGTTTTTTTTATGTAACCTTTATCAAGTTATATTACTTCTACAAATGATTTGAAAATCTCTGGGTTTTGCAGTGGTCTGGAAGCATTTTAGTAGATGGGAGATGTTTATGATACATTCCATGTTATCCAACGCATTATTGGACATCCTCTTTCTCTGCTTCATATTTTAGCATATCAAGAAAAAATGATTTATATTTAAAGAGGAAGAAAAAATAAATATATTACCTCAAATTTCTAATTTTAGGTTGAATCCCCTCACAATCTATATTAAAAGATTTTTTTGTATCTGGATAGCTGCATATTATATTGCTTATGTTGAATCATGAGTTATCTCACTAAAAAGTTTAATTAACATATTAAAAGAGTTGTTGAACCTGTAATTAAAATATTCAAATTAACACAATTATGCTGAAGTATTTGATAATGATTAAATAGCAAGCTAATTCTTGAAATTTTCCATAAGTGCTGTCAAGATCATATGATAAAAATAGGTCAACAATGTATTTATAATTTAGTATAATATTAATATACTTTAAACTATAATTATGATAATGATGAGTCACATTAACAATCAAACATCAAAATTAAAATTCTACTTATAATGTATAGTATCTTATATTTAATATCCATTTCCTTCCATAATTACAGGACTAGTTTAAGGATGCAAAATAACTCTGTTTTTTAAGATAGTTTTTCACAATTGAAAATAAGTTTCTTGAATGTGTAGTAAGATGAATTTTTTCTTAAGTCTACTGGCTATATTTTTGTGAATTGGTGATTTATATTATTTGCTCATTTTTAAATTAATATGTATTATCTTTATCAGCTTGTGGTATAAAATATTAAAAATATTACTTTAGGGCTGGGGAGTAGCTCATTGGTAGACCACATGCTTCACATGTATAAGGTCTATGTTTAATGCACAGTTTTCTGTTATAGATGATGTAAATAATGCTTTAACATTTTATGTTATTAAAATTGATTGCTTATTTTGTTTCTGTGGGTCTTTTGGATCTTTTAAAAATTAATTAATGTCAATTTATACTCATTCTGGAGACTCAAGTACACACTGAAGAGATTGGCTTCGGCTATGGTCTCTCAGTTTGGTTGGTGGAAAGCTATCTTGTTCCTTTTTCTTTGCATTGCCTTTCCTACACACATCGGTGTTGAGATTTCTTCTTCACATAAGAATTAAATTCTTAAACATTATGAATAATATAGAAATCCACAGAATATTGATCAATAAAAAGTAAAAGGTAAAATAAAATTAAGCATTCAAATTAAAAATCAAAGGAGTTGGAATTAGGTTAGAGTAAGGCTCAAACTTAGAACTTTATTGTAACTAAAATACCTTCCCACAGTTCTGTTTCCCACTCCAATCAAATTCTTGATTCTAGAGGTTAGGATTTACACATGACTTAAGCCATGAACAAAATTATGGTCATGATTATGATGGTGATGGTGAAAAAGATGGAGATGCAAGATGGTTACCTGAAAAGAGCTGAGTGAGTAGAAATGCACTCAGGCCCTTTATGAGACTTGCTTCTCTAGTTTTCTCATGCCTTTCTTTCCATTTACTACATTCAAAAAGGCTTCAAAGAAGTCTGTGAGTACCTTCTTCTTGTCTACCAGACCCAGGCCGTACTTTTAGAGAATAGTATCAGTTTTTCTGATCATATTGTGAAAAGTCGAATCTGTCCCAAAATCACCTGCTAGTGCCTATACAGTTTGGGCTGGCTGTGCATTTATGAACATGTTTGTGTACTTATATGTTTAATGCCGATCCCTGAATGTTGTTATGGAAAACTTGATGCAAAAGGCAAAGATGAAACTTAAAATCTATATCTAAGAAGTTCAAATGAGATTCAGAAACAGAGAAACACATTTTGGTCCACAGTAGGATTTGTCGTTGTTTTCAGGATGAAATCAATACGTTTTTTTCTTTGGCATTTTTGTCTTTCAGGTTAGACTATGGGCACTGTATTTTAAAATAGACATTGATAAACTAAGGCAATAACCATAATGCTAAAAGATTAAGAATGAGTGATATATGAATAATAGAGAAAATAAGGATATATAATTTGAAGAACAATCTTAAAGAGAAATGTGTGAGGCATTTCCACTGTCAAATTATATATTTGTTAGAGGCTATACGTTGGGCATTTTTCTTTGTAAAATATCATGTCATTTCTTTGTTTTAATCATTTTGTGACTTTGTTAGATGGCATTGTCTATGAGACCACTCAATTAAGACTCAGTTGATGTCCTTCTTTTCATTTCAATGCTACTTTATTTGAATGGCTACTACAAATGTGTCATTCAAATAAATTGCATGGCGTTTCTGAGATATACACAAGTTCACAAATATTTCCCACCTCTAAAATGTGAATTTCACAAGCTCACTTCTTTACTGGAGAGGCCTGCCTAAAATCTGAGAGTCAGGACAAAGTCTTGGAAGTCTAATTATTTTAAATATTATCTCTAGAGCCTCACTAGAGTGACCTTTTTTGGACAAATTAGTTACTAAAATGTTTAACTGAGTATTTAAATGGTTACTAGGGCTATAAAGAAGAGTAAATTTGCATTTTCTAATATACTCAACATCTTAGAACCAACAACTAGAAAAGATTGAGAAAATTTCTTTGACTGTTTGAAAGAGAGCAACTCACAACCAGTACATAATTACCATTTTAGCAGTTATTAAAATATGGGTTAATTTGCAGAGCATCCAGATACAAAAAATTTGTTTACAAGGACAAATTAAAAAAATTATTAAACTTGTATGAGCTACCTCGGAATCAGCTTAACTAAGGAGGTAAAGGACTTGTATAATGAAAACTACAAAACGCTACTTCAGGAAATAAAAGAAGACATGAGGAAATGGAAAAATATCCCCTGCTCATGGATTGGAAGAATTAATATTGTCAAAATGGCAATTCTCCCCAAAGCATTGTACAAGTTCAATGCGATCCCTATAGGGATACCCTTGTCATTCTTCAAAGAAATGGAGCAAGCGCTCCTGAAATTCATATGGAACAATAAGCCCCCACGAATAGCTAAAGCAATTGTTGGGAAAAAGAAAATGGGAGGAATCAACCTCCCAACTTCCAACTCTACTACAAAGCGGTAGTCATTAAAACAGCTTGGTACTGGAACAAAGGCAGAGCAGCAGACCAATGGAACAGGGTTGAATACTCTGACACATCCCCCCAAATATATGACCATCTAATCTTTGATAAGGGAGCAAAAAAGGCGAAGTGGAGCAAGGAAAGCATGTTTAACAAATTGTGCTGGCAAAACTGGACAGCTACATGCAAAAAAATGGGCTTAGACCTCCACCTATCACCATGTACAAAAGTCAGATCAAAATGGATTAAGGACCTCAACATCAGACCAGAATCCCTAAGGTACATTGAAGACAAGGTCAGCAAAACCCTCCACGATATTGAAGCCAAAGGTATCTTCAAAGCTGACACGCCACTTGCCAAGCAAGTGAAAACAGAGATAAATGAATGGGACTATCTCAAACTAAGAAGCTTCTGCACCTCAAGAGAAACAGTGACCAAAGTACAAAGACAATCTGTAGAATGGGAAAGGATATTTATGCAGTACCCATCCGATAAAGGGTTGATAACAAGGATATACAATGCACTGGTTGAACTCCACAAGAAGAAAACTGCCAACCCGATCAAAAAATGGGGTGATGAAATGAACAGCTTTCCTAAAGAAGAAATCCGAATGGCTCAGAGGCACATGAGAAAATGTTCCACATCACTAATCATCAGGGAAATGCAGATCAAAACAACCATGAGATATCATCTCACACCACAGAGACTGGCCCACATCCCAAAAAACAAAAGCAACCGGTGTTGGCGTGGATGCGGGGAGAAAGGGACTCTTCTTCACTGCTGGTGGGAATGCCGACTGGTTCAGCCCTTTTGGAAAACAATATGGACGATTCTCAAAAAATTAGAAATTGAGCTTCCATTTGACCCAGCAATACCACTCCTGGGAATGTATCCTGGAGAGGCAAAACAGTATAGTAGAGATGGCATATGTATTTCTATGTTCATTGCAGCACTGTTTACAATAGCCAGAATCTGGAAAAAACCAGAGTGCCCCAAAACAGATGACTGGTTAAAGAAACTCTGGTTCATCTACACAATGGAATACTATGTAGCTGTCAGAAAACATGAAGTCATGAAATTTGCATATCAGTGGATCAACATGGAAAGTATCATGTTGAATGAAATGAGTCAGAAAGAAAGAGACAGACATAGAAAGATTGCACTCATATGTGGAATATAATGTAACTGAGAAGTACAAGTTGGCAACGATGCAACTTCTGGCAGATATCTCTCTGGACTTAGTTACTAAAATACTAAATTACAGAAACCCAAAACTGAGAGGCCACTAAGTGTGGTCACTCGACCTCATACCTCTTCATCCTCAGCAATAGAAAACAAATTATCTAATGCTTCCTTTTCGGCAGGTCTGACTTTAGGGGAGAGACTCTCCAAACAATATTCGTGAGTTTTGTTGAAATATTGTACGCAATCAAAGTGAAAGTAAAGTGAAATTTATTAGTTACACAGGCGGGGGGGGGGTTAGGGGTATGGGGGGCGGGGTGGAGCTATACTGGGATTCTTGGTGGTGGAATATGAGCACTGGTGAAGGGATGGGTATTCGAGCATTGTATAACTGAGATTTAAACCTGAAAACTTTGTAACTTTCCACATGGTGACTCAATAAAAAATTTAAAAAAAAAACTTGTATGAGCTATATGCAGGAGTAACAGTTTTTGTCTGAATAAACAATAGAATTTTTGTTAAGATGATAAAGTAAAATATGTTTGTGCTTCCACTGAGGTTCTGATTGGCATTATACAATCTGTTGACTGAGAGACATGCTTACCTTCACGTGCCTAGCTATCCTTATAGTGTTCAATAAAGAAGCTGCATGGACTGGAGTGAGAGCACAGCGGGTAGGGCGTTTGCCTCACACATGGCCGACCTGGTTCGATTCCTTCACCCCTCTCGGAGAGCCCGACAAGCTACCTGAGAGTATCTTGCCCTCACGGCAGAAACTGGCATGCTCCCCGTGGCATATTTGATATGCCAAAAACAGTTACAATAAGTCTCATAATGGAGACATTACTGGTGCCCACTCAAGTAAATCAATGAGCAACGGATGACAGTGATACAGTGATAAATATACATAACAACAGGGATATATATATATTGAATTTCTTGGAATAATAAGCATGTTACATATTTTAGCATTTGCTAATAGAATATTTTGTTGTAACCATTAGTGAATTATTTTTATTTCCATTATATAGTATATAATTTGCTCCTTTATTATCATGGAGCAATATGGATTGAGTCTTGCAGGTTTTCTAGCATCAAATTAGATGTACCAACATTTCTTTAACCAGTCGTCCATTCTCAGGCACTTGGGTTGTTTCCAGATTCTGGCTATTGTGAGCCGTGCTGCAATGAACATATAGGTGCAGATGTCATTTCTACTGTGCTCTTTTGCACCCTTGGGATATATTCCCAGAAATGGAATTGCAGGGTCATATGGAAGCTCAATTTCTAGTTTTTGAAGGACTGTCCATATTGTTTACCAGAAAGGCTAGACCAGTCGGCATTCCCACCAATAGTGAAAGAGCGTCCCTTTTTCCCCACATCCATGCCAGCACTGGTTGCTTTTGTTCTTTTGAATGTGTGCCAGTCTCTGTGGTGTGAGATGATATCTCATTGTTGTTTTGATTTGCATCTCCCTGATGACTAGCAATGTGGAGCATTTTTTCGTGTGCCATTTGGCCATTTGTATTTCTTTTTTGAGGAAACTTCTGTTCATTTCTTCTCCTCATTTTCTTATGGGGTTGGAGGTTTTTTCCTTGTACGATTCTACCCTTGTCTTGTGTAACCTGGATATTAATCCCTTATCAGATGGGAATTGGGTAAATATTCTCTCCCATTCTGTGGGCTCTTTCTGTATTTTGGTCACTGTTTCTTTTGAAGTGCAGAAGCTTCTTAGTTTGATGTAGTCCCATTTGTCTATGTTTGCTTCCACTTGCACGGTCAGTGCTGTTTTATCCTTAAAGATGCTTTTAGCTTCAATGTGGCCCCCGGGGTCACATCTCGGTAGCGGTGGGCGAGTATTTGTGTTTTAATCTAGATTTATCTTGCCCTTCTTCCTTTCACATACTGTATTCTGCAGCTGATACAAATTAACTTATTTAAAAAATGTAAATAAGCTTTATAGTCAATGTAAAGTTGTAAATTACATTTACGACTTTAATTTACAACAATGTAAAATTAACCCATTGTTAAGTAGAGGAGTTCCTGAAAAAAATAACTTGAAGCTGCAGACAAATTAACAAATAAAAATCAAGATTTAAATTTTTTTAGTTATTTGAAATAGAATTATTTTCAATCATTTTTATTTCCTTTTTGTTATATTTCTTTGCAACTTTGGAGTCTTGTGGAAAATACCTAGTGGTTAATAGGAAAATCATAATGTAGTGCATCTGTCATATAGGAATAAAAGGAAATGAAGGATAACTACAGACTGAAAAAAGTAAGTCCCATATTTTCAAAAGGCCAAATTATACAGATGTTTGTGAATAAAAATACTGTATCACATATTTGAAGACAACAAGTCCTTCAAAAGATCCATCGTGTAATGTAATCCATTCTACCATGGAATTTTTCACATCAGAGAATCTCACAAGTTATCAATCATTTAATACATTCGTTCTGTTTATTAATTTTTAATTTTTTAATAAACTAATTTTCAGTATAACTTTTAATTAACAATGTTTTATGACTGAGAAAATATGACACTTATCTTCACAAGAAGGGTTGAGATTGTATTGTTTTCATGTCAGTTTCTGTAAATAGATTGATAGATAAATGAATGGATAGATGGATGAGTGGAGAAATGGAATTGTATAGATTAGATGTGGACACATTTATATACTTCCATACTCATAGGTATATCAGATGTATCCATATACAGTCATGGTAATATATCTGTTCATATTTACTTTATTTAAAAATCTTCACACTTCCTGAATCAGAAAAGATTAGATCAGAAAATATTTTCTTCCCAAATGAGAATTCTGTTCCTTTCTCTCCTGTTCTTTAATCCCTGTGATGTAAATGCAAATGAAGTTCCTCTAAATGTTATCCCACTTATCTCTCATGTTATCTTCTTTGTCCAAATCTGCCAGCTTTAACCCACAATCTTGTTTAAAAACACTTGTATCACTTGTCATTTGTCATCAGGTTGATCTTTGATTTGTTCGAGTGGGCGCCAGTAACATCTCCATTCGTCCCTGTTGAGTGCTAGTGTAGCCAGTGGTATCTGCTCACTCCAGGAACACGAAGAGCCTCAAACCGCTTGTTCAGGGTTTTGATGAAGAAGTCTGACCATCTCGTAGGTGGACGGCCACCTACATTAAAAACATACCTATAAAAACCTGGGATACATATGGTCCCCTGAGCATCGCCAGTGGTAATTCCTGAGTGCATGAGCCAGGAATGACCCCTGTGCATTGCCGGGTGTGACCCAAAAAGCAAAAAAAAACAAAAACAAAAAACCTGGGATATAGTTCAGTTTGGGGTCACTTGCATTCTATGTGTGAAACCCCAGGTTTGTTCTCTGGCACCATTATATGTATATATGAATTACTTTTCAACTTTTATTGAAACAATTCCCTCTTAAAAAGTAGATCTTAGTCTTTTAGGGAATTGATGTTATTTAAGATATTTCACACTATTTCCTAATCTTAATTGAGGTAAATATAAACAAAAGTTGGCAAATTTAAAACTGATAAAAGAGGGTATGGTGCTGCCAGCAGGTCAGCCTATACCTGCAGGGCGAGTGTATCAACAGCCTGATGGTGCCTTCAGGCTTCCTGATACCCCAAAATTGCTGCTGTGCCTTTTGCCAGACCCCAACAGCTTGGGGCCAAGTTTACCAAAAAATTAAATGGCCAAAGGTTAGGTAGGTGGGAGCCACGCCCACAAACTGCCTCCCACTCAACTATACAAGCTCATTTATTTGCCTTATTTCGGAGACATTACTGGTGCCCACTCAAGCAAATCAATGAACAACGGGATGACAGTGATACAGTGATACAGTGATTTCAAAGACCCATAAATAAATCTCAAAAGAGATTAAAAGCTGCAGTTAATCTCAAACCCGCTCATGGCTTAACAGACCGGGGTAAATCGAAGGGGTGTGGGTTAGGCTGGTGCCTGCCCAAGCAGAGCCTCCAGCAGCTGCTTGCTTCCACAATCCAAAATTGCCACCATACCCCCGGCCTGACTCCACCATCTCAGGGCCAATCTCACCAAGAAATAATCTGCTGAAAATTCGGGTATGTGGGTTTTGTGACTGAAATCTCCAGGCTTTCTTGGGGGTTGGGATGGACTACCTTCCCCCACCTCCCTGTACTTCCAGAAGCCATGGCAGTCACATCCACACCTCAAAGTGGCCACCCAATTGCAAAGCTACTCCAGCCTTAATGTCTCGATAAAAATACTGAATGTCCTGAACAAACATCATGACCTCTTGGCACCTGTATTGCAAACCATAATGCACAAAAGGAAAAGGAGAGAGAGAGCAAGAGGAAAGTGTCTCCCATAGAGGGAGGCTTGGGGTGGGGGGTACAGGGTTGGGGACTTTGGTGGTGGGAAATGTACGCTGGTGGAGGGATGGGTGCTTGATCATTGTATGACTGAAAATCAATTATGAGCAGTTTTGTAGTGGTCTATCTCACAGATATTCACTGTCACTGTCACTGTCATCCCGTTGCTCATCGATTTGTTTGAGCATGCACCAGTAACGTCTCTCATTGAGAGACTTATTGTTAGTGCTTTTGGCATATCCAATATGCCATGGGTAGCTTGCCAGGCTCTGCCGTGCAGGCACGATACTCTCAGTAGCTTGCTGGGCTCTCCGAGAGGGGCGGAAGAACACAGATATTCAATTAAAAAAATTTAAAGGAAACATAATCGAGTTCATGCCCTATTCAATCAGCATAATCAATGGCTGAATAAAAAGCAGTACTCCTACATTAAAATAACTGATAAAAGGTTATGCTTATGCTAATTAAAAAATAATGTCAGTCTATAAAATTGGTATGCAGGGCCCCTGGGGCAGGGGTGGCCAGATGAGGTGGGTGCTGTGATTCTTGGTAGACGTAAGAGGTGTGGTCTGATACTCTCAGAGGCTGGCAGCTGCTGGCATCACCCTGGGCATCTCAGCAGTGCCTAGGGTGCCCCTAGGGCAATGGAAGGAAGTATTGAGGGTTCTTCAGGCTATAAACTGGTTTGGGGGAACCACGTGGTGTTAGAAATTCAGCTGCATTACACTGATTTCTAAAGGTTTTCAGCAGATTTTCACTTTAGACTTTTCCTGCTTAACATTCTTTTTAAAAAAATAAATTATAAATTCATTTCTAGTCAAAAATACAAGACAAATATGACAGGCATATAAAATATATTGCATTATAAAACTATAGCTTGAATCTGAAACAATGAAGTCAGTTATAACTAGTCTTTATCTATCCTTTCATATTTTCCTACACACAAATTAGAAAAAAATAAGCTTAAAATTAATATGTAGGGGCAGAAAGATAACTCAAATGACTGGAACACATGCTTTAGCTTGGAGAACCCCAGGTTTGATCTCTGAGCAACACTGGTGTGCCTCCAATCTCCTCTTCTCCAGAGTTAGCATGTTAACAAAATTCAATAATGGGTGAATAGAAAGTGATTTGAATGTAAATTGACTACCAAAGGAAGATTCTTAGGGAACCAAGGAGGAATAAAACCATAAAATCGAAAATCACGGTCATGATCACAAAATCCCGTTAATCATCAATTTCTCAAGCGGGCTCAGTAACTTCTCATTTCATCCTTTCCCTGAGATCTTAGAAGTCTCTCTCGGCCCTCCCAAAGATATCTCACTGGGGGCTCTTTCAGGGTCAGGGGAATGGGATCCAGCTTGTTACTGGATTTAGCATATAAATACACCATGGGAAGCTTGCAAGGCTGTCCCATATGGGCAGGAAACTCTCAGAAACTTGCCAGTTTCTCCCGGAGGGAGAAGTAGGCTACAAGATTCTGGGAGCTTGCTTTTAAGTCTCTGGATGTTGGCCCTTGAAGGGATTACACACACCTGGGTTCCTCTGCTGGTACCTTCATGCATGAGGCCTGTCCAAACGTGTGGAGAGGGGCCTCCAGCATGGCTGTAGTTTGGTTCCGGTGGTCTTCAGCCACCGGGAGTTCTGCTCGGGGTGGGGAGGGAAGCTGGAGCCCATCCCCTCCGAGGGGCCCCAGGGAAGACAGCCAGGCGGTGCAGGCAAGAGAAAATATAAGAGATAATAGAAAATTATAAAATTATAATAAAAATATATGAGATAATATAAGAGATATAAAAATATAAAATTATATATAAAATTTATAATCAAAATATAGGAGAAATATAGGAGATAATAAAAAATTATAAAATTATAACCGAAAATTATAAAATCGAAAATATAGGAGATAATGACTAGTTACTAGCAAGTTAATAATGGTGACCATGGATGTAATTAAATGAATAATTTTTAAAATATTTGAAAAACGTTGTGCAAATGTATATGTACATACATACACACAGGAGTATCACTTAAATTATAAACAAGATAAGTATGTTCTATCGAATCCAATCTAGGTAATTTAGACGACAAGATCACATGGCGAATCAGTTGTGAAATAGTTGTGAGCACGAGTGGATCAAGCCGTAATAATAGTTTTCTCATCTGTTTCCTGAGTAGCAACATCAAGCTTGCTAAGAGGGCTACAGTCATTTTTTTAAAAATTTTTATTAATGAGGGGCTGGAGCAATAGCACAGTGGGTAGGGCATTTGCCTTGCATTCGGCCGACCCGGGTTCAATTCCCAGCATCCCATATGGTCCCTTGAGCACCTTCAGGAGTAATTCCTCAGCACAGAGCCAGGAGTAACCTCTGTGCATTGCCAGGTGTGACCCAAAAAGAAAAAAAAATTATTAATGAATCACCATGAGGTAGAGTTACACACTTTTGAACTTTCATGTTTGCATTTCATTACATCCCTCCACCAGTGCCCATTCTCCAGCAATGTTCCCAGTATCCCTCCCTCCCATACCCCCACCCCATCCCCCACCACCCCACCCTGCCTTTGCGGCAGGGCATTCCCTTTTGTTCTCTCTCCTTTTGGATGTTGTAGTTTGCAATAGAGGTATTGAGTGGCCTTCATGTTCAGTCTATAATCTACTTTTGGCATGCATCTTTCAACCTAAACAGGTCCTCCCAACATCTTCTACTTGGTGTTCCCTTCTCTAACTCAGTTGCCTTTTCCCCCAGCATGTGAGGCCAGTTTCCAAGCTGTGGGGCAGACCTCCTGGTCCTAATCTCTACTACTGCTGGGTGTTAGTGTCCCATTCTGCTCCTTTATATTCCACAGATGAGTGCGATCTTTCTATGTCTGTCTCTTTCTTTCTGAGTCATTTCACTCAACATGATACTTTCCATGCTGATCCACTTACATGCAAATTTCATGGCTTCATCTTTTCTAACAGCTGCATAGTATTCCATTGTGTAGATATACCAAAGTTTCTTTAACCAGTCATCTATTTTGGGGCACTCCTGCTTTGCAGCCACTTACGTGACTATGAAGCAGGTGAATATATCAGAAACTTTTGTTTGTTTTGTTTTGGGGTCATACATTGTGGTACTTAGGACTTAATCCTGTCTCTGTGTTCAAGGGTTACTCCTGGCAGACTCAAGTTCTTGAACCCGGGTCAGCCTCGTGCAAGGCAAGTGCCTTACTTACTGTACTCTATAGCATCTTTTGGGCATCACTGCTCTGGCTTTTGATTCCACAATAGCACCATCTCAAGGATAACCTGTGATAGCAAAATAAATACTCTGTCCTCTGTCACTCAGTGGCCACCGAGCTAGGCATTGGGAATCGGTTCTCTGTATGGCTAAACCACTCCCCCCTTATCTAAACTTGATGCTATTTGATTATAGAATCAGCAGATTAAAGGCCATCGCAATGTACTTAATTTTCATCTCCAGATCTCACGTGTGTTCACCTTCTTGGTGTGAGTAATTTTGGATTTAATTAGAATCCAATTTGAAAGGAACTTGGGACAATTGTTTTGGTTTTCTAGCTCTATAAAGAAATGTCATTATGAAAATGAAATGACAATGAATCTAAAATTTTTCTCATATGTTATTACAGTACTCTGGAATGAGTAACAATAATAAACAACTATACAGTAAGGAACAAAATCACATTATGGGTAAATTGCTAGAAACCAAAGAATCAGCACAGGAGCTACTAGAAACAATTAGAACTATCTTTAATTTCATCATTAGTATAAATCATGTTTTTACCATATTCCATAATCAGTAACTATTTAAATATAAACTTTCTTATTCACAAAAACAAATATATATATATGTTTATATAATGGATATGTATATGTAATGGGTATCATATTTAACCAAAAATATGTAGATTTTATGTGAAGAATCCCCTATAAATTCTGGATGGAAAATATAAGAAAAAGCAAACAAGACAGATAAATAGATATTGAATAAAAACAACCTTTTCGTTTCATTAACAAATACTTAGATAAATTGGCTAGAAAAAATGTATGTTATTATGTCTGATACTGAAATTTTCATGAATCCACCACCAATATGATTGATACTATATCAGTGTTACCTTAATCTCTACATGTATTAGATATTTAGAGAGCATCTAAAATATACATAGAAAAAATTTTATAATATTAAGGTAACATTCCACATAAACAATGAATGACAAATTCAGTAACTATTGAGACAATATTCCTTAAACCAAATTTAGTTTTAGGTAGAAAATATATATGAAAGTGGGAAAAATTAAAGAATATAAAGAAATAGCTGATTAATAAAAATGGGCAAATAAGCACAGGAGTGAATGTTCAACCTAATTAAGTTATTTACTTAATCAATTAAGTTATTTACTTAATCAATATAATTAAGTAGTATTAAACAAAGATGTACAGTTTTAGCCTATATTACATAAGGCTTACAGGACCACATAAACACTATAAGTTGGCTGTGTTCTCTGTTTTTTGATAAGGTTAGCGAGGGTCACCACAGCTTAGTTTCAGTAGCATCTTTGAGCTTGCCTGCTGGCTTTGAAGCCAGTTTCTATCTACTGATACCCGTTCCCTATAAAATCTATGTAAAACTTGGAGAAGAAACAGTTCAGCCTCGCGTTCATAATCATCTAATTGCTTATTATGAAATACGATATGGAGTAGTTGTCCTTGGAAAGGATGGAGTGGAGGGTGAGGACAGAGTCTACAGGTTGTCTAGGAGTGAGCATCTGTATGCACACAGGGATACTGTAACTTCTGACCACATGAATATTCATATGTTGAGAGAAGCAGAACATTTAGAACATGGCCAGTTTTAGTCCTGCTCTGTCTTTAGTGGGGAACTAGTTTGGGCTTGGATCAAGATACAGGCCCCACCTCCTGAGAAAGGTTTGTGCAGGATCTTGGAAACAGAAACACAGTGATGATAGCAGTGATTTGCAGTCATTCCAGAACATGCATCCACGCGGGCTATCACTGTATCACTGTGTCACTGTCATCCCATTGATCATTGAGTTGCTCGAGCAGGCACCAATAATGTCTCCATTCATCCTAGCCCTGAGATTTTAGCAGCCTCTTTTTACTCATTCTTCCCAGTCTTACCGTATTGGAGGCTCTTTCAGGGTAAAGGGAATGAGAGCCATCATTGTTACTGTATTTGGCATATCGAATACACCATGGAGCTTGCCAGGCTCTGCCATGTGGGCAGGATGCTCTTAGTATCTTGCCAGGTTCTCTGAGAGGGAGAACTAGGCTATAAGAGATCGTGTGGCCGATTCCTTCTTGTATGAGGCTCATCCAAATGTGTGGTGAAGGGCCTTGAGCATGGCTATGGCTGTGTTCTGGGGTTCTGTTTGGGGCGGGGAGGGAAACTCAACTCTCATGCGGGCTATACAGTTGGATAAGGAAGAAACTATAGAACTTCATGGAAACATTGTGGAAAATGGCACTACAGAGTATTGGCTATGGGTTCAAATGATATGGCTGCAATGGAGAGGACGTGAAGGAAAACCAGTTTTACGACAAAGGAAAATGCTGAGGCCTCCAAGGGGGCTGCTGTGACAGGGACGGGCTCTGCCAACATGAGAGTGCTCAAAACTAGCCTCTTGTCAGAGTGAATAATGAGAATGGAAGTGATAGAAATCAAACTCTGGGCTTCTAGAGGCTATCACAACCCTAACTTGTATCACTGTAAGAGATCCTAGATAGCTAAAGCAAAAAAAAAAAATTCTAGATATCAACATAGACTTAAAATAACTTATAGAACTGCAAGTCAGTCACCTAGTTTTCTCAACTATTCTGGATATCACCCATTTAAAGCAGAACGAAAGTATCACTTATCATGTCTAAAGACCACTTTTTATTACCCTTTCTATTTGTCTTTGTGGTAACTCCTCCCCCCCACCCCCACCACTGTCTCTCTTTCCCCTTCTTATAAAGGTTAGCAAGCTTAACCACATCTCAGTTTTCAGGAAAATGTAAGGAATTCACCTTTTTTTTTTCCTGTCAGCTGCATATAAGCAGCAAGAGAAACCATGACCTTGGGGGCGGTAAAACAACTTTGGTCTCACCTTTTCTTCCTCAAAATCCATGTGCTGAGAGTTTATAATTCTCCTGGGAGAGTTTCTGGCCACTGTTCTAAACAATTACTAAACTAATCTAAATTGCACAAACACAAACCATTCATCAAGGTTATCCTGCATGGATTTGCACATCTAGGCAAAGTGTTTCCAATACAAAAAGTGAACTCAGAATGAAAAATGCAGAAAGAAGATGCTAATTAGTCTAAAAGGAGATTCATTAAGTAGCTCACAAAGGGGGATTTACAGGTTGTTTGCCTGTACAATGATTGTTTACTAGCATGAGACAAAAAAATAATTCAACTTCTTTCAAAAAATCCCCAGAAACAAGTCACTAACCAGTTTAGACTGAGAATTAAGTAAAAAATGGTTAATTTTATATTATTTAACTATAACTAACATTAAAACTAATATATTTTACTCATAGGGAATAGAATATTGTAGTAACCAGCCTAAAAATCCCTTGGTTTTGCATTTACTGTGTAGCAGTCACCACGGTAATCATATTTGGGATGGGAGGATTTTTAACACGCCAATTTTAAAAATAACTTTATTTTTAGGCACCAGGCTTTACAAAACTGTTGGTGAATTTCATGCATAAACATCCCATAACCACATCCTCCACCAGCGTGCCACTTCCCTCCTCCATTGTCCTAGTGTTCCCTCCACTCCCAGGCTCCATGTAAGCCTCCTGCTGAAGACCAATGTTCACGTTCCTTTGCCTTTGGACTTTAGTTGTTCCCTTACTGTTTCTTTATATCCTGTAGATGAGAGAGTTTATTCTGTACTGTCCTTCTACTTTTGACTAATTTCACTCTGCATGGCACTTTCCAGATCTATTCATGCGGCAGCGAATTGTATTATTTAAAATTTTCTTAGAGCCAAGTAGTTTTCCACTGTGAAATGTACCATAGTTTGTTTTATTCAGTCATCTGTTCTCGGATAACAGATGTGTTGTTTGTTGTTTGGGTTTTTATCTATTCCAGATTTTGACTATTATGAATAGTGCTGCAATAAACATGCAAATGTATTTTCTTAATAGAGTGTTTGGACCCTTGGGGTAGATGCCAAAATGTAGAATTGTTCAGGCCTATGGAAGATAAATTCTTAGGTTTTTTTTAGAAGTGTCATACTGTTTTTCAAACAGTGACCCCAACCAGTGGACATTACCACCAGCAGTGGATCAGGGTCCCTTTCCCCTCCCCCCACCCCACTGCTGATTGTTTAGTGTGGCTGGTAGAAGTTGGTAAAATTTTACTGTGAGGTCAGAACTCCCAAGATCATGATAAGGAGTTTAAAACCACGCATGGGATCAGACAAATGAAGTCATCACAGTCTAGGTATGGTGCCCATACTGTGCAATGCTGAGCACAAAGATTATGGGGAATAAGTAGGTTTTATAACGATAGAGAAGCTAATGGAAAGAAGCAAGCTTGAATTAAAAATCACAACTACATTCTCCAAACCGCATGGGTGCACTGGAACTGGGAAATTCCATGCTAGCTTCCAGCCTTCCCTGACCCCGGGAGTCACGCCCTCAACCTGCCCCGGCACAGTCTTGCCTCACTCAGCAGTGAAGAATCCAGGCCGGCAGGCACATGCACCAGAGAATGCTCCTGACCCCAGACCAGGCCGATAGCACCGGGGTGCCCCAGATGGAGATGGCGCAGTCTCCCCGCATCCTCTACATGGTTCCTGGTGACCATGCGCTTCTACAAACATGGCTCCAGTATGTGAGGACCAGAAGAATTCTTTCTCCAAACCACATGGGGGCACTGGAACTGGGAAGTTCCATCCCAGATTCCAGTCTGCCCCTGACCCCTGACCTCTCCTGATACACTAAAAGAGGTTCAGGAACGGCTCCTTTGTCCCTGAGTGGCCCTGATCCCAGAGGCACACAAACCAATCTCGCAATGCAGCGGCTGCTGGCAGAAATGCTCCTGGGCTGTGAACTAAGCTACGGCCCGGGAGGGGAAGGGATTTTGTCCCTCGGCCTTTCCCCCTTGCGGTAGCATGGCGACCACCACCTTTCAGAGCCAATTGGACAGAGAGGTAGGAGCCTGCAGTGGTGGGCGTGCAGGAAATATTCCAATGGGGGGTGGGGTGGAACCAGCCCCACTTCCCGCTCAAACGGGACCCCGAGCAGCCACCCATGAACAGCCCCTTCACTCTTAACAGCCATGATCCCAGAGGCACACTAACCAATCTCGGAACACAGCGGCTGCTGGCAGAAATACCTCTGGACTTAATTGCTAAAATACCAGAATTCCGACATCATATGCTCTTCATTATCAGCAATAGAAAACAAAGGATCTAATGATGCCTTTTCAGCAGGTTTGATTGTTGGGGGAAAATTCCAAATAATAATAGTGGGTTTTCTGTCGAAAATTGAATTTAGTCAAAGTAAAGAGAGAGTAAAGTGAAAATCATCTGCCACACTGGCAGCGTGGGGGGTAGGAGGAGGGTTATACTTGGTTCTTGGTGGTGGAACATGTGCACTGGTGAAGGGATGGATGTTTGATCATTGTATGACTGAGACCTAAACCTGAAAGCTTTGTAACTTCTCATGGTGATTCAATAAGAAAAAAAAATCATTACTACAGGTCCCTGAGCTATAGCACAGAGGGTAGGGCACTTGCCTTGTACACAGTTGATCCGGGTTCAATCAGTGGCATTCCATATGGTCCCCAAGCACTGCCAGGAATGATTCCTAAACACAAAGCCAGGACTAATTCCTGAGTATCACTGGATGTGTCCCCCCACCCCCAAAAATACCAATTAAAAAAACTACACAACTGCAGAGGAAATCCAGCTAACAATATGATTTTTTATTCATCCCAAGTAGACACTCAGCATTCAGTGTCACATTCAGAGAAGTATGGAATATGCAGATGCATGGTCATGTGCAGAGAAAGAGTCACACTTGTTTTAAGTCTTGCTGTGGGTACCAGGAGAGATAGTATAGTGGGTAGGGAGCTTGCTTTGCCCATGGCCAACCCAAATCTGATCCCTAGTACCACATCTGATCTCCTGAGCAATGCCACAATTGTTGCCGGAGCACAGAGCATAGAGAAGTCAGGCCTGAGCTGCTGGATGTGGTACGAAAACCAAAAAAGACAAAGAAAAAGGAGAAACAAACAAAAACTTTTCTGTGGCTTTCTTGAACAAAGGATCGGCATTACACGTTGTACTGGCTCCCCAAATTATATAGTCAAATTAGCGATGATCAGGGCATCAAATGGAGGTCAGTGGGGCCCACTGCTTATGTGAGGCTGAGATGAAAGAGATGGTCACTTTCTCCCAATCTGCCTCTGCCACCCGGGACTGGTCTTACCAGGCTCTTGTCTTGCCTTGAGAAAATAATTTCAGGAGTAGATCATCAGTGAGGGAAATTCGATTATATTTGGAGGGCTTTGAGGAAAGGGAAGGAGACAGAGGAAGTCAAAGAGAGTAACGTGCTCAGGGGAGAATGCAGGCTTCTCCAGAGATGAGAGAGCCCAGTACACATCTCAAGAGGGAAAGTGAGGGCAACACGTGTGCACTCAGCCATGTGGGTACAAGCAGCACATGTGTTCAGGCAGCATCTGCGCACCATTCCTTTGTTCGAGGTGGCTTTTGTTGGGTTTTCTCGCTAGGTAAGAAGAGTCCATTGCGAGACTACTTGCCAAGGGGGTAGAGTTGGAAGAGGTTGATGGTCCTCTTTGAAATTCCTTTCCTGGCCGTTTATTCCTGCAGGAACTTCTCCCTGGGGTGAAGTCCAGCCCTCTCTGGGCCTGTTACTGGTGCCAGGCGAAAGTCGAATCAGGCTTCAGCTCCTGTGCTCACAAGGCGGTAGGGTTAGATGGTCTCATTACGTCCTAGGAATTCCATTGCCACAGAGGCCCTATCCTTTCTACCTGCCTGCCTACATCAGAACTACCGCCTCAGCTGAAATATCACAGCAGGGGCCATAGGCATGGTGTCCAGTGCTGTCCTCATGTGTGGAGCGTGGGTGGGGCAGCTCTATTGTTTGTGATCTCTGGAATTGCAATGGAAGTCAGATGTGTGCAAGCACCATCCAAAAGTGTGCAACCCTAAACAGCATCACAACCTAAATTGAATGGTGTGCGTCTCACCAGTTAGCTTCCTGGTGAGTAAATGTGTGACTATCGCAGTGACCTAGGGGATGCCATTGCTGGAACATGCAAGTGGATGGCAACAAAATTAATATGACCCCCCAGTGAGGACCACAACCAAATATGTCAGCACCACACCCTGTGTAATCTCTGGAGTGTCCAGGTGAACCCCGGCGGCTCTCTCCCTCGCCACCAGGGTTCGGTGGACTCGGACCGCTCTCCCACCTATGGTGGCCCAATGCCATGAGTGGATGAAGGAGGAAACGAGGGCCAAGCCGGTTGGTGATCAGTTGCCATATATTCTGTTCTCCCCATGCGCCTGTTCCAGTCTCTGAGCCCCCCTTCCTAGCCCCACACTGCCCCTCACTCCCGTCTCCCCCTGTCTCTCCCGCTCATCTCTCCGCGCTCCATCTCGCAGCCTGGTTTCTCTCCACGCACCTGCTCCTGCATTCCTCCCCTACATTCTTCTCCCTCTGTCCCCCTTGCTAGTCTCTCCACACTCTAGCTTGCTGCCCTGGTCTCCGTCTCTCTCCAACTCCTCATGTTGGGGGTAGCCACACTCCATCAGGCAGCAAAATCAACATATCAAAAGCCCTTTTTCTGCTCAAGGGCAAAATACTTCTTAGGGGTGTTTCTGCTCTCCTTAGTCTAATAACTTAATTAACATCTTAATTCTACTTCTTAATATTAGTTATTTTGTATGGACACAATAAGAAATACATTGAGCTTGTAGGATGGTTCTCCTGGGGACATCTCGCTATAGATCTCAGAATACAGTGCTCAGGCTAGATTAATCATTCCTAAACTTAGCAGGGTCCAAATCTAGTTATTGTTTTTTGGATCATGACAGCATTTTTCCATGACCATAACTTATAGTTAAGCATTATGGCACTTTGGCCAGGCCCATTTCGATGCCAAGGTAGCACATAGCTCATCACTTGCCCTGGGTCCATCCAGTCCCTCATCGGGACCCTGCTTTGGGGGTGCTAGGAAGTAAGGGAAACTGAGGCTTAGGTCAAGAGAACAGATTCCCTGGAGGTAATATTATCTGAGTCAATTAACTCCCAAGTTACAAAAAGCATAGCATTGTCTTCTTGTGTCCATACAAAAAGGACATTGCTCTGAATTAGCTATGCAAATGACTTAAGGGGAAAAGAAAAACAATATTTACAAGTCAACAGAGCACAAAGAAAGAAGTTACAAATAAACACAGAGGAATAGGAGCATTGTGATGAGAGTAACCAAAAAACTTAAGCTCCCTGTAGCAAGGTGGAAAGGACAAACCAACTTATCCTACAATACCCAAATGACACTACTCATGGTACCCAGTTATCAGAATACCAGACAAACAAAGAAAAATCAAGATAAATAAAGGGATAAAACAGTACATCATAGCAATGTGAGAAGGTAGATGCTCACACCTGGTTTAGGCTATAAGTGGGGAGCCACAGGAGAAGGAACCAAGAGAAGGAAGCATGCTATATTGCATTGACATGTGACTTTGAGAAGGAGGCATGCAGTGCTACATAGATATGTGACTTTGAGATAGGTGCAGAGCCTGAAGTCGGCTGTTGTTTTATAGAAACTCACTCACCTATTTACATGCTTGTCCCTCTATAGATGCCATACTTATGCTCGGAGACCCTGAAGGGAGAACACCAAGGTCTCTTTCCAATGCCCTGAGTCCATGGGCCTGGGATTTCAAGGTTCTCTACAGCTCTCACCTGACATTATTGTTTCTATTGTGCTTCCTGTTAACATCATCTTTTATCCTCATTCCTAACATCCCCCCTAGCCATCAGGGTAGGCATCAGAGAAGAGCTGGGTACATTAAACAGCACACTCAGTGGTGCTAGGGGCGACTCAGGAATTACTCCGGAATTACCCCTGGCAGTGCTAAGGGACCATATGAGATAACAGGGACCAAATCCAGTCAGCAGTGTAGCAGGTAAGAGTCCCAGCCCTTGTATTATTGCTCCAGCCCCTAGATTCAAAATGATTTCTACGCATGATGATACCACCAGAATTATAATGGTTACTTATATTGTGAAGAATTGTCGACATATCAAGCAAACTAGTATAAAACCATGGAGAGTAAGGTGAATAGAAAAGTAATTGCCATTCATTTACCCAGTCAACATTGTCACTATCTTTTTTTGTTTGTTTGTTTTTGGGTCACAGCCGGCAATGCACAGCAATGCATGGCAAATATCATTTATTTTCTGATTGTTATCATTATTTTTGTGTGAAGATGTAATTAATTATATATTTTCAAGTTGAATGTATCTGAATAGTGAGCCCATGTACTACTGGGTTCTCTTTCTTTATGGCTATACAGCTAAGATGACAATTAGTGTAACTTTTTTTCTCCTCTATTAAGATCATATATCTCATTTCTAGAGAAATCAAATACCCTCCAAAAATATTCTTATGTGGACCACTGCAGGTGGTACTAAGAGACCACCAAGACTGTACTGTTCTCAGAAGTGGAGTGTCAGTGGCTGAATTGCATTTGCTTGTCGTGTACTCTACCATATGGGACCATGTCCTATCACTGGAACCATGTTCCCTGTCCCATGAAAGCAACTTAAAGGAACTTTGCAGATCATCTACTGAAGTTTTCTCTTTTAACAAAGGAAGAAATTTAAATATCTGAATTAAGATTTTAAAACTATTAATTTCCTTTAAATTATGTTTGTCTTTATTTAAATACAAATATTTATAAAAATATCTTTATTTTTAATTTTTTAATGTCTAAACACCATGATTTACAGAGTTGTTTCAGGTGTTCAGTGTTCCAATGCTGATTTACAAAGTTGTTTCAGGTGTTCCAGCACTGACCCCACTACCAGTTCGACCTTCCCTCCACCAATGTACCCATTTACCCACCCACCTCCCAAGCCTGCTCCTTTAACTGATACAAAATAACTTACATCATATTGCTAGCTGCAACATATATCTTACAATGGTGTTACTAAAATCATTGCCTGAGGATTTATTGATATGTTAGGTGCCAGTTGAGCTTTCTGTGTTATTGTTTTCAGTCACTGAGTTGAGTGGGATTCTACGCTAGTTTCCTATCTAATTTGTTGCTCTCCTATTGGGCTGTCAGTGCTGTGAAATTTGGAGATGTCACACAGCCACACGCTCCAGGAGCTGTGGAACTGAGATGGTTCAGCAGCTGGGCATCTCTTAGAGTCTCGTGCTCTTGGAGTTGGGCCATTGATGTGCTGGAGAAAGTCAGGTGTGAGCTGGGGACTCGACCCACCCCATTCCGAGAAGGCTCCAGAGATCTCAACCTTGAGGCCAGGCTGACCTAGAACAGCTCAGCTGTAGCATCTCACCTAGTTTGAATATTTTCATTTGAGTACTTTAAATCCGGGCTGGAGCAATAGCACAGCGGGTAAGCGGGTAGGCTGTTTGCCTTGCACGAGGCCAGCCGGCCCAGGTTCGATTCCTCCACCCCCTCAAAGAGCCTGGCAAGCTACTGAGAGTGTCTCGCCAAACCGCAGAGCCTGGCAACTACCTGTGCTAAAAACAGTAACAACAACTTTCACAATGGAGACGTTACTGGTGCCCGCTCGAGCAAATCAATAAGCAGCAGGATGACAGTGACTTTAAAGCTAGATCTTAGCTAAGAAAGAAGGCTTCTATTATTTGTTTCCAATTCTCTCCTTTTATTATGTTCCTGAAATTATTGCTTTGGACAAATGCTTTGCAGTGCATCTAATTTATAAATGCCATGTTGCTATAATAATGGTGAATATCGCTAGTAGTATTCTACAAAACACAGAGTCTAAATAAATATATCTGCACATCTCTCAGTTCCTACATGGTGATGTCTATTCTATGTCCATCACACATAAAACAAATAATTCCTTATTTGTTGCTTTAAAATGCAACAAATTCCTCATTCCTTCTTTGAAATGCAGTGTGGCTTTCTATAATCTCTTCTCAGTTCTTGGGCATCTTAAAACGCAAGAATTCTCCCAAGTCCCAGCCCCATTTTCATTTTTTAATTTCCTTTCTCATTAAAAAAATATCCAGAGCATCTATTTGTCTCATAGATTCCTGCACACATTGTGTTAATTGAGATATAAGACAAAAGGATGTGCTTAGACCCTCCTTTCCAGACTCTGCTCCTTCAGCATATGTCAGAGTTCTTTTTTTGTGTCAAATGCAGCTTGACCAATTTCCTCTAGAACACAATTTGCATCAGCAGAGTGATTTCAGAGTTGAGTGCTTACTCTGTAATTGACCAACTGTGTGGATTTTAACTGATGACATTTTCCAACATAGAAGAAATAAGTCATAGGCTAAAATAAAAGTGGTATCTTCGGTTGACTGAAGTAGGATAATGCTGTGTCTTTGCAAATGACTGTATTAAGTAAGTATATTATTGAATATAATGCCCCTCTGAGAATTTTAGGCCAATTCATTAATTTTTTTTCTAATAAGTACACTATTTTGTCATTGTTTTTGAAGACAAAATAATTTGTCAATTTTCATGATCATTTTTATCCAAAATGCCTTTGCCTTTTTATAAACACATACGCACATTCAACATTAGTTAAAAGCAACTTTTCTGTTCATTGTATAATATTGCAGTTCAATTATTTCTGTTATAATCTATTATGGCACAGCAAATATTTAGATTAAAATTTTAATTTTCCTCCAAACTCTAGAAGTATTTGATTCACCAACCCTTTCATTTACTTATTTTCATCACACAAAGTAATAAAAATTTTATTTGAAGTAAATGTTTAGAATATTTGAATTAGCCCTGTCATGCAATATTAAAGTACCTTCAGATTTTTTATTCACAAGTGAATTTTATTTCTTTTCCTCTTCTTAAAAATAATTTATTGTCATTTAGGCATATGATAATAATATTCATGTCAATGGTTTTTATTTGCATAGTTACTGATTTTTTATTTGTTTTTTTTTAATTTTTTTATAATTTATTTATTTTTAATTAGAGAATCACCGTGAGGGTACAGTTACAGATTTATACACTTTTGTGCTTATACTTCCCTCATACAAAGTTCGGGAACCCATCCCTTCACCAGTGCCCATTCTCCACCACCCGTAAACCCGGCGTCCCTCCCACCCTCCCCAATCCCATCTCCCCCCCACCCCACCCTGCCACTGTGGCAGGGCATTCCCTTCTGTTCTCTCTCTCTAATTAGCTGTTGTGGTTTGCAATAAAGGTGTTCAGTGGCCGCTGTGCTCAGTCTCTAGCCCTCATTCAGCCCGCAACTCCCTTCCCCCACATGGCCTTCAACTACAATGTAGTTGGTGATCGCTTCTCTGAGTTGCCCTTTCCCCGGAACGTGAGGCCAGCCACGAAGCCATGGGGTCAACCTCCTGGTACTTATTTCTACAGTTCTTGGGTGTTAGTCTCCCACTCTGATATTCTATATACCATAGATGAGTGCAGTCTTTCTATGTCTGTCTCTCTCTTTCTGACTCATTCCACTCAGCATGAAACTTTTCATGCCCATCCACTTAACTACAAAATTCTTGACTTCCTTTTTTCTAACAGCTGCATAGTATTCCATTGTATAGATGTACCAAAGTTTCCTCAACCAGTCATCCGTTTTGGGGCATTCGGGTTTTTTCCAGATTCTGGCTATTGTAAACAGTGCTGCGATGAACATACATGTGCAGATGTTGTTTCGATTGTACTTTTTTGCCTCTCTGGGATATATTCCCAGCAGTGGTATTGCTGGGTCAAATGGGAGCTCAACCTCTAGTTTTCTGAGAATCGTCCATACTGTTTTCCAAAAGGGCTGAACTAGCCGGCATAAAGTTACTATTGAGGTGTCCCAGAACCTCCACAACCATAATTTTCTTTTTAAATTATTTCTTTGAAATTTTAACTTTTGTTATTTGAATATGTTAAATTGTATGGATATTCTTGGTTGTGGGAACATCCCACAACCAAGCCCTATGATGTTAGGGTTTACTCCTGATTCTGTGCTCAGCAGCCACTTTTGGTGGTGCTCAGGGGATCATATGTGGTGCCAGAGATTGAGCCAGGCTATGCTACAATCAAGGCAAATGCCGTAACCTCTGTATTATCTCTCTGGCCCCAATATTATTATTTAGTACTTTCAGTACTTCTATATCATGTCCACCACCAGGCTGGCAGCATCTCTCAACCATTATTCAAAGACACTCCCTCCTTCAACCATGCTCCCTAATACCTCATAATACAGTTTCGTTGTCTTCATTATATCCTCCTAACACAGTTCTATATCCTCATAACACAGCTCATAACATAATATCCTCATAACACAGTTCTATGTTTCACGTGTCTTTCCATTGAATATTGTCTTACCCTTGGGAAAGCCATGCATTTTAAATTTCTACAAAGAAATAACTCTAAGACCATTAAGTCTCCTTTATCAGAAATTTTTGATAAACTTTTCTGCACTCAGTTCTTAGAGCGATAAATCAAAATCTGACTATACCTTAGAATTTCCTTTGTTTTTAAAAGTTACTGATGTCTGCAGACTTTGTGGTTTGGACACAGTGGGTTAGAACTAATCTTCTTGGCCTTACAAACTCTTGTTAATGCTTTATTCAGAGGATTAATCACAAACGAGTAGTGAACAATGGAGTAACAGAAAGTACATGACTTAGTGTTTAGTTAGAATCCTATCCAATGTCTCAGAAAAAGAGTTACACTTGAGGGTAACTGTGCTTCACGTTTAGATGACTGTATAAATAATTTCCATAGAGATGGCTTAAATAAAATTATTTAACAAGAATGTCTCAGAAATCAAGGTTGACTTGAGAACACACCAGAAGAAAAGAGTTTTTAGTACCTTGTAGGTTAGAGCACTAATTTTAGAAACATACATTTAAAATTTTTTTTAAAGATTGTTGTGTGTAACCCAATTTTTTGTCCTAAGTTTTCTTTATACCTAATTCTATCTTTAGATTATCATGAAAATGCTAACAAATCTCTTAGAAAAATCTCTCTTGAGGTCTTAATCTGCTCATCTGTAATTCAGGAAAACTGCACCAATTTTTATGGTATATTCACACATTCATTCACCTGTTTATTTTTAAGTCATTTTGATTTTACTGCTGTTTCAGCAGTCTATAACTTTTATTAATAATATTTAAAAAGTCAGTCCTTATGTCTAAGTTATTACAATTTAATATAATAGACAAAATCGGTTTCCCATTTGCTGATTATAACTAATTAAGTCAGAAAAAACAAATGGCATCCACAAAAGTCATGATAAATATCCACCCAAATATCAATATAAGGAAACAAAATAGAAAACAGACATGGTCAGTCAATAAGTGTTATTTTTGACCCAATTCTTATCTAAATGTGTCAATTTTAACCTAAAGAGTATATGACTCTCGCTTTGATAATTTCTGAAAAACATACATTTATGTCTGCAAAAATAGTTTGTTGTATTCATAATGAACTGTTCATAATAGTCCATCTCTAATAGGTAACCCTTGAATGGCATATATTTCATTTATTCAAGGCATACAAATAAATTTTTAGTCTGATACAATAATCTGTTTTGTGTCCCATAAAGAAAATCTTAGTCTGCTTATAGGTTTAAAAAAAAATCTGTCTAAAAATTTAGCCCAAATTATTCATTTGTCAAAATACAAGTGAGTTACAGTACTTGGAATGTCACTTAGAGTCCTTTCAATAACCCTTCCCAAATGATTTTTGAAAAAATAACTGCTTTTAAGATTATGTTCCTATTTTCTTTTTTTTTAAAGTTTTTATTTTATTGAATCACCATGAAAAAAATACAAAGCTTTCAGGTTTAAGTCTCAGTCATATAATGATTGAACCCCCATCCCTTCACCAGTGCACATGTTCCACCACCAAGAACCCCAAAATACCCCCTCCCACCCAGCCCCCCTTAATTAGCCAATGATCTTCACTTTATTCTCTCTATACTTTGAATACATTCAATATTTCAATAGAGGACTCACTATTATTGTTTGTAATTTTCCCCCAACTATCAGGACTGCTGAAGGCATCATTTAATAATTTCTTTTCATTGCTGAGAATGAAGACTCTGTGAACTCGCACGGCCGCAACAGCGTCTGCATGGTTTTGGATTTCTGATATTTTAACTCAGTTCACAGTCTAGATGCATTTCTGTAAGAAGCCACTCTGGGTGCCAAAATGGGTTAGAAGACCTCTGGGATCATAGTCTTTAAGGAGCAGAGGGTCTGTTTCGTGCTCAGCAGCTCCGGATCTTATCTGGGCCGAGGGTGTACCGGTAACGTCCACTTCCCATGATCGCCTATGAGCCACAAAACTGCAAAAATCATACCTCTGGGTTGGGAAGTCTTAGAAGGTGGCTCTCGCCACATGGATATTGCTGCTGCTGCCATTTTCTGCGCAGAAAAACAAGGTGGAGAGGGAAAATCCCTCCCCGGGTGGCACGGAGTTGTAGCACAGCTCACAGTCCAGATGCATTTCTGTAAGAACTATGTTCCTATTTTCTGCACAGTGCTGGCATTGGTAGATATATCACCAGGCATTAAAAATGCTGAAGTGGCTTTTTCCAACAATTCGCCCCAGTGAAGCCTTTTTTTGCATTGGGGTCAGAGAATAAGCTGACAAACAAATTTATCTTTTATGTTTGCTCACTTTTCTTGCCTTTTCCCTTTCTCTTTTCTCCTTAAAGACACTCATATGAGCATGGACTGGAGTGATAGCACAGCGGGTAGGGCGTTTGCCTTGTACACAGCCGACCTGGTTTCGATTCCTCCGTCCCTCTCGGAAAGCCCGGCAAGCTACCCAGAGTCTCCCGTCCACATGGCAAAGCCTGGCAAGCTACCTGTGGCATATTCGATATGCCAAAAACAGTAACAACAATTTTCACAAAGGAGACGTTATTGGTGCCCCCTTGAGCAAATCAATGAACAATGGGATGATAGTGCAACAGTGCGACATATGAACATAATAACTAAAAGTTATAGAATCACTGTGTCACTGTATCACTGTCATCCCGTTGTTCAGCAATTTGCTTGAGCGGGCACCAGTAACATCTCCATTAGTTCCATTAGTCCCTGTCACTTGCTAGTGTAGCCCGATGGCATATTGTGGGCTCTTTCAGAGTCAGGGGAGTGAGGACCGTCATTGTTACTGTTTTGGCATATCGAGTATGGCATGGATAGCTTGCCAGGCTCTGCCGTGCAAAAGTTATACAATTAATGTTTTATTTAAAAGAAGTATTTTCAGTTTGCAGATATACTTTTTAGTATAATTAAACTATAAAGAGAATTGGGATGAAATTTTATGTCTTTTCCAATTTTTTGAAAATTCTCTGCAAAACCAACCATAATCATTGAGAAAAGCATGCAAATAGAATTAAAGTGACCAAAGTACTTGCAAGTTTTTATTAGGATTAAAGATAATAAAATCAGCAGAGCCAAAATAAATAAATATATGATGCTGTTTTTATTATTATTTCCAAAGACTACAGTTACTAAAACTTCATGCATGATTCTGTAAAAATTAAATGATGCACAATAATTGGAAAAATGATTTTTTTCTTTTATGAGTTGGTCTTTACAGCTGTGTATTTGTTTAAAAATGTATCTCTATCTTGGTTAATTTTTCAGTAGAATGATAAAACCTATATTTAAGCATAATAATGAGATAGTGTGTTTGCATTTCTCAAAATCATAGTGTGAGACATAAAATGGTTTAAGTACTATTTGCACTTTGTTTCTATTGACTGAAAGGTTATAGAAACATTATTCTGGTTATTCCACTGATGATACATAACATTATTCATTAGAATACAACCTCTAATGGATCTTGAGTCAAACCTAATCAAATACATATGTAGAACCCCTAAATCAATGTGCTCAAAGTCCACTTGCAAGATAAATGAAGAGTATTATGGAATTCTACAGGAAGAGAAAGTTGATATACTGAATCATGATAGAAGTTTACTATATATAGCTCAAGAAGAATGGGAGAGTGTTGGACCAAAATGGTTGCAGCAGAAGCCTGGAAGAGTGTAAACGCCCTTCTGAGAAAAAGCAGACCAGGAAACATCTTTAGCATGAGTTAGTTGAAGCAAGGAAAGCAATTCCAGTGGCAGAAAAAAACAGTTTCATAAACGCTAACTAGAATTTTCAGTAGTTTTCCTTCATTTCCCCGGAGTTCATTGTGGTTATATTATATTGTAGTGAGTCAGGAAATAAATGGAAAGTAGATAATTCTACTTGACAAAAAACAGCTGAACTGAAGTACAGTTGAGAGACCTTTTAGTTGACTTTCCAGAAATAGTATATAAAGGAATCATAAGATTTTTTAAGAATAGGAGATCTTCAAGGAACTTAAGTTTCTTTTTCTTTTCGAAAATGTTCTGCTGAACATAGAACAGCATGATATCATAAGAACCTAATGATAAATTGCAAGACTACAGGTATCATAAGAACCACACTTGTCAAAGAATCAAATCAAATCAAATGCAGAATTTTAAAGTAATAAAATGGGCTTGCTCTCCAAGCCCATGTCTGCCCTCGAACAGGTACCCTGCTTGTTTGCCTGTTTCCTCTCAGGGGCAGCCTGTGCACTCTAAGACACACTTCTCTCCATTCTCCTCCCTCACATCTTTCTTAATAAGTTTCAGTAAAAACTCTCTTGCTTCACCTTTTCACTCCCTCCTAAAATTCTTTTCTGTGAGAGAAAGATGATGGATCACCATGCCTGTGCCAAGGTTGGGACTAGCCTGAACTAGGTCAGGCATTTCGCTGAGCACTGGTGTCTAAGGTGGATTGAGGCAAAAGCACTGTTTTCTTGAGTCAGTCTCCCTTGCTGCCCACTTTACGGAGACATCAGCAACAGTTCCACATATGTTTTCAATCACTGTATCACTGTCATCCCGTTGTTCATGGATATTTGCTCGAGCGGACACAAGTAACGTCTCCACTCATCCCAGCCCTGAAAGTTTAGAAGCCTCTCCTTACTCGTCTTTCCCAATGATTGGAGGCTCTTTCAGGGTCAGGGGAATGAGACCTGTTATTTTACTATATTTGGAATATCGAATACACCACATGACATGGAGCTTTCCAGGCTCTTCTGTGTGGGTGGGATACTCTCAGTAGCTTGTTGGGCTCTCCAAGAGGGTTGTTTAATATATATCAGAGAATACAAGCACATATGTTAAAACCAAACACATGTGTGCTGCTTTAGGCACATCAGTGGGCTGGACTATAGAGGTCGAAAGGCTGCTTTGTGGGAGTTTTGTTTTATATTGCTTCCAGGAGATTTTGTTTTATATAGTCTTTGGATCTTGGCTGTTGATGGGATTACATGGCACCGGGGGACAGTTTGTGGGTGTGGCTGCCAAGTTACTGGGAAATGGGGGATCTGGGTGGAGGAGGCCCAGTCCCGATCTGAGCAGGCTTGGAGATCTCAGCCCCAGGGTTCCTCTGCTGGTTCCTTCATGCGTAAGGCTCCTCCGAGTGTGTGGAGAATGGCCTTGAACATGGCTGTAGCTGGGTTCCAGAGATTTTCCGCTGCTGGGGCAAGATTTGTAAGCAATATAAGGTTAGAGTTTAAAGGCAAGAACTGACTGTGTTAAAATTAAAGAGAAATTTAAAGTCAAATAAAAGAGATTGCTCTGTAAAATAGTAAAATATTGACTGTGTACATAAATACTTATCTGTACAAAATTAAAATAAGATATTAATACTTCAAAAACCTGAAAAGAAGGGATTCTTAAAGCCATTTGTAGTTTTATTTTAAAAATAAACATTTTGTGCTATCACTCCACCTTAAAATTTAATTTTTAGTATAAAATTAAAAGTGTTACTATATTTTAAATAATACTTTAAAATAGACAAACCCAATACTTATTAATTGGAGATCACTGGGAAATTATGACATAGCTATCACAGGACTATTTTTCAGGCATTTAAAATTACATTGATGAATTTTAAGTGTTTAAAAATAATTATATAATCAGTGAAAAACAAAAGTGAATTACACCTGGATATGAAAATATATCAGTGTAAAATTTATTTAAGTATTGAAAACATGGATGCAGAATCTCCTACCCCTACGCCAGGCTGTCTTCACTGGGGTCCCTCGGAGGGAGACAGGTTGAGTTTCCCTCCCCGCCCCAAACAGCCCCAGCAGTCACCCCCTACCCCCACCCCCTGCCTGCTTCTATGGCAAGCGCTTTCTCTCTCTCTCTCTCTCTCTCTCTCTCTCTCTCTCTCTCTCTCTCTCTCTTTCTCTCTCCCTCTCTCTTTCTCTCTCCCTCTCTCTCTCTCTCTCTCTCACTTGCTCGCTCTAGCTCTCTCTCCTTTTGGGCATTGTGTTTTGCAATATTAACACTGAAAAATTACTCAGGATTATAATTATGATTACTATCACTTATTGTCAGGTGAAGGATACATAATATATAATTGAAAAGACTATAAGGGTGGAATCTTTCACGTACACAGTAAAAAATTAGCAAGACATGAAGATAATACAAAAAAATGTTTAGTTTTAAAATAAAACTACAAATGGCTTTAAGAATCCCTTCTTTTCAGGTTTTTGAAGTATTAATATCTTATTTTAATTTTGTACAGATAAGTATTTATGTACACAGTCAATATTTTACTGCTTTACAGAGCAATCTCTTTTATTTGACTTTAAATTTCTCTTTAATTTTAACACAGTCAATTCTTGCCTTTAAACTCTAACCTTATATTGCTTACAAATCTTGCTCTTATTTAATCCTGTTTTTATTTGTTTTTGTTTGAAGCAATTCCTTTTCAGCTCTGGGTTCAAAGGTGTTATAACATCACCTGCATTTTCCATGTCCCCAGTGTACTGTGAGATTTAATAAGATAATGTACATGCAGCACTTTATACTCCTTAGAGAAAGGCTCTATATAAAAACAATACATTATAGTTATTTATATTTTATAAAACCACAGGGATATTAGAACTACAATTTAGCACAAACACAAAGCATTGGACTAATTCCATGTATAGGCTGAACACTGTCCTTTATGACAAACTGGGAGGAAGAATTTCTAGGGCGGGAGAGGAAGCTTTTCCTCTTAATTTTAGAAACAGGATCTTTTGGTTTTCATGTATAACCTAAAAATTACAGCATGTCGGTATTATTTACTTCATACACTACTCTACTTCTGTTTATTTCCAACTGAATGTGTTCCAAATTATTGATAATAGGTAAGTTTATAGATATAGGGCTAAAATGCAGATCTTATAACTGATAAGTAGAAATCATTGAAATGAATATTAAACAGTATTTACAGTTTCTGAATTGAAGGCCATTTAATGGTCACTTCCACCTTTATTCACAAACACAGATGCTCACAAATGCTATGTTGTAAGGAGTAAAAGACAGAAAGAAAACATTAGAAAGCAGCTTCCCTGCAGTAATTTTCCCCCTGCTTAAAAGATGACTAAGAAGGCTAAGAAATTTCTAGTGGATAAACTGAAAGAGGATAGGAGTAGATGTGAATGGACCAGGTTTAGACAGGCAAGGTAAGAATTCTAGCAAAGTCACATTAAATGGGGGATGAAACTGAGAGACATATATTTGTCTCTAATAATTTTTATTTTTAATAGCAATTTTATTTTTATGCTTGATGCAGTAAGGAAAAAAGAGATTTGAAACTGGTACATTGACATAATATAGTCTTGTTTTAAAGAAGTTACCTATAACAATAGCACAAGTAGATTATGGACTAGAGTAGAACACTCTTGTATTAAGGCTATGGAAAACTCTAGGTGAGAAATAAGGACCTACAGTAGAAGGCATAAGTGAGTTTTAAGAAGTTAACACAGAGGGTAGGGCATTTGCCTTGCATGCAGCCGATCTGGGTTCAAATCCTCTGCCCCTCTCAGAGAGCCTAGCAAGCTACTGAGAGTATCCCACCCACATGGCAGAGTCTGGCAAGCTACCCATGGCGTATTTGATATGCCAAAAACAGTAACAACAAGCCTCACTAATGGAGACATGACTGATGCCCGCCCAAGCAAATCGATGAACAACGGGATGATAGTGATACAGTGATACATATTTTTATATGTATGTATATGTGTATATACACAACACATACAAGTCAGGTGAACAAACCAAAGCTACTATTTAGGATACTCTCATTGACTTGTGTTTAAAATTCATAAATCACACAAAAATGAATGATTTTTATGTAGCTACATCCTACACATATAGGATGACAACTATAAACTTTCAGTAACTTGCAGTTACTTAATATGGAACAAAGTGAATGATTAATTTAGTCATTGTCACACAGTTTAAAAGTGGCACTCATTACCTTCTAGGTTTATAGGGAATATGTTTCATGCCTTTATAGTAATGCTTGTGCGTTATCCTATAAGTACTTTTAACTTACCTACCTCTTCCAAGGGGCTGGAGCGATAGCACAGCGGTTGGACTTTCGCCTTTCACGTGGCCGGCCTGTGTTCGATTCTCCCGCCCCTCTCAGAGAGCCCGGCAAGCTACCGAGAGTATGGAGCCCGCAAGGCAGAGCCTGGCAAGCTACCCGTGCGTATTGGATATGCCAAAAACAGTAACAATAAGTCTCTCAATGAGAGATGTTACTGGTGCCCGCTGGAACAAATCGTTGAGCAATGGGATGACAGTGACAGTGGCCTCTTCCATAGGAGATGCATTTCTTGGAGGCAGGAATTTGTATTTGCATCAATTGTAAGACATGGTCTTGTTTAACTTCTGGCATCATAGTGTCTCACTGTCTCACTGTCATCCCGTTGCTCATCGATTTGCTCAAGCGGGCACCAGTAATGAGTGTGAGACTTGTTGTTACTGTTTTTGGCATACAGAATATGCCACGGGTATCTTGCCAGGGTCTGTCATGTGGGCGGGATACTCTCAGTAGCTTGCCGGGCTCTTTGAGAGGGGCAGAGGAATCGAACCTGGGTCAGTTGCATGCAAGGCAAATGCCCTGCTGCTGTGCTATTGCTCCAGCTATTTAATAATTATTGTGACTAAACAAATCTTTTGTTTTTGTTTCCTACTGTGTACTTACTGTGTTAAAGACTAATGAAGATATTAAGAATAGTAGTCTCCAGGAATGTATAATCAGCAAATAAATATGTAGCTGATAGACACCATATAATAATTTATTGTGAAGCTCTTTAAGAGATTCTTTAACTGTCACTGAGAAAATAACTAAGTATTATTAGTTAGTCCCATTTGCTTGCTGGACTCTCTGAGAGGGACAGAGAAATCAAACCCAGGTCTGCCACGTGCAAGGCAATGCCCTACCCACTGTAGCATTGTTTTTTTGTTTTTTCTTTAAATAAAAATTTTAGTTTATTAAATCACTGTGTGGAAGATTACAATGCTTTCAGGCTTAGGTCTCAGTTATACAATGCTGAAACAGCCATCCCTTCACCAGTGCCCATATACCACCACCAAAAAAAAAAACCCACACAGTACACCTCCCATCCCGCCCCCCCACCCCCTACCTTGTAACTGATAAGTTTCATTTTACATTCTGTTTACTTTGGTAAAATTGAATTGGTAAAATTCAATATTTCAACACAAACCTCACTATTGTTGTTAGGAGTACCCCACTAGATTCAGACATACTGTGAAGATAAATAAGGTCATGCGGCCGCAGTAGCGGCCGCGCGGTTTTGAATTTCTGTACTTTAACACTAAGTCCAGGGAGATTTCTTCTAGATATTAGATAATTGCAAGCTTGAAAAACCAATCTGTGGTCGTCTTAATATGGCGGACACAGCGACCTTCATCCCCGGAGAGAAAGAGGCGAGAGAGAGAAATACCTATCCCCTCCTGGGCGGGCACGGGGCCAAGGCTTAGTTCTCAGGCTGGAGACATTCTGCGAGGAGTTGCCCATGCCGAAAGAGGTTTTGCTGGGTCTGGATTCACGCTTGTGCAGCTGCAGAGAGGCCACACATGCGTGCGGCCCCCGGGATCACATCTCGGCGGTGGGAGGGGCCAGTGCCTCCCACCTTCCCAAGAGCACCCTCGTGTCCTTTTGCTGCAGTTTTTGTCGTAAATCCCATCTGTGGTCGTCTTAATATGGCGGACACAGCGACCTTCATCCCCGGAGAGAAAGAGGCGAGAGAGAGAAATACCTTTCCCCTCCTGGGCGGGCACGGGGCCGAGGCTTAGTTCTCAGGCTGGAGACATTCTGCGAGGAGTTACCCATGCCGAAAGAGGTTTTGCTGGGTCTGGATTCACGCTTGTGCAGCTGCGGAGAGGCCGCACATGCATGCGGCCCCCGGGATCACATCTCGGCGGTGGTGTGGCATTATTATGGTCAAGAGAAGTGATCAGTGGGCATGCTTGCAGAAGTTAACCCACAACTATGAAGGCCTTTTTTACATAATTGACTTTTGTCTGACTCCCCTGATATACCACAAATTCCAAGAAATAAGAGTGCACTTGGGCTTTTGTACAATAGGTAACTGAGCCTTTTAATTTTCTCAATATTCTCTACTCTTCACATGACTTAGGTCATTCCCATCCTAATTCACAGTTCAATTTCCACTTCATTTAAAAAAAATTTTATTAAAGCACTAGCAGAGGGATATAAACAATCACTGTATGACTGAAATGCAAACATGAAAGTTCATAAGTTTGTAACTGTACCTCATGGTGATTCACTAATAAAAAATTTAAAAAAATAAATTTAAAAAAAATAATAAATAAATTTAAATAAGTAAAAAATACTCAGAATACTTAAATGCCTGGCAATAATATTGAATATTAATATGAAAAAGCACTTTGATTTACAAAGTTATTAATAGTTGAGTTTAGACATACTATAGTGCTGCACCAATCCCAACACTCTGGTCAACTTTCCTCCACCAGTATAGACCAAGGGAACAATAGACCTAGGCTTTTACCATCTCATTTCATTTCCTTTCTTGAGTTTCCTCTTTATTTTCTTACTCAGTCCCTAGGATACATACTCCACATTATTATTAACAGTTATTTTCTTTATTTGACTGAAGCACTGGCTTTTGTTTACTTAAGTAAAGAAAGGTACTTTTTTTTTTTACATTTCACTCCCCTTAAATTTAAGCTGCTTGATTGTGGAACTCTGTTGGGGTTTTCCATTTCCTCCCAACACTCTAGGGCCAAGGGTGATCTAGGCATGCTTCCTTTAAGCCATTACACTACCACATTCAGCTATTTAAAATTCCACATGTAAGTGATGTTATCCTGTGTTTATCCTCTTTTTCTAGCTTGCTTCATTTATCACATATTCCAGTTGCATCCATGTTGCAGCAAATTGCATGATTCATCATTCCTTACATAGCTGTGTAATATTCCAGTGTATATTTATACACATCTTAATGATCTACTGATCTGTTGTTGGACATATAGGTAGATTCCAAATCTTAGCTATTGTGCTGAGTACTGCAGTGAATAATAATGCATAGTTCTTTTAAAAAAATTTTATTATATCACCGTGAGATAGTTACAAGCTTTCATGTTTGGGTTACAATCACACAATGATCAAATACCCATCCCTCCATCAATGCACATTCCCCACCACCAATATCCCCGGTATACCCCCCTTTTTCCACCCTCCCCCTGCCTCCATGGCAGACAATATTCCCCATACTCTCTCTACTTTTGGGCATTATTGCTTGCAACAACAGACACTGAGAGGTCATCATGTTTGGTCCATTATCTACTTTCAGCATGCATCTCCCATCTGGACTGATTCCTCCAGCCATCATTTTCTTAGTAGTGATCTCTTCTTTACTCCCAGGACAGAAAAATATTCATCCAAAAGAACTATGCAACCCTCATAGATACAAGGGCCAGGAGGATGGCATAGTTATTTTGAATGAATATTTTTCTGTCCTGGGGTAGATACCCCAAGTTGGAATTGCTGGGTAGTAGGGTAGCTCAATTTAAAATTTACTGAGAGTGTTCCATACTGTCTTCACAGGGGTTAGACCAGACAAGATTCCCCACCAGCAGTGGATGAGAGTTCCTTTTTTTCAACACATCCCTGCCCACATAGATTGTTCCCAGTATTTTTGAAATATGCCATTTTCACTGGTATCCCAATGTTTTCTTTATTTAAATTTCTCTAATAATAAATTATAATGAACATTTTCTCTTGTGACAGTTGGCCATCTGCTGGTCTTTCTCAGAGAAATCCCTGTTCATTTCTTCTTCCAGTTTTTGATGAAGTTTTTGGATTTTCTGTTGTTGATTTTTTTGAGTACTTTTTGTATACTGAATATCAACCTTTATCTGATGTGTTGATAGCAAATATTTCCTCCCATTCAGTTAGATACCATTTAGTTTTAACCATATTCTCTTGCCATTCAGAAACTCTTTAACTTGGTGTAGTCCCATTTGATTATTTTTTTGTTCTGTGTTTTTACCAGTGGCATTATTTCACTGAAGACACGTTTGATGTCTAGATCTTGGAGCATTCTGCCTGCCTATATTTTCTCCAATGTATTTGATAGATTCTGGTATGATCTCAAGCTTGTTGATCAAATACAGTGAAATGAGCCTTCCTCGAGATAGTAAAAGCTTTATATAACAAGTCACAACCTATACTATCCTTACTGGCGAAAACTGAAAGCATTCCCAATAAGATCAGGTGCAATATTACAGCAATAGCAATCAGGCAAGAAAAAGAAATCAAAGGGGTCCAAATTGTAAAAGAAGAACTCAAATTATCTTTACTTGCAGGTAACATGGCATTACACATAGAAGACCCTAACGGATCCACAAAAATGCTCATAAGAATAATAAACCAATAAAGAGAAGTGGCCAGATACAAAGTGAACACACAAAACTGTGTAATTGTCTTTTTTAAATGTTTTTGATTAAGAAAATAAAGTCAGTTGAACTCTTATATACAGATCCTGAATCAGAGGAGAAAGAGACCAAGATGTGTATCACATTCAAAATAGTGTCCAAAAACATCAAGTACCTAGGAATCAATTTAATAAAAGAGATGGAATATCTATACATAAAAACTTCAAATATTTAAGAAAGAATTATAAAACCTTAGAAAATGGAAAATTATTCCTTGTTATTGGATTTGAAAAATTGATTTTTTCAAAATTACCATTATATCTACATTGATATATAGATTTAATTCAATCCCTATTCAAATTCAGATGATTTTCTTCAAAGTCTTATAAAATTAATAATAAATTTGGCATGGAATAATAAAAGATCCTAAATAGTCAAAATCATAGTGAAGAATAAGAAACTGAGAGGTATCTCACTACCTAACTTAAACCTTTTTTTTTTAACTTAGAACTTTACTATAAAGCCACAGTGATTTTTAAAGTGTCGTAGTAGAATAAGAATATTCTGACCAATGAGTCAGAGTAGAATAGAATATACAATAGTGTACACAAGGAATGTACAAGGACAAATCCCCACATATATGATCAGCTAATTTTTGACAAAGGAGCTGAAATGGAGTACATATAGAATCTTCAACAAATGATGCTGATAAAACTGGATAACCACATGCAAAAGATTAAAGCTGGATCCTTATCTCACACCTACATAAAAATTTTATCAAATCACTGTGAGGTACAATTTATTAAGTTGTTCCTGATTGAGTCTCAATGCTACAGTGTTTGAGCATCCATTTCTTCGCCTGTGTCCACTTCCTTCCACCGTTTCCCCAGTTCCTGCCCCCAGCGCATGGCAAACACTTTATTTATTTATTTTTTTTTTTACTTTTCGGCTCTGTGGTTTGTCATACTATTATGGAAAGGGCATGATGTATGCCATTTTACCTCTTTTCAGCACCCAGTTCTTGTCCAGCGTGATCATCTCCAGCTCTCATTATCGTGGCGGTCTCTTCGCTGTCCCGGCCACGCCACTCCATATTGTGGCAAGCTTCTTTTTACTAAGGGCCAGTTCTCTTGGCCTTTGTCTCGACTGCTTTGGTGTCCTATTCTCCCACTATGCTTCTTTATGTGCTACAAATGAGAGTGACCTTTCTAAGTCTGTCTCTCTCCCTCTGACTCATTTCACTCAGCTTATTTAAGTGAGAAACAGTGTGTGTAACAATTAAAGGCATATTAAATTCATAGTATCTCTGATTGGGGAGTGAGCATCAATCAGCAAATAATATTTTAGTAAAATATTTGGAATCTTTTTCAGAAAGCTAATTTCTGAATATAGCCTATTATTTGAGTAGCTTCATAATGATGTTGATTCCCTTCCTGGTAAAAAATAATAAACCAACTGAACCTGGATTTATATAGAAAAATGTATTAATTGATTTACATACACATATTTCAGATGTCCATAAAAAAGCCTTTGGCAACAAAAAAATGTAATTATTTCTTAGTTTCCAATGATTCATGAAGTAAAATTCAATGCTTACAGCAAGATATTATGTTTTATTTTTTACTTTTAATTAGCTTTTATGATTGCTTCAATATAGCTTTTCAGTGCATTAATGCTGATTTTCAGAACCATAGACTCACCAATTTTTATAAGCAAAAATTTTATGAGATATTATCCTTAGGTAGCACCAAATTATTTTTATAATTTTACCACCTTTATAAAAATCCACTGTTATATTGCTTCTGATGATTATAACATTGCTAAGCATGACATCTTTAATTAGAAGTATATATATATATATATGCACACATATATACTATACTTATTCTATTATTTAATTTGTTCTCACTCTGTCTCATTACCTACATACATAACATTTTATCACTTAACAGTATGTATGTTCACAGTATATTAATAACACAAATCTTTCCACCATACAATTTCTAAAGAAATATACAAGTTGTGTTTTTTCAGAAGTGTAAGAAAGTTAAAGAATGCTGACAGATAAAAATCCTAGTCATCCCACTGCAGTACACTGATTTCAAAGATAGTGAACTCCTACTGGAAAAATCGGATGTATTTAAATCATAAGTAAGATACTGTATTTAAATTTTTGTATCTTCTTAGGAACTTGCCAAGTTTGATTGCCTGGTATTGTTAGAAATATTCTCAAGTGAGAAAACTGAAGTGTAAAGAGATTGGGAAGGTAATATCCATTACCAGAAACATTTTACATTAAAGACAATTATCCACAATCAGTAAAGGTTCTAAGACTATTACTAGGCTAAACCCCGTTCATTTTATATATATATATATATATATATATATATATACATATACATATATATACCTATATATATAATTAACTTCAAACAGAAACTTACATTACCATGATAGTTGACTTTTAGGTGATAAGGTATTTGCAATATTAGAGCCTGATAGAAAGAAACTCAAAAAAGTTTTATATGGTAAAAAAATCCTTGAGGTCAATCAGATTTCAGTATAAATCCTATTGGTAAGAAATATATAGTTTTGGACAAGCTAGTTGATTGCTTTCTGAATCCTATTATCTATTATTTCATATGAGAAAAAGTCAACATACTGTATATATTCACATATGATTTATAGATTTATAGCTGATTAAATTTTGACAAAATGCACTCATGGTTAATTATGATTTTCTTAGAATATAAAGTATTTTTATTTCCTAAATCGTAATCATCATTTTCCCAAAATTTTAATACATTCATGGCACAATAAACATCCCATTGTTCTGTTTTGCAGAAAATCAATCACCTTAGTATTATTATAAAAATAGATTATTTAACTATTGATACAACAGTGTTTCTGCCCAATCAGAATAGCAACAACTCTTAGCATTAAATATTTTAATTTCCCCTCTTTAGAGGGTTTTCAGTAAGGGGAATGCAGTTCAATACAGCTTAGGAGCTACTGGTTAAATTTCATTTGGTATCTTCTGCAGCAATATTTTGCCTGATATGAAAGGTTTCTGTCATCTCACTGACACTCATTGCTTGTAATTATAAAAAAAAAATTCAACTAACTATTTTAGTCTTTTAAAAGCAGGTGCTTTGCATATAGTAGGCAATGAGTCACTCTTTAATTAGCTGAGTAGCTGTATGATGTTTTCTTATGGAGGAGATGTGTGTGTCTAGTGGGAAGTTTGATGAGAGATGTAGATTTTATGTTCACTCTTCCAATTTAGACTATTAAAGGGTCCACTTGAGTCACCTGAGGCTCTCTGAATGGATTATAACACCATAAAGACAGACAAAAACCTTACATGTGTGTAAGCTTTTTTACACCCTGAATTTCGGGATGACAGTGATACAGTGATGCAGTTTTTCTTTTAATCTAAAATGACTGACTTTATTTGCTAATTTTGCTAAATTATTTGTATATTGCATTTAAAAAACGAAAATCTGGGTCTTCTGCACATGCTTCAGTCCTTAGACACATCTTAACAGCCCTCTCCACTAGTTTATTCTTATTTTGCAGTTTGGGGAGGGTCTCCAAAATGGTGCTCAGGAGACCTAGGATCTGTCCTGGTAATTCTCTGCCAACCAGACTTGCGATTCAGTGCAAGGGCCTGAGTTTGTGTTGGGAGGACCAGCTCTGTCAGGGCTTAACTGGGCCACTCTGGCAGTATAATCAGGAGACTCTAGGGCTGCATCTGGGGGCACTGTTACCTTATCCGTAATAATGTCTTTCCGGTTCCTCTAGTTCAGTTTATAACAGATTGTCAGGTGGAGTTGGGCAGGTAGCTTAAGGGACTGGAGGGTACTCTTTGCAGACGGGAGCCTCATATTATCCCTGACACCGCTGTTTGTGGCCCAAAATGTAAAACCAAAACCTAACTAAGAAGGTATTTCCAAGGACTGGTGAAATCATACTAAAAACAGAGCATATGTCTTAGTCTAAAAGTTTATTTTAAATTCATTCATATTTTGCTTTTTTATTAACTACCTAAATGAAGGGCTGGAATGATAGCACAGCGGGTAGGGCATTGCCTTGCACACAGCTGACCCGGGTTCATTCCTCCGTCCCTCTTGGAGAGCCTGGCAAGCTACCTGTGGTGTATTTGATATGCCAAAAACAGTAACAACAAGTCACAATGGAGACATTACTGGTGCCTGCTTGAGCAACGGTATGACAGTGATACAGTGATACAATGACTTCTTTTTTGTTTTTTTGCTTCACACCCAGTGATGCACAGGGGTTATTCCTGGCTCATGCACTCAGGAATCACTCCTGGCGGTGCTCGGGGGACCATATGGGATGCTGGGAATCGAACCTGGGTCAGCCGCATGCAAGGCAAACGCCCCACCCGCTGTGCTATTGCTCCAGCCCCGAAACAGTGACTTCTATACTTGCTTTCCAAAATAACCCTGAGGATGATAGAATATATCTTCTATTGGTCAATAAGAAAACAGTAGATTTTAGGTTTCTCTTGATCATTGACCTCTGGACTAACAATGGTTTCAGAAAATTTTTCAATTCACTGAGAATATAATTCTCAAGGAGCAACATGTTATTTATTTATTTATTTATTTATTTATTTATTTTTCAATGAATCACCATGAGGTACAGTTACAGACTTACAAACTTTCATGCTTACCTTTCAGTCATACAATGATCAAGTACCCATCTCTCCACCAGTGCCCATTCTCCACCCCCAATGATCCCAGTATCCCTCCCTCCCACTTCCTCCTCATCCGCCTCTGTGGCAGGGCATTCCCTTTTACTCTTTCTCTCCCTCTGGGTGTTGTGGTTTGCAATACAGGTATTAAGTGGCCATCACGTTTGGTCAATAGTCTACTTTCAGCATACATCTCCCATCCCGAGCAGGCCCTCCTAGCACCCTTTACTTGGTGGTCCCTTCTCTATCTGAGCTTCTTTATCCCCCAGCATGTGAGGCCAACTTCCAAGCCGTGGAACAGTCCTTTCCCTCTGCCTGCATCTACATATCTTGTTTCCCTAGCCTTTGCTCTCTTACGTGAGGGTTGATAATTTTTCATGAGATGAGTGCTCTTGACCTAAAACTCACAGGAGGATGACGTGGGAAGTCTGAGTTCAAATCCATTGCTCTAAAGGTTTGCTTTGTTATTACTGGGAGGTCTGTAAAGGCCAGGGTAGGAAATCTGTGAGTCTTTTGGAATATGAAGTTTTTATTGAAAATGATGAAGACAAAAGAACTTTCTGCAGTCAGAGCCATAGTAGAGGATGTACTTGCCTTGCATGTGGCTGACCGGGATTCCTTCTCTGCATACCATATGGTGCCCCGAGCCTGACAGGAATGATCCCTGAGCTCAGAGCCAGGATTCAGCCCTGAGTTTGGCTGGTGTGCTCCCTGCTTCCAACATACAACCCCTTACAAACGGGACGTCACTGTGGGTATGGAACAGTAAGCATCTATCTTATTGTTTCTATTGTTTATATATCCAAACATGGTATCGTATTGTTTCTATAGTCAAACATACTAGACTTAACCCACCAGTGATTGGTTTTGTTTTTACCAAAAGTCACCTATATAGACTTTTCAAAGAGTAAATTACAAAGAATACAAATGTACAAAGAGTCAATATACTTAATTCCTGGTACAGAAGAGGTACTTTCCATCAGAATAAACACCAGCTATAGCCAAATATTATTATCCATGCTGGTGCACACCAAATTTTAGCACTAGACAGTCAAGGAAATGTCAGGTCTTAGAGACCGCTCTTCTACCAAAATTGAATATTTTGATACTGCACTGCACTGCACTGTCGTTCATTGATTTGCTCGAGCGGGCCCCAGTAACATCTCCATTGTGAGACTTATTGTTAGTGTTTTTGGCATATTAAATACGTCACAGGTAGCTTGCCAGGCTCTGCCATGTGGTCAGGATACTCTTGCTAGCTTTCTGGGCTCTCTGAGAGGGACAGAGGAATCAAACCCGGGTTAGCCATGTGCAAGGCAAATGCCCTACCCACTGTCTCACTGTGCTATCGCTCCAGTCCATATATATAAACTTATTTTAGAAATCAAGATATATATATATCAACTTGTTCTATAAATCAAGATTTGACAAAATAAACAACCCCTGTATGGCAAAATTTTGTAATTCATTTGAAAATTTATTCTTAGTCAAGCTCCAGCTTCAATCAGCATATTTGATCATTCCTTCCTTCTCAAATACATTTTATTTTTCATGCAGTCTCTAAGATACACTTCCTACTGCTTTCCTTGCAATACACGACTTTCCAGCGTGCCTCCCTTCCTGCCATCCTGCCTTCCTTACTGAGGGCCACGGCCACGTCCACCAATATTTAGCCTACTGCGTGGGCCTGACATTCTGTTCGAAGTCCCAGAAATGTGATGCTTATGGGATCCTGTGCATCTGAGGGCCATCAAGGGCACCACCTGAAGGAGCCACCAGACTAAACCTGAATCTGAACTCAGAACTTCAGCATACAAAGCATGCACTGAAGCCCTTAGAACTCCCTTCCATTGATTCTTCCCATTTATCACTGGCTTACCCGCTCCCAGCTTCTGAATATTGGCATCCTTCAGTGCTCTCCTATACCCTCCTGGCCTTCTGGACTCACTGTCCAGGTGGTTTTATACAGCTTTAAAAGCTTAAAAAACTTTTATACAGCTTAAAAAACTTTAGATCACTAGGTAAAACATGAGTCACATTTATTCAACTGCTTGATAGCTTTATCTTTCCTTGAGCTTCCCAACTACATAACCCCTCAACTTTTCTTTTGACTAACAATCTAGGGCCCATGGCTGCATCACTATGTATCCCTTTACCCTGCTTCTTTCCTTGAGAGAATTTAGTATTATTTGAAGTCTTGCTATTTGTTGATTAAGTTCTCTATCTTGCAGCTAGAATATGTGCTTCATAAGACATTCCTAGGGGGAAACAGATATTGTATAAATTAACCTATTTATACAATTAACCTATTATAAAAACTGTAGAGACATTTCATATCCACCACCCATCTGATATTTAGACAACTTAATACTTTGTATTTTTGTGAAGTGAACATTACATACCAAATCTTTTTTCTCCACTGTCACTATTATTTTTTCACACAAAAAATAGCCTCAATATTAAATACAAATCTTACCAAGGATAATAATATCTATTCTTCTTACAGCATACAGCAAATTTTCTTCTATATCTCATCGTATAAATCAGACAATGGATTGTTAACATTGCTGGCAGCATGCATAAAGTCAGAGGAGATATTAGAGCGTGACATTTTGTACCAAATGTGCACAGAATCAACAAGAATTATGTTCTATTGAACTGTAGCTAGAGTCTGAAAGAGAGCACAAAAGTGTCTTGTCTAATATTTTGACTAGTTGTCATTTTGTTTATTATGAAAAAATGAGTTATCGGGAGTTTTTATTTCAGAAAAAAAGTCAATTTATTATATAGTTAATATTCATTCTTCTTAAGAAGTACTAGACACACCAAATAGTTGCTTGATAACTGAAGAAAACTCTACCCCAAAGAAACTATTACTGTATTGCAGTAATATGAAATACATTCATACTTTACACTAGTTTAATTATAAAGAACTTGTCATACCAAAGTTTTTGTCTACATGCAAATGAGTCTCTAAGATGTCAAAGACACTTTCTTTGTGGCCTGGCAAGCTATGTTGTTCTAGTGATGAATATTGATTCCCCATTATTCCTAGATGCTGCATGATGCATTTATATTAGTTGCAGATAGACTTTTATTTTGTCCTTTATCACATTAGTCTGCCACGGAAGGACATCTGTAAATTAGGCACAGTGCATTTCTCAGACACTGATCTACCTTGGTGCTTATAGGAATGATATTTTCTAGGTGTATATAATAAAAATAAGCATTTTTAAAGAATAGATCACTGTCTTTCCATCCTTTATGTAAGGTCTCTTCAAAGCAACAAACTATTGGTCAATAAAGTAGTACAAGAACTTAGGTGCTTTATTTCACACAGCTGAACCCAGGTCCAATCTCCAGCATCTGATCCCTGTGTAATTTCAAGTCTTCTGAGCATAGCGTCAAAACAAGCCTCTGAGAACCACCTCGTTTGGCCCCCACATCACAAAGACTTAAAGAAAAAATACTTGATCTAAAAAAGAAACTAACAACTGCACTTACTTTAACAATTTATCCGGGCTTGATATATTTGAATTCTATAGGCATAAGCCATAATTTATATCCCATTGATGCTGGTTGGCTTCAGAATTATTCAAGAAACTATATGTGATCTTTTCCCAGTAAGAACAATCATTTTAAGAATAAACACGTTAGGCAACCCTGAAAAACAAGCCCTTAGGACAGTTAATTTATTTGGATAACAACTATTTTTAGAGCACATTGGTATTATGAAAGAGTCAAATTCTTTAAACACTTTAAGGTTTACAGTTTGATTTGGATTTATTTCAGTGACAAATGAGATCTGACATCTCAACTGCTTGTTGACAAGAGTCTGCTTAAACCAGAATGCTAAGGTTTTTTCCCTCATCTTTTTACATCTTTTAAATAGCTTATATGAACATTTGAGAAAAAAATTCAAAGGTTATAGAATTCATTTGCTCTTGTGGGGAAGAAATAAGAGTGAATGTTAAAATAAAATAAGAGTATAATATACAAGAAAAATATATTTGTCAAGGGATTTCTATGACAAGAGTTATATCTGTATATTTATATTATATCCTATTATATCTGTATATTTACTTCAGAGTATCACTCATAGTTTCTTCACACACTCTCCCTTGGGTATATTATTATTTTTGTTATCACAGTTTAGTTAAAATGGATAAAATAGTATAAACATTTTTAGTTCTACTGTACATAGTGCCTGGAGCGATAGCACAGCAGTAGGGCATTCACCTTTTACAGAGCGACCCTTGTTCGATTCCTCCATCCCTCTTGGAGAGCCTGGCAAGCTACCGAGAGTATCTCGCCCCCATGGCAGAGCCTGCCAAGCTACCCATGGTGTATTCAATATGCCAAAAACAGTAACAATAAGTCTCACAATAAGAGACGTTACTGGTGCCTGCTTGAGCAAATCGATGAGCAATGGGATGACAGTGACAGTGACAGTGACTGTAGATAGTAACTGTATTTTCAACAAAATGCTGACAACCCTCTACCACAGTCTTTTATTATTATTATTTAGTTATTATAGTTTAGGTTATATGTTTATAATGGAATTAGTGTTTCCAGTCTGGTGTGCATGACTACTTCACCTTACCACCATGCAAGTGCGTCCAATTCCTGTACCAATTCGTTGTGTCGCCTCCAGTTCACCTCACCATTCTTCCGACTACTCATACCAGCCGAAACTGAGAGAGCAAGTCTCATAATCATTCTTACCTTGACCACTAGACTGCAACTTGTGGAAAATGCCCCTACATGCACAACAATTTCCTAGCTTCTAGTTATATTCTTTCTTCTTTTCTGAATTAGTCAGATGCTTCTGAGCTACTTTACATTTAGGTTTTGACTATCAAGGTATCTTGAATAAGAGACATTTTTGCTAGTCTCCCAAACACCAACTATCTCACTTAACAGTGTCTGTTTGGCTTCCACATTCTTTCTATAAGCTGTCCACTTTCACTTTCACCACTCTGTATAATTCTAGTATATTTAGTTTATAGGAAATGATAAACAAAACATTTTTTGTAATAACTCTCAAAACTGGTATGTCATAAACTTTTCTGGTATTATCCCTGCTTATTTAAATCTATATCATTTCTACCAATATGAAACAAAAAAGGAATTGCTGCAAATCTTCCATTACTCAATTCAAAAGGGTTTGAGTTCTTACTCCATGCATGAACTGTTTTATTGTTATGAGGACATAACAGTAAACAAAATTGGAAAACGTCCTGTAATCTTCCTAGAACTTACATTCCAGTGGGGGGAGATAGGTATTATGCAAACAACAACAACAATAATAACAAAAACATACTATATGTTAAGGTTTCCAATAAGTAATGATTTAGTCAAGTGGTACCCCAGCAACTTTGTCATTCAGATGATAGGAATTTCTGAAAGAAAATCAGCACTCAAGTTACTTTGTGTGTAGGGGGATGGGGGCCACAGGGCAGAGATGTTGGATCATACCCAGCAGTGATCAGGAGTCACACATGGCAACTCTCAGGACACAATCTGAGATTCTGGGGATCAAACCAGAATCACAACCAAAATTGCTTCATGCAAATAAGTGCCATACCCTTTCTGCCCTGTAAAACTTCTTAATAAGAAACAAAAACATCACCCAAAGCAGAATGCAATTTTTCAGGCTACCACTGCTCACTGTCATCTAAAACCCTGTTCTAGGACAATGCAAATCCCAGAACAGCTAAGGACAGTTTACAAGCTATGAACAGTTTGGGATAGAATAATGTTCTGCTATTGATGGATCAAAAATTATATCTGAAATATCACGATAAAGAGAGATTAACCAAGAGAAAAGCATGAGTCTGTAAAGTGGACTTTTGAAATAATTAAAAATTTAATAAGCTAATGCCTGAATATGCAAATTGTTATCTCAGGAAATACTGGTATTAACATTTAAAAATCTGCTGTCCTAGTCTAGATGATTATCAGTACTGATTAATAAAATTTAATCTAATTTGCCTCATAATTTCTTCAAAAACCAAGAACCAGTCTTTGTTCAACCAGATGTAACTTTTGTTCTAATACTATGGCATTTTTTTGCAGAGTAATCAGTGTTTTTCCTTTTTTTTTTTCTTCTCATGCTTCTCTAAACAGAAATAAGTTCTCTTTATTTGATTCAGGAAATTGAATGCTTCTTGGGGATTCAAAGCCGTCTCGATTTCAAGCCTGAGTTCCTCAGCATAGTAGAGGCTCTTTTCACTGGCTCCAGGCAAGCTTCTCAATGAGATGCTATGTAGAAGGGATAAATCCTGAATATCCTAACAGCATCATGCTTATGAACTTGACACTAACCTGAAATTCTGTCCAATTGTGACCCATAAATAACGGGCTCACAACTGAACAGAATTGCCTTTAGATACATCAATAATAAGTACATATCTAAATATAATTTGGAAGCCTGTGTCCAAATGTGATTCTTATTGCTATAGGGGGGAGGCAAGCCATAGTGTATTAGAAATAAGATTAGATACATACCACTATGGTTACTGTTCATTTATTTTTATATGAGAAATATGCCCAACTAAATTAAAATTAATTGATTCTCTTATAGGAATCAAGATACAAAATTTGGAGATAACTATAAACTGATGAAACCTGCAATGTGCCTAATATAATTTGCTTAAGTAATTCTCACATCTTTGAAACATGAAGATGATAGCTCTCTGAAGCTATTGTTAAATTTAATAGCAGAGTAGTAACGAGGCTTTGAATTACTAAATACTAATAACATTTCTTAATCACTGTCTGTATCACTGTCACTGTCATCCCATTGTTCATAGAGTTGCTCGAGTGGGCACCAGTAACATCTCCATTGTGAGACTTCTTGTTACTGTTTTTGGCATATCGAATACACCACAGGTAGCTTGTGAGGCTCTGCCGTGCGGGTGAGACACTCTCAGTAGCTTGCTGGGCTCTCTGAGAGGGACGGAGGAAACCCAGGTTGGCTACGTGCAAGGCAAAAGCCCTACCTGCTGTGCTCTTAATGATTTTTAAAAAATGAATATTTAATAATATGCAATCTCAGGATTTACATTTATCTGTCCTGATCTTGGTAGCCAAAGAAATCTTACCTCATCAATCTCTTGACTCTGCATTTTGATCTTGTGTTCAAAATACTTACTTTGCACTAATACAGAAATAGCACTGTGACTTATAGAAGTTGTATACAATCTATGTATAAAAAGATAATACATCCATACTATGCCACGAGAACCTCGGTAATTAATTATCTGTTAGACAAATCTTCAGTTGATTCACTTATCTTCTAAAATTGTGGTCAGATAAGAGGGAAGAGAGAAACAGGAAGGGGGGAGGAAGAGAGAGAGTGCATATGTCTGTGGTTGGGGAGGGAAGAATTATTGGCATAAACTACAGAGCCACTCTGGGGAGGAATAGCAGGATGACTGACAGCAGTGAATCTTAACTAGAAAAGACACAAGGGGTAAAACTGTTTCAGAGATGAGTAAAGCACAGTGAGCTGTGTCATTTTTCACAGTTATAAAGAATATGTTATAGCAAGAATTCTATATTTGGGGGGCTGGTCTCTGCAGCTGCATGATTTTATTACAACCTCTTGAGCAAAATTTTTACCAGAAAAATAAGTAAATGATAATAATTCTTGGGGGGTTATTTTTATGAAAGTATAAACATAAAGAAAGGTCCAAGACAGTGCTAGAACCATTCCAATTGCTCAGTGAGTTATAACCCAAATATTCACAGATGTTCATGTCTTTTGATTAGGCATGTTGCCTATTGCCAGCTCCTAGCAGCACAGGTAGTACTCCTACTGTCACCCACAGTTATTTCCTTTTTTTTTTTTTTGCTTTTTGGGTCACACCCAGAGATGCACAGGGCTTACGCCTGGCTCTGCACTCAGGAATTACTCCTGGCGGTGCTCAGGGGACCATATGGGATGCTGGGACTTGGACCCAGGTCGGCCACATGCAAGACAAATGCCCTACCCGCTGTGCTATCACTCCAGCCCCTTTCCCACAGTTATAGCTGGAGGTCATCACAGTGTGACTTGAATTGTATGGGAAGCAAACTTGCTTTCCCTTCCACACTCCTCACTAGGGCCTCATGTGCTTATGAGAGAGGCGCTACTGACTGACGCTTTGCTCCACTGCCCTGAGAGAGATCTCTGCTCTGATAAAAGACCAGTCAGAGACCTCATGGAAACTGCAGTGGGTAAGGTCAGAACTAGTCCAACCTTCCTCTTTCTTCAGCTACTCCCAAGAAACCTGTGAGGCTGTTTATTTAACTTCAAATTGTAAAAACTCATACTGAAACTTAAGGAGCTTTATCATATCACTAAACCTTCTCTTTCTACTTAGTAAAATAGACATCTTCAAATCAGATAACAACTTCACTTAAATTAATCTCAGATGTCCTGCAACAGTGGTATTACTTATGGTTATATTATTACTATTACTAGTGTGTTACTATTGGTATTACTAGCACTACACTCTAACCTAAATAATGCTAGAAGTTTTACTGACTCAATAATGAATCTGGGAAAATATTAAAAATAGGAATTAAAGAGAGGAAAACAATCATACAGGCAAGGCAAGCAATGTCTATAAGAAGGTATAAAAATAAGTAAAAGTCATATGCGAGGAAAAGTATCCGTCGCTATTAAAAGAAATAAGAGGACCCGAGACTGAGGCTGTGTGGAAAGAGATGAGACAGCGGTGTTTTTGAGAAGTACACAGGCGGTGGGACTCGAACTGTAACCCAGGATCTTCGAGAACATGTCCCCTCACCCCACCGGGGAAGGAGCAGCAGGGGGCCTGACTTCCTTTTCCCTTTCATATTGCATTGGACCCATATCTTGGCCTCCTATACCGAACTCTTAAGAAGGCAGCCTGGCTACCCCAACCACCTTAGGCCAATAGTCCACTAAACTATTCCAATCATAATACACCCCCCCAGAGTCACAGAAATAACAGTGAACACAGGCTCTATACAATGCCACTTCCCTTAATCAGCCCTAGAAACCCCCATGAAAGTCACCCAGGAGCACCAAAGAGGAACATAATATCCTTTCCTTTAGTTGAATCACTGTGAAATAGTTACAAAGCTTTCATATTTGAGTCCCATTCCCAACCAGTGCACATTCTCCCCATCAATGTCCCCAGTGTACTGCTACTTTCCAACCCTCCCCCTGCCTCCATGGCAGACAATTTACCCAATACTCTGTACTTTTGGGCATTATGGTTTGAAATATAGATACTGAGAGGTTGTCACGGTTGGTCCTTTAATTACTTTCAGAACACATCTCGATCACAAATGATTCCTCCAACCATCCTTGTTTTAGTGATCCCTTTTCTATTCCAGCTGCCTTCTCTCCCAGCTCATGAGGCTTCCAACTATGGGGCAATATTCCTGGACCTTGTGTCTACTGTCCTTGGGTGTCCGTCTCATAATATGTTAGTTTGTATTCCACAAATGAGCGCAGTCCTTCTATGTCCATCCCTCTCTTTCTGACTCACTTCACTTAGCATGATACTCTCCATGGCCATCCACTTATAAGCAAATTTCATAACTTTATCTATCCTAACAGTTGCATAAGATTCCATTGTATAGATGTACCAAACTTTCTTTAACCAGTCATTCTTTCTCGGGCACTCGGGTTGTTTCCAGATTCTGGCTATTGTGAGCAGTGCTGCAATGAACATACAGGTGCAGACGTCATTTCTACTGTGCTTCTTTGCACCCTCAGGATATATTCCAAGAAGTGGTATTTTGGGGTCATATGGAAGCTCAATTTCTAGTTTTTGAAGGATTAGCCATATTGTTTTCCAAGAAGGCTGGACCAGTCGGCATTCCCACCAACAGTGGAAGAGCATCCCTTTTTCCCCACATCCACGCCAGCACTGGGTGCTTTGTTCTTTTGAATGTGTGCCAGTCTCTGTTATCTGATATCTCTGATATCTCACTGTTGTTTTGATTTTCATCTCCCTGATGATTAGCAATATGGAGCATTTTCTCATGTGCCTTTTGGCCATTTATATTTCTTGTTTGAGGAAGCTTCTCTTCATTTGTTCTCTCCAGTTTTAAGATGGGGCTGGAAGTTTTGTTATTGTACAATTTTATTAGTGTCTTGTATATCCTGGGTATTAATCCTATGTCAGATGGGTATTGGGTGAATATTCTTTCCCATTCTGTGGGCTCTATCTATATTTTGGTCACTGTTTCTTTGGAGGTGCAGAAGCTTCTTAGTTTAATGTAGTCCCATTTGTTTATGTGTGTTTCCACTTGCTTGGTCAGGGTGTTTCATCTTTAAAGATACCTTTAGCTTCAAAAAAAAAGATACCTTAGCTTCAATATCATGGAGGATTCTGCTTACATTTTCCCCCATGTACTTTATGAATTCAAATCTGATATTGAGGTCTTTGATCCACTGGGATCTGACTTTTGTGTCTGATAGATAGAGGTAACAGTTTATTTTTTGCAGGTAGCTGAACAGTTTTCCCAGCACCACTTGTTGAACAGGCTTTCCTTGTTCCACTTCTTCCTTCTTTGTTAAAGATCAAGTGATCATATATTTGAGATTCTGTGACAGAATATTCAACTCTGAATATTGTTCCATTGGTCTGTGGGTCTGTTTCTAGCCCAGTACCATGTTGTTTTAATTATTACTGCCTTGTAGTAGAGTTTGAAGTTGGGGAAGATGATGCCACCCATCTTCTTTTTCCCAAGGATTGCTATTCTTGGGGGTTTATTGTTCCATATGAATTTCAGGAGTGTTTTGTCAATTTCTTTGAAAAATATCATTGGCATCCTGATAGGAACCACATTAAAATTGTATAGTGCTTTGGGGTATATTGCCATTTTGATAATGTTAATCTTCCCTCTTTATGAGCAGGGGATATGTCTCCATATCCTAGTGCATTTTTTATTTCTTGGAGTAGTGTTTTGTAATTTTCTTTGTATAGGTTGTTCACCTCTTTAAGCTGATTCCGAGGTACTTGATTTTCTGAGGTACTATTGTGAACGGAATTTTTTCCGTTATATTTCTTTCATTATTTGTATATAGGAAAGCCATGGACTTTTTGATGTTGATTTTTTTTTATTCTTTTACTGAATCACCATGTGGAAAGTTACAAAGCTTTCAGGTTTAAGTTTCAGTTATACAATGCTCCAACACCCATCCCTTCACCAGTGCACATATTCCACCACCAAGAATCACGGTATACCTCCCGCCCACACCTCCCCAACCCCCTACCCCGCATGTGCAACTGGTAAATTTCACTTTACTGTCACTTTACTTTGATTATATTCTGATGTTGATTTTTTAATCTGCCACTTTACTATACAAACCTATTGTTTCTAGGAGTTTCTCTGGACAGTGTTTTAAAAATTATTTATTTATTTTATTTTTAATTTTTTTTGCATTCTGGGTCACACCCGGCAATGCACAGGGGTTACTTCTGGCTGTGCACTCAGGAATTACCCCTGGCAGTGCTCAGGGGACCATATGGGATGCTGAGAATAGAACCCAGGTTGGGTGCATGCAAGGCAAACGCCCTACTCACTGTGCTATTGCTCCAGCCCTTCTGTAGTGTCTTAGGATTTTCTAAGTACAGTATCATATCATCTGCAAGTAGTGATAGCTTGACCTCTTCCTTCTTTCCTATCTGTATGCCCTTGATATCTTTTTCTTGCCTAACTGCTATGGCTGGGGCTGGAGTGATAGGGCAGCGGGTAGGGTGTTCGCCTTACACTCGGCTAACCCAGGTTTGATTCCTCCGCCCCTCTCAGAAAGCTACCGAGAGTATCTTGCCTGCATGGCAGAGCCTGGAAAGCTACCCGTGGTGTATTCAATATGCCAAAAGACAGTAACAACAAGTTTCATAATGGAAACATTACTGGTGCCCACTCGAGCAAATGGGATGGCACTGACAGTGACAGTGAACTGCTATGTTCAGAACTTCCAAAAGTATATTGAATAGGAGTGTCAAGAGCGGGCAACCTTGTCTTGTGCCTGATCTTAGAGAAAAGCTTTTTAGTTTCTTCTCATTGAGAATGATGCCATGGGCTTGTGGTAGATGGCTTTGACTACACTGAGGAAAGTGACTTCAATGCCCATTTTGCAGGGGGTATGATTCTGCCAACCAGTTAGCCTGTGCCTGTGGGTAATGTGCCTTCAGGCTTCCTAATGCCCCAAAATTGCTGCTGTGCCTAACAACTTCAGACCAAGTTTATCAAGAAATAAAATAGCCAAAAGCTAGGTATGGGGAGCCACACCCACAAACCACCTCTGGCTCAGCGATACAAGTTTATTTATTGGCCTTATTTCAGTGACCCATAGATAAATCTCGGAAGAGGTAAAAGACGACAGTTAATCTCGGACCCACACATGGCCGAACAGACTGGGGTAAATCAGAGCGGGGAGGGTTGGCCTGGTGGCCCATCCAAGCACAAATCCTAGCAGTATCTGTATTGAAAACCACAATTCCCAAAAGGAGAGTGACAGAGAGAGAGAGAGAGAGAGAGAGAAGGGTGATAGGGTGATGGGAGGGAACCTCGGGACACTGGTGCCGGGAAATGTACACTGGTGGAGGGATGAGTGTTGGAAGATGAAAAACTGTATGACTGAAATCCAATCATGAACACCTTTGTAAGGGTCTATCTTACAGTGATTCAGTGTAAGATATGCATTAAAAATGCATAAAAATATCATCTGGAATATTTTAATAAGCATGAAAACATTCAAAAAAAGTGTAAACAAGGAAATGGAAATATATCTCTGTTTGGAGATTAGAAGGATTAGTATTGTCAAGATGAGATCTTGCCAAAATTGCTATACACATTGAATGCATTTCCTGTATAAAACATTTGTGATGTTGTTTTAAGACATGTATCAAATACCTTTGAATTTTATATGCATTAACAAAATCCAGAGTTTCTAATAATATCGATCCTAAAAAATATGGGAGAATTATTTCCCAATTTTAAATTATAGTATAAAACTGTAGCATAAAAACAATGTGGTATTCGAATAAAGGTATACTTTTACATTAGTGGAATAGAATTGAGAATTCAGAGATAGATCCACAGGTATCTGAAGAGTTACTCTTTGGCAGTGGATCAAAAAGCATGCAGTGGAAAGCCTCTTCAAATGGTGCAGGGAAAAATCATTGGCCACATGCAAAAAAATGAACGTGGACTCCTTCCAATACCATACACAAAATTCAAATCAGCATGCATTAAAAAATCTCAATGTCAGAACTGAATCCATAAATTATACTAAGGAAAAATAGGTAGAAATTCATAACATTAAATATAGAAGTATCTTTAATGATTTAGTGCCATTGACTAGATAAGCAAGTGTGACTACATTAAACTAACAAACTTCTCTGCAAAAAAATGTAAAGCAGAATGAAAAGATTGACCCCATACTGGGAGAAAATATTTGCCCACCACTCATCTAACAAAGGGTTAATATCTGCTATAAATGAAACACAAATAGAACTTTACAAGAAAAAAAATCAACTAACCCCATAAAAAAATTGGGAAAAGAGACTGAAACTTCCTCAAAGAAACCACACAGATGATTAGAAAGTATATAAAAAATTCTCTGCATCACTGATCAGAGAAATGCAAATTAAAAAGACAATGATAAATTATCACTTCAGTGAGACGGGTACACATTACAAAGCATAAAAACAACTAGTGTTCACATGGATATGGGTGAAAAGAGACCCTTTTTTATTACTGCTAAGAATGTCAACTGCTCAACCTTTTTGGAAAACAAGAAGGATACTTTTTAAAAGACTAGAAATTGTGCATTCTATGTTGTTGTATGATACAACAGTTTCACTTCTTGGCATCTTCCCCAAGAGCCCAAAAACTCTATTAGAAAAGATAATGAAGATGGGTACATTTGTAACTGTACCCTCACGGTGACTCACTAATTAAAAAATAAATAAAAAGAAAATAAAATAAAAAAGAAAAGCAAAAAACAGAAAACCAAAAATGAGGCAGTGGTTTCCATTCCTTCTCCACGAAGATCCTCAGGTCAGGCAACTTGCTTAATGAAAATAGAACACTTGGAGCCAAGCGAGGGGCCTCTCTGTCAGAAGCCAGAGCCAGAGGCCTAAGCAAGTCCCGTTGTGACATTGGCTCACCTAAGAGCTACCAGGGAATCAGGATGAAGCAGGGAGAACTATCCATCAGAGTTTAGCTTAAATTGTTGACCCAAAGAATTTTCAAGTAAATGCTGCTATTTTAAACTAATGTATGGGTGGGGGGTGAGATGGGAAGGTGGGAGGGATACAGGGGTCATCAGTGGAAGAGAATGGACACAGGTGGAGGGATGGGTACTCGAGCATTGTATGACTGAAACACAAGCATGGAAATATGTAAATCTATAACTGTACCCTCACGATGATTCATTAATAGAAATAATAAATAAGTAAAGAAAAAAAGATATTTGCACTCCTATTCTCAATGCATCACTATTCACAGTAACCCAAATCTGAAAACAACCCAAATGTTCTTGAAAAGATGAGCATCTAAAGGAACAATGGTACATATAAATAGTTGGCTATAAGAAAAAATGAAATCAGGCAACTGGTTACTACATTAATGGATCTGTAGAGTATCTTCCTGCATGAAGTTAGTCAGAAGGCGAGGGGCAGACACGGCATGATGTCTGTTATAAGTGGGATTTAAAGAAAATACGAGGAGAATACAGGTGCCCAAAGGCAAATTAGAGCTGGTCTTCAGTAGGAAATATGTCTTCATATTGGTCCTCAGTAAGAAAGGAAGGTGGAGGGATAGAATGGGTAGTGGACACTGGGACAGTTGTGGAGGGAAGCTGACACTCTGACGAGGGTCTGGTGTTGACATGTTTAATGTGTGAAAAACACTGTCATCATTTTTAAAATGATGTGCTTAAAATAATTTCATTTCATCAGAATGTTGAAATAATTTTTTAAATAAAAAGAACAATTTAGAAATTTTGTCCTTCAAATATTTTAAAAATAATGATAATGAAAAAATTTGTAAAGCTGAATTAAAGAAAAGTACATCCTCATTTAATGTTATCAATCACTTGTATCACTTGTCATCCCATTCTCATTGATATGTTCGAGCAGGCACCAGTAATGTCTCCATTCGTCCCTGTCACATGTTAGTGTAGCTCAATGACATTTGCTCGCTCCAGGAACATGAAGAGCCTGAAACCGTTCGTTCAGGGTCTTAAGGAAGAAGTCTGACCATCTTGTAGGTGGGCAGCCAGGCGTTCTTTTGACGTTCTGTGGAATTCAGTTGATAACAGCTCTAGTCCAGCTGTCGTCTCCAAATCACATTATGTGTCCAGCCCATCTGATTTTCGACGCTTTGGCAAAAAAGGAAGCATCCTTGATCCTCGAGAGCAGAACTCCGGATTCCTTCTCTCACTTGAGTGAAACATGATACTCCAAGCGTAGCTTTCAGTTCCTCTTTGGGATAGTTGAATAGCATTCTCATCCTGTTTGCAGACCTCAGGGCTCAGGTCTCTGTACGTTAGTGCAGGAAGAATAGTGGAGTTGTAAAGCTGTGCCCAGAGCTGGAGGTTCTTCATCCTCTTAACAACTTCTTCAATGCTCTTGAAGGTGTTCCAAGCCTCTCTCTTCCACCTGTGCAGTTCTGGTGCCAAGTCATTCCTCATGTTGAGTTCTAGACCCAGGAACACATAGCTGCTGCATTCGGTGATGTTCATTCCATTGAGAGCAAACAGAACGTCAGGAACTAGTTTGTTTCTCATTAACATTGTCTTCATGAAATTCAGCTGCAGTCCGACCTTTCCATACTTATGGTCGAAGTCAGTCAGCATTTGTGCCACTTAGCTAATGTTTGGTATTATTAGAACGATGTCATCAGCAAAGTGAAGGTGGTGTAGTTGTCAACCATCTATCTTCACTCCCATTCCTTCCAATTCCAGTAGTCGCATGACGTTCTCGAGGGTGGCACTGAAGAGTTTTGGTGAAATGGTATCACCCTGTTGAACCCCTCTCTTTATGTCGATGATCACTTCCTTGTAGAATGGTGAGATCCTGGTTGTGAATCCGTAATACAGCTCGAAGAGGATCCTGACATATTGAGTTTGAACGCCCTGTTTGGCTAGGGCTTTGATGACCGCTTCAGTCTCAACAGAATCAAAGGCCTGCTTTAACTCAATGAATGTTAGACAGAGCAGCATGTTTTTTTGCCTTAACTTTTTTTTCTTTTTATTTTATTGAATCACCATGAGGTAGTTACAAGCTTTTATGTTTGGGTTACAGTCACACAATGATCAAACATCCATCCCTCTACCAATGCACATTCCCCACCACCAACAATATCCCTGGTATATCTCCCCTTCCTCACCCTCCCCCTGCTTCCATGGCAGACAATATTCCCCATATTCTCACTCTATTTTTGTGCATTATGGCTTGCAACACAGACACTCTTGAGAAACCTCAATGAGCTTGGTCACTGTTTGGATATGATCGATCGTGCTGAATCCTTTTTGGAACCTGGCTTGCTGGCATGGTTGTCCTTTGTCTACTGTTCTGCCAATCCTATTCAGGACGACTCAAGTGAACAACTTGTAGACGATAGACAACAGGCAGATCAGGCAATAGTTGCCGATGTCATGGATGTCTCCCTTCTTGTACAACAAAATGGTCCTGCTGGTTTTTCCATTGGGACAGAACCTTGCATTCATACAGGTAGTGTGTGAAGAGCTGAGCCTGTTTATTGACGAGTACTGGTGGCAGAGTCTTCAGATGTTTGGGTTTGACCTTGTCTGGACCATGTGCTCTATGCTTCTTTACCAACGAAATGGCGTGTTGGATTTTGGAAGAGAGAATGCTGGGAATGACATATGCATCCCTCAGAATTTGGTATGTGGACAGGTGGACATGGGTATAGAAGAGATCTGAGTAGATAACTGTTTCCATTTCCCTTCTGGAAGATGTGATAGATCCATCAGGGCGCCAAAGGGCAGTCGTCTTGGTCTAGCCACATCTATTGAAATGTAAGCACTCGATTGTAGTTAGGCATTCCAGCTACTCAAAGCTCATGGCCAAGTTCCTGTTGACGAGGACACTGACACCACCGATACCTCTACTGTCGCATGTTCCGAGGAACAGTTCTTCTCCTGTGTCAAAAACGGTGTGATGTGATCATGCCTTCTTGTTTCTGTCAGCCCAATGACGTCGTACTTGATCTTCTGCGTTTGCACCATCAGGTCCTCAATGGGTGCTTCCGATGCCAGCGTACGTGTGCTGTTTTAGTTCTTCATTTTGGCAGTGTAGGTCAGCCCTGAGATTTTATCAGATTCTCCTTGCTCATCCTTCCCAATGCTGTCATATTGGGGGCTCTTTCAAGATCAGGGGAATGAGGCACGTTATTGTTACTTTTTTTTGACATATTAAATATGCCACAGAATCAACATGGAAAGTATCATGTTGAGTGAAATGAGTCAGAAAGAAAGAGACAGACATAGAAAGATTGCACTCATATGTGGAATATAATGTAACTGAGAAGTACAAGTTGGCAACGATGCAACTTCTGGCAGATATCTCTCTGGACTTAGTTACTAAAATACTAAATTACAGAAACCCAAAACTGAGAGGCCGCTAAGTGTGGTCACTCGACCTCATACCTCTTCATCCTCAGCAATGGAAAACAAATTATGCTTCCTTTTCAGCAGGTCTGACTTTAGGGGAGAGACTCTCCAAACAATAATAGTGAGTTTTGTTGAAATATTGTATGCAATCAAAGTGAAAGTAAAGTGAAATTTATTAGTTACACAGGCGGGGGGGGGCTTAGGGTGGGGGAGCTAGGGGCGTGGGGGGGTTAGGGGTGTGAGGGGGCGGGGTGGAGCTATACTGGGATTCTTGGTGGTGGAATATGAGCATTGGTGAAGGGATGGGTATTCGAGCATTGTATAACTGAGATTTAAACCTGAAAACTTGGTAACTTTCCACATGGTGACTCAATAAAAAATTTAAAAATAAATGAATAAATAAATAAATATGCCACAGATAGCTTGCCAGGTTCTGCCATGCGGGCAGGATACTCTCAGTAGCTTGCTGGACTCTCCGAGAGGGGTGGAGGCTTTTAGGGTGGCCTCTAATCGCCCTTACACGTGCTCACAGTCTACTGAATGCAAGCTTTTGGTCAACTGGCATGTTGTAAAGATCTGCACGGTGACAAACACACACCTGCCTGCATCTCTGGGCAGCATCTATTGGTTCACTCTTGCTGGTTGGCACCTTGCCACCCCCTGCCACGATGAGGTGGTGAACCATCAACTTCATAAAGTATATGAAACAGTAATTCATATATTTTATATATTAAACAATGATCCATATTGATTTATTTCTAACCCACTTGTTCTAGTTCAGAGTTCTGTAAAGGACTCCCTTCCACAGCCAAGCTCACTTACACACACACACACATACACACACACAATCACACAATGCTAATTCAGAAGTTCACAGCAGGGGAATTTAGATATACCAAGAAGCATAATATTTGATATATTGGAGGAAACTGAAATATCCTGGGAAAAAAATTCCACGTAGACTGGAAGAGACTGTGCAAACTCAACAAAAGCAGTTTCTTTAGCCAGGAATGTACTTATATTTTTCAAAGCAAAATAGTTATTCAGGGACAAATTTGAGAGGGAATGGAACCAGACTAGAGAATTTTGAGAACCAAAATATGTGTGGTGATTATCAAAAATAATGTGAAATGGGACTGGAGCAATAGCACAGCGGGTAGGGCGTTTGCCTTGCACGCAGCCGACCCAGGTTCGATTCCCAGCATCCCATATGGTCCCCTGAACACCTCCAGGAGTAATTCCTGAGTTCAGAGCCAGGAGTAAGCCCTGTGCATCGCCAGGTGTAACCCAAAAAGGAAATAATAATAATAATAATAATAATAATAATAATAATAATAATGTGAAATGGGTGTGTAGGATGACATTGCTTTGTCCTTTCCCGTTTTGCCACAAGGAGCTTAGGCTTATCACAGTCACACCCATCAAGGTGCTCCCGGGTCACTCCCATTCCTTTGTCTATCTGTAACCACTTCTCTATGCTCTCTTCCCCAAACAGTTAATCAGCTTTTCCCCCTAATCAGACACTGAACTTATATTATAAGTTAATATTGCCTTTCTCCTCTCCTTGTGTCTTCTGAATAGTTTGCTTTAAAGCAATGTCCTTTTTGTATAGACACAAGAAGACAATATTATGCTTTTGTAACTTGGGATTTAATTGGCTTCGAATATTATTTATTCCCGGGCATCTGCTTTCTGCACTGAAGCCTCAGTTGCCCTCAATTCCTACCACCCCAAAAGCAGGGTCCCGACGAGGAACGGGATGGACCCAGGGCAAGCGGTGAGTTGTGTGCTACCCTGGCATCGAGATGGGCCTGGCCAAAGTGCCTAATTCTTAACTATAAGTTAAGAGCTTGATCATAGACAAATGCTGTCATGGTCCAAAAGTAACGACGAGACTAGGACCCTGCTAGGAATAGGAAAGACTAATCTGGCCTGAGCACTGTAGTCTGAGATCGAGATGGCCCCAGGAGAGCAATTCTATAAGCTTAATGCATCTCTTTCTGTGTCCATACAAAATGATTAATATTATGAATGCTTATGTGTTTGCTGGACGAAGAGAGGAGAAACACACTCATGGGATTTGCCTTCGGATGGGTCATCCTGGTGAAAGAGAATCTGTCCTAGAAGCAGCATCCCCTGAGGGAAAGAATTTTAACCCTGTTGATTGTGTATGCCCCAACAACCTCTTGCTGGGGGATTTAACTAGGCTGTGAGGGTGGGTCCAGAGAGAAGCGGAGAGAGTCAGGAGAGAATGGAATAAACGGCAACTGATCGAGCAACCAGCTTGGCCCTCGTTTCCTCCTCCATCCGCCCCGTGGCCCCAGGCTGCTCCGGCTGGGTGAGCGGCCCGGGACCAAACCCCCGGGCCCGGGGGGCGGCCGACAGGGAGAACTGCCCAGGCTCTTCTCCCAGTCGTCCGCTGCCAGATGTTTTTACAGCGGTGATCTAAGAAAATGTATACATTGCATCGTTTTATTAATCTTTTCTTTTTATTCATTGCCTGACAAGCTACTTCTATTCCAAATTAATTTCCTCTCCTAATTCCTTCTTTTTTTTTATTAGTGAATCGCTGTGAGGTACAGTTACAGACTTACAACTTTTTATGCTTGTGTTTCAGTCGTACAATGCTCGACTACCCATCCCTCCACCACTACCCATTCCCCATCATCAGTGATCCCAGTATCGCTCCCAACCCCCCATCCCATACCCCACCCCACCCTGCCTCTGTGGCAGGGCATTCCCTTTTGTTCTCTCTCTCCTTTTGGGTGTTGTGGTTTGCAATAGAGGTATTGAGTGGCCATCGTGTTTGATCCATAGTCCACTTTCAGCATGCCTCTGCCATCCCCAGCGGGTCCTCGAACCACACTTTACCTGGTATTCCCTTCTCTATCTGAGCTGCCTTTTCCTCCAGCATATGAGGCCAGCTTCCAAGCCATGGAGCCAACCTCCTGGTACTTATTAGTTAACAAGCAATTAGTGCTTATTAATTACTTATTACTTAATACCACCTCTACTATTCTTGGGTGCTAGTCTCCCATTCTGTTACTTTATATTCCACAGATGAGTGCAATATTTCTATGTCTGTATCTCTCCTTTTGACTCATTTCACTTAGCATGATCTTTTCCATGTTGATCCACTTATATGCAAAGTTCATGACTTCATCTTTTCTAACAGCTGCATAGTATTCCATTGTGTAGATGTACCAAAGTTTCTTTAACCAGTCATCTGTTCTCGGGCACTCGGGTTTTTTCCAGATTCTAGCTATTATAAATAGTGCTGCAATGAACATTCGAGTGCAGATGTCATTTCAACTATGCTTTTTTGTCTCTCCGGGATGTATTCTCAGGAGTGGTATTGCTGGATCAAATGGGAGCTCAATTTCTAATTTTTTGAGAAGCGCCCATACTGTTTTCCAAAAGGGCTGAACCAGTTGACATTCCCACTAGCAGTATAGGAGAGTCCTTTTCTCCCCACATCCACACCAACAGCAGTTGCTTTTGTTCTTTTGAATGTGGGCCAGTCTTTGTGGTGTGAGGTGGTATCTCATGGTTGTTTTGATCTGCATCTCTCTGATGATTAGTGATGCAGAGCATTTTTTCATGTGCCTTTTTGCCATTCGTATTTCTTCCTTGAGAAAGTTTCTGTTCATTTCTTCACCCCATTTTCTGATGGGGTTGGATGTTTTCCTCTTGCAGATTCCAACCAGTGCCTTGTATATCCTCGATATCAACCCCTTGTCAGATGAGTATTGGGTGAATATTCTTTCTCTACAAAGACAATCCTGTAGATAGATTGTCTTTGTATTTTGGTCACCGTATCTTTTGCAGTGCAGAAGCTTCTCAGTTTAAGGTACTCCCATTTGTTTATCTCTGTTTCCACTTGGTTGGTCAGTGGCGTGTCACCTTTGAAGATACTGTTAGCTTCAATGTTGTGGAGGCTTTTGCTGACCTTGTCTTCAATGTAACTTATGGATTTTGGTCTGATGTTGAGGTCTTCATTTTGATCTGATTTTTGTGTATGGTGTTAGGTCGACATCTAAACTCATTTTTTTTACATGTGGTTTTCCAGTTATGCCAGCACCATTTGTAAAAGAGGCTTTCCTTGCTTCACTTCACATTTCTTGTTCCCTTATCAAAGATTAGATGATCATACATTTGGGGTTGTGTGTAGGGATATTCCACCCTGTTCCATTGGTCTGAGGCTCTGCCTTTGTTCCAGTACCATACTGTTTTAATTGTTACTGCTTTGTAGTAGAGTTTGAGGTTGGAGAGGGTGATGCCTCCCATCGCCTTTTCCCCAAGAATTGCTTTAGCTATTTGTGGGCATTTATTATTCCATATGAATTTTAGGAGTGCTTGATCCATTTCTTTGAAGAATTTCATGGGTATCCTAATTCTTCTAATTCCTTCTTTTTAAAAAAAGAAAGATATCATTCTCATCTCCTATAATATAAAGAGCTAGACTTTCTCCTACATCTTCTATTCTGAATTTTCTAAATTCATCTATCTTCAAGTGCAAGTGTGAAATAACTAAAATTTGGGGGGGGTAATTTAACTTTTAATCATTGTTTGTAAGCTATCTCTAGAGATTAATTCCAAACTAAAAGCAGTTTCACACACAATACAAAAAATTTACTATCATGAAATGAAAAGTTAATGAGAACAGTCCATAAATGTCCTTCCAAACAGTACTACTCTAGTGTAATTACTATTATTAATGTGTTGCTCATGCTCTTGTCTTCAGGAAGTCAAGATGGAAAGTAGAAGACCCAACGAAGATGGCAAATTCAGTAGCTATTGCTTTTGAGAACAGGAAGGGTAGAGTAGGGAAGCTGGGGAATTGTATATTCTTAGGTAGGAAGCTTAGGAATCATGCAAAGCATTTTCTTTATATTCTTTTTACTCTGGGGATGGGTGAATATTCTGCATTGGACTTAAGACATGCAAGATGGTTTTATCTTTTGTTCTTGTATCTGATCAGTTTTACCAACACTACTTGTTGAAAAGACTTTCCTTACTCCACTTCATTTTTTAACACCTTTATCAAAGATTAGCTGACCATATCTCACCCTGACTATTCTTCTCTTTTCTCAGTAATAATGTTGTCTTGTAATAATGTAGGATTATTTCTTTTTCTTAAATCATGACATTAAATTTTTAAATAATAATTTTACATAGTGTTAATGATGAGATCATTTATAGTTCACAAAAAGTTCAAATTTAGGGGCTGGAGTGATAGCACAGCGGGTAGGGCGTTTGCCTTGCACGCGGCCGACCCGGGTTCGAATCCCAGCATCCCATATGGTCCCCCGAGCACCGCCAGGAGTAATTCCTGAGTGCATGAGCCAGGAGTGACCCCTGTGCATCGCTGGGTGTGACCCAAAAAAGCAAAAAAAAAAAAAAAAAAAGTTGAAATTTAATTTTAGTTCTTTTTGCAAGAGTTAAGTCACATACAAAGAACAAGATAGTACCAGTGGAGAAAAAATATATATTCTAATGAAATGCAGTAGTTTAGAAATAAAACACAAGAATTTACAATCTACTTCCTACTGAAATTTAGATAAAATATTTTTATTTATTTATTTATTTTTTTAATTTATTTATTTTTAATTAGAGAATCACCGTGAGGGTACAGTTACAGATTTATACACTTTTGTGCTTATACTTCCCTCATACAAAGTTCGGGAACCCATCCCTTCACCAGTGTCCTTTCTCCACCACCCGTAAACCCAGCGTCCCTCCCACCCTCCCCAATCCCATCTCCCCCCCACCCCACCCTGCCACTGTGGCAAGGCATTCCCTTCTGTTCTCTCTCTCTAATTAGCTGTTGTGGTTTGCAATAAAGGTGTTGAGTGGCCGCTGTGCTCAGTCTCTAGCCCTCATTCAGCCCGCAACTCCCTTCCCCCACATGGCCTTCGACTACAATGTAGTTGGTGATCGCTTCTCTGAGTTGCCCTTTCCCCGGAACGTGAGGCCAGCCTCGAAGCCATGGAGTCAACCTCCTGGTACTTATTTCTACAGTTCTTGGGTGTTAGTCTCCCACTCTGTTATTCTATATACCATAGATGAGTGCAATCTTTCTATGTCTGTCTCTCTCTTTCTGATTCATTTCACTCAGCATGAAACTTTTCATGCCCATCCACTTAACTACAAAATTCTTGACCTCCTTTTTTCTAACAGCTGCATAGTATTCCATTGTATAGATGTACCAAAGTTTCCTCAACCAGTCATCCGTTCTGGGGCATTCGGGTTTTTTCCAGATTCTGGCTGTTGTAAACAGTGCTGCGATGAACATACATGTGCAGATGTTGTTTCGATTGTACTTTTTTGCCTCTCTGGGATATATTCCCAGCAGTGGTATTGCTGGGTCAAATGGGAATTCAATATCTAATTTTTTGAGAGTCGTCCAAATTGTTTTCCAGAAGGGCTGAACCAGTCGGCATTCCCACCAGCAGTGAAGAAGGGTCCCTTTCTCCCCACATCCTCTCCAACAGCGGTTGCTTTTGTTCTTTTGGATGTGTGCTAGTCTCTGTGGTGTGAGGTGGTATCTCATGGTTGTTTTGATCTGCATCTCTCTGATGATTAGTGATGCAGAGCACTTTTTCATGTGCCTTTTGGCCATTCGTATTTCTTCCTTGGTAAAGTTTCTGTTCATTTCTTCGCCCCATTTTTTGATGGGGTTGGATGTTTTCTTCTTGTAGAGTTCAACCAGTGCTTTATATACCATTGATATCAACCCCTTATCTGATGGGTATTGTGTAAATATCCTTTCCCATTCTGTGGATAGTCTTTGGATTCTGGTCACTGTATCTCTTGCGGTGCAGAAGCTTTTTAGTTTAATGTAGTCCCATTTGTTGATCTCTGTTTTTACTAGATTGCTTAGTTCCGTGTCACCTTTGAAGATACCTTTATCTTCAATATCGTGGAGGGTTTTGCCGACCTTGTCTTCAATGTACTTATGGTTTGTGGTCGAATGTTGAGGTCTTTAATCCATTTTGATCTGACTTTTGTGCATGGTGTCAGGTCAAGGTCTAAACCCATTTTTTTGCATGTGGTTGTCCAGTTGTGCCAGCACCATTTGTTAAAGAGGCTTTCCTTGCTCCACTTCACATCTCTTGCTCCCTTATCAAAGATTAGATGGTCATACATTTGGGGTTGTGTGTAGGGATATTCCACCCTGTTCCATTGGTCTACGGCTCTGCCTTTGTTCCAGTACCATGCTGTTTTAATTGTTACTGCTTTGTAGTAAAGTTTGAGGTTGGGGATGGTGATGCCTCCCATCATCTTTTTCCCAAGAATTGTTTTAGCTATCCTTGGATGTTTGTTATTCCATATGAATTTTAGGATTGCTTGATCCATTTCTTTGAAGAATGCCATGGGTATATTTATAGGTATCGCATTGAATCTGTATAATGCTTTAGGGAGTATTGCCATTTTGACAACATTGATTCTCCCTATCCATGAGCAGGGTATATGTTTCCATTTCCTCATGTCCTCTTTGATTTCATGGAGTAGCGTTTTGTAGTTTTCTTTGTAAAGGTCTTTTACTTCCTTGGTTAAGCTGATTCCGAGGTACTTGATTTTCTGGGGCACGACTGTGAATGGGATTGCTTTTTTCATGTCCCTTTCCTCTGCCTCATTGTTTGCATATATGAAGGCCATGGATTTTTGGGTATTGATTTTGTAGCCTGCAACTTTACTGTATAAGTCTATTGTTTCTAAGAGTTTCTTAGTAGAGGTTTTAGGCTTCTCTAGATATAGTATCATGTCGTCTGCAAATAGTGAGAGTTTGATTTCTTCCCTTCCTATCTGGATGCCCTTAATCTCTTTTTCTTGTCTAATAGCTATCGCAAGTACTTCCAGTACTATATTGAAGAGGAGTGGTGAGAGTGGGCATCCTTGTCTTGTGCCCGATCTCAGAGGAAAGGCCCTTAGTTTTTCCCCGTTGAGTATAATGCTTGCCGTAGGCTTGTGATAGATGGCTTCGACTATCTTGAGGAAAGTTCCTCCAAACCCCATTTTGGCGAGGGTTTTCATCATGAAAGGATGTTGGATCTTGTCAAATGCTTTCTCTGCATCTATTGATATGATCATATGGTTTTTATCTTTACTTTTGTTGATATGCTGGATTATGTTGATTGATTTCCGAATGTTAAACCATCCTTGCATCCCTGGGATGAATCCCACTTGGTCGTGATGTATGATCTTTTTGATGAGTTGTTGGATCCTATTTGCTAGTATTTTGTTGAGGATCTTCACATCGGTGTTCATCAGGGAAATTGGTCTGTAATTTTCTTTCTTAGTGGTGTCTTTGTTTGCTTTTGGTATTAGGGAGATATGTGCTTCATAGAAACTGTTTGGGAGAGTTCCTGTTTTTTCAATTTCCTGGAAAAGTTTGAGGAAAACAGGCAATAGGTCTTCTTTAAATGTTTGGAAGAATTCGCCAGTGAAACCATCTGGGCCTGGGCTTTTGTTTTTGGGGAGGTTTTTGATTACAGTTTCAATTTCCTTAACATTGATGGGTCTATTCAGGTATTCCAGGTCTTCTTTCTTCAGTGTTGGGAGATTGTAGGAATCAAGGAATCCATCCATTTCTTTTAGGTTCTCCTTTTTTGTGGCGTAAAGACCTTCAAAGTAGTCTCTAATGATCTTTTGAATCTCACTGGTTTCTGTTATGATGTCCCCCTTTTCATTTCTGATTCGATTTATTAGAGTTTTCTCTCTTTCTTTCTTTGTGAGTCTTGCTAGCGGTTTATCAATCTTATTTATTTTCTCAAAGAACCAACTCTTTGTTTCATTGATCTTTCGGATTGTTTTTTTGGTTTCGATGTCATTAATTTCTGCTCTAATTTTTATTATTTCTTTCCTTCGGTCTGGTTTGGAGTCCTTTTTCTGGTCCTTTTCTAGGGTCTTGAGTCGTGAAGTCAAGCTATCTATGTGGTTCCTTTCTTCCTTCCTGAGGAATGCTTGGAGAGCTATAAATTTTCCCCTTAACACGGCTTTAGCTGCATCCCATAGGTTTTGGTAGCTCGTGTCTTCATTCTCATTTGTTTCTAAGTATCTTTTGATTTCTTCCTTGATTTCCTTCTTGACCCACTCATTGTTCAACATGGAATTGTTTAATTTCCAGGTGTTTGATTTGATTTTCCGTATTTGTGGGTGGTTAGCTTCTATCTTCAGCGCATCGTGGTCTGAAAAGATGGTTGATACAATTTCTATTTTTCCGATTCTATTGAGGTATGTTCTGGGGCCCAGTACATGGTCTATTTTTGAAAATGTTCCATGTGCACTGGAAAAGAATGTGTATTCTTTCTTTTTGGGGTGTAAGGCCCTGTATAGGTCTATTAGGCCTCTCTCTTCTATTTCTTCATTCAGAGTCAGTGTTTTCTTGTTGAGTTTTGTTCTTGTGGATCTATCTAGAGGCGATAAGGCCGTATTGAAGTCTCCGACTATAATTGTGCTGTTAGTGATGTCCTCTTTGAAGTCTGTTAGGAGTTGTTTTAAATATTTAGCTGGTCGTTTGTTAGGAGCATATACGTTTAAGAGTGTGATTTCTTCCTGTTGTACATATCCCTTGATAAACAGAAAATGACCTTCGCTGTCCCTTTTGATCTTTTTCATCCTGAAATCTATGTTGTCGGATACCAGGATGGCCACTCCAGCTTTTTTAAGGGGGTTGTTTGCTTGGAGGATTGTTTTCCATCCTTTGACTTTGAGTCTATGTTTACTCTGTTTGTTCAGGTGTGTTTCTTGCAGGCAACAGAATGTTGGGTTTAATTTCCGGATCCATTTAGCCACTCTGTGTCTCTTGATAGGTGCATTTAGGCCATTGACATTGAGCGAGATTATTGTGATGTGGTTTTGTGTCATCTTTCTGTGGGATTTGTTGTTCTTATGGGGCTCCTCCTTGTCTTACAGTAGCCCCTTTAGACCTTTTTTCAAGATTGGTTTTGAGTCTATGAAGTTCCTGAGCTGTTGTTTATCCGAGAAATAGTGTATGGTTCCTTCAAGTTTGAGTGAGAGTTTAGCTGGATAAAGTATTCTTGGTGAGGCATTCATTTCGTTGAGTTTTTTCACTAAGTCCCACCATTGTCTTCGGGCTCGGAGGGTTTCTTCTGACAGATCGACCGTAAATCTGAGGGGTGCTCCTTTGTATGTGATTTCCTTCCTTGCCCTTGCTGCTTGCAGAATTGTGTCTCTATCCATGGTATCCGTCATTCTGACTATGATATGCCTTGGGGTCTTTTTATTCGGGTCTCTTTTTGCTGGTACTCTTCGGACTCCTTGTATCTGGATGTCTGCCTTCTCCAGCTCTGGGAATTTCTTAGCAATGATATCTTTGACTGTGTTTTTTTCATTGGGGTTGCTTCCCTGCGGTTCTGGTACTCCAATGATTCTTATGTTGTTCCTCTTGAAGTCATCCCCCAGGGCTCTGATTCGCTCTATAGCCATTTTGAGGTCTTTGGCCATGATTTGTTGCTGTCTATAAGCTTTCTGCAGCTCATCTTCCAGATCACTGATTCTGTCTTCGGCTGTAGTCATTCTACTGTTGAGGGCATCTAGTGAGATTTTTATTTCATCTACCGATTCCTTTATTTGTGAGACTTCCGTTCGAAGGTTTGAAATTTCTGCTCTCATTTCTGCTCTCATTTCTTCCTGTATTTTCTTGGTAGACCGTTCCAGCGCTTCATTCATCTCCTCCCTTAATTTATTGGATGTCTGTTCCATATTTGCTTGGAGTAGGTCGACTCTCCTCCAGATTTCCTCTCTGAATTGTTTATCTGAGAGGTCGTAGATGTGAGAAGCCCCTGTTGAGGTTTCTGGTATCTCTTCTTCCCCCTCTCTTCGCGGGGGGGATTTTTGCTGCTTCTTCATATTGTCACGGAAGTGTAGAGTTGGAACCTTGTAGTTATTTATTCCTCTTCCTTTTTGTGGGAAGAAGGAGCTCCGATTGTGCTAAACTTCCCTTATTCACTGATAGCTTTTATACTGTCAGCCTAAGCTAATGGCTATTTTGCGTAAGTGTTTGAGATCGCAAAAGTGAGTTTTCAAAGGAATACACAGTACCGATTGAGCTGAAGTAGCAAAGAATAACTGCGGCCGCGTTAGCGTTGGCCGCTCTGAGAGGAACCCACGCCCACTTTTAGACCACGCCCACTAAGACACAGGCCATGCCCTCAGTGTCTTCCTGTTGATGGGGGGGACTGGAGGGCGTGGCCGAGGGATGGTCCTCGTACCTGATGGACGTGCGCAGTTACAAGCCGGTTCGGGAGACGGGGTGCGCAGGGCGAGCAGGGAGTGACTTCAGAAACTCGGGGGACGCAGACGGCAGCGGGAAGTGGGGGAATGGGAGGGCGTGGCCGAGGGATGGTCCTCGTACCTGATGGATGTGCGCAGTTACACGCCGGTTCGGGAGACGGGGTGCGCAGGGCGAGCAGGGAGTGACTTCAGAAACTCAGGGGACGCAGACGGCAGCGGGAAGAAGATAAAATATTTTAATATTTCAAATTTATTTAGCTCTGATGCATTGGGTTTTTATAATCCCTCAATACATGTCTGTTTGCTGCTCTGTCTAAAAATAACAGGGAAATAATAATGAAGTCAGCAAGATACATGCAAAAAGGAAGGGATGAAATCACATCACTATTTTTCTTTTTATATATTTGTTTCTTATTACTTGAAATGATCTATTACTGTCACTGTCACTGTCATCACATTGCTCATCAATTGCTCGAGAGGGCGCCAGTAATGCCTCCATTCGTCCCTATCTCTTGCTAGTGTAGCCCTATAGTGTCTGCTCACTCCAGGAGCCTGAAGAGCCCATTATTGTTACTGTTTTTGGCATATCAAATACGTCATGGGTAGCTTGCCAGGCTCTTCTTTGTGGGCGGGATATCCTTGGTAGCTTGCCAGGCTCTCTGAGAGGTATGGAAAATGAGTATGAGTGTCTTATGACGTGTCCTATGATGTGTCCTATGATGTGAAAGTGGCCACGCAGTCCAGGAATACGTTTACTCGTGTGTGAAGCTTGGCCCGAGCATGTGGGAAGCAGTCTGGAGCATGGTGGCCATTAGGTTGTGGAGGTCGGCTGCCGGGGCTGGGTCCCTTGGGGAGGGGAGAGCTCTCACCTGCCCCCTCCTGGGCACCCTGAGTGAAAACAGCCTGGCTCGGAGTCCAGTGGCATGTTTATGGGGGCCTCATTTATGTTCCCTTCCGGGAGCCGGGAGCTCTATGGTGGCCGATGCCACTTCCCACATGCTCAGGCAGAGCCTCACACAAGCACGAAGTCCCACGGAAACCAGGTAATACGGAACTTTGTGACCTTGAACTCTGGGCTCAACGGGACCCGGGAGCAAAGATCCTCTGCCTGCTTCCCCAAGCCCCTGGTGACCCAGGGATCACGTCCATAAGCCACGTCCTGCCGGCGCCAGATAATTTCCTTATTGGCCACCGTCCAGAACTCACGGCTGTTTCTCCCGGAAGGGAGCATAAAATGAGGCCCCATAACCATGCCACCAGACTCCACACCAGGTTGTTTCCACTAGGGCCGCCCCAGAGGGGGGCTGGTGAGAGAAATGATCTATAGATCATAAAATTAATGCAATAAACAATGAAAGCTGTCCTGGTTACCACAGTTCACACTTTCTCCTTCCCTTCAAGGTTTTAACAAATTTTTCATAACAAAAGGACCAAAACAATGTGAAAACTCCTAAAATATTCAAGTCCTATATCAGCTGCATATACAGAAATCATGAAAAAATGTGACCTATTCATACTGGGAAATTGGATTAAGTATTAAATTAATTTTATTTTCAAGTCATTTTTAATGTACACTTAAATGAATAATAATCTAATGATCATTTATTTAGCAAAAAGTGATATACACATATTCATATATACACATACAGTCGATGCCTACACATCAATTGCCTCAAATGTTCCTGCATATTAGCATATTATTTCTTCCTATGCTAGTTATAAACTTTTAACTGGTGCCTTTATTCAAAATCCAAGAGTAGGTGAGAAATCTAAAAAAAATCTTCAGGGGCCGGAGCGATAGCACAGCGGGTAGGGCGTTTGCCTTGCACGCGGCCGACCCGGGTTCGATCCCCGGCATCCCATATGGTCCCCCAAGCACCGCCAGGAGTAATTCCTGAGTGCAAAGCCAGGAGTAACCCCTGAGCATCGCTGGGTGTGACCCAAAAAGCAAAAAAAAAAAAAAAAAAAAAAATCTTCAGTTGCATCTGTTTTCCTTCCTAACAAGAGAGAATGTCCTCTTTCTTGATTTTGTTTTGACAGCAAGGAAATAACTAATGACAATCTTGAAATTAATCCATTGCTTATATTGCACACTACCATTTCTGGCCCTTCATAACTTGATTATATTGATGCTAAACTATAGCAGTCTTTGAAAAATTTACATTTCATATAGTTGTTGGCATATGTGATTAGTAAAATAAATAGATCAAAGATCTTGCTTAGATAAATCAGATCTTTACTTTATCTTCTCCAGAAAAATATGCTTCTATAGTGTTTATGCTTTTTTAAGAGTAGTGGAAAACTTGCCTTGTATTGATAAAATATGGATCACTTACATTCAATAAAACTTAAGATTCTACACATGAAAGAAAAGAACATATATAGATGTAAATCAAATGTGTATCACTTTCTTATTACCAAAATAAGAAGAATCTGAGAACATAAGCTGTGTCTAAATATTGATTTTGAATACACACCACTACCTAATGTACATAACATAACAATCACAGAATGAAACTGATATATGTAACAGCTGGCCAAACTGAGATGATTTTAAAATCAGTGCTTATAAAGAGTCAATTTTGGTGTGTTTTGCTGCTTAAGAACAAAGACACATCACAAACAAGTTTTATGTTGATTTTTCTTGACAGGACTGGGAATTTCCACATTTCATGGGAATGGTTGATGTAAACCTTCCTGGGTTACACACCACTCAAATGCAGTTCAAGATTCCTTTCTTCGGGAAGATCTTTAAAAAGGAACATAGTATTCGCATAACAGGTATGTCGTGATTTTCAACACAATTTATTTCCAAGCTAGAGTCGTGTTGGCTGCTAAAAAAAAAAGGCGATATTTTTGAGACAGAAAACTAAAATATGCTTTTATTTTTCACATGATGCGCGGTGATTGTGTTGTCAGTGGGATTCTCTGGTGACTTGTGTGAAGTGGGAAGGAGACGGGCGGCCGGGAGGAGGCCATCTCTGCCCTCTCTCTCAGCCTCTCTCCCCAGGGAGACTGGGAAACCTCGGACTATGAAAGAGCATCGGGAATACTGTCTGCCGTGGAGGCAGGGGGAGGGTGGGAAAGGGGGGTATACCGGGGATATTGCTGGTGGGGAATGTGCACTGGTGGAGGGATGGGTGTTTGATCATTGTGAGATTGTAACCCAAACATGAAAGCTTGTAGCTATCTCACAGTGATTCAATAAAAAAAAGGACAGCCAAATTTACCGAACTATTTATTAATGTAATCAAAGCATTATTTATGTTCAATCTCATTATCAGTCATCAAACTGTGCTTGATGTCCATTTGTTCTCTGCTGCGTGCGAAATTAGCCCTGCCACCCCAAGGAGCTGGATTGAGAAACTGCTCTTTGCAGGAAAGGAAAGTCAGAAAAAAAAAAAAAACTTAGACCCTACCAAGGAGCTTTTGGGTCAATTGCTTTGCCAAAGAATTTCAGTAGCAGACTAGCAGTATTATTTAGAGAATCTGAGAAAAGGGGAGAGATAGAAAGAGGGAGAGAGAGGGATGAAGGGAGAGAGGAAGAGAGAGAGGAAAGGGAGAGGGAGAGAAGGGAAGGTGGGAAGAGAGAGAGTGCGCAAAGCCAAATTGAAAGGGTAATAAAAAGTGGACATGGCAAATGATGTTTTAAGTGGTTTAAATGGCTGCTTTAAATGGCTGATATCACAATATGGAAAAAACCAGAGTGCCCGAAAACAGATGATTGGCTAAAGAAACTCTGGTATATTTATACAATGGAATACTACGTAGCTGTCAGAAAACATGAAGTCATGAAATTTGCATATAAGTGGATCAACATGGAAAGTATCATGCTGAGTAAAATAAGTCAGAAAGAAAGAGACAGACATAGAAAGATCGCACTCATATGTGGAATATAAAGTAGCTGAGAGGTACAAGCTTACAATGTTGAGATTTCTGGCAGACATTTCTCTGGACTTAGTTACTAAAATACTAAAATACAGAAATCCAAAACTATGCTGCTGCTAGTGCGGCCTCCTGACCTCATATCTCTTCATTCTCAGCAATGGAAAACAAATTACCAAGTGCTTTCTTTTCAGCAGATCGACTTTAGGGGGGGAGAAACTCCAAATCAATAATAGTGAATTTTTTTTGTTTAAATATTGAATGTAATCAAAGTAAAGTGAAAGTAAAGTGAAATTTACCAGTTACACATGCGGGGTGGGGGGCTGGGGAGGTGGGGGGAAAGGGGGAGGTATATCATGATTCTTGGTGGTGGAATATGTGCACTGGTGAAGGAATGGGTGTTTGAGCATTGTATAACTGAGACCTTAACCTGAACGCTTTGTAACTTTCCACATGGTGACTTAAGAAAAGAATTAAAAAAAAATTAAGCCTATTCAACTGCTCAATTTGAAATATCTACTAATAATGTTAAAAGCTTTCCAAAAATATATTGTTACATTAAAAAAAATTTAAGCTAAATAAAACCAAACTCATAGTCTCAAGGGCTATGTATAGTGAAATCAGTATTGGTTAAGGTGTGCAGAAAAAAAAATAAAAAAAATAAATGGCTGATATCCAGAATAATTGAGAAAACTAGGTGACTGACTTATAATTGTAAAACTTATTTCAAGTCTAGAATTAGTATTTGTCTAGAATACTAGTATGCATTAGTATTCTAGTAATTCTACTAATACATGTAATTAATGTTATCTAGAATTAGTATTTTTTTAGCTATCTAGGATCTCTTACAGTGATACAAGTTAGGGTTGTGATAGCCTCTAGAAGCCCAGAGTTTGATTTCTATCACTTCCATTCTCATTATTCACTCTGACAAGAGGCTAGTTTTGAGCACTCTCATGTTGGCAGAGCCCGTCCCTGTCACAGCAGCCCCCTTGGAGGCCTCAGCATTTTCCTTTGTCGTAAAACTGGTTTTCCTTCACGTCCTCTCCATTGCAGCCATATCATTTGAAACCATAGCCAATACTCTGTAACGCCATTTTCCACAGCATTTCCATGAAGTGCTGTAGTTTCTTCCTTACTCAACTGTATAGCCTGCGTGGGTGCATGTTCTTGGAATGACTGCAAATCACTTGTATCATCACTGTTTCTGTTTCCAGGATCCTACACAAACCTTTCTCAGGAGGTGGGGCCTGTATCTTGATCCAAGCTCAAACTAGTTCCCTACTAAAGACAGAGCAGGACTACAACTTAGTCATGTTCTAAACGTTCTGCTTCTCTCAACATATGAATATTCATGTGGTCAGAAGTTACAGTATCCCTGTGTGCATAAAGGTGCCCATTCCTGGACAACCTGTAGACTCTGTCCTCACCCTCAACTCCATCCTTTTCAAGGACGACTACTCCATATCTTACTTTTAAAGAGAAACAAAATTCTTGACCTTCATAATAAGCAATTATATGATTATAAATACGAGACTGAGCTGTTTCTTCTCCAAGTTTTATGTATGTTTTATAGGGAATGGGTATAAGTAGATAGAAACTGGCTTCAAAGCAAGCAGGCAAGTTCCACAGATATTACTGAAACTAAGCTGTGGTGATCCTCCCTAACCTTTCCAAAAAAGCAGAGAACACAGAAAATTCATAGTGTTTATGTGGTCCTGGTTTATGTATTACCTTTATTGTAATATAGGTAAAAACTGAACATCTTTGTTTAATTTTACTTAATTGTAAGTGAGGTTGAATGTTCATGCCTGTGATTATTTGCCCATTTTTATTAATAAGCTATTTTTTTAGATTCTTCCACTTTTATTTATATACGTTCTACCTAAAAGTAAATTTTGTATAAGGAATTTTGTCTCAATCATCATCATCCCATTGATCGTCAATTTTCTTGCATGGTCTCAGTAACGTCTCCATTCATCCTAGCCCTGAGATTTTAGAAGCCTCTCTTTACTCGTCCTTCCCAGTGGTGCCGCATTGGAGGCTCTTTCAGGGTCAGGAGAATGAGACCCATCATTGTTACTGGTTTGTGCATATGAATACGCCACTGGGAGCTTGCCAGGCTCTACCATGAGGGCAGGAAACTCTCGGTAGCTTGCCAGGTTCTCTGAGAGGGACAACTAGGCTATAAGATGTCCAGGAGCTTGGTTTTGTAGTTTCTGGATGTTGGCGGTTGATGGGGTTACACGGCGCCAGGGGGGCAGTTTCTAGTGACCACCTAGCTACTGGAAAATGAGGGATCTGGGCTTAAGAGGCCCAGTCCCTATCTGAGCAGACTTGGAGATCTCAGCCCCAGGTCCCTCACACCTGGGTTCCTCTGCCAGTTTCTTCATGCATGAAGCTTGTCCGAACGTGTGGAGAGTGGCCTTGAGCATGGCTGTGGCTGGGTTCTGGAGGTCTTCGGCCATCAGGGCTCTGCTCGGGCAGGGAGGGAAACCCACCCACTCTGAACGGCCCCAGTGAAGACAGCCAGGCATGGGGGCAAGAGACTCTGCCCAATAGTTACTGAATTTGTCATCCATTGTTTATCTGAAATCTTACCTTAATCTTATATATTTTAGATGCTCTCTAAATCTAAATCTAAAAAATTCATTTTTTAAATGCATAACCGATATTGGTTGTGGGTTCATGATAAATTTCAGTATCAACACAGTAAAATAAGTTTTTCATGGCCAATTTTACCAAAATATGTATTAATGTAATCAAAACTTTGTTTATATTCAATCTCATTATCAGCATATATATTTTTTCTTATATTTCCAGCCATAATTTAGAATGGTTTCTTCACATGAAATCTACAAATTTTGCCTAAATTTATACCAACATATCTATGTGTGTATGTTGATTTGTGAATAAGCTTCTTTTATTTATCTTGAAATTATTACAGATTATAGAAAATAGAAACAAACACTGATTTTGTACTAATAATGAAACCAGAGAGAGAGGGAAAGATAGAGGCGAGATAGAGTAACGCACAGTCAGAAGAGAGTAAGGTGGGGACTTGGAGTGATTGTACAGCAGGTAGGGCATTTGCCTTGCATGTAGTCGACCCGGGTTTGATCCCTGACATCGCATGTGGTCCTCTGAGCATCGGCAGGAGTGCTGGCTGAGCACAGAGCCAGGAGTAACCCCTGAGCACTGTCAGGTGTGACCCCAAACCACAAAACAGGAAGCTGAAAAAGAGAACAAGGACTTGTCAGACCAGAGGAGCAGGCTGAGGGTGACGTCTCAGGGAAGACGCAGGTGACTGTGTGCCAGCCACAGGTGCCCGGTAGCGTGGCCCTGGGCAGCCTGGCACGGGCATCCCACAGGCAGCTCCTCCTTTGTTCAAGCTCGAGTTTCCCAAAGCGCCTTCCTCCCTGCTCCCAGCCCGGCCTGTGGCTGCCCTTGGTCTTTTTTCTCTTTTTCTTTTCCACCTGGCTCTTGTTCCTGTGGTGGAGTCTCTCTCCAGGGGCCCTGCCTCCTCTCCTCTCAAGAAACCATTTTGCATGGAGCCTGGGATTCTGCATCACAGTGGTTTCCCACTGGGAAAGATGCTCGGCGTGGTCAGGTACCTGAAGCTGTTTCCCCCAGAGCTTATCAGGCCGTCTTCCTGCTTGTCCCCAGCACCGCCCTGTCTTCCTATTCTGAGCAGTTAAAGCTCATCTGAGCTATTTAAACTGCTTGTGCTTTGCTTCTGTTGTTTTTTTTAACGCATTCAACTTCCGCATGCAGCCGGCAAATGGGAATAAAAAGAATGGGGAAGGTAGTAAGAAGGCCTTCCTATTTCAAAAGCATGCTGATCTGGATAAGGAAATGTTACCTCCTCTCATATTCTGCTGTCGGTAACTGTCAGATGGCACCACTCTCACGGAGAAAGGAGGACGGTTTCTCAGCAAGACCGTTATGGTGTCCAGGCTGGTGTAGGATTGATCATGAGAACTGGGGGGAGAGGGCACAGTCTCGGGGTGGTTAAGCATCTCTGCTGTACCCTAAATGCTATTATATCTTGCTTTTTTCACTGAATGGATTGCTTTTCACCACGTATAGCTCAGTATATTATTGCAACATCCATCCTCTTTATGATTTCATTACTGTAGAAATAAAAATAGAGGTCTCCTAGATCTCCATTCAGACCATCTGCCTTCAGGGAGTTGGGCCACTTCTCATCTGATTAAAACTGAGTGGCAGAGCTCATGTCTGTCTCAAGTGATTCTCTTGTGGATCTTAAATTATTTCATTTTTTAGATATGCCCTCCCTTTGAAAGAGTTCTGATGTGATTTATTGTAATACTCTTTCATGACATCTCAGTCATTTTCATCTGAAAAAAAAAGGTTTCCTGGAGTTATTTTATTCCTTCCTTTCTTTGTAACAAGAAAGACAGTTGGATGATTAAAAATAATAGATGTAATTAGCTTCCAAGCTGTGGAAATGTCAGTAGTGAGTATGTGTGTGTGTGTGTGTGTGTGTGTGTGTGTGTGTGTGTTTTAAGGACAATGGCCTAGGATCGCCTACCTGCTATAATAAAAATCCTGAAGAAATCTGTGGTTACACTACCGACTGTGGTGTCGAATAAAAATAGCCTGAGCATCTGAGTACTGTAAGAAGAAAAAACACATTGCTTCCCAACTTGGAGGCTGTTATTCGCTCTAAGCATAAGGCGACCTTTCCTAAATTGGAGAATGAGCTCATGAATAGGGAAAATGCAGCAGGTCTCTCTCCGATTCAAAATGAATGAGGCCCATCTATTAAATTCACCGGATAAATCAATCAATTTGAGTTCAGGTCACATAGTGTGGTTTCAGAGTCCCCGCTTAATCTCTGCAGCATGCGATCCTCTTGGCCTTCTAAAACACACATGGCATCATCATAGTCCTCTGGGTGGGCTCTTGCGTGAACCATCTGTTCTTGCGATCAGCTCTTGTCCCAAGCCATTATGGCACTAATATTATCTCTGACTATCAGAATCCCTATAAAAATTGTACTGCTTGGGAGCAAAACATCAGGTTAAAAAAAAAAAGAGATTAAAAAATATTTGGAGAACCCATTGGTTTAAAAGACCATACAATACATTCAATCTGTTGGCAACATTTAATGTTGGCATGTTTTGCATGACTTTGTTATCTATGCTGTGATTTGCACAATGGTTCATATTTCTGGTGCCCAATGATCACATTATTTACATGTTCTATTTAAGACTATCAAAAATTTGCACCTTAAAATTTTATTAGATGCCTTTAAAGAAGTGGCAACTTTAAAGACCATTACAATAAGAGGCCCTAAAATTTTTAGTGTCATTATCTTGGAAATAAAGTCTCCTATGTCCTATTGAAAACCTTTGTTGTACCAAGCATTATTTTTCCAATATTTTTGAAAGAAAGGAATACTGTAATTCTCAGGTTTTAAAATAGAGACCACATGTAAATAAAGTCTGTCAGAACATGAAAATATAGTTTAGTAAAGGTCTTGGTATAGTGCTTGTGAAGTTATGGGAGACCTTTACAAATTTTCATATTGCCGGGGTCCACTCATAATAGTGTCAATCCAGTAGATCTGAAGAAAGATAAGATATTAGGGCTTTTGAAAATCTTCTCCACATGATGTTGATAATTAGGAATTTCTCCTTTCTTTCCAGGAGGCCAAAGGAGAGGACATACTATTGCCCTAAGACAGAATGGTTGGGTATCTAGAAGAGTTTTTGAGAATTTTTAAATCAAAACTAAAAATATAATAGGGCACATGTAAATTTGAGGGTAAAGGACTTCAAGCTGGCAATTTAAATTCTATTTGTGCTAAGATGCTTGTACATCTCACAAGATGTATAATAAAAATATTTTTCTCAGAAGGCATGCTCTGTCTTGGAGGTTCATGCACATCTCACCATGGCATTTGTGTGGCTCTTCCTTTGTGAGAAGCATGTCGCCTGTGTTCCATGTTCTCTCTTGAGCATATAAATCTCCCCCTTCTCCCCCTCTCTTTCTCCCTTTCATTTCCTTTCCTCTATTCATTCTTCCATATTTTTCTAATAAAACAATTTCATTTCAACTGAAATTATTTTCTGCTAAGGAAGGGGACAAAGTTAGAACATGTAGAGAAGCTGGAAAGCTGAATTTTCCTGAACATTGTTTTGAAAGGCATGCCAGGGACATACTCAGAATGGGATGCCTAAAATATGAAAAAGAGCCTGGAAACTTCCCTTCTCTCATGCATGGTGGTACGGCCCACACAAGCTGCCAGAGGACCATTCTTCTCTTTGAGGAATATTGCTGCTATAAAACAGGTTCTATAATCAGAATCCCTTTCATCACAGTTTGTTCTTTTGTATAAAATGTTAAAATGAAAAATCCAGATGAAGAATGCAAATTTAGTAGAATTCGGTGGTCAGTGAGAACAAGTCTTTTAGGAACTAAAATATTCAGACTTTACTGACTATTCTAAGAACAAAGGCCAAAAATGATATCCCAATTGGCAAACTTAGGGATGACCACAGAGGAAGCTGGCAGCAAGTGTCAGAAGTGACTCTGTGGATACCAGATGGCTCAGTATTTTTGTTGTCTGATTTATTTGCTAATATTTGTTCTGCAGCAGAAGAAATTGGGCATGGAACACCAGGGGTCTCTCAGCATCTAAGAGGGTCCTACCTACATTTTTCCTCTATGATCTGGAAACTACGTTGGTACTGAAGCATTACTATGTAGAAGATTTGGTATATAGGTTTGACTTCGCTCCTGAGTGCTGACAAACTCCTTGTCCTCGTAAAAACTATGGGAACAGTAATATGATTTATATCACAAGATTATTTTAATAATGAAATCAACAGGTATAAGATTATTAAAATATAGAAAGCACTGAAAAACTTTTCACTATTTTTACCTAGAGCTTTTCCTATTATTCATCTAGAACTTCTGTTTCCTACTTAATCCAAAACCATTTGGTAGCCTAAGAAAGGGGTCTCAGTATGAATCTGAACTCTCTATTATAAGCTCCTGTTAAGAGTCCTCAAGAAGGAGGAAGGGAATAATGGAAAGCAACTTCTCTCCCAATGAGATGATATGAATATACAGGGTTATATGACACTGATGAGTTTTCATTGACGTTCAAAAAGCATTTATTTAGTATTTGAGAATTTTTCAATTCTAATTCCAAGCTAGTTTTATTCTGCTTGTCAGAAGTAGCTTGAATTGTTGCATCTGTTAAGCTCATCTGGATCCCCCTAACAGATGGTTTCCTGCACTGTGTATGAGCTTTAATTTTATAATCTGGGCCACAGTTTATAAAAATAAATCATCTCTATCCAAGACTGTGATACAATGTTTTTTCTGGGAACTTTTACTTCAGTGACAAAGAGGATAAATGGTTAGTGATCAGGCCATGATAGCGTTTTTAACTCAAATCTTTTGTTCTTTTCCTAAAAGTAAATGTTGAATGCAGCTGTATAACAATCTTCTCTGCCCTCTTCCTCTTTACTTATAGGGTAAGTGAAACGCTGGAGTCAAAATGTGATATACTAAGACTCTGGAGGCAAGAAAGAAACAGCCTCTCAATTCAGTCTCACAAGCTCCTCGGAGCCCTATTAGTGCCAATCCCCGTGGAAGCGCTGCCATCTGTCATTCCAGCCAGACAAAGGAAGTGTCCCATTGGTAGTCATCATCTGAGTAAATTAGGAAGAGGTTGGGGGAAAGGCCAGAAGGAAGGCCTGTGCATCCAGGAGCAGAGAATTCACACTGTTGGCACAATGATGCCCATGGGAACCCTTTTGGCAAAAAAGGAAAATGTTGCAGTAAACAAGTCTCCAAACGTCTGTGTTCTATTTCAGTTTTCTGAGCAGTGTGAGGGCACAGGTGCTTTACGAAGGAGAGAATGTGGAAAACGTGAATAAAACCCCTTCGATTCTATTTCTAGAGCTGCATAATTTCTGGCAGAGGGGTTTCTAGTGATTGTTCTTTAAGGAGCTCCCCTGTGTCAATCAGATCGTGGCAAGTGCCAGGGAGAACAGGCCAGTGGTCTGTCTAGCAGATTCTTCTGTCTCACAAAATTAGCAAAGGGATTATTATAGAAAAATATGTTATATTTTGTTCACAACAGAAAGTTAATGAGGATATCTTGTTCCTTTCTCAGTTGTGAATTTTTTGAAACATTTTCTGAAGCAGTTTCCAATTTTAATGCATTTGTACAGCTCCAAGATTTTATGTTTACTTCTACACAAAACAGAATTTTTTTATTTGTCCATAACTTATCTTCTTCAAGACTATAGTTATTTTGCCAATCAGTCATTGCTTTCAGACTCAACAAGGGGCCCTTGCAGATATTGTTGTGTATGTGAGGATTTTGTAATAAAATTCAGGCATACTACAAGAATTGCTCTCACAGTCAGAAAAAAATACTGAATATATTATTTTAAAACCACAATCTCTGCAACAGGACTATTTTGCTTTTCCAAATTTTATAGATTGTATCCTATTGTAGCTGTGTCCTGGAGTTTTACCCATAATTGTGGATACATATATTTATTTTATTTAAACAACCTGAACTTTATTTGTTATTTTTGTGCACACAATATTTCTGATGTTTACCTACTAGTTAACAAATATTTTCTGAGGCAATATATATCTAGAGATATGAGGATCTATGGAATACAGAAAGAAATCATGAGAGTTCTTAATCTTAAAATCACAATCTAATGATCATAAAATCCAGTACAGTAGCATTGTCTTTTCTTTCTTTTTTCTCATTAGCACAATTTTATCTCTACTGACTTTATTTCCTCAAGGAATGGTCCTGAACTTAGGAAGTGACAAGTCAATTAAGGTGGGGCACCACATCAATAAGATAAAAAAAAATTGTGATAATATTAATAGGTGCATAGAAACCATTTAACAAGAATCAACACCCATATATCATTTTAAAGAACACAATAAAATGAGAATAAAAAGAACTTACTTTGGGGTTGGAGTGATAGCACAGCAGGTAGGGCATTTGCTTTGCATGCAGCCAACCCAGGTTTGATTCCCAGCATCCCATATGGTCCTCTGAGCACTGCCAGGAGTAACTCCTGAGTGCAGAGCCAGAAGTAACCCCAGAAAGAAAAAGAAAAAGAACTCACCTCAATAAAGACCGTGTATTATAAACCCTACAGATAAAGTCTCTGCTGTGGGGTGGTGGGCATGAGTGCTATTCCTGTCTTTAGCTTCAGGTTTTGTGCATTTAAGAGCCTTTTTCTCCAATGCCAATCCTACTGCAATCTGTAGAAAAATTTCAGATTAACAATTATTTTAACATGATAAATATGCTAATGCATAAAGCACATATATATATTACACATAGGGCATACAAACATGTAATCCACAAAGCATACACACACATATATATGTATATATATATATATATGTACGTATTTTATAAAACTACATCCTGGGCCTTCTTGGATAGCAAGTCCTATTTCAGTAATGCATACAGGTTGTTTTATCAAAATGAGATAGATAATCACCTTAACATGCTCTTCTCTCTCTACTAAACACGACATTAAATGAAATGAAGAGGTAGAGTGAAATTATTGGGATAATACTATATCTACAAGTCTGGAAAACAATATAGTTGAAAGAAATTTCAAATACAACATCCAATTTTATCTCACAATAATCCTTGCAGACAGTTACACTGATATTATTCTCCATTTCACATAATGGAAAAAAACAGATTCATATGGCTATAAGTAGCAGGATGAAGGAAAGAAAAAAATCATAGAACTTGAATTCAGCTAGGTCACTTTCTTCAATTTAAAATAAAAATTTTAGTGCGTAGAGAGGTTGAACAGATCAGTCAATGTTATTTTAGTGTTATCTTCACTTGCTGATCTCCAGCCTCCTGCCTACTGTTTGGTCACTTTGGCTTTCCCTCTAACAAATCAGCAAACATGTGTAGACCAGGGTGATGCCATCCATTAACTGATGTCATGCAATGCATTTTTATTTGATCTTCTTCCATTCCATATAATTACATGAGGATTATGTGAGACATAATAGAAAGCAATTATTTAGCATTAAAGTTCATTGGTTAAGTTCACCCAGAACTAGGTTGTAGAAAAATTATTTAAAAGTTCCATATCCTATCATACTTTCTTATTTTTATCTGTGTATATTCACTTCCATTTTAGTTTAATTTGTATTTGCCACCAGAAAAACACTCTTTGCTAAGGTACTTGAGCCGTCATCTTTTTCCTCCTTAAGTCTGTGAAACTGCCGATCTTCAGTTTCTGATGCTCTAAATCCTACTAACAGAAACCCCTTTATTCTGGGTTTTCCTAAATAGAAAATCATAAAAATTGACCTAGAAAAGGTGTGTTTTAATCCAAAGGAAAGTGTGAGTCATGAAAGTGGTGGTCTGTTGTGCAAGATCAAGGACCTTTTTCTCCTGCCATCCCATCTGATTTTATAACAGGCAGTTTCTAGTGAGCGATAAAATATGTATTTCCTACAATAGACAAACACACAAATATCTTCTCACAATTTATTTATGTCCTGGAAACTAAAAACTAATGCCTCCCTAGTACTAGATGGAAATCTCTTTTAAAAAAACAACTATGTTTGGCCCCATAATTTGCAATACTGTTAGTGGTGTGCTTTCATGCACACAGTGTCCCAACACCACTCCCATCTCCTATTGAGCCCCATCCATCACTTTCTCCACTATGGTAAGCTCAGGTCTGTAGACCAGTTCCAAATCTGTTGCCTTTGACCTTTTGTTGTGAGAATCGCTGTAGTTCCATAGCACCAGTTCCCCATTCCCCTCTATACCTCTCTCTATATATGTATTATTTCCCACTCTGTTCCTTCTCTGTCCCTCAGCCCCTCTCTTACACAGCACTGATCTGTTTATGTATGACATCTACAACATAATAAAGACATAAACTAAAATTTCAAGACAGTTTTTCCCTAATTTTCTTTCAAGAACTACACAAATTGTTACATCCTACAAAGTCATTTATTTAGAAATCTTTCCTTAATTTTATTCCACTTTCTCAGCATCTTTAGCACTTAGTACTGCTGTAACTGTTTGACACCTCTCAAATATGGCCTGTTATCTTTCTTTTGGTGTCTCTGTCTTAATTCCACACAATGATGGATTCCCTCCTGGAAAGCAGAGACATACATTCTTAGCATACACTAAGGTATCTCACAGAGTTTACAATGAGCATAATAAGTGCTTGATAATGAACTCATCTTTGTATTTGATTAGATTTCTCTGCTTGAGTTTTATTTTTTTTAATGGTTGAATCTTAATGTGTATTTGTTTTGGTTTTGTAGATCAAGGAGGGAAAAAAGGTTCAAACTTAATAGAGCCAGATGTTATAAATATTTTATGGTATCTAAAAACATTTCTAATATTCCAACTTACTCTCTTATTTAGCACTGTAGCACTGTCATCCCGTTGTTCATCGATTTGCTCGAGCGGGCACCAGTAATGTCTCCATTGTGGGACTTGTTGCTACTGTTTTTGGCATATTAAATACGCCACGGGTAGCTTGCCAGGCTTTGCCATGCAGACTGGATACTCTCGGTAGCTTGCTGGGCTCTCTGAGAGGGATGGAGGAATCAAACCCGGGTCAGCCATGTGCTAGGCAAACACCCTACCTGCTGGGCTACTGTTCCCATCCTCTGTGGCCAGTCCTCTTATTTAGATGTGCAAAAAAAAGAACAAAAAACATTCATGGGCTGAAGCAAAGGTCTATCAGGTTGGGTGTTTCCCTTGCATGCGGCCTCCCTGGGGTTCAATTCCCAACAGTGCATATTGTCCCCAAGCCCAACAAGAGTGATCTCTGAGCAAAGTTAGTGTAATCCCTGCGCAGAGCTTGTGTGGTCCAAAATGCAATAAAACATAATAAAATAAAATCATTATGTAAGAGATTCTACTAACAAATATGAACTCTGTATAACTGATTGGTTTTAGATACAACAGCATAATAATTTCCCTTACGTTGGTTTACGTAAATTATTATCATAAAGCTTATATTCTGTACCAAGCACTATACTTAGCACATATACTCTCATAAAATATTATAATTTTAATTAAAATCATTTTAATGCATATAAAGAAACTGAGATTTTGATCATTTAAACAACTAGCTCAAAATCACAGTTTTGAAATAAAAATTAAAATCATTTTGCCTCCTGAGTGAAAATAGTTTAAAATATATCATTATGATCAATATTTTACTAAATTTTCATAAGTTTATTTTTGTATATTTATTTATCATTTAAATACAAATTGAAAATTACAATCTTGGTTTAATATGTTCGACTACAAACCTCTTTCTTGTCCAAGAATTCTATCATCATATGAAACAGTAAATAGATAATGTTCAACACTATATTTCAGAACAAAATAAAATAATTTTGAGAGTAGATGAGAGAGATAATGAGGTGGGAAAGGAACGAATCTTGCATTAACTGACTGGAGTTTGCAGCACCACAAATGGTCATCTGAGCCCACTTTGGGAGTAATCACTGAGTGCAGAGCCAGCAGTAATCACTCCACAGCTGAGTGTGGGCCAAAAGCCAAATAATACTGATGATAATAATAATTATAATAGTAATTTGGACATAATACATCTGATAATTATAAAGATTTTATAACATATTATATATCTTGATTTTCTACAAAAATTATGAGGGGGATGTTATTGTGTTACTATCATATACTTAATCCTATGAAATTTTTTTTTTGGGTTACACCCGGCGATGCTCAGGGGTTACTCCTGGCTCTGCATTCAGGAATCACTTCTGGCGGTGCTCAGAAGACCATATGGGATGCTGGGAATCGAACCCGGGTCGGCCATGTGCAAGGCAAACGCCCTACCCACTGTGCTATCGCTCCAGCCTCATTAATCCTATGAAATTTAAATTATAGTGAAAATTATCATGGAATTTACTACCCGTTCAAAATATTTTCACTTTCTTTACATTTATTTGTTTGTTTTGGGTTTTTATAAAACAATTTTTATTAAATTACTGTGAGATAGACCCTTACAAAGCTGTTCGTGATTAGGTTTCAGTCATATAGTATTCCAACACCCATCCCTCCACTAGTGGACATTTCCCAGCACCAGTGTCCCCAGGTTCCCTCCCAACACCTCCTCATTTAGCCTGCCTCTATGGCAAGCGCTTTTCTTCTCTCTCTCTCTCTCTCTCTCTCTCTCTCTCTCTCTCTCTCTCTCTCTCTCTCTCTCTCTCTCTCTCTCTCCCCACTGAAAGGTTATTGTGTACGTCACTTTACCTACATACTTTCAACATTCAGATCTTAAGGTTCTTGTGTATATCACTTTACCTACCGTTAGCACTCAGATCTTGTCCAATATGGTCATTTACAACTATTATTGTAATACTGATCCCTTCTCTATCTTTCCTATCCTTCACCACACACACACACACACACACACACACACACACACACACACACACACACTTGTGGTAGATTCCAACCATTGACCAGTCCTCCTAACCTGTTTTCCCTGGCCTTGGATATTAGTCTTCTACTATGTATATTTTTTATATACCACAAATGAATGTAGTCATTCTATACCTGTCCCTTGCCTTCTCGTTTCACTCAGCATGATACTCTCCATGTCCATTCACTTAGAAGCACATATTATGATTTTACTTTTCCTAACAGCTGTGGTATTCCATGGTGTAGATATGCCATAGTTCTTGATTGTGATGGGGGTCTGTGCTATTCCCCGTGTAGTCTGGAGTCGGATCCTTCCAGTTCACAACCAGTGTGCCCCTCTAATTGCCAGAGAGGACTCTGGGCCTTTGGTGGATGGTGGTCTTCTCTTTCCCCATCAAGGATATTACCTTCCTCTTTGGTCTCCTGGGTAACTTGCATGGGGCCTCCAGGGCTGACTTGGGGAATGTGTTCTTTTAGATTTGGGTTATATAGATTCTTGTGTTCACTGTGATTTCGGTGAATCTGGGGTTATTTTGATCAGTATAGGCTAGTAGACTATTGGCCTAATGTGGTTTGGGTAGCCAGGCTGCCATCCTAAGTTTGGTGTAGGCGGCCGAGACATAGGTCCAATGCAACATCAAAAGGAATATGATATTGCATTGGATAGAGGTCCAATATCAAACTGGCAGCAGCTGGCTGCCACCGAGGAGGCCACGTCCCCTGCCCCCAGTGTACCTTGGGGTGGGGAGGGGCCATGCATGGCTCGAATTCTGGACTACAGTTTGAGTCTCACTCCCAGCGCATTTCTTAAAACACAGGTGTCCCCTTTTGCCTAGGTGCCATCTGGGCACCTGTGGCTGTAGATAAGGCCTCTCTGTTCACTGTTGCCTCTTGCTACACTGTCCCCTTTCCATTTATTTGTAAAGCTGTTATAGACAAATGATTTCTAAACAATATCTTATTCATATATGATTTTTAAATATGAAAAATCATATTTAAAAAAAAAAACTAAAACTGTTCATTATCTTCGGTTATATTTATTTGTATGATAAATATATTCTTCAGTGAGAATTAGTGCAATTATTTCATCTTGAATAATCAGTGTTATCGATCTGAATCACATAATTGATGGTTTAAATCTACAGGTCACCTACAAATAGCAATATAAATTCAATTGATATGCTGTCATGCTTGCATTACCAAATGATTTATTTCTGGCCCAGACATAATTATAAAACTGCAAGAAATGTTCAATCATCCACTGAATTTCTGTAAGAATTTTATTTGAACTTTTTACAAGCATTAATTGAAATGTTTTAGAGAATAGCCTATATGAAAAAAATATGAATATAGTGGTGCCTGTAAAGCAAGGATATTTAATCTGGTTAGTTTAAAAATTCTAAATTGTTGTTTCTGGGACTGAATGTTATAATTTTAATATGCCTAGATTTACTTTGGCAAATTTTCTTTGCAAATTCACTCAATTCATTTGGACGAATTCACTCAGTGGCATCATAAGACTCTTTACAAACATTTTTATAAGTTGAAAACTTTAACAGTTCATACTATTATAATGTATTCATATTATGAAGAAAAATCTATTATAATTTTACAGATCTATATCATTTTGACTAATACAATATTTCTATTTCATGCAGGTAAATGGTTTAACTATGGAATTATCTTTATCGTCTTGATTTTGGACCTTAACATGTGGAAGACTCAGATATTTTATATACCTCACGAATATGGACAGTATGTTGGTCCAGGGCAGAAGATATATACAGTAAAGGACTCAGAAAGCTTAAAGGATTTGAACAGAACTAAGCTCTCCTGGGAATGGAGATCCAATCACACCAACCCAGAGACTAATAAAACATATGTTGAAGGGGACATGTTCTTACACAGCAGATTCATTGGGGCTAGTATCGACGTCAAGTGTCTGGCTTTTGTTCCAAGTTTGATGGCTTTTGTGTGGTTTGGATTCTTCATTTGGTTCTTTGGACGATTTCGGAAAAATGAACAAGGCATGGAGAATCAAGACAAAACATACACACGCATGAAAAGAAAGTCTCCATCAGAGCATAGTAAAGACATGGGGATCACTCGAGAAAACACGCAAGCCTCAGTGGAAGACCCATTGAATGACCCTCCTTTGGTTAGCATCAGGTCTGATTTCAATGAGATTGTCTACAAGTCTTCCCACCTAACGTCAGAAAACCTGAGCTCACACTTGAATGAACCTACTGGCCCCATAGAAGCTGATCCAGACCCAACAATCTCTATAAGTACACCTACGAACTAGAGTCACTCATTACTTGAAGATAGCACACAGAGCAACCTTGAGTGTAACTTTAAGTTAGTGTTTCCTTTTGTACATGTAAGGTTTACGCAGTACTAGGTTCAGAAATACAAACAAAGCCACAACGGTGCTCAACATGCTTTTTCTAGGACTCCTTGTCTTCTATTCGTATTATGATACATGTGCCTACTGTATATCTAACAGTCCTCTAGAAACTGCTCTTCACAACTGCACAGGCTGCTCACTGACTTTACAGCATAGGTTAGCGCATTTCCTGCATACCTGATGTTCAACCATAGTGGTGCCTTGAGACATTAACTGTTTTTAACTGTACCAGAAATGAAGTGTGGAATAGTTTTTGTATGCAATTATTTTGATCTACACTTGATGTCTAAGCAGGAAACAGATACAGTCAAGACATGGCTCAGGAAGTATTTCTTAGTTTCTTATGCAGCTGCAGAGTTAGTGACTTTGACGGCTGAACTGTAGAGAGCATGGTGATTGCCTTTGAATTTTATTGGCTGTCTGCCAAAAACAAATACAGGCACAAAAATTCAGTAATAGGAGAATGATAATCCAACATGGGTCACTACTTGTGAAATGTGACTTTCTCCAACCAGTAATTGCAATCAGATGATAATACTTAATTATGTTGTCCTAATTAAAGATAAATTGCTACTTGATTAAAATCCTTGCCCTTCACCTTTGGGACAAAGGTTAAGAAGCACAGTTGAATGAACTACCAAATTTATTAGCATTTACACAAAGCCCTAGAAGACCAAGGAACTGAAGTTTTAATCATGAGAGGGTTTCACAATGTACCATCTATAATATTTGTACATCTTTCTGTAAACATGGCTCTGAATAGTGAGAACTGAAAGCATATTCCAATCCCGAGCAAGGGAACTCCTCCAGATCATGCAGCACAGCCTTGTGAGGTAGAAAAAGATGTGCATGAAAGAATCTGTTTTGTGGCTTGTTATGTGTGTGCGTTTGTTTTTGATTTCTAAAGAATTAAACACCTCACATTAATAAAAATTATAAATGTGATTTTGTAGTGCAGGTTTTTATTTATTAGAGGAATAAGAATTGCATCTTGGTTTAACAGGAGCTCATTTAATATCTTAAGTCTTTTTAAAAAAATTAATGCTAGGAAATTTAAGATATAAGGTATTCCCAGTTTACTTTCAATTTTGCTCCACAGACTGGTTACACACTTCATAAGAGGGTTGGGAGAGATCACACCAGAAAAATTATTTTCTTGCCACAGACAGACATAGCTGTATGTTACATTTATGATTTTGTTAAAAATCTTGCTCATTGTTATCTATCATATGCTTGCAACACGCTGACTTCATGTGCATAGTATGTCTGTATGTCACTTGAGACCTGGCTTCAATAAACATCCTTCTACATAGCTACCGAACAGCTGGAACTCTGCCCTGCTGCTTCTTTTACCTTCAATAGCCACTCACGGTGCTGCTTAGAATCAGAGGTATGCCAGACACTGGAAACACAGAGATCAAATTCCTATAGTAACCAGTTAACCTATACTGGGCATGTTGTTGCTGATGTATAGTAACATTAGCATCAGCAAATTTACATAGATATTCAACTTTTGACTCATGAGCAAAAAAATGATGCTATCTATAAGGACTCAGTTTTTATTTATCATGAGAGTTTCTGTCTTAAAGAACATATACAGAAAAGTTATAAAGTGTGCATTCATTATCAATGTACATTCACTTTGAAAATATCTAAGATGTTTATATGCATTTAAAAATTAATTTTTAGAAAATTTCAATGAGGGAATTTCAGAAAATTTCAGCAAAAGTGCAGGAAAAAATAACAAACCTTAGGTATAATACTTATATATTTCTGTGGATTTACTAGGGAAACTGGTAATCAACTGATATGGAAGTAGATATTTAAAGATTCATGACTTTACTAGGAGAATTACAACTAGGGATAGCATTTTGAAACCAAAAAATACTTGAACTCTTGAAGATCTCCATAATTCAAGTGTATATTCCAATCTTAGCCTTTTGTCTATATATGAGTCTCCTTTCTTCTTTTGCATCACCTTTTGAATTATGTATTGTGTATTCCAGTTTCTCTATATTTACCAAAAATAAGAATTAAAATCAAAATAAGAATCAGATTTATTTATGTTTAGTTTTGAATTCTGAATTATATGCCAGTAGACTACAATTTGACAGTCTTTTTAAATATCAAACATCATACACTATCAAGAACAATTTTAAGATGCATAGAAAACTAAGGAAATGAGAAGTTAAATTAAAAGGACTAAAAATCCTCAGATTGTAAAGAAAGCATAACAAATGTGATATCTAAATTGTAATGATGCTTAAGGACTATAAACAATTAGATTTCTTATGTTCTGTAATTATATAGTATTTCCCTCAATACAATGCAGAATTTGAACTAATCTGACACAATCTTAGAGTATTCTATTTTTAGAACATGTTGTTATCAGATTAAACAGAAAATTAAATAAACAGCACACATTTATGCATGATCATATATGCCTAAACATAAATCTCATCACCACATGTCCATCTATATTACATAAACATAGTTATCTCTCTCTGAATGGTGGTTGCTTATTATGTTCACTTATCCTTTTGCATATCTACAATCATCAATGAGTTTTATTATAAATGTGAAGTATTTCTTCTCCATTTGTCCCTAAGCATTTGTCAAGTACAATGTTTTCTTTTATAATCTTGGATAGTCATCAGCAACTTAAGCCAAAGAGGTAGTGCAGTGCATAAGGCATTGTCCTTGAATAGACACACATCCTGTTTGATCCCTTGCACCCACTTACATCCTTAAGCACCACCAGAAGTGACACCTGAGTATGAAGCCAGGAGTAAACCCTGAGTAACACAGAGTATGACCCCCCCCCCGAAAAAAATAACACCAAAAAGAGATTCATAACCACTTTTGCTCTTCATCTGTTTTCACAATGAGCTCACTATTTTATTTTTGTTTTCTTATAGGGGTCACATCTGCAGTGCTTGGGGTACCATGCTGTATCTAGAATTGAACTCAGGGCATCATACTTACTAATCACATGTTCTATCACATGAGCCATGTCACCAGTCCCTGACCAAATATTTTAAATTAAAAATCTTGATTATCAACCCTCCTCACATTACCTTTGTCCCTCAGAACCCAATTCAATTCTATTAGTCACTAATGTGTTTAAGAGGGAAGAGAAAATTAATTATTTTTGTGACAACTTATCTGGCACTTTTCTCACTTTTTCACTACCTTCATTTTAAACATATTCCTTACTATAAGGTTATGGTTGATGTGAATCAATATAGGTAATACTATCAATATACATATTTTTTTCTACTACCATGTGTACCTGACTAGAATTGTATTATAATGTGAAAAAAACCAGGAGAGTTTAAATATAACATTTGTAGCTCAGAAGTTCCCTTGCTGAAATTAATAGGAAAAATGGGTATTTGTTGTGGAAAGAGGTTAGGTAGATGGTGATTTGCGAATGGAATTTTCTGTAAGTAAGTCTTGGAAATGAAAAATGACAAGTTTAGCATCAATGGGATTAGAGTTTCAGAAAGAAAGGGCAAACAAGGGGAAAGAATTGAAACATACAGCTGTTAGGAATACAGGATCTTCTCGCAGGGAGATGACTCAAGTGAACAGAGTCAACATAGTTGAGGGTTATGGGAGGATGGTTAAAGAACTGGTTAGTTGAAAGCTTAAACACCCTGGGTCTCAAGTTCGTTCTGTCTGTCTCGATAAGGATCGTGCGACCTGAAAAAGGAAATGTGTATGTATTTAGAGGTAGCATTGTGCATCTATGTGTGTGTGTGGGGGGGGATGTCATGTCAGCAGGGAAGTAACACATGAGAATAGAGTGTCCAAGTTAATATTTAACAATGATTCAGAGAGACTAAAACGTATTTGGCAGAAGAGCAATCATTGAGGCAAAGTCAGTAAGCTTCTCACCAGCATATGAAAGCAGAGATAAAGAATCTTGAAATGCTGTATGAGACATTCTGACAATTTCAGTGAGAAAAGAATTATTATACATTCAACACGTATAATATAGCACAGTTATTATTTTAGTGTAGCACTGCACTGTCGTCCCGATGTTCATGGATTTGCTCAGGCGGGCACCAGTAACTTCTCCATTGTGAGACTTGTTGTTTCTGTTTTTGGCATATCAAATACTCCACGAGTAGCTTGCCAGGCTCTGCTGTGAGGGCAGGATACTCTCGGTAGCTTGCCGGGCTCTCCGAGAGGGACAGAGGAATCGTACCTGGGTGGGCTGCATGCAAGGCAGACACCCTACCCACTGTGCTATTGCTCCAGTTCATTATCTTAGTGTAGGTATGTTCTTTTATTTAAGAATACACAGCACACAAAATATATTTTACAGGCTTAATTTTTTTCTTTGTTCTTGTTTTCGGGCCACACCCAGCTGTGCATTATTACTGGCTCTCTGCCCAGGAAAAGCTGACCAAGGCTCTACCTGGTGTATTATCACTCTGGTACCACAGCCTTAATTTTAATTATGCCATCCAACGTGATCTTTCCTGTGGCCTAGAAACAAATAATTTAGCTCCCGGGATTTTTGAAGACTTCTCTGCATTATTGGAAAGGACCACTAGAATTTAGAATTTAGAATAATACTACCTACATAGGACTGGAACTATAGCACAGCAGGCAGGGCATTTGCCTTGCATGTGGCCAACCTGGGTTTTATTTCTCTGTCCCTCTTGGAGAGCCCGGCAAGCTACCGAGAGTATCCTGCCTGCACGGCAAAGCCTGGCAAACTACCCGTGGTGTATTCGATATGCCAAAACCGGTAACAAGTCTCACAATAGAGATGTTACTGGTGCCCGCTGGAGCAAATGGATGAACAATGGGATGACAGTGCGGCAGTGCTATAGTAGCTACATAAATATACAGATGCTCCTCACTCTAAGAAATTTTCCACTCTCTCCAGATCTTTACTTACTCATGTAAATGGCACAGCCCTTTTCAATGGTTTTCTATGTAGAAATAAATTATGCCTTTCAATCCTCTCAGTCATTAAAGGTAAGTACGACTGCTTTCATTTTATAGATGATGAATTCAGAGATTTACATTTACCTGCCCAAAGTCACAAAATCACAGAATGCAGAATTGAGTTTTATCTGATGCCAAAGCCATGTTGTTTTCTGCTCACTCCAAACTGGACAATTCATTTCATGTTGACTCTGGTGAGGATTACCCAAAGAACTTATTTACAATATAAGACAATTTATTTCTTAAGAACTGTTTTCTCTCCAGAGTTTAAGTCAAATCATTTGTGACAACTATCTGGATGCAATTATGAGCTAAATTTTATAACTGAAATAGGTATGGTTGAATGAAATAGAAGAAACATTCAGTTCATAGCCTGATGTTTCTATTTAAGCTACAATTATAAAGCTGCAATACAAATACTGTAGCACTGTAGCACTGTCATTCCGTTGTTCATCAATTTGCTCGAGCGGGCACCAGTGACATCTCCTTTGTGAGACTTATTACTGTTTTTGGCATATCGAATACACCACGGGTAGCTTGCCAGGCTCTGCCTTGTGGGCGGGATACTCTCGGTAACTTGGTGGGCTCTCTGAGAGAGATGGAAGAATCGAACCCAGGTAGGCCACGTGCAAGGCAAACGCCCTATCTGCTGTGCTATCGCTCCTAGTCCAATAGAAATACATCCTAATAATATTTCCAGCATGGGAATTGGTCTCTCTCATCATTTCATTTTTCACAGGGGAGGGGGTAAAATGGTTCTCTGCATATTTTGAATACATCCTCAAGTAAATATCAGGGAAGAATAGATGGAAATGAATATTCAAACAAGGATGCATGATTATCTAGCAGACAGTTTTAGAAAGAACAATTTAAATATTATCTCTAGAAAAAATTAAATTTTTAATTGAAAATTAAATTAAATTTAAATTAAATAACAATCCAATATTTACTACTATTTCAAATTCTGTATCAATGTAAACTGGTTATTTTGTGACAGGATAAACCCTGATCTTGAACAATTAAATAATTTCTGGTACTCAAAATGAGCTACTTCACAGTTTTGAAAAGGTTCAACAAAGACTATATGTGAAGTCACTGTGTGGGTCGCAGCAAGCCATGCAGATACAAGGAATTCCCAGCAGTGAGGACGAACTCCAGGCACCTCCACTGTCCACGTTTGGACAACGTGGACATCCAGTTTGCCTTTCCCAAGAGCTGCAGAATATAATAAGGTTGTGTGCACACAGTTTTCTGTATTCCTGTAGTTGCTTTTGAACTCTAAAATCTCCGCACAATCCCTTTTCACTTTTAACAGTTCAGATCTTTCCATTTAAGGCAAGTGACTGAATTGTCTGAAATCAATGGCCATAATCCCTTGCAGATGCTAAGCCAAACTAATTTCCCAAGGGTTCCTTCGCTCTAGGGTTTTTTTAATCATTTGCGTGCCTTTATGATAACTTCAGCAGCTTCTCTAATCAGAACTTTCTTGTTGAACTGGTAATTTGCCACCTTTTGTCAACCTTGAAGTAAAAGTGTCTGTGTCTTCTGCATTTAAACAAGAAGCAATAAATACACGAGTCCTAGCACTTCACAGTGTTCATGGCTATCTTTGGAAACGATGGAGGCAACTATTTCTCAATTATGGTGTCACCTAATCCTTATTTTTAGGTAGTGCCCACTTTAGTAAACCATGGTATCAAGGCAATATTTTTCTCCCAAAGCCTCTATACTTTGTAAAATGGTATAATTTTTTTCCATTCAGTTTATTTGCTTTGAATGCAAGTTTTATCTGGATAATCCATTTGATAACTAAACTACAAATACCACACTACAAAAAAAAAACCTGTATTTAAAAATAATTTATCTGGGGGCTGGAGAGATAGCACAGCGGGTAGGGCGTTTGCCTTGCACGCGGCCGACCCAGGTTCAAATCCCAGCATCCCATATGGTCCCCTGAGCACGGCCAGGGGTAATTCCTGAGTGCAGAGCCAGGAGTAACCCCTGTGCATCGCCAGGTGTGACCCAAAAAGCAAAAAAAAAAAAAAATTTATCTGGGGGCCAGAAAGATAGTACAATGAGCAGGGTACTTGCCTTGCACGTGGCCAATCCAGGTTTGATCGCAGTCTTAAAGAGTCTTTCGTTACATGCCTCTGGATTGCTTGGGCAGAAAGTTTTTGTTTTCTAAAGATTTTTTTAATTTTGGTAATTGGCTGAAAAAGAGATATGAAACTAACTGTAGGAAGAGAATGAGTTGTATATAAAATAAGTTGCAAAAATTATTATGTGAATGGAGTAAGATATCACTGTATCATTGTCATCCCATTGCTCATCAATTTGCTTGAGTGGGCACCAGTAATGTCTCCATTGTGAGACTTGTTACTGTTTATTTCCTATCGAATATGCCATGGGTAGCTTGCCAGGATCTGCTGTGTGGGCAAGATACTCTCAGTAGCTTGCCAGGCTCTCTGAGAGGGGCGGAGGAATCGAACCCTGGTCAGCCGCATGCAAGGCAAACGCCCTGCCCACTGTGCTATCACTCCAGCCCATAGCAAATATATAAAATAAAATTCTGATAGAAATAAGAGTGTGAAGGATATAAAACAAAACTAAACAAAACGAATACCTCATCAGGAAGACATATACAAAATAATTTGAGCCTCTACTGAGAAGAGAGTGACTGGGCCAATCTAAGAATTGAGCCGTGGCACTGGGCTACACGGGGCCTCTCCTGCACACAGCACAGCTAATTGTCCAGCAGGAACAAAACAATACTTCTTTGTTTGCCAGGATCTAATGCTACAGCACTTCAGAGTTGTCTCCTTGTAAACATAGATTTGAGTACATCGCAAGATGAGAGTGGGTAAGACTAATAAGATAGGGTAGGTGGGAGACAGAATCATTAGTAATATTCATTACTTATATTTGATATGGAAGCTGTGATTCATACAAGGATTCTAGAGAAACAAAACAAAAATAACAGTGGATGGACAAATAGAAAGATTATTTTTTTCCTTTCTGGGCTACACCCAGTGGTGTGCAGGGCTTACTTCTGGCTCTGTACTCAGGGGTCACTCTTGACAGTGCTCAGGCACCATATGGGATAATTTACTGTTAGAAATTAGGTCATGGAAATTGGAAGCCAAAGAAGCTTCACATCTACATGTGCAATTTAGAGACCCAAGACAAGTACTGATGAAAGTCAGTGTTAAATTGAAGGCCTGACAACTCAGGACAAAATGTGAGCTAAGATGTGCCTGATTAACTAACTAGGGATGGAAAAGTCTGAATTTCTCTTACCTTTGCTCTTTGTTCTCCTCCTCAATACCTCAAAGAATTGTATGCTGTCCAGTCACATTAGGAGGCAATCTACTCAACTGAGTCTGTGGACTCAGATGCTACTCTTACATATACTCCCTACACACACAGAAGCAATATTGAATTTGGGCACTCATGGCCCACTTAAGTTGACATTTAAAATTTCACAAGGGAAAAGTATAATAAATCCAAAAAGTAATTAAAGAGAAGTATCACAGTTGACTACAAACAAAGGTGTGCAAATTATACTTCAGGTACAGGAACTCACTACAGTCACTGAGACGTGAACCAGGATAATATTTTAAGAGCAACAAATCAGAGCAGCAACGGGAAGTCTACTATTTTAGTTTCTAAAACAAAGATGACCATTCAGTTATTTATGTTATAAATTTGCATGGGATAATTGTCTGTGATTAAGTAAGCATGGTGATTGTTGTAACCTAAGATGCTGGTGTTTTTAAGGAAAATTTATCTTCCCATTCTACACAGTTTTATGAGTAGGTCCTAACTCTACGAGTGTTACCAAATGCACTGAGATATTCCACACCAGGACTAGACAGCGAAGAGATATGAGATGCATTTGCAGGATTTTTTTTTTTTTTTTGGTTTTTGGGTCACACCCGGCGATGCACAGGGGTCACTCCTGGCTCATGCACTCAGGAATCACCCCTGGCGGTGCTCAGGGGACCATATGGGATGCTGGGATTCGAACCCGGGTCGGCCGCGTGCAAGGCAAACGCCCTACCCGCTGTGCTATCGCTCCAGCCCCGCATTTGCAGGATTTTACATATTATTCTCTAAAAGCCCAAGTGGAAAAATAAACAAGTCAGAAGCTCTAAAACTCAAATGAACTGTGATTATAACTGTCATCTTAGAACTGGTACCTCAGAACCTTTAGATGCTTATTTATATGTTATAAATCAATTGTTCTTCTTATTCGAAATACATAGTTCGTGTAAGTAATTGCTTTGAGTCAGTGTTTAGAGTTATGCATGAAAGAGTTCTATTTTAACGGCATTTGATGAGACCTACCAGCAATACCCATTTTTGTGTGTGTGTGTGTAGGCTAGTAAAGAAAACTGGTGTATGACCTGAAGTGAACCAATAGAGTGAGATCTAAGTGTGAGTATTTTAGCCATTCTGCCAGACTGAGATGCAACATGAGTGATAGCTGTGGTCGAGAGCCAAACATTAAGGAAAACTTCTCTTATGTTCTCTCTTTATACCTCCATGACATTTTAATATTAGTCACTTCTTCAAGTTGTTAACAATAAGCAATTTTCCTAATGTATGCCAAACCAATTCCTTATAGGGCTTTCCAGATAATAGGACAGATATTTTTCATTTTGAAATGCAGGGACTCAAATATTATATTATTGCTCAGATCCAAACAAAAACATATCTGGACATTAAGGAAAAAATGAGTCAGAAAACTAAAAGATGTACTTTTTATGCATTTCCATTTGGAAAACTCAAACTGTGGATGTCCAAGAAGGCAGAAAAGACTCTTAATCCAAGAATCTCTAGATAGGTAAAAGCTGCGAGTTGTGCTAAAACTTTCAAAGTCCAAATTGAAGCATAAAACATTCTGGGAGAAGAAATAGGAGGCTCAGGGGTTGAGGGATTGATGTGGCAAGAATGACTGAATTTACTACAAGTACTTTTTAAAAAGAGTAATGATAGTACCTGTTACAGCTATAATTAAGTGGTTATTTTTGTAATTATGCAAACAAAGCATATCTTATGCTCTATATTTTTGTAGGGCTCCTACCTTTGTCTCCTAAAGTGCATTTTGGTTGACATAGCACAGAGGGTAGGGTGTTTGCCTTGCAGGTGGCCAACCCGGGTTCAATTCCTCCGCCCCTCTCGGAGAACTTGGCAAGCTCCCGAGAGTATTCCGCCTGCACGCCAGAGCCTGGCAAGCTACCCATGGTGTATCTGATGTGCCAAAAACAGTAACAAGTCTCACAATGGAGATGTAACTGGTGCCTGCTTGAGCAAATCGATGAACAACGGGACGAAAGTGCTACAGTGCTACAGAAGTAAAGAGGACTCAGATCATACTTTGATTACAATGACCATGATAGGTCAAAGTGGGTAGTTTTCTTTTGTCAAGGTGGGATTTGATCTGAGATGATAGTTCAGAAAAGGAGGAAATAAACCCCATGGTACCATCATATGTTCCTTTGCTAAGGGAAGTGCCAAGTCAGAGAGGGAGAAGGGTTTCTTTCGTGCCTGAGGGAAAATAACCATGAATATGCCTAAGAGATGGGAAAAAGAATTATTTTTTTAAAAGGATTTTTAGAGAGTCTCTTGCCCGAACGCCTGGCTGTCTACCCCGAGGCCCCTCGGAGGGGATGGGCTCCAGGTTCCCTCCTCGCCCCAAGCAGAGCTCCCAGAAGCCAAAGACCACCGGAACCTAGCCACAACCATGCTCAAGGCCCCTCTCCACACATTCAACAAGCCTCATGCATGAAGGTACCAGCAGAGGAACCCAGGTGTGTGTAATCCCATCAATGGCCAACATCCAGAGACTTAAAAGCAAGCTCCCAGAAGCTTAATCTTATAACCTACTTCTACCTCTGGGAGAAATTAGCAAGCTACTGAGAGTTTCCTGCCCACGGGGGACAGCCTCGCAAGCCTCCAGTGGTGTATTCATATGCCAACACCAGTAACAAGCTGGATCTCATTCCCCTGACCCTGAAAGAGCCTCCAATGCGGCATCATTGGGAAGGCCGAGTGGAGAGAGACTTCTAAAATCTCAGGGATAGGACGAATGAAGAGGTTACTGAGACCGATAAAGAAATCGACGATCAATGGGATTTCGTGATTCGTGATTCGTGTGATTTTTAGAAGTGAGAAAGACAAGAGTATGATAGACTTTAGATCAACGAAGGCAGGCACAGGAAGCTTAAAACGTTCACCCTTGTTCTGCAAGGATAATAGAGGGATTAAGTTGCTGGCCTAGTGTGCAGCTGACTCGAGCTTGTCCCTAGCATTGCATCTGGCCTCCTGAGCAGGCCACTGTGGGGTGACCACTAAGCCCTGAAGCATAGTAGCCTCTGAGTACCTTTGTTGTAGCCTCCCCACAAAGAAAATGAAATTAGGGGCCAGAGAGATAATACCTCAGGTAAGACACTTGTCTTGCATGTAGTCCATGAGGATTTGATCCCTGTCAACCCACGTGGTCCCCTTCCCCACCCCCCAATCCCTAGGAATGATTTCTAGGAATAAAACCAGCAGAAATACCTGAGTATCCCTGGTGGTCCCCCAAACAAAACAGGACAAAATGAAGCAACAACAAATTTTTGGTTTACAAATAGAGTTGAAACGGAGTGTTATGAGATCCACCAGGGAGCCAGACCTGAAGCCAAGCCAGGTTACAATAGAAAACAAGGAATGGAGGAACGGATGTCTTAGTCTAAAAAAGGGTTGCAGATTGAGGGGTCAGGCATCTGGTGAGTTTTCAGATATCTTACAGAAGGGTTTTGCTGGATTGATTTCCCAGTATGAATCGACATGAGTTAAAGGGGAAAAAAAGGCCTAAGAAGAAAACTAGAGAAAGGAGTGAACTTAACTCAGACATTCTAAGTGTTCCAGAATATATGAAGGGAGTTGGCCAATATTTTAGAAGGCTGAGTTATCTAAAGGCATTTATATCTGATTTTAAGGATAATCCTGGGACTGCACAGTCAAATGGAGAGTTTGGGAGGCTGGGAACTGGCCCCAGTTCATCATAAAAGCGAAATACAGCTCCAGTCCTGGCAGTGTTCCAGTCTAAAATGAAAGTATGAACCAAAAGAAACTTGAGAAGGGTGAGGCTAAGGTCTCAAGCAGATTGATCTTCACAGTTTTTGCACCACGAAATAATAGGCTTGAGATCTGGTGGGTACAGAATAAAACAGTACGGAGTGTGTGGGGGATGATGGGGTCCATCAAAACATCAAAACAGAAAAACAAAAGGTGGCAGGAGGGATACTGGGAATGTTGGTGATGGAGAATGGGCAGGGTGGAGGGCTGGACACCTGAACATTGCATGACCAAAACAGAATCATTCACGTTTGTAAATCTGTAACTGAATCACAGGGTGATTCATTAAAATATGAAAAAAAATTAGACCACCAAAAAAAGCTAAGTATTGGATGTTTATTTTTAAGCAAAATTTTCAGATGGGTATTTTGGTGGGGGGGGGGTTGCAAGGGAGAAGGTGATATCCAGTCATTTTACTTGACAGTTCTTTGCTTCCTTTCACATGGTGAGTGTCTTGCTCTTTAGGACGGAATTTTGAACTTAGCTCAAAGCCTCCATCCTGGACATTATCCTGCAGCACTGTCTTGTCAAGATAGTAATAAAAGCTTTCAAAGAAATTAAAGTAGAAAATGGTATCACTAAATATATCATCTTTAAATTTTTAAAAACCCTGATAAACACTGAAAGTCAACAGCTCAGTTGACTTGGGGCTAGGCTGTCTTCACTGGAGCCCCCTCGGAGGGGGCAGGTTGAGTTTCCCTTCTTGCCCCGAGCAGAGCCCCGGCAGCCGAAAACCTCCAGAACCCAGCCACAGCCATGCTCAAGGCCCCGCTCCACACACTTAGACGAGCCTCACCCATGACAGACGACAGGGGAACCCAGTAATGCAGACCCATGGCTGAGATCTCCAAGCCTGCTCTGATCGAGACTGGGCCTCCTCCATCCAGATCCCTAGTTTTCCAGTAGCTTGGCAGTCACACCCACAAACTCCACCTGGCGCCATGTAACCTCATCAATGGCCACGATCCAGAGACTATAAAGCAAAGTTCCCAGAAGAGAGCGACACAGAATCTCCTGCCCCCCGCGCCTGGCCCTCATCACCGGGGCACCCTCGGAGGGGGATGGTTTGGTATGTTGACATGTAATGAAGAATACCAAATATTTTAATAATACAACCATCTTCCCCAAGTACAATAAAATTTAAGATAAAAGCAAAGTTGCCACTCTTCAAAATGTTAATCTTGGTGCTTAAGATAAGAAAACACAAGCAGATCCATTTGCTTACAAATATAGCACTGTAGCACTGTCATCCTGATGTTCATCGATTTGCTCAAGCGGGAACCAGTAACATCTCCATTGTGAGACTTGTTGTTACTGGGTTTTTTTGGCATATCAAATATGCCATGGGTATCTCGCCAGGCTCTGGCGTGTGGATGGGATACTCTCGGTAGCTTGCCAGGCTCTCAGAGAGGGACAGAGGAATCAAACCTGGGCCAGCAGTGTGCAAGGCAAAAACTACCTGCTGTGCTATTGCTCCAGTAAATATTTATATTTACAAACATAAAAATATTTTTTACAAAGCAAAAAATATTGGGTGTCAGTCCTTGGGTGTCAGTCTGATATTATGTTGTTTTATAATCCACAAATGAGTGCAAGTCATTCTATGCCTGTCAAAGTGTTTATTAAGAGAAAGACAAGACAGCGAGAAGACTCTCACAAGCATAGGGCAGGAGAGGGCCTAAAAAGGGAGCACCAAACTATGTTTAACCTCTTTTTATGGTTTCAGACTTCTTCCATCTTTCCTTTTACCTCCTCCCAAACAAATACTTAGGGTCTGAAGTGCTGTACTCGGCCCCTTTCCTGGGTTTCAATGGTAACTATAAACTGAATGGTCTAGATAGGTTAAAATATTATAAAGATTATATATTAGCTAGAGATCTCTCAGCAGTCATCTAGGGCTGATCTACACTTGCTCTCCCTTGGCTGTAGCTATGGAAGGAAACTTCTCAGCATGTCGTAAAAAATAGGTGATATTTACCATCACATACAGGTGTCTGACTTGGAGATTCACTGTCAGGTAGTCTATTAATATTGCTTATACTTCTCTGTCCTATATTGATGCTCTCATGATCTCACAGATAGCATGCTATTTACCTCCCTAACATGTTTCCATTCTGACTTGGAAAGGGTGGTGGTCATACCTGGAAGTGCTCATGACTTACTTCTGGCTCTGCACTCAGGGATAATTCTTTTCAGGGCTTGGGGAACTACATGTGGTGCTAAGGATCAAACCTGAGTCTATCATATTAAAGGCAAGTCCCCAGTACACTGTGCTATTGTTCTATCTCTATTCTATTTTTTTAAATCAGCTCTACAAATAGTTGTCACAAAACTAACAATAATACTAATAAAAGTCCTTTAGTGATTTAGAGATAAGGAGATGTGCTGCCCAGATCTCTCACAGAGTGCACACCTCTGGCTGACACTGTCTCCGAGCCAGCTTCTCTTTCAGAGGGTCACCTGTGTACCCTTTCTGGAGCAATAAACATATATGACTAAGAAAACTATATAAGACCAGAAGAGTCACTGGAAGAATTAGTGCCATAGACGTTCCAGAAGACATGCCATTCTCAAAAAAAAAAAAGGAATACATAGTGATAGAGTCAATGGTGCAATTTAAAAGCAAATGATGACACACCAAACCTATAATTGCTTCATTACATCAGTTATGTCAGATTCAATCACACCTGTTAAAGTTTGTGGTGCAAAAATGCTCTCATCTGCAGACCAGAGCTGATGGTAAGAAAGGGTCTTGACTTAGAGAAATTGCAATGAGGCTTAAGCAGCAGACCCAGAAAGTCAAAATTTTGTTGATGTTATTTGTTTAGTGGCAAAATAGCTTCATAGTCAAATAGCTTCATGGGTTACTACTCAAACTGTCCCTTCAATGGAAATTAAAAACTGATGACTAAAAATCTATGTGGTCATCCTAATAAATCATAACACTCGCACAATACTGTAAAGTCAAGTTTAAGAACAAAGAAAGAACTAGATCCCCAAGAAAGAGTATCCTAAAACCACATAGCATACGAACCAGAAATGCTTGTTTAAGGCAGAGTATTTGCCATGCCTATGTGAGGCCTTGAATTTGATTCTCAAAATAAATTAAACAAAAATTAAAAAATGAAAACATATTATTTGTCAGGTAATAATCCCACTAAGCTTTTCTCAAATCAGACTGATGACTACACAACAGGAATGTGTATTACTAAAAGAATTTATTGGACACGAGATCTGAATAGACAGTTTTACCTGGGGACCCAAGGAGTCTTAATTGCCTATTGTTAAAATAGGGAGAATTTGAGGGCCAAGTAACAAGTGGAGTCTTGCACAAAGTCTGACTTGCAGTTTTGGATCTGGATGTCTGGTCATTTCTCTCACCTCTCAATGTATGATTGGGATTGACATGCTAGTCTTTGAAGTAACCTCCACATTGTGGCCTTTGTGGAAAAAGAGTTATCGTAGGAAATAGGTCAAGAAACTTCATAGTTAGGTCAAAGAGAAGTTTCTGAGACATATTTTGTTTCAAACACCTAGCCAAAATAGTAAAATTTTTAAATACAACATCAGAGGGGAATAGAAAATTAATATTACTATTGAAGTTCTCTAGACGAAGGAGACAACTAATTTTCTATCATATTTTTTCTAATTCATTAGTCTAGCCTCTGAAGACTAAAATGAATGTTAGAGGAGACAGAACATTACAAATCCCATTAAATTGAAGTTTTAATTCAACTGCTACACAAAATGCAGTCTATTTGCTAGTACAGTTTAATATGTCTTCAGATAAGTGGTATGTAGCAGTAATTTGTCAAATACATTACTTTTATCTTAACCAGAAAGTATATCGGAAAATTATTTTGGATCATGCAAAACCATTTATTAGCATTATTACTCAAAGATAACTCATATTCCCTCAGTCAAAACAAAATCCAAAGAAAATTTGATTTTCTAAACATCCTACAGAATTTTGAATTGATTCATTTTATCAATGACAGTATGTTTATAGGGGCCATTAAGCAAAACAGTGAATAACATGCTATTGTAAGTAATATAATTTCTCCATTCTGATGGATATTGGCTCTGGAAAAATTCAGAAGCTTAACATATTTATAAAAATGATTAGGGGGTTCAATGATTGAAATATGCTGAAAAATCCCCTTCAAATTAGTAAATAGTACACCCCCTATTTACAAAAAAAGAAGAAAGAAAGAATTACCCCTTATGAACTGTGTTCTACAAATAGAAATGTAAACCTTGTTACTTATAAAGTAGTTTATTATGATCCCACAGCAAACATCATTTCCTCTAAACCCTGGTTTCCTCAAACCAATGTAGGGTTGGAAATACTTGCCATAGCAACTAGGAAAGAAAGAGATATTAAGGGCATCTGCATTAGAAAAGAAATCAAGCTATTACAATTTTCAGACATAATGTAATGGTATGATATCATATATAGAAAATCCTAAAGATTATACAGAAAAAGCTACCAAAACCAATAAACTCATGTGGTAAATTGTCATGCTATCAAAATCCATGATATTTCTACTTGCAAAGAGCAAATAGAGATAATTTTTTAAAATCCCATTCATTGTTTTATCTAAAAAAATCAAGTACCTTGAAATCAACCTAATAAAAGGTGAAAAGATTTCTACAAGGAAATCTATAAATAACTACCAAGAGAAATAAAAGAAGACACAAGGAAATGGAAACACATGCCTTAGTCATGAATCATAAGGATCGACATTATCAAAATAACAGCTGCACCCTAAGAACTATACAGAGCCAATGAGGTTACTGAAACATACAATCTTAAGAATCCTGGGGAAATCCTAGAAAAGCAGTCATATATATATATATATATATACACACACACATTCATATGTTTTTTTAAGGGGCTGGAATGATAATACTGTAACACTGTCATCCCGTTGCTCATTGATTTGCTCGAGCGGGCACCAGTAACGTCTCTACTTGTATTGAATATGCCACACACACTCACACACCTCTTGGAGAGCCTGGCAAGCTACCTGTGGCGTATTCGATATGCCAAAAACAGTAACGATAGGTCTCATTCCCCTGACCCTAAAAGATCGTTGGGAAAGACAAATAAGAAGAGGATGCTAAAATCTCAGGGCTGGGAGGAATAGAGACATTACTGGTGCCTGCTCGAGTAAATCAACGGACAATGGGATGACTGTGATAAAAGTGATATATATGTACATATATATAAAGATGTAGAGGGTATTTTTGAATTTTCTAACATTCTATTATACCGCAAAGTTATAGTAAATGATACAGTATAGTGGAATGAAAGCAGGTTCTCAGATCAATAAAATAGAAATGAGAACTTCGAGACAGATCCTCAAGCCAATCTTTCACAAGTGGGCAGAGTATGAAGTGGAACAAAAATAACATATTTAACAAACGGTGTTAGGAAAACTGGCTGATCATCTTTAAGGAAAAATTAATTCAAACTCTTTCTCCTTTTTTACACCATGCGTAAGTCAATTAAAAATAATTAGCAACCTCAATACTAGACTGAAATTCCTAAAATATATTCCTAAAACATAGGCAGATCATCATGGGACTGAATCTAGCTTTATCTTCAATTATTTCAATTTCACTGGAAAAGAAAACAGTAGATAAATAACTGGGAGTACATCCAACAAGACGTTTCTGCACTGAAAATGAGACAATGATCAGAATAAAATGATACCACACAGATTGAGATAAGTTATTTTCCCATTATCTGACTAAGGCTAACATACTAGATTTATAAAGTACTTGTAAAATTGAACAGGAAAAAAATCCACCTCGTCAACAAATGAGAAGAGATAAACAGAAATCTCCTCGAAAAAGACATACAGATGGCCATTAGGAAGAGAAATTATTCAGTATTTGTCCCTCTTCTTCTGACCACCCTCACTTCGCATGACTGATCCCATGTGGAAGCAAATTGCATGAATTTGTCTTGGTTGTAAAGAGAAATAGTAAGGAAATAACAAATTTCCAAAGGCAACAGAATTTGTAAACTGATCTGTACAAAACTGAATTGGTTGGTTAGGGACAGAGAATTGGGACCATGGTGGAGGAAGAAATTGAGCACTCTGGTGGAGTGTGTGGTGTTGAAACATTGTACCTTTAAAACCTTACCAGTAACAGCATTGTTAATCATAGCTCTTAAAATTTTAAAAAGAAAAAAGGAAATATAACCCATATATATAGCCCAAATATAGTTCATATGCCAAAAAGTATAAAAGTTACTAAAGTTGTTATAAATCTAGAATAAGAGAGGAACCTGCAGAAGATCTAAGATGCAGAGCAAAAAACTACACCATCACTTAGCCAGAATCCTTATTGTGTTAGAGATGTGAGTGGTCAAAAAGGAGGCTAATTAGAGTCTGTGCCATTCCCCAGTAAAAATGGAAAGTAGAATCCCTTGGATTTCTGAAGGAAAGAATTTCATCTTCAGCAGAAAATTTTAAAAATGTTTTAAAAAATTCTTAAGGCCCAGAGTGATAGTTCAGCAAGTAGGACATTTGTCTTGTATGCAGCTGGCCCAGTTTCCATCTCCACACACCATACGGTTCTCCAAGCCCCACCAAGAGAACAGCCAGAATTCCTTGAGCACCGTGAGGTGTGGACCCAAAACAGAACAAACAAAACCAACTGCTGATATGTTATTAAGTAGAAATCTGGTAGAGACAGAATATTTGCAGTGAGTGTCTCATGACCTCACAATCCAGTGGTTTATTATGGGGTATATCCTGTCATTTCCAGTCATAAAAATGAGATGAACTGGCTATTCAATAGAAGATAAAAGTGGCACAGTTGGTATTTAACACAGAAAGGCCCTAGGAAACACAAATAAGCCACAGAAGCCAGGCCCCCTCCCCATGCATATTTTATGGACAGAACTCTTGCACTGCCACAAAAATCAAGATATTGAAATCTAACTCAACAAGATGGTATTTAGAGTTTTGTATTTGATGCTATATTGTTTAACTCATCCTTTATGTGTTTTTATTATAGCATCCTATATAGCAAAACAAGATGCTATAATAAAACTATGACAATGTCATCAGCTATATTCTCAAAGAAAGAGAAAACTCTAAAAATCCAAATTAGAAATAAGAGATATCACAATATCTACAGAAGTTCACAAGATCATCAGAGATGCCTATGAAAATTTGCCACAAAATTGGAGAACTTAGAAGAAATAGATAAATTCTTGGAGTCTTGTAATTCCATGACTAAATTAGAGTGAACCAGATCACCTGAAAAGACCAATAACTAGCAAGGAAACTGAAATTAGAAAATCTCCCCCCAAACAAAAGCGTCTGTTCTGGAAGGTTCATCAGAAAATTCTCCCAAACATAAAGAATACCTATTTCCATGTCCATGCTCTTCCAGAAACTATCCCTATAGTTTTGACAAGTCAAACATTACCTTTAGACCAAAGGGAGATAGAAACATCAGGAAAAAATGATGAACTAATTTTAATGACAAACATAGTAGCAAAAATCCTCAACAAAATTTAGTGACTTGAATCTAAGAGTATATTAAAATAAGAATACATTATGGTCAATTGGGATTTAATCCCAGGAACATAGGATTATTTTGATAATTTGTAAATTAAATCATGTGACCATATCAATAGATGCAGAGAAATCATTGAAAGGCCCAACACCCATTCATGATGAAAAGCCTAGTAAAGAATACTTTACTAGGCTAAACTCTTACTGAAACTCAAAGGAATAAAAACCTATTTCACGGATAAAAAACAGCTCAGGAACTTAATAGACTCAAAACCAACCTTAAGAAAAGGATAAAAGGGCTACTGTAAGACAAGATAAACCCCTACAAGCACAACAAACCTCTAGAGAAAGATGGCACAAAACCCCATGACAAGAATCTCTCTCAATGGCAATGGTCTAAATGCACCAATAAAGAAACACAGAGAGGAAAAAATGGATTAAAAAACTGAATCCAACATTCTGTTTTCTATAAGAAACACACTTGAACAGTCAGAGCAAACACTGACTCAAAGGATGGAAAGAAACCCTTTAAGGAAACAACTCCCTCAGAAAAGCTAGGGTGGCCATATTAGTATCCAAAAACACAGATTTCAGGCTGAAAAAGATTAGAAGGGAAAGCAAAGGCCATTTGTTAATAATCAAGGGATATGTACAATAGGAAGAAATCACAGTCCTGAACATACATGCACCCAATGAGAGTCCAGCAAAACACTTAAAACAACTAATGGACTGCAAGGAAGACATTGGTAGCAACACAATAGTAGTCTGAGACTTCAACACCACCTTATCACCTCTGGATACATCAACAAGACTAAAACTCAGCAAGGAAGTACTGGCACTGAAAGAAGAAAGGATGTGAGAGGTCCAAGAGTGTATACAGAGCTTTTCATTCTCCAGAAATCGAATATACATTCTTTTCCAGTGCACATGGAACATTTTCCAAGATAGACCTTATATAAACTAAGTCACAAGACATACCTCAATAGAATCAGGAAGATAGAAATTGTATCAACTATCTTCTTAAACCACCATGAACTTAAAATAGAAGTTAATCACATAGAAACAGAGTATCAAATCAAGAACCTGAGCATTAAACATCTCGATGTTCAACAAACATTGAAGATCGAGAAGAAATCAAGGAAGAAATAAAAAAATACCTGGAAAGAGAGGAGAATAAAGATATGAGCTACCACAGCTTGTGGACACAGCTAAATCAGTGTTAAGGGGAAAATTTATAGCTCTGCAGCCTTTATCAGGAAGGAAGAAAGGGCCTACATAAATAACTTGACTTCACCGCTTAAGATCTTAGAAAATCATCAACAAAAAGAACCTAAACCAGGCAGGAGGAAATAAATAATAAAACTTAGAGCAGAAATAAACAAGCTGGATTAAAAAAAAAAGCCAAAAGATCAAAGAAACCAAGAGCTGGATCTTTGAAAAAAATAAACAAGATTAATAGCCCACTAGCAAGACTCACAATGAGAGGGAGAGAGAGAATTCTAATAAATCGAATCAGAGATTAAAAGCAGACATCAAAACAGAAACCAAAGAAATTCAAAAAATCATAAGAGATTACTCTGAAAGTCTGCATGCCATGAAAGAAGAGAACCTAGAAAAAAATGGATAAATTCCTGGATTCTTTAAACAACCCAAGGTTGAACCAAGAAGATTTAGAATACCAGAATAGACCTATAGTATCAAGGAAATTGAAAAACAGGGACCAAAATCTTCCCAAAAACAGAAGCTCAGGTCCAGATGGATTCACTAGTGAATTCTTCCAAACTTTTAAAGAGAAATTTTGCCCAGCCCATTTCAAGCTTTTCCATGAAACTGAGGAAACAGAAATACTCCCAGTTACTATTTGGCACTTATCACCCTATTATCAAAAACAGGCAGAGAAACTACAGAAAAAGAAAATTACAGGCTGACAGGCCAATATGCCTGATGAACATAGATGCAAAGATGCTCAATAAAATATTAGCATATAGAACCCAATGACTCATCAGAAAGATCCTGTTCACCATCATGCCTCAGAAAATCAAGTCCCTTGGAGTCAGTTTAACTAAGGAGGTACAGGACTATACAAAGAAAACTACAAAATGCTTCAAAAAATAAAGAGGACACAAAGAAATGTAAACACATCCCATGCTCATGGACTAGGAGAATTAACATATTCAAAGTAGCGATACTCCCAAAATCATTGTACAGATTCAGTGTGATTTCTATAAGGATATCCATGACATTTTTCAAAGAAATTGATCAAACACTCCTGAAATTCATATGGAGCAAAAAGTGCCCATTAATAGCTAAAGCAATTCTTGAGAAAAAAGATTGGAGGCATCACTTTTCCCAACCTCACACTGTGCTACAAAGAAGTAATAATTAAAACAACATGCTATTGGAATAAATACATTATCTGCAGACCAATTGAATATGGTTGAATATCCTTATACAGACCCTCAAATATATGATCATTTAATCTTTGATAAGGGAGCAAGAAATATGAAATGAAGCAAAGAAATCCTCTTTAACAAGTGGTGCTTGCAAAACTGGACAGCTGTGTCCAAAAACATGGGGTCAAACCTTTACCTAATACTATGTACAAAAGTAAGGTCAAAAGGGATTAAAGACCTCAACATCAGACCAGAATCCATAAGGTACTTTGAAGAAAAAGTAGGCAAAACCCTCCACCATATTGAAATTAATGGTATCTTCAATGATGAAACGCCACTGACTGAGCAAGTGGAAGCAAAGATAAACAAATGGACTATCATAAACTCAGAAGCTTCTGTACCTCAGAAGAAACAGTCATCATGATATAAAGACAGCCAATGTAATGGGAAAGGATATTAAACCAATACCCTTCTGATAAGGAATTAATATCATAAATATTCAAGGCACTGTTTGAACTCTACTAGAAAAAATATCATCCAATCCAATCAGAAAATGGGGCGATGAAATGAACAGAAATGTTCTCAAGGAAGAAATTTGAATGGCCAAAAAACACATGAAAAGGTGCTGTTTATCACTAATCATCAGAGAGATGCAGATCAAAACAACAATGAGATACCACCTCACACCACAGAGACTGGCAAACATCCAAAAGAACAAAAGCAAGAGGTGTTGGCATGGATACTGGGAGAAAGGGACTCTCCTTCACTGTTGGTGAGAATGCTGATTAGCCTAGCTTTTTTGAAAAACAATACAGACATTTCTCAAACAACTAAAAATTGAGCTTTCATTTTACCTACCAATATCACTTTGGGATTATACCGTGGTGACCTAAAAACACACAGCAGAAAACTCATCTGCATTCCTATTTTCATTGCAGCACTATTCACGATAGCCAGAAATCTGGAAACAACCTGAGTGCCCAAGAACAGATGAATAGATAATGAAACTATGGCACATCTACACAATGGAATACTATGCAGCTGTTAGGAAAAATGAAGTCATGAAATTTGCCTATAAATGGATGAACATGGAGAGTATGTTGAGTTAAATGAGTCAGGAGAGGGACAAATACAGAATGACTATGTACATTTGTGGTATATAAAAATATATAATAAGACTAATATCCATGGCCTGGGAAGATAGGAGTTAGGAGAACTGGCCAATGACTGGAACTAACCACAGGTGTGCGTGGAGCTGAGGGTAAGTGAGAGAGAGAAAGAGAGAGAGAGAGAGAGAGAGAGAGAGAGAGAGAGAGAGAGAAGAAAAACACCTGCCATAGAGGCAGACAGGGCGTGGGGGTAGGAAGTGATGGGAGGGAACCTGGGGACACTGGTGCTGGGAAATGTACACTGGTGGAGAGAAGGGTGTTGGAATGCAATTTGAGCTTCATGCACATCTATCTATTTCAGGCGTTCAAAAACTCTTCAGAAGAGTTGTTTTATTGTTAATAAAATTATTCTTGCTAAACATATAACTTATTACAGATGGGAATACACTTACTCTGGGGATATAAGCAATGATATAGTTAGTACACAGAAATTTATTACTTGGCTTCTTCATCAGTATTCCTTGCAGTGTGGTGTCCCTCTCAGTTGAGCACCTCTTCTTCCAACTCTGATAGGAATCACAGGGCAGTGTAAGTGGGCCCCCGAACCTCATGTGCTCAACCGCTCACCCTCAGGTATCTCTTAAAATACCACTGGATCTCGCTACATATTCAGCTCACTCTGATGACTTCCCCCTGTTAAATTGTTGAGCCTGCCACCCACTGCTCTTTGTGTGACTGAGTCCTACTCCTTGTGGCCCACCATCTTTGGCAGCCGGACCCTTCACTCTTGGCTGGGCATTGTATGGTTGGACGTACATCCTTATGTATAGCTCCAGAGTCACTGCCCACAAAGCACAGAACAATGGAAAATCCAAATAATTTTGCTTAAAAAAGCACATGGGAAGGCCCCAGGGCAACACCTTTATGATAGTAGAGGAAATATAGAATGCTCTGTAGAGAAATTAAATCAACTCAAAGAAAAATGTATGCAAAATAGCAAAGAATACATTGAAATTAAATGGATAGAAACAACGAATGCAGTGGTAAGCCATGGCAACAGAGTTCAGAGTGTTAAAAAATGTAACAATAATCCTGAATACACAGCACATGATAGCATGCAAAAGAAGGGGCAATAGGTAAATAAATATTTTATAAAAAATATAAAATGTTTAATGAATAATAGTAGAGGACTCATCTTTAGATAATATTAATAATCTAAATTGAAGGGCTGGAGTGATAGTGCAGTGGGTAGGGAGTTTGCCTTGCACACAGCTGACCGGGGTCGATTCCTCTGTCCCTCTTGGAGAGCCCGGCAAGCTACCAAGAGTATCTTGCCTGAATGGCAGATTCTGGCAAGCTACATTTGGGATATGCCAAAAACAGTAGCAACAAGTCTCACAATGGAGACGTTACTGGTGCCTGCTCAAGCAAATCGATGAGCAACGGGATGACAGTGACACTGATCTAAATTGAAAAGAATAACAAAGGGGGAGAAAGGACAATGGAAGAGATAATAGCTGAAAATATTCCCAGGCATTGAAGTGAGACTTGAACATGGAAACAAAAGGCTCAGAGGCTCAGATAACAAAGGCTCAAAATAGGCCTAACACACAATGCCAAGAACGACATCTATAGCTATAGAATAAACACAAACAGGATGAACGAGTGGAAAATAATCATACAGGATAATGATTGGGGTCACTTAGACCATAAATGGTCTAATTTATGGTCAATTAGACCATAAACCTGGGATAGCCATAGATATGTCAGACCAGATGGCGCTTACATTGCCCTCTTTGGCATAAAGATGTTTACTCCTAGGTTGCCATGGAATTTAATACATTTTCAAAAATTAACATTTTATTTAATTAGATGTTCTAATTATTTTATTCATCAAGATTATTATTTAAATCTTTTATACTGCATACATTTTAACGGTATCTATAATATAATATTTTCTAATATAAATACCGTTTCTTTAGATGAAACACATTTTTATACTTTTATAGGCCTATTCAGATTTTCCCCACTCTTACTAGATTATTCTCACTCTTACTAGATTTTGTATTTCTAGGATTTTGCTGTTTCATGTAACTTTTAATAGTATTAGCATGGAATTATTTTCAATATTACTTTTTAAAATGTATGTAGCACAGTGGTAGGGCATTCGCCTTTCACGCAGCCGACCCGTGTTCAATTCCTCCACCCCTCTTGGAGAGCCCGGCAAGCTACTGAGAGTATCGTGCCCTCATGGCAGAGCCTGTCAAGCTACCCATGGCGTATTCAATATGCCAAAATCAGTAACAATAAGTCTCATAATGAGAGATGTTACTGGTGCCTGCTTGAACAAATCGATGAGCAACGGGATGCCAGTGACAGTGACAGAGAATGAATTTTGGAAAAAATGTATATTATCTATTTCTTATTGAATAAAATTTTGTGGAATTCTAGGTGATAATATCTATCCTAATACCACCTCAACAATTTAAAAAAGATCTTTCTCCATATGTGGAATGAAAAGGAACATAACAAGGGAACAACAAGTGACCAATATCACTGGGATGAAAGAGTTTGTCCAAAGAACTGACCTTGCAGAGAGGAGCCATTTGGGCAGAGTCACTGGGACACGGTAGAGGGAAGTGGGTTCTCCAGTGATAGGTACAGCACTGCAATGACGCATGAATTAAAAAGTATGATTAACAGTACTGTAACCCTGTTACCTTAAAAGAATAAAGGTTAAAAATAAATAATACTGCCTTGGGTAGGATAGGTGCCAACTAAAGTTTATACTTAACTGTGAAGCTTAACATATGTAAATGCTTAAAAACTATTCTAGGAGCTTTGGGAATCCCTTGAAAGAACGAATATGGTAACAAAGTAAATCAATTTCTAGTTGTCATAAATTTGAAAAACAACATAAAATGAAACACAAATTTATGGAACAATATAGTATGAAACATAAACAACATAAGAAACATAATATAAAACAATGCATAATATGAAAAATATAATATACATTTATAAAACAATAATCCTAAATAAATTGGTGATAAAAGTTGCTGACCTATGTAATATTAGTAATGAATGGATCCTATAAAATTAAAAGAAAAGTGAATTATACATAACAATTTTGCCTCAGTTTTAACAATTCTGATTTGGTATATGTCTATCTAATGGTGTAAGCCATTTCAGCTTCTATTGTTAAAGCTGAAATTGACAAAAAAAAAGGTGAGAAGGTTATAATGAACAAAGGACTGATGGATTAGATTGGAAAGAGCAGTATAAACTCAAATTAATTTAATTAAATCACAAATGGTAATATGAAAATGCTATTTTGCTGGAAAGGAAACATAGCTAGTTGAGTGCTTGCCTTACATACGGCTGAACCGGGTTCAATCCCCCAATCACATATGGTCCCCTGAGTCCACCAGAAATGGTCACTAAACCTGGAGGCAGGAGTAAATCCTGATAGCACTGTTGGATGTGACCGAAAAATAAAATTTTAAAAGCAAAATTATGTTTACATGCAGACATACAGAGAGGTTAGTATACATGTAAATATTTTTTTTTTTGCTTTTTTGGGTCACACCCAGCGATGCTCAGGGGTTACTCCTGGCTTTGCACTCAGGAATTACCCCTGGTGGTGCTTGGGGGACCATATGGGATGCCGGGGATCGAACCCGGGTCGGCCGCGTGCAAGGCAAACGCCCTACCCGCTGTGCTATCGCTCCGGCCCCCATGTAAACAATTTTATTGCGTTATCTGAGAGGGCCTAAACTAAATGACCCATCAGTAACAAGGGCACACTTAGCATACATTCAAGTCATAACTTACACGCTATTCTTTCATAAAAAGAAATAAGCTCCTTTGAGAAATGGATAGTTCTAGGACTGGAGAAGAAAAGATTCAATATGAGACTGAAGCATCGTTTAGTGCCAAAACAAAGCAAAAACAAACAGAACGAGTGAAGACTAGAATGTACCTCCACCACCACAACAAAAATAAAGACAGGCACAGGTTATTAAGAGGCAGAGGTGACAAAAGGAAAAAAGGCTGGAAGAAAATCCCTCCAGTGCTCAAAGCTGAAGCAATTTGGCCAATAAAGTATTGAATCATGCTCCAAGCATGATATTTGATTCTATGCTGATAAAAATGAATTATTGAATGAACAGGTAAGTAAGGAAAAGAAAAAAATCCAAAATGCTCATGCAGAGGCAACATCAAGAATCAGTTTGAAGCATGACTCTCCCCGCTTTGATGTGGGCTACACATGCTGACTGCCTGCCAAAGAAGGAAAAGAGTACTGGGGGTGTCGTGCAGCCTTGTATCCGTAGTCCAGAAATTTGAGGATCCGAGACACCTGGTTGTGGCTGTGAGAAAGGGACATGGTTTCAGGGCTTCTTGAAGTACAGCGGGTGGGGGAAGGCTGACTGGCCCCTCTCTGGAAAGCCCTCAGAGTTCTCAGCCTGAACACCCAAGCAACTGGAATTTTCACTGTTTGGTTTCTCTGCAGAAATGAGTGAAGCAGTGGAGCTGGGTCAAATCCCACAATACAGAAATCCCAGTACAAGCACGCCAACGTAGACGGGAAAGTAACAGATGCCAACTCAACTCGGGGAAAAAAGTAAAAAAATAAGTAAAACAGAAGGCTGTAGTATGAAGAGTTTAGTAAATCCTTAGACAAAGACTTAACAATCCAGGGGTGAGATATAATAATTTTCACAAATTTTCTTATACTGAAGTAACATTTTTTTCTTTTTGGGTCACACCTGGCGATGCACAGGGGTTATTCCTGGTTCATGCACTCAGGAATTACTCCTGGTGGTGCTTGGGAGACCATATGGGATGCTGGGAATCAAACCTGGGTCCACCAGGTACAAGGCAAATGCCCTACCCACTGTATCACTCCAGCCCCTATTGAAGTAATTTTTATAATTCTTTTAGTCATTAGTTGTAATCGCACTGTCGCGCTGCCATCCTGTTGTTCATCGATTTGCTCAAGCAGGCACCAGTAATGTCTCCATTGTAAGACTCGTTGTTGCTGTTTTTGGCTTGCCAGGCTCTGCCATGTGGGCAGGATACTCTTGGTAGCATGCCTGGCTCTCTGAGAGGGACAGAGGAATTGAACCTGGGTCAGCTGTGTGCAAGGCAAATGCCCAATCTACTGTGCTATCTCTCCAGCAGCAATATAAAATAAATTATGCCTGATAAGTGAGTTTGTTTATGGGGTAGTTGGGAAAATGGAGACAGTGGTGGAGGAAATGTCACTCTGGTGGTTGGATTAATGTTACAACATCAAATATCTGTAATAATCGCATTATGAACGAAATCACGAATCACAAAATCCCGTTAATCGTCGATTTCTCAAGCGGGCTTAGTAACCTCTCCATTCATCCTTTCCCTGAGATCTTAGAAGTCTCTCTTGACTCAGCCCTTCCAACGATGTCGCAGTGGAGGCTCTTTCAGGGTCAGGGGAATGAGATCCAGCTTGTTACTGGCTTTAGCATATGAATACACCATGGGAAGCTTGCAAGGCTCTCCCATGTGGGCAGGAAACTCTCAGAAGCTTGCCAGTTTCTCCCAGAGGGAAAAGTAGGCTACAAGATATCTTCGTGGCTGTGCGCTTCTGGGAGCTTGCTTTTAAGTCTCTCTGGATGTTGGTCGTTGATGGGATTACACACACCTGGGTTTCTCTGCCGGTACCTACCTTCATGCGTGAAGCCTGTCCTAACGTGTGGAGAGGGGCCTCGAGCATGGCTGTAGCTAGGTTCCGGTGGTCTTCGGCCACCAGGAGCTCTGCTCAGGTTGGAGAGGGAAGCTGGAGCCCATCCCCTCCGAGGGGCCCCGGGGAAGACAGCCAGGCGTGTGGGCAAGAGACTCTCTGAACAACTTTTATGAAGAACTTTTAAAAATAGTATTAAAAAATTAAAAGAGCAACATGCCACAGAGATGTCTCCAGGCCCTAGGGCAACCTGTACGGAGGGGAGTTCGCCCGCCCACCCTAATAGAGCCCTGGCGGCCAAAAACATCCAAAACTTAATCGCCACAATTCTCATGGGCAACTTTCACAGGCTCAAGTGAACCTCATCCATGAGGAAGTCTGCTGCAAAACCCAGGTATGTGGGACTTGGACTGAAATTTCTTGGGTAGCAGGGGGTCCAGGAATGGGAGACCTCCCCCCATCTCCCTGTGCTTCTGGGAGCTTGGCAGACAGGCCCATGAACGGTGTTTGGCACATCTAAACTCATAACAGCCATGATCCAGAGACTCGCAAATAAATCTCTCAGAAGAGACCTACAGGGGAGCAGCCTGCCGCAGAGATACCTCTGGACCCAAAAGTCACCATCCAGTTAAAATTAATTAATTAATTAATTGACCTCATCCTTATCACCATATTTAAATTTTAGAATTCCTGGGTCATGCAGCTGCACAGAACATCTCATACTCTACACCACTCATGCCAAGATAAGGACTTACTGGCTCCAGGGTGAAATACATTCCTCATACATTGTCCTCTAAAATATTTTCTGAATCATTTTCAGCAGACTACTCATAACAAGTAATACAAAATAATTTTAGGTTGTGCTCAGGGACAGGCTTTAGGGGTCAGGATGGAAACATTCGAAATATGGTGGTGGGGAGGTGTAATGGTGGTGGAATTTGTGTTGTAATATTAAAGGTAGAAAATTATTGTGAACAATTTTATAAAAATAAAATTAAATTAAAAAATAAAAATGAAAACTATTACACAGAACACAGAAAGCGTATTAGAGAAATACTGGAGAAACTCAACAAATAATACTCAGATGATTGAGGTAAACATGAAGAATCAGACATAAGTCATGTTCATAATCCATATATGATATGCTCAAAGTGATACCTTTGTAGTCTCCATTTATAGGACCTATACTGAAGATTAACCATGAGAAATATGTCAGAGGGAATTCTGTCTAACCAGTTCTCTTCAAACCTATCAAAGTAAGTGAGAAAGTGTCAATGCCAAGAGGAACAGAAAGAGATGTGACAACTCAATGTAATTTGGTATCCTGAATGGGATTCTGGAAAATGAATCAAAAGAACATTAGATAAAAATTAAGAAAATCTACACTTTGTATTTTAATTGCTAATAATGTGTTACTACTGGCTCATTAATGGTATTGAGCTAGTGTAAAACACTTATAGTCAGGAGAACTAAAGGATGAAGAATGAGAACATGTTCTGGTGTCTTTTTTGTTCATCTAAAACTACTCTGAAAAGTTAAGACTATGAGGGGAAAGTGACATGTATGCTGCTTAATTGGAGATATGCTTTGTGAAATGTGTTGCTTGGAAAAGCTATCTTTGTGAATATTTCATAGAAACCTAGGTAGTGTAATCCACTAGATCCTTAGGCCACATTGTATGCCTATTGGGATCACATCATAGTTGCTCTTTATTAAAGTAACAGAAAGTCATTAACTGACCCATGACTAACTGTGCCTTTTAAGTGACTAAAGGATGTAATTTCATTTGCAGCAACATGGGGGAATTGAGCTAAGTGAAATATCTGAAAGAGGGATGGAAAGATAGTACAGTGGGTAACATGCACACCTTGCAAGCAGATGACCTGGCTTTGATTCCTGGTTTTGTGAGCACCTCTAAGAGTGATCCCTGAGCACAGAACCAGGGGTGATACCTGAGCACCACCAGGTGTGGCCCCCATTTAAAAAAAAAGGAAAAAAATATCAGAAAATGAAAATATTATGTCATTTCACTTACATAGGAATATTAAACAAACTCAAGGAAACAGTAATCAGATTAATCATTGTTAAGTGCAAGAAGTATAGGGGAAATGAATACTGGTGGTAAAAAGGTACAAGCCTCTAGTTAAACAATGAGTAAACTGAAAAAAATTAATATATGCAGCATGGCAACCATAGTTACTAATACTTTGTGATGTATTGAAAGGTGCTAAGATAGTAATTTTGCAAGTTTTCGGTACTGAAAATATTTGTAACTCTTAAATATATTAATATTATTGATTCTGTTCTGACTGATTAGGAAATGGGAGTAATTTAAATAAAATGATTTACACTATTGAAATTTTTTTATTGATTGAGATTCTGTTTTACAGTACTGTAAATAATTTAAAATGAACATGAACAAGAACAAAACCTCCAACGTCATTGAAAAATGGGGAGAAGAAATGAACAGAAACTTCCTCAAAAAAGAAATACAAAATGGCCAAAAGGACTTGAAAAAATGCACTACATCGCTAATCATCAGGGAGATGCAAATCAAAACAACAATGAGATATCATCTCACACCACAGAGACTGGCACACATCAAAAAGAGCAGAAACGTTCAGTGTTGGCACAGGTTTGGGGAGAAAGGATTCTTTCATTGTTGGTGGAAATGCCGCTGGTCTAGCCCTTCTGGAAAACAATACGGGTGTTCCTCAAAAAACTAGAAACTGAGCTTCCATAGGACCCAACAATACCACTTCTGGGAATACATCCAGGGGGTGTAAAATATCACAGTAGAAATGACATCTGCACCTGTATGTTCATTGCAACACTATTCACAATAGCCAGAATCTGGAAACAACCCAAGTGCCCGGGAATAGACGACTAGCGCTGAAAGTAGATAAAGGACCAAAAAGGATGGCTCTCGGTATCTGTATTGAAAACCATAGTGCCCCAAAGTAGAGAGACAGTAAAAAGAGTGAAAGGAGAATTGTCTTCCATAGACACAGGTTGTGGGGTAGGGTGGGGATGGCGGGAGAGATACTGAGAACATTGGTAGTGGAAAATGTACGCTGGTGGACGGATGGGTGTTTAATCATTGTATGACTGAACTCAATCATGAAAACTTTGTAACTATATCTCACAGTGATTCAATAAAAAAAGAACAGAAAACAAAATGGACATGATATCCCCTAGCCTACGAGGTTATTGATAAACACACTAGGCACTGTATCACTGTATCACTGTCATCCCATTGCTCATCGATTTGCTTGAGCAGGCACCAGTAACATCTCCATTGTGAGACTTCTTGTTACTGTTTTTGGCATATCGAATACCCCAAAGGTATCTTGCCAGGATCTGCAGTGTAGGCGGGATATTCTCAGTAGCTTGCTGGGATCTCCGAGAGGGATGGAGGAATCGAACCCAGGTCAGCCACGTGCAAGGCAAATGCCCTACCCACTATGCTATGCAATAGCATAGCATAGCATACTTAATATTAATTAAGATAAAGGCCTAGCTGTGTATAATGGTCAGATATAAAAATAAATGAATTCTATGAATCTACATCACGATCACAAAATCCCGTTAATCACCGATTTCTCGGGTGGGCGCAGTAACATCTCATTTTGTCCTTTCCCTGAGATCTTATAAGTCTATCTCGACTCGGCCCTCCTAACGATGTTGCACTAGGGGTTCTGTAGGGTCAGGGGAATGAGATCCAGCTTGTTACTGGATTTTGCATATGAATACACCATGGGAAGCTTGCAAGGCTGTCCCATGTGGGCGGGAAACTCTCAGAATATTGCCAGTTTCTCCCAGAGGGAGAAGTAGGCTAAAGATATCACTTCTGAGAGCTTTCTTTTAAGTCTCTCTGGATGTTGGCCGTTGATGAGATTACACACACCTGGGTTCCTCTGCTGGTACCTTCATGCATGAAGCCTGTCCAAACATATGGAGAGGGGCCTCGAGCATGGCTGTAGCTAGGTTCTGGTGGTCTTCGGCCGCCGGGAGCTCTGCTCAGGGTGGGGAGGGAAGCTGGAGCCCATCCCCTCTGAGGGGCCCGGGGAAGACAGCCAGGCGTGCGGGCAAGAGACTCTCTATGAATACACATAGCATTTATATATACTATAAACTGGCACAATATGATATAGGAGCTGAAGCAAGTCAGTATCAGACACTTAAAACCTTATGCCTATGGGGTATCCAAAACCTCTTCCAGATCTTAGCGGCTGCTTTCAGAGGCCTTGCCTGGAGAAGCATCACAACTCTTCCAACACCAGAGAACCTGGAAACTATCCACTCAGAAAACTACTGTTCTTACCCTTCGGCTGGACCCCATCTTAGCTCATCGCATTCACGTTACAATGCCAACTGGATTATATATTTCTAGGACTGTAACAGATTGCCCACAATACATTATATTGTAATGATATGTGATTCACTTGAGATATAAGTAAACTTTTCCACTCAGTTGAAAGTTGATAGTATTGATGTCCAATCAAGTATTAAAGTGATGCATGCGTTAACTTAGTATATTAATTACTCTGCGATATATTTGTACATCCATAAGTACCTAAAACCACTATATTTATGTAAAAAAATTTACATTGTTATCACTGTCACTGTCATCCTCGAGCGAATCATCCATAGACTTCCTCGAGCGGGCACCAGTAATGTCTCCATTGTGAGGCTGGTTTGTTACTGATTTGGGAATGGTGAATACGCCACGGGGAGCTTGCCAGGCTATGCCGTGCGATCAAGATACTCTGGGTAGCTTGCCGAGCTCTCCGAGAGGGGCGGAGGAATAGAACCCGACCCTTACATTGTTATATGTCAATTATATTTTTAAAAGCTAGGGAAAAATTTAAAAATCAAAATTTAAATAAGTGGAAATCAAAGTTTTCAGCAGTTTAAAACATTAGAATTATGTTTTCATGGACATAGTTCACTTAAGGAAACTCCTTCTCCCGCTTCTAATTTAACTCAAATAAAAAAATAAAGATGGAACAGAATTAGGACTCTGAAATACTTTATAATCCCCAAAGGAGCATATGTCCTAGGTAAAATTTTCTCAGTAGAAAAATACACTTATACAACTTATATTGAAATTCTTACCAGATAATAGGATTTGTAAAATATATTCATTCATTTATAGTAAATTGAGAAAAGGTGATTCATGATGTAAAATATGGTGACTGCCTCATCTCAATCTTACAGTGTTTAGTAGATGATGATGATGATGATAGCAGCTAAGGCTTAATGAATAATTATTACCTTCTACCTAGGAACTACCAAGCCACTGCTACATCTAATTTATTTTTACGCCCTTGTTTTGCTGGTGAGTAAATTTAGTCCTAGAGAGTTGACATCATGTGCCCAAGGTGTGACACCCTTGCAGATGAAGCTGCATTCTCATCCCTAGAAGATGTGCATAATCTCCCACTCAAGACTCTCTGTCTCTAACCAGGTGAATAAAACAATATGAAAAGAACAAGAAGGGGTCTAACATTAATGCCTCTTGTGATGATGAGATACCAATTATATTCTCAACTCTTTCTGGTGAGTGGAGCTAGCTTAAAGGGGAATCCATAGCATGGTACATACACAATGGAATACTACCCAGCTGCTAGAAAAGACGAGGTAGTGAAATTTGTCTACAAATGGATGGACTTGGAGAATCATGCTGAGTAAAATGAGTTAGGAGAGAGAGAGATAGAATGACTGCATTCATTAGTGGGATATTAAAAAAAATAGTATGAAACTAATATCCAAGACCAGGGAAACCTCATCAGGAGGACTTGTCAATGGGTGGAAATTATCACAAGGCTGTCGGGGGTGGATGGTGGTTAAGAGAGAGGAGAGTCCATTATGACAACAAACGGTCACTCTGGACAAGAACTGAGTGTTGAAAGTAGGTAAAGAGATATACATGATAACCTTTCAGCATCTGTACCACAAACCATAATGCCAAAAATTAGAGAGAAAGAGAGAAGAGAGGTGCCTTGCCATAGAGGCAGGCTGGGGTAGGGGGTGACTGGAAGGGGTGGGAGAGAAACTGGGGACACTGATGCTGGGAAATTACACTGGTGGACATGGGTGTTGGAACATTGTATGGCTGAAACCTGATCATGAACTGTTTTGTAATGCTCTATCTCAAGGTTATTCTATAAAAATAAAATTTAAAAACATAGAAGAGGAAACCTCCTGCTGAGACCACCTTAAGGAGAAAAGACACAACCACTAGTAGCATACTTCTCTAGGGAAAACCCACATTCTAATTTTCTCTCCGTGGAACTAGGATTGATTCATGACTGTGCCCAGGAGCTTCAGTTCTCTCTAGCTGGGTACCACAGAAGGCTAGATACTTAGTTCAATACCTCGCATACAGCAGAGAGAGAAGCAGCACAGCACCCACAGAGAAGAGCTCAGCAAAGTTGGCACAGTAGAAGTTGATGTACAAATATCGTTACTCCAGAGTGCCTGACCTCACAAACATCTAATTCCCTTCGGGAAGGCTCGGGAATCCTTTCTTGAGAGCCTGGCCTCTGTGTACTGCCCCAGTCCACCCTCCTGCTTCATTACCACTTAGAAATGCCACTTTCTGATTACCACATTATTTAGTTTAAAAGCCTCATTAAATTTTAAGAGGAAATTGGGCCTAGGAGAAGAGATTTCAATGACCTTTTTAAAAAGAATAAGTAAACTTTTCTGCATTAAAAATAAGAAATTTTTTCCAAAAACCCATGTTTCACCCACCTTATAAAATCACCTGCCTTGTCATAATTGCTAGAGGGCTGAAGTGTTTCTTTTAATAGGTATCATAATTTTTTTATTAACTGATAGTGGACAAATTACTTAACATATTGGTGCATTGGTTTTTAATTACATTAGTGCAATAATAATAATTACTTCAGTACTCAGCATTTACTACTTCAACTACTTCAGCATTGATTCATTCGAATGCCAACAACCCGAACTGGACGATTACGCTTGAATAGATGTGGCTCACTAGTGGTAGTTTTTGTCTTCGTCAAAAACCAACATCCAACTACAATGAAGAAGAAGTTGAGAAGTTCTACATGGAGCTGGAGAAGTTCTATAAAGAAGACCACATCTTCTATAAGATCATTGTTGGTGATTTTAATGCAGGATAGGACCGAAAAAGTCGCCCAAAGAACTCTACATTGAGACCCATGGCCTAGAATGAAATGAACAGGGTGAGTTCATCAAGTTGACAAAGACCATCCATGGTAACTCACAGTTCCAGAAGGACAAATCTAAACGTTGGACATGGGAGTCTCTCGGTGGACAGTTCCACCACAAACTTGACCACATCATATTCAATCAATGGTTTTGCCTGACTGATGTTGCTGTTGTCCCAAATTCCAAATGGGATAAGACCACCATCTCCTTCATGTAAAATTCTACTTCACAGAGCGGGGAGAAAAGACTGCAACGTTTAAGTTTAAGAAGAGAACTCCCAGAATGACCACCAACTGGGAGCTCTTTGGCACTAACTATTGCAGCAACGTGGGAAGTCCTTGACAACATAGACGAGGAATATGATTGACTGGTTTAGCACCTCCATGACTGCTCGAGGAATGCCGAGAACGGGAAAGCCACAAACAGACGCCTGTCTCCAGAAACTCTTGGGCTCATTCGCCAATGTGGCTTGGCGCAAGCCTCAGGCAATCACAAGCTAACGTCTCAGCTTGCAAGACACTGATGCTGGGAAATTACACTGGTGGACATGGGTGTTACACTGGTGGACATGCTCTGTTCTCTGCACAGAGAAGCGATAAAGGAAGACCTCAAAGAGAGAAGAGGAGCAGTGTTGGCCGTTGCGGCAGAATCCAGGAAAGGTATTCGCCATGCTCACGTGTCCTTCGCCAACTACAAGACCAAGATGACTGCCCTCCGATGTCCTGATGGATCTATCAGATCTTCCAGAAGGGCAATGGAGAGGATTATTAATGACTTCTACTTGTATCTCCTTGATAACACGTCCACCTGCCCACATACCAAATTCCGCAGGATGGATATGTTGTTCCCGACGTTCTCCCTTCCAAAATCTGACACGCCATTTTGTCAGTAAAGACAAGTACAGCACCTGATCCGGACAAGGACAGACCCGAACACCTGAAGAATCTACTACCAGTACTCGTCAATACACTGGCCCGACTCTTCACACGCTACCTGTCTGAATGCAAGGTTCCATCCCAGTGGAAAACCAGCAGGACCGTTCTGTTGTACAAGAAGGGAGACATCCATGACATTGGCAACTATGGCCCAATCTGCTTGTTGTCTGTCGTCTACAAGTTGTTCATTCAAGTCATCCTAAATAGAATAGGCAGAACACTAGATGAAGGACAACCATGCGAGCAAGCCGGGTTCCAAAAAGGATTCAGCATAATCAGCCATATCCACATGGTGACCAAGCTGATTGAAGTTTCACGAGAGTTTAAGATGCTGCTCTGTCTAACATTCATCGATTTAAAGAAGGCCTTTGATTCTGTTGAGACTGAAGCGGTCATCGAAGCCCTAGCCAAATAGGGTGTTCAAACTCAGTACAAGATCCTCCACGAGCTGTATTACGGATTCACCACCAGGGTCTCACCATTCTACCAGGAGGTGATCATCGATGTAAAAAGAGGGGTTTGTCAGAGTGATACCATTTCACCGAAACTTCAGTGCCACCCTCAAGAATGTCATGTGATGACTGGAATGGGAAAAAATGGGAGTGAAGATACATGGTCTGTAACTACACCACCTTCGTTTCACTGATGACATCATTCTCATAACACCAAACATTAGCCAAGCAGCACAAATGCTGGCTGGCTTTGACCTGAGTGTGGAAAGGTTGGACTGCAGCTGAATCTCTCCAAGACAATATTCATGAAATACGAGCTAGTCCCTGACGTTCCACTTGCTTTCAATGGAGCAAACATCTTTAAATGCAGCAGCTATGTGTACCTGGGTCGAGAACTCAACATGAGGGATGACTTGGTGCCAAGACTGCGTAGGAGGAAGAGAACAGCGTGGAATGCCTTCAAGAGCATCGAAGAAGTTGTTAAGACGATGAAAAACCTCCGGCTTTGGGCACATCTTTTCGACTCCACTTTTCTTCCTGCACTAACATATGCCTCAGAGACCTGGGCCCTACGAAAACAGGATGAGAACATTATCTAGGTATCCCAAAGAGGAATCAAAAGAGCTATGCTTGGAGTATCACATTTCACTCAAGTGAGGGTAGGAATTCGGAGTTCCGACCTCCATCGATGATCAAGAATCAGGGAGGTTGTCTCGTTTGCCGATGTGTCAAAAATCAGATGGGCAGGACACATAATGCGATTTAGATATGACCTCTGTACTAGAGTCTTTATGGACTGGATTCCATGGGTTGTCAAAAGACCGCATGGCTGCCCACGTAGGAGATGGTCAGAATTTTTCATCAAAACCCTAAATAAATGGTTTGAGGCTCTTCGTGTTCCTGGAGTGAGCAGATATCATTGGGCTACACTAGCACACAACAGGGATGAATGGAGACTTTACTGGTGCCTGCTCAAGCAAATCGAAGATCAACGGGATGACAAGTGATACTTCAGGGTTATTATGAACACAGACAAATCAACACATGTAGTTAATGTGCTATTATGATTGTTATGACTGAAAACTAGAAATCAAGGATATAGGCAGTATAGATTAAGTAACAAATTATTAATTATCTGTGTAATAACCAGATATGTTATTTTTGCTTAAGTTTTTAGATCTTCTGTTTAGATCTTTTCTGAGACCAGCCTTAAATCTGATTTTTACATTTAAACACACAAATATCTACTGATATATATTCATGGACTACATAGGGTTTTTTTTAATACCTATTGTGTTTAAAACTTCTTCAAAGACCTTCCCACTATATTGACAAGTAACATTAAAATATTTTTGTACAGCAGAAAGGAAACTTACCTTGCATGCAACAGATCTGGATTTGATCCCTCATACCGCACGTAGTTATCTGAACCTTTCTCAGAGTGATCTCTAAGCACAGAGCTAGGAGTAAAACACTGAGTAGAGCTAGATACAGTCTAACCTCTGCTCCCCACACCTTTATACACACAATTCTGTATAAAAGCTATTAAGTATTCTTAACTTTTAACTAATTGTTCAAGCTTTTTCTGCTCTATATCTTATAAAGGATTTTGTTATCATTTTAAGAACCTCATCAAAAATCATGCTCCAAAGATTATTATTCTGTCATCTGTTGTTCGTTGATTTACTCGAGCGGGCATCATTAACGTCTCTATTCATCCCAGCCCTGAGATTTTAGCAGCCTCTCCTTACTCGTCTTTCCCAATGACTGGAAGCTTTTTCAGGGTCAGGGGAATGAGACCTATCGTTAGTGTTTTTGGCATATCAAATAGGGCATGGGTAGCTTGCCAGGCTCAGATTATTATTAAACATTTAAATTGCATTATCAAAATTTGAGACCCTAGATTATGTAATTAACCTAAGGGATGTTAGAAACTTTTATTCTGTGTTTAATCATTAATGGAAAATATAATCAAGAAAGATAACTATTCAGGGACATTCTAGTTTCCACTACCCTGGCACAAACATCACATATGAACCCAGCAGGAGCCTTGGACTAACACACTGACGTTTATCTATTCCTCTCACTTCACCAGAATAGAAGTGACTGCCCTTCCAGAGAGCTCAGAATCAATCTCCTGTGACTTACTGCAAAATGTTAGTCAGGTGTCTTATTGCAACCTGGCACTGCTCTTGTGCTTTCTTTCAAATCGAGTTTGGACATTCAGTAGAATTTGTCTTAAAATTTGATTTTATAAGAATGCATTATCTCATAGCAAGGTAGTAGCACTGTAGCATTGTCATCCCATTGTTCATCAATTTTCTCAAGTGGGCACCAGTACTGTCTCCACTGTGAGACTTTTTATTGTTTTTGGCATATACAATATGCCACCAGTAGTTTGCCAAGCTCTGCCGTGTGGGTGGGATGCTCTTGGTAGCTTGCCCAAACTCTCCAAGAGGGATGGAGGAGTCGAATCCAGGTCGGCCTTGTGCAAGGCAAACGCTCGACCTGCTGTGCTATCACTCCAATCCTGCAAGGTAGTAAATAAGAGAAATCAGCGACCACCTAATTCTGCTCCATCAGAAGCAAGCATGATTACCAAAACATCCCGAGTCTTCTGATTTCACATTATCAGCATCAATTTCCTGTTTGAGGGCTGGACCTAAGTTCATCCAAAAGCTCATTGTGAATATAGGAGTTGTCAGAGATATTCGCTTTCTCTGAGACACTCATTAGTCCACATACTTATGGTCTCCTCAGTATTTCTTAAATGGCATCCTTGCTATTTTCATCTGGGTTCAGATTCTCCCTCTTAGAACTCTAGAAAATTATTGCTAAAAGTTTCTCTATCTGACATCTCTATATATCTTCTAACATCCTTAACAAGTTATTATGTTCACCAATACACCTTTATTCCTCATTTCACTGACTGAAGTTTTTCAAAGAATATCCTTTATCGATATAATTAAATCTGAAAACCCTGCATCCATCACTTTATTTTCCACTTAACCAGCATCTGTCCTAATCAGACATTATTTGTATTTTCTAGATTTGAAGAAACTCATGGAAATTTTCTCTTTCTCTGTATACTAGGAAATGACATAGGTAGCACTATTTTCTAGATAAAAAAGAATTACAGTAGTTGCTTAGACAAATACTCAGAATGGAATTCAATGCACTGACTAATACTTTTTGAGTAAGCAGAATCAGGAATCAAACTGCGGCAATTAGGCCCTAGGAGTTACATTTTAACCATAACACTTCATTGTCTCTTCCAGTCCTTGGATGAATGGAATTAATGAATAACAGGATTTTGAATTAGATCCTTTAAAACCCTGGAGCTTATTCTCCTTTGTAAAATTCAGGTAACTGCATTCTCCTCGTGGTGTTGTTATGAAGACTAACCCAGAGAGCTCTATAAAGCATTTTTCTCTGTTTTGCACCTATGTTGTTATTCCAACGCCTCTCTGAAATCTCTTGCTCACATTTTACTCCAGTCACTGGCCTCATAGCTTTTTCTCAAACACATTTTTTGTAATTGTAAGTGCCTTATCTCTAGTGTATAGTCTAGCACTAGTGTGTGCCTTAACACTAGCTTGGAATTTTCTTTTTCCAATGTAATACAGCCAGCTCTTATCACCTTCAAGCCTCTGCTCAAATTCTCCCTTCTCAAAGAGATGGAACCTAAGTATCCTATTTAAAATAGTGACACTGCCCTCATTACCGCTCTTTCTGATTCTCTCAGCCTTGCTCTGTTGGTTCATATTCCTATACCACCCCTAATATAGCATTAGATATTATTCACTACTTACATATACTTATTATTCCTGAGATACGGTTCTCCTTAGGTAATTCCTGTGACTCAACTCTAACAAGTTTCTGGACCAACCCCTCTGACCCACTTCAGAGCCTCCATATAAACTTTAACCTAAAATTATTAGTAGATGTAAGCTACTCAATTAATTGCTTTCTATGCATCACTGTGCAAATCTGTAAATTGAAACTATAGCTATTTTAATTTTTATATAAACATACATAATTATAAATTTATATATAATTATATTTTTGATACACTGTAGCACTGTTGCTCCGTTGCTCATCAATTTGCTTGAGCGGGCACCAGTAACATCTCCATTGTAAGACTTGTTGTTATTGTTTTTGGCATATTGAATACAGGTAGCTTACCAGGCTCTGCTGTGCGGGTGGAATACTCTTGGTAGCTTGCCAGGCCCTTTGAGAAGGATGGAGGAATCAAACCCGAGTTGGCTGCATACAAGGCAAATGCCCTACCCACTGTGCTATCACTCCAGTCCTTTTTTTTTTTTTAGCGCTCATTTCTTTTATTTTTTTCTTTTTGGATCACACCTGGCAATGCACAGGGGTCACTTCTGGCTCTGCACTCAGGAATTACTCCTGGCGGTGCTCAGGGAACTATATGGGATGCTGGGAATTGAAACCAGGTTGGCCGCATGCAAGGCAAACGCCCTACCCACTGTGTTATCGCTCCAGCCCAATCCTTTTTTTTTTTAATATATAAGAAGCAAAATACATTTTTGTCACTTTCACAGAAAATTTGGAAAAAGCAATATATATGTAGCTAAATAATTTTAATTTAACGTTGCAAATATGAAAAGCACAACAAATTCAAAACCAAATCTCAGAGGTCACTGAGATGAACAAAAATCCTTCTAGACTTTTGTCTAGAAACAAGAAACTTTCTAGAAGTTTATATGATGGTTAACTTCATTGTCAGCTTGACTGTGTCTTATGATGCCCAGATAAATGATAAACAGTGTTTCTGCATGTGTTTGTGAGCATATTTCTGGGAGACATTGAATTGCTAGACTGAGTAAAGAAGATCGCCTTCAACAATCTGGGATGCAGGGTGGGCTGGGTCCCTCTGATTTACCCTTGAGGAGCGGAATAGAACACAGGCAGAGGCAATGGCAAGGAGTTTGCTCTCTGAGACCGCTGCCCTAAACAAATGGTGTTTCTGCCATTTGCTCTGGTTTTCCAGTTTGTAGACCACAGAGAATGGGATGTATCTGTTCCACACTCATGAAACCTAACTCTCTCTTTTCTCTCTCTTTCTCTCTCTTCCCCATTCTCTCTCTCCCTCTATTTTCTCTCTTTCCCCCATTCTGTCTCTCTCCCCTACACACACTGCCTTTGTCTAGAGAACACGAATTAATACATCTAATCTGCCCAGTGTTCTGAATGTCAGGACTGGATCGATAGCACAGCAGGTAGGACGTTTGCCTTGCACACGGCTGATCCAGGTTCAATTCCTCCATCCCTCTCGGAGAGCCCGGCAAACTACTGAGAGTATCCCATTCCACATGGCAGATCCTGGCAAGCTACCCATGGAGTATTTGATATGACAAAAACAGTAGCAACAAGTCTCACAATGGAGACATTACTGGTGCCCTCTCGAGCAAATTGATGAACAATGGGACGACATTGCTACAATGTGCTTCTCAGTAGGAAGTCATTATTTTTTGCTCTTGTGTAAAATTTAATTCTGCTACATGACATAGAACACACTGTTGTGTTAATAGCATACAGTAATTTCTTATGAAGTCTACTGGCCCCTTGACTGAGAGGGTTTTTTTTCCTTTTTCCTCCTTAGTTTGTTACTTTTAAAAATTGTTATTAAAGTTTCTCAGTGTCTGTGTTGCAAACCATAATGCCCAAAAGTAGAGAGCGAGTATGGGGAATATTGTCTGCCATGGAGGTGGGGGTGGGGGGAGGGGGGCAGAGGGTGTATTTGGTGGTGGGGAATGTGCACTGGTGGAGGGATGGGTGTTTGATCATTGTGTGATTGTAACCCAAACATGAAAGCTTGTAACTATCTCAAAGTGACTCAATAAAATTTTTAAAAAGTTTAGGTAATATGGTTAATGCTGATGTTTATGGCACAGAGCTATTGCCCAGCCCTCCACAAAGCAGCCACGACACCCACTACTGTCCTTATGCCATTTTTGTCCTTCCCCTTTCTTGTCTTTCTCCTGTTTGTTAATAGATATTTTTGCAGGTAGACATAATATCACTATATTTTTATATCCTTGTCTGGCACCATGTAATTCTTATAGTTAAATCCATGAACACAGTTTTTACCATATTCTAGTTACTCTAAATATTATATACATCTGCTAAGCAACACAATTGTTACCATCACCACCAAACCATATCTACTTTCTTTACAAAATGCATTCAAGGAAAAAGATACATTTCACACTGCACACGTTCTTAAATGAAACTCACGTCACCTTAACCAAAAATAACTAAACATTTGTTAGTTGCTTTATAATGCTGGGTGGAGGGGGCACCGCGCCTCAGACCTTGCCTTGGAGACTCTTACCAAGGCACGATCACTTTTGCACATGACAATTGTTCAGGAAGAAAGGATTTCTGGTTAATTTTTGTTGCCCAGCTCATGCACAGAGAAATATAGAACAGAAGTCAATGTAATTATCAAGCATATCTTCCAGAAACAGGATTTACACCTGGACATAAACATGTTCAAAAGTTGGAATGAACATTTGCTAAGGCAAACACTTTCTGAAAAATTGTAAAGCTAATGGTCTTGCACTGACAGTGTAACCTTGAGCTTATTGCCAAGTAGAACACAGAGTATAAACACTTAATGGAAGAAAACAAGCCACAATAATGAATCTTCTTTTGACCCCCAGACCAGTGACTCCTTGAGTGCTTTTGAGGTCAGAAGAACAACACTTTTTAATTTGCTAAAACTTTTTAAATGCAGTTTAATGTATTTTATGATCTAACTTAATATGAATGGGAAGCACTTCATCAGTTAGTACAAGATACAATAATTGCTTCTAATAGTCTTATCCCCATAAGTAGAAATAATCAGTCCTAAGTTGTGGTATGGACCAGTTATTTTCAAGTGTTGGTGAGGGACATAGGAAAAGTAATTTTCATTCTACAAATTGGAGACATTTGTAGATTTTATCACATATGAAGGTAGAGATCTGAAATAATGTGAAAGTAGATGAAGACATAATAAATCATCATTTGAGGTTCCAATTTCAAATATCTTGGGGCTGGAGTGATAGCACAGTGGGTAGGGCATTTGCCTTGCACGCGGCTGACCTGGGTTCAATTCCCAGCATCCCATATGGTCCCCCAGCACCGCCAGGTGTAATTCCTAAGTATAGAGCCAAGAGTAACCCCTGTGCATGCCTGGGTGTGACCCAAAAAGCAAAAAACCAAAATCTTTATAAGCATGGAGAATAGCATTACGAATAAAACATATGAGACAAAAATAAAATTTATTTGGTATAAATTCTGTCCTCCAATTTCATATAAGCTAAGTTACCATTCTCAACTTCCAATTGCCTAATTTCAAAAAAAGCTGAATGGTAGTTTAAAAATTATGGGATTATGACCCTGGAGTGATAGTCTGGGGTTAAGGTGCTTGCCTTGCATGTGATGGACTCCAATTCAAATCTCCCAAATCACAGGAGATCCTGCAAGCATTCCAGTAGCCCAAAACAAAACACACGAAAAGAATTATGATATTATTTTAAGAATAAAGATTAAATTCAGAGTCTCTTGCCCACGCGCCTGGCTGTCTTCCCTGGGGCCCCTAGGAGGGGATGGGCTCCAGCTTCCCTCCCGGCCCCAAGCAAAGCTCCCGCCAAAGACCACCGGAACCTAGCCACAGCCATGCTGGAGGCCCCTCTCCACACGTTCAGACAGGCCTCATGCATGAAGGCACCGGCAGAGGAACCCAAGTGTGTGAGACCCAGGGCTGAGACCTCCAAGGCTGCTTGGATCGGGACTGGGCCTGCTCCGCCCAGATTCCCCATCTCCCAGTAGCCAGGCGATCACACCCAGGGACTGCCTCCCCTCCCCCCCGGCGCCGTGTAATCCTGTCAACAGCCAGCATCCAGAGACTTAAAACCAAGCTCCTGGAAGCACGTTGTGGCCACGCGATACCTTACAGCCTACTCTTCCCTCTGGGAGAACCTGGCAAACTACTGGGCGTTTCCTGCCCCCATGGGAGAGCCTCGCAGGGTCCCCATGGTGTATTAATGTGCCAAAGCCAGTAACAAGCTGGGTCTCATTCACCTGACCCTGTAAGAGCCTCCAGTACGGCATCCTTGGAAGGACGAGTAGAGAGAGGCTTCTAAAATCTCAGGGCTTGGACGAATGGAGACGTTACTGAGACCGCTCGAGAAATTCGACAATCAACAGGATGATGATGATGATGATGATGATGACGATGACAGATTAAATTGTATATATTTCACAGACATACAATATCTGTAACAAATAGGGAGCAAATAATATTAGATAATATGAAATAATGGAAAATATCCACTAATGCTTTAATTTAAATATCAATATTATAATATGTATCTTTAAGTTTTCTTACCTAGTACCTTCCCCAGCCTGGAAAATCCCTATTTATACATATGCAATTAGATGCTAACTTTTATTATTCAAAATTAAAAGATACACCTAGGGTTGCTGACCCAGGTTCAATCCCTGGCATCCCATATGGTCCTCTAAAAGCTTCCTGAGTGTGGAGCCTATCGTAACCTGGGAGTAATGCAAGGTAGGCCTCCCAAAGAAAAGAAAAACTCTTAATCGTCACTAATAAGTATTCCATTATATTATAAATTTCCATTTATTAAATTTATTGATATTTTCTATAATATATCCAGTACCATAAACTTTAGAATATGGAATAGAATTTTATATATTTTTTACTAGTATGTGCCAGCACTAGAACCCTACTTGACAATAATCAACAAGTCTATATTAAATAAATTTAGACTTATTTAACAAAACAGTTGTAAAAAAATACAACAAAATGGATCTAGTTTCTGTTGCTTAAACAATGCAATTTACATAGTGTTTATGCCATTTAGGTGCTAGTGGAACAGTAACTTCTCAGATCATAATTAATGAAAATACTATGACACATGCAATACCATGGAATCACATTTTGATGGTGCTACATATGGTTTTAACCAAGCACCTACGTGCTTAATTATCAACTAAGCAAGTGGGGGACAAGTAACTTTATTGATTTGTGCACCACTAACTCAAGTAACCACGAATTCAACACTTGCATAAACAAGACTTCTGAATACCTGTGACTAATGCCTTAAATCAGAAATAATTCATGACTTTAAAGTGGCGATATTGGAATTGGTAAAGATTTTTTTAGATTATAAAAATTACTAGTAAAAAATTATTTAAATATCTGCTTCTAACAGGTCTTTTTTATATAAAATAAATGATAAGCAGCATTGGGAGAAATGTTTGCAATTTCTAACAAATGACTTATATCCAGAATATATATGCACACACACATCAAAAATAAATATTGTAACAACTTAGCAAAATATAAAGCAAGAGTACGTGAATAAATGCTTCACAAAAGAATGTCTGTGAAAGGCAATAGCATCACTATATTAGTCACAATAAAATACAGAATGAGTGCTCATATACTGCTGGGGAGAATATAAATTAGACAACCACTTTCAAAAATATTTTATCAATTTTTACGAAGATAAAAAATACTTATAAAATTCACTTCTATCTATTCTAAGTTGTTTACATGAAATAAGTGAAATTGTATATCTTCAAAAGGCATATACATAAATCTTTTTGTTCCTGTATTCAAAATAGCCTGAACTACTAACACCAAAATAGCATGGATTTTAAATTACAAATGCTCCATGGAATAAAAATAGTTTCACTAGATGTTTATTCTTACTCTAAAATTAGCAAAATAAGTTCTAGTGATAGAAATCATATTTTTGTTTACCTAGTGCAGGAAACAATGGAACCAGGGAAACTCACTAATAAGGGCATGCGAGAGATCTCTGATATGATGAAATTGCTACAGTTGAGTTAGTGGTTAGATGGAATGTATATTACAAACTTATAATTTGAGTGTTTTATTATATGTAAATTATACCTCAATAAAGTTAAATGTAATTTTAGTATACAAAGCATAGAGCAGAGTGTAGAGATGATGATGATGATGATGATGATGATGTTGATGATATGATGATGATAATGATGATGAAAAGCTAAATAGAAATGGAGGTGAGAAATATTCTTTTCACCCAGAGAAATTAGAAAAGACGTTCCTCATTGTGGGATATAAAAAACATAAGTATGAGACTAATACCCAAGGACAGTGGACAGTACACATGAGGACCAGGAGGCCTGGTCCAAGAAAGCTTTACACAAGTGGAGGTTATGGGAGAAAGTAGTTCGGACAGAGAAGGGACCACAGTGACAATGATGGAAATGATCACTCTGGACAAGAACTGAGTGCTAAAGTTAAAAGGTTTTTTTTAAAGGTTTAGAAAAAGGGATATACACAATAACACTTCAGTACCTGTATTGCAACCCACAATGCCTGAAAAGAGAGAGCGGGGGGGGGGGGTGCCTACTGTACCATAGGCAAGAGATGGAGCTGGGGTGGTGGGAGGGAACCGGGGACATGGGCGGTGGTGGGAGGTGCGCACTGCTGAAGGGATGGGTGTTGAATATTGTTTGACTGAAAACCAATCATAAACAACTTTGTAACTGTGTGTTTCATGGTGACTCAAATTCTTTTAAAAGCAATGCATAAGTAGAATTTTTGGGTATAGATAGCATTTCAGTAGAAGGTAGTAAAAGAAGCATGAATAGTCTGCAACTGGATATAGCAAAGATTCAGGCATGGCAAGGATGTGTGTTATAATCATGTACTAATTCAGGAAATATTTTATTAATGAAATGCTAGTAATGCCACTCCCTTAGTAGAAAAAATCCATGAGGAACCTTACAATTAATATGAAAAGACATACACAAAGCAAGTTAGCAAAAAGGAAAAGGAATCCAAGAATAAGGTTCAGTTTTCATCTGTTACATGAGGTAACCAGAAAAAGTCTCTCTAAGAGGGCCAACAAGAATTCTAATAAAAATCACAGCAGGATTGGAAAGATAGTACAGAGGGTTAAAGAGTTTGTTTTGCATGCCACCGACGCTGCTTCAGTCTCTGGATATGGACTGCACGTGGTCCTGCCGGGAATGGTTCTGATGACAGCCAGGAGTAGGCTGAATGTTGCACTGCCATGCACACCCCCACCCTCCAAAAAATAAAAACCCAAATCAGAGGAAAGTATACCTAGAAAAAGCGAATATCAAAGATAAGAAATAGTTACTACAAAGACCTATGAGAAGACACATAATCGACATACTCGAGGGCACCAATGGGTAACTCAGGGAGATGGAGGACAGGGATAAGGTGGGAGCCTTGGAAGGAATTCAGGAAAGTATGGGACATCAGAGGGGTCACACTCATAGAGCTGTACTTCTCATTATTGTGTCATCTGAACCACATGGGGTTCTTATTAACTTTTAAATTCTGATCAAATAGTACACAATGTTTCCTGGTTCACACACCACTTTCTTTCATTTTAGTTGCTTAATTTAAATTTTATCTTATTTTGGCCACACTCAACTGTGCTTTGGGTTCACCTCTAGCTCTATGCTCACAGATACTCTGGGAGGTGCTGGGGGGGAAAGATATGCAGTACCAGAAATCAAACCAAGGTCAGCGTCATGCAAGGCAAGTACTCACTCCCTGTGCTGTCTCTCTGGCCCTACAGACAAATTTTATATATATATATATATATATATATATATATATATATATAGAGAGAGAGAGAGAGAGAGAGAGAGATAGAGACAGAAAGACAGAGAGGGAGAGAGAGTATGCCTTGGAAGATACATTAAGGAGAAGGAGTATTTACTAAATGAACTAAAAGCAAAGTCAGGAAAGCAAGGTTATTGAAATAATTGTAAGAGATCATAATTAGTTGAATTGGGATGGCAATGTAGAAGGAGAAAAAATGGTTCCTTAAAAAATAAAACTGGGGAGATGTGACCCCGGGGGCCGCACGCGCATGCGGCTCCTCCGCAGCTGCACAAGCATGAATCCAGACCCAGCTGAACCAACTTCAACATGGGCAGCTCCTTGAAGATTGTCTCCAGCCAGAGAACTAAGCCGCAACCCCATGCCCGCCCAGGAGGGGAAAGGTATTTCTCTCGCGCGCCTGTCCCTTCCTGGGGATGAAGGGCGTGGGGACCGCCATATTATGATGACCACAGATGGGGTTTACAAGCTTGCAACGATCATATATCCGGAAGAAATCTCCCTGGACTTAGTTGCTAAAGCACAGAAATACAAAACCGCGCGACCTCATTTCCCTTCACAACAGGTCTGACTCTAGTGGTGCTCCTAACAATAATGGTGAGGTTTGTGTTGAAATATTGAATGTAACCAAAGTAAATAGAAAGTAAAGTGAAATTTATCAGTTACAAGGCGGGGGGGGGGGGGTGTACTGTGTTTTTTTTTTTTGTCTTCGGTGGTGGGATATGGGCACTGGTGAAGGGATGGTTGTTTCAGCATTGTATGACTAAGACTTAAGCCTAAAAGCATTGTAATTTTCCACATGGTGATTCAATAAAATAAAATTTAAATAAATAAATAAATAAATAAATAAATAAAACTGGAAGGACACCCCTAACAAGTAAACTTTTGACGTGAGAGTAAGGGAGAGGTAAAAAAGTTACTCCAAAGATGTGTCCCTAGCAAGTGGAATATTAGGAAATTTAGAGAAAACTGCCATGGTTGAAATAAAAACTTGAAATCATAAAATGGAGTGGCAAAAGGAGAGAGGAGTTTCCCCAGCACCAAATCAGGATTACTTCAGGATTTGAGTGAGTACATGATAGTGAGTCTAAATGCAAGCAGAGTCAAGGGCGCGAACCATCCCGGGAGATGGCTCTGAAGACTGGGAGCATGTGCTTTCCATGCAGGACTTCTTGATCCAGGTACTGCACGGTCCACACCAGCAACTCAAAAGCAGTGCACTGCAGAGTCCCTGGCACAACTGGGCGAGCCCTCCCAAACAAAACAAAACAAAACGACCCATAGAGAATGATGTTTCCATCGACCGCATTTTAATTATTTTTATAAAAGGGTGAGCAGAGTATCAAATCTTGGAATTGATTAAGCAATGGGAGCTGAGAATCATGACATTTGACAAGATAGGAATCATTACTGACCTTGATTAGAACTGTTTTGCTAGGATGGTGAGAATGAAAATCTGGTTGGTATTTTTTTGAAACAATAACAGAGAAGGGTGATGAAATAGTGAGTTTCTACAACTCTTCACCTCTGATATAAGGAAAAAAAGTGAGATGAATCTGGAAGTTATGCTAGTGCCATGAGAAGAATCTTTTATGATGGGAAATATTACCATGTGCTGTATTTTAATAAGCATATCTTGTAGAGAAAAACGTTTGCGGGGGTTTGCGGCTCAGCAGTGGAGCAGTTGCCTTGCATTTCTGAAGCCCTAGGTCTGATCCCAGCAAGTGCAATTAGAAGTAATTTAAATTAGGTGAGTAAAGACCTTAAAGGGGTGATAAACCATCTGGGCCTAATCCAGGCACAGACGGAGAGTCACACCAATAGACTCTAGCACAGATGTAGGGGTTTAAACCTCATGAAGCAGGGAGATGTGGTATGAGTTTCTGGACATTTTAATTTTTTTATTTTTTCAATGAAAGTGAAAGTAAGGCTCATCAGTGAAGAGGGGAGAGCGGTACTCGCATTAAATAAAAGAAGATATCTTGTGACTTAGTTTTCTCAGAGGATTTGAGAGAAGCTGCACTGTGAAAACTGTCTGATGAGCAGGAAGCATGGGATCAGTTCGGAGTTTAAAGGGAGAAGAGTCAACATAGTTCTGTCTTTGAACTTCAAACATGAACATAAACTCTATAAATGTTGACAAGAAGTTGACATAAAACTTGAGTTAAAATTCTTCCAGACAAATATGATGTACAGAAAGAAAGAAGTTTATGAAAAGAAAAAAATAAGTGATAAAATCTGGATTAAACATTGAAGAAGAAAAGAGAGAACATAGACTAATTGAGAGATGGTATAAAGGTGATTGTGATAGTACTTCTTGGATTAAATTAAAGAAGTTGTGAAATTTAGATGGCATACAGCAATTTACTAAATGGAGGTGGTAATAGGTGGATAACCTCAATTTATGTTATGAAGATAGTACATTAATCATCACTAATACATATAGACTTTCCTATGATAAGATTTGTGGCCTGAGTGTGTACTTAGGAAGATTATACTACTGCTGAGAAAGTTAAGGGGTAGAAACACAAAACTAGGTGGCATAAATTCTCAGTTGCTGAAATTTTATGATGAGTTATCACATTTATGGCAAAGGTACCTTTGGAGAGTCAAATGCAAAAGGGAGCCAAATGCTAAGAAATAGGATACTGAGACCCCAAAATAAGGGATATTATAGGATGTCAATATTACAGTGTTATAATCCTAGGTGGGCTGGAGCGATAGCACAGCAGGTAGGGCATTTGCCTTGCATGAGGCTGACCTGGGTTCGATTCCTCTGTCTCTCTCGGAGAGCCTGGCAAGCTACCCATGGCCTATTGGGTATGCCAAAAACAGTAACAACAAGTCTCACAATGGAGACATTACTGGTGCCCCTTGAGCAAAATATGAACAACAGGAAGACAGTGCTACAGTGCTACATTGCTATAATCCTAGGTGATTGTAAATAAGGAGACATGGTATAGAATTATAGTCAAGTAAGAAAGGCAATGTACATATAGTCTAACTATAGAATAACATAACTTATGGGTAAAGGATTCCTTAAGGTGAAACCTAAATTTAACAAGTGAATTTGTTAAAAATGAAGGGAAAACAAGAGCATAGACAATGAAAGGAATGGACATGGAAGGGACTAGTAACTGGCTGAAGATTGACTATGAAGCCAAGTAAAGCATGATGGGACTGGAAATGCAGATCAAGTACAATGACGGAGAATCAAAACTTAAAGATGGTACATGGGTCAAGGTGGCCTTCTGGGTGCCAACACATGTTCAATCCACAACACCCCAGTTGTCCCCTTTGCTCCACCAGGAGTGATTCGTGAGTACAAAGCCAAGAATAAGCCCTGAGCACTGTTGTGTGTGTGGCCCCTCAAAGAGAGAAAGAGAGAGAAAGAGATAGATACAGAGAGGGAGAAGGCTTTAAAGAAGTTAGGAATATATTAAAACAAATTCAGATTTAATTATAGCAGCTTTCCTATAAAATAGAAGTTACCTAATGAATGTTTAAAAATGAAAAAATGATGATACATTACTAAAATAATTTTTTAAAATACATGTTTTAATTTTTAAATTTCATTTATTTACTCATTCAGTTTTGCTGCTGGAGTGCAGTGTTCCCAGTGGTTCCCAGAGGCCCGCGAGCCCTACCAGCGACTCTGAACTAACTGGGCAGCAGGTCAAAGCAGGACCCAAGGAGCTAAAATGAATTACTGTTACTCTCTCCAGGGTTGGATGAACCTAGAGAGGTTATCCCAGGAACAGCACACCTCCCAATATCTACATGTAAAATAAATAGTTAACATACATATTGAATCTTCCAGAAATCAGAGAAATGAGTTCTTTTGAAGACAGGTTTTCTGACTATAACTCATTATTTATTTGCCTTATTTAGTATTATCTTGGTTGTTAGCATACTCAGGACTGGAGTGATAGCACAGCAGGTAAGGTATTTGCCTTGCACATGGCCGACCTGGGTTCCATTCTTCCGTCCCTCTCAGAGAGCCCAGCAAGCTACCGAGATTATCCCGCCGGCATGGCAGAGCCTGGCAAGCTCCCCGTGGCATATTCGATATGCCAAAAACAGTAACAAGTCTCACAATAGAGATGTTACTGTTACCCGCTCGAGCAAATCGATGAACAATAGGACGACAGTGCAACAGTGGACAGCATACTCAGTGGTCTCAGGGGCTATTTCTGGTGTGTTTTTCTGTAGTGAGGGAATTAGCGATGAATCTAATCTAGAGAATCTAACCTAAGTACCTGGCTACCATCTTGGCCTCATTCATCTTTTTGTAAAGTCCAATGGAAAAAGTCCCTTAAAGGTTTAATTGTTCTATGTATCTTTGATTACTAATGCAATGCTTTTGTTTTGAATACATACTCTTGCTGCTATTTTCTGTTTGGGGATTTTTGTTGTTGTTATCAGGCCATCTGAACAAAATCCTAAATCTCCTTTTCCCACACCCCGGGGCACTATTCTTTCTGCCCAAAAGCTGTTTAGCAATTGGCAGACCCTTGTCCCTTCCCTCCCCGTAGGGCCTAGGGCAGGTCTCGCTCTTTCCTAGCCATCCTTCATAGGAAGGGGCAGCTGCAAAGGGAAAGGTTGTAGCAAGGGCCACAGTACTTGCCACCCTGAGAATCCACTATCAAACATTCAGTACTGAAGGCCTAAGCCCAAATGATGATGAGAACACACATTAGGCTGATGGCTACACATCTGTCAGCCCAAGGTGGGGACCACCTAGAGCACCAGTTTACAGATGAAGAGGAGACTCAGGAAGGAGACGTGAGCTGCGAATTCCCGAGTTGGTGGATGACAAGGTTAAGACAAAACCCAGCTTGATCGTACACCCCTGCTCTTTACTGTTTTAAATCCCAATCCCGTTGTCCTCCTGGAGGTCACAGATCTTCTCTCTCTTGCTTTAAGCATCTTTCATAAAAATGAAATTTCCACTGAATTGGTTAAAAAAAATTTTTTTTTCAACAAACAATGTGAGAACCAAAATTGTGCTGCTGCTTGGGAAGGTGATGTTTGGGATCCCCCAGGGCTGCACTGCCATGCTTTGGGGACCGTGTGGCATTGGGGAATGAAGGTTACACAGGGGTCATCTGCAGGCAAAGTGTGTCCCTTAAGCCTGTCTGTATAATCTCTCTGGCCCTAAAGAGCTATATTTTTAAATGACTTCAGAAAATTTCAAATTTGAGTTCTTAATTTAAGAAAACATACTATTTCTCAAATTATTATGATCTTATTTTTTCCTAAATTTTATTTACTAAATCATCATGATTTACAAAATTATTCATACCTGGGTTTTAGACATACAATTTTCCATCATGGATCCTTCCACCAGTGTCAAATTCTCTTCACCAGTGCTCCCAGGACCCCTCTACTACAGCCCCACCCCTAGCCTGTCATCAACAAAGGCACCTTAGTTGATTGTTAAAGTTTGGGTATCATGATCTCAGTATTGTTGACTTAGTGGCTTGGATATACGACTCTATCATTCCTTAGCCCCGTCAACATACCTTGCCCCGTGACGCCTGTTGTTTATCATCTGTTTCTTCTCCCCCTCCTCCTCTCATTGTCTTTCTTTTCCTCCTTGTACTTTGGAAACAAGGGAAATTTAGGCATCCGCCCTTTAAACCATTGCATTTACTCATCTAGTTACTCTAAATACTAATTTAAAAAATAATATGTGGGTGCTGTGTGACGCCTGCATTTCGGTGGGTGAGAGATGCCTCCCGGCCTCCCAGGCCTCCCCAACAGAGAGTCAGAGATGGGGACCACAGTATGATGGTGAAAAATGGCCTGTTTAGTGCAGAGCTGCTAACATACTTACAGAACATCCGAGGGGAGAGGTGTAGGACCGTGTGTCTGTGTGACTTGCAGAGGTAAAACATTCTAGCAGAGGCAATTCTCCGGGGGAGATAAACTCAAGGGGAAGCTCTGTCTCCCAGGGATATCTATATTGATTTTTTCTTTCCTTCTAGTTGTATATATTAAACAATTAAGTCTAATAGTCAAACAATTAATTCTACTTATCAATACGTGCAGTCATTTGGATAAGCACAGTAAGAGATAAAGATTCCAAAAATTAGTTCTTTGGGCTCTGAGAGCAAGCAAGGCTTTTACAGTAAATCCCAGATTAAGTCTGCAGGTCAGGTCAGCTTGTCCTTCCCCACGGCGGTCCTGTCTCTTAAGTCCTAACAGCTCACATCAAGACCATGCACTTATGCTTTCTAGACTGTCCCATTTTGATGCCGGGGCAGCTTTGTCATTCACCTGGGATCCACCCCAGTTCCACAGTGGGACCTCTCTTTTGGGGTGTTAGGAACTACAGCAACTGAAGCCTGAGTCAAGTAATTATGACAGATGCCCAGGAGTAGATATATTTCAGTCAATCAGCTCCCAAATATTAGGAGCACGGCATTGATGTCTTTCTGTGTTTAAGCAAAGAACATTGCTCTAGAGTAAAATATGAAAAGACTATAGGTGAAGTAAAAGGCAAGTAGTTCTGGGGAGCCCCAGAGCGGGGTGGGTGAGAGCCTACAGGACCCAGCTCTGGCAGCCAAAAACCTCCAGAAATCAAGCACCGCCACACTCACGGCCGCTCTCCACAATCTTGGGCTGAACCTCACCCATGAGTGAGCCCATTACTTGACCGCTGGCCACATTCGCAATCGTGAGATTCTTCAAACCACACATTCTACCTATACTCCAAGAGTACTGCACCACATTTTATGGTGTTCAAAGTAGGAGGCAACCAATCTTAGAGGGAAATATTTTTTTACAAATATATACATATATGTATATATACATGTATATGCATACATTATATGGACTGGAGCGGTAGCACAGCAGGTAGGGCATTTGCCTTGCAAGCAGCCGACCCAGGTTCAATTCCTCCATCCCTCTCTGAGAGGCCGGCAAGCTACCGAGAATATCCCACCTGCACGACAGAGCCTGGCAAGGTGGCGTATTTGATATGCCAAAAACAGTAACAAGTCTCACAATGGAGATGTTACTGGTGCCCACTTGAGAAAATCGATGAACAATGGGGCTTCAGGGGGGTGCTACAGTGCTACATATACATACGCACACAAGGTTCAACTGCTGACATTTCAGCAGGTTTTCATGTCAAACAATACAAAATATATTATTTCAGCTCTGCTTTAGGACAGGGATTGGGCTTTGGGGTAGGAACACCCAAAATATGGTGGTGGCAAGGTATAATGGTGGTGGGACTGGTAGGTAAATATTAAATGTAATTAAATATTCTGAATTACTTTATAAAATAAAAAATTATATATAAAAATGAAAAACAAGTAATTCACTACAAATACAAAATCCAGAATTACCAGAAAGTTTTGGCTTGTAAGTAACCAAGACTGACTTGGGGAACTGTGACAATGAGAGGCAAAACACAAGGGAAAGGTTAAAGTTAAAGATAAACTCTATCTAAGTCAGGGACGCTAGCAAGAGCAGAAACTTGTCTGGGAAGAGAAAACAGCAATTTATTGATGAAGCCTAAAACCCTTAGAGTTAATAGCCAACAAAATACCACATATAAATGCTCTCACCCTAAAAAAATAAATAAATAAATGCTCTCACCCTGTATTTATCCTTGTTCTGGCTTACTTCTTTTACCCTGATATATTCTAGTTGCATGATTGATAACTGTTCTATGTTGCAGCAAATTGCATGATTTCATCATCCCCTGCAATTGTGTAGTATTCCACTGTGACTATGTAGTACATTTTCATGATCCACTGATCTGCTGTTGGACACCTATTGATTGTACTGAGTGCTGCAATGAATAGTGTAAACAATGTGCATATGTCCTTTTGAATAAACGTTTTTCTGTCCTTGGGGCAGATACCCAAAATTGAAATTTCTTGGTCATATGGCAACTCTATTTTATGTCTGCTGAAAATCCTGTTGAACCAGACAACATTACCACCAGCAGTGGGTGAGAGTTTATTTTTCACCAAATCCCTGCCAACACAGATTGTTCCCATAAATTTTGTGCCATTCTCACTGATGTGAGATAGTAATTCATTGTTGTCTTGATTTGTATTTCCGTAATAAGTATTGATGAGAAATTGTCCCACTGCCTGTTGCCTATCCAATTGGTCTTACTCAGAGAAGTGGCTGTTCATTTTCTTTCCCCAATTTTAATGGAATTTTGGGTGTTTCTGTAGATATTTGTGTGTACTTGTATTCTGAAAATTGATCTGACATGTTGACCACAATTACTTCCTCCTATTAGGTTTAGTTCTTTTTTAGTTTTAGACTGTCTTGCTTTTGCCATGCAAAAACTTCTCAAATTATTTTATGTAGTCCATTTACTTATTTTTGATTCTGTCAAATTTGCCAGTCGCATTGTATCATTGACGATATCTTTGAGAGCCAAATCTTGGAGCATTCTGTCTACATTTTCCTCAGTGCATTTTATAGATTCTGGTCTAATCTCAAAGATCTTACTTTGGGTTGTCAATTGTGTAAGTTGTGAGAAATAGATCCAGTTTTAATTTTTCACTCATGAATATCCAGTTTTGCCAGCACCATTTGTTGAAGAGACTATCTTTACTACATTTCATGCTCTCATCTCTTTTGTCAAAAATTAACTCTCTTTGTGTGTGGGAATTTGTTCTTGGATATTCTTTTCTGATCCATTGGTCAGAGAGTCTATCCTTATTCCAATGCCATATTGTTTTGATCATTATGGTTTTATAGGACAGTTTCTAATTAGGTAATGAGATGATCTCACCCAGTTTCTTATTTTTCAGTATGTATTTGGATATTCCGGGTTTTTTATGGTTCCTTACAAACTTTATTATGGACTTTTCTAAGTCCTTGAAGAATGTCATCTAAATTTGCCCAAGGATTGCATTGACTCTATATAGTAGTTTATATAGAATGATCATTTGACAATATGATTCTTCCAATCCAAGACTATGAAATATTTTTCTATTTCCTAAGGTCTTCTATTTATTTAAGTATTTTTGAAGCTTTCCTGGAATACATTTCCCACTCTTGTTAAGTTGATTCCTAGGTACTTGATGTTCTTGGACACTATTTTGAGTAGATAAATTATTTGATCTCTTTATCTTTTGATGCATTCTTTTAGTTTGTTTCTGGGCCACACCAAGCAATGCTCAGGAGTTACCCCTGGCTCTACAATCAAGAATTATGCCTGGCTCTGCTCATAGGACACATGGGATTCCAGCGACTGAACTCAGGTCAGCTGTGTGCAAGGCAAGTGCCCTATCCACTGTACTATTGTTCCCTGGTTCATGATTTGTATATAAGAATGCTATGGATTTTTGTGTATTTATAGCTGGTCTCTTTACTGTGTTATTTTACTGTTCTAGAAGTTTTTGTAGATACTTTTGGGTATTCCGTGTATAACATCAGACCATCTGCAAACAGGGATAATTTGATTTCTTTTACAATTTGGACCCCTTTGATTTCATTTTCTTGCCTGATTTCTGCTGCTAACATAATGTTGAATAAGAGTAATGGCGTGCACATTCTTGCTGTCTACCTGATCTCAGCAGAAATATTTTCATTTTTTCAACATTAAGAATAATGTTCACTGTGGACTTGCTGTGGATAACCTTTACAATCTTAAGGAAAGTTATTTCCACTCATTGTGTTGAGCGTTTCTATCATAAATGAATATTCAATATTTTCCAAAGTTGTCTCCACATTGCTTGATATATGATTTTTAATCTTTTCTTTTACTGATTGGTGTGCTATGTTGATTTGCATATATTGAACTATTCTTGTATCCCTCAGATAACTCCACTTTACCATGAAGTATGATTTTTTTTGATATGCTGTTGGGTTGGGTTTGCTAAGATTTTGTTGAGAATTTTGGCATAAATTTGGATTTCCTCAAGGAGGAGATCTGAAGTTTTCTTTTTTAGAACAGTCTCTATCTGCTTTGGGTATCAGAGCAATGTTAGCTTTGTAGAGGTGTTAGAAAGGATTTCTATTCTTTAATATTTGGGAAGAGCTTCGGGATCAATGGCAGAAAGTCGTTGAAGGTTTGTTAAAACTCATAAGTAAACCAGTCTGGACCAGTGCTTTGGTTTGGAGGAGATTCTTGATTACCGTTAAATTTCCTTGCTTGTGATGATCTGTTCAAACTTTCTATTTCCTCTTTAGTTTTGGAAGATTATGTTTCTAAGAATCTGTCCATTTTTTTGAGGTTCTCCAACTCAACTGGAGACAGTAAGCCCATCATAGTAAGCCCTCATGATGTCCGAGATTTCTGAGAGTCTGTTGTAATTTCTCCCCTTTCCTCTATGATCTATTTATTGGAGTTCTTTTTAATAATTTGCCCATGTGTAGTCAAAGATTTGTTTACCTTAATTTATTCATCACTAGTAAAACAAGCTTCTGGTTTTATTGATTTTTGTATCACTTTCTTTGTGTCTATATCATTGATTTCTGCTCTTGGTTTTATTATTTTCTTCCTTCTGCTACTCTTTGGATTCCTCTAAGTATGGCTTTTGCTGTGTCTCAGAGGTTTTGATAACTTGTTTCTTTAGATCATTAGTCTCAATGAATTTTATAACATCTTCCTTGATTCTCTTGTTAATGCAGCTGCTATTTAGTAGCATACCGTGCTGTCTCCAGATGGCAGTGCTCCTCCTCATCTTTTCATGATCACTTTCTACCTTTGGCCTTGTGATTAGACAGAAAGCTGTCTGATTTTTATGTCTGTAGGTTTGTCTCATGCCCTAACATGTGATCTATCCTGCGGAATGTTCCGTGTGCACTGGAAAAAGCTTTTTCAGCTTTTTGAGGATGTACGCTCTGCCCAGTGTTCTCAGCTTTTCTGATTCTTCGTTTAGAGCTCTTACGTCTGTACTGACATTCGTCTAGTATGTCTGTCAGCAATAACAGTGGAGTCTGAAGTCCCCCAGTGCGACTTTGTTTTCATGCCTATGATTTTTTAGGTTTACAAGCAAAAGTCATAAACTTTTTTAGTCCTACATTTGGTATATATATGTTGATTAAAGTTAGTACTTCTTGATCTATTGTTTCCTTAACCAATGAACAATATCCATCCCCATCTTTACTTTCTTAAGATTGAATACTATTTGGTCTGATATAAGTACTATGTCCCAGCTTTGTTCTATTCACCATTGGCTTGTATATTTGTATTCCACCCTTTCACTCTGATCTGTATCTTTCCTGTGATTTTTAAATGTTTCATGTAGGCAGAATATGAATAGATTTTTTCTTGATCCAACTGCCACTCTGTCTTCTGATGGGAGACTTCAGTCCACTGACTTTCAAAGAAATTATTGATATAAAGGGTTGTGTTGACATTATACTATGTGGGGTTGTTGCTGCTACAATTGGCTGTTTGATTTATATAAATAGTCTTTCAGTATTTCATTCAGGGCCAGCTTAATTTTAGCAAATGCTGTCAGCTCTTGTTTGTCTGAGAGTAATTTTAATCTTTCCTTCCCATCTAAATAAAAGCTTTGCAGGGTAATGAATTCTAGTTTGAAAGTTTTTTTCAGGAAGTAATTTGAATATGTCATTCCACTATTTTCCGTCTTATATCATTCCTATGAGAGATCTGTTGAGATTCTTATGTCATTTTCTCTATATGTGAGAATGTAAATAGAAGCTTTAGGAAGTCTGCTCTCATTGATTTTTTTTCCATTTTGATTACTATGTGTCTTAGTGTTGTTCTCTTTGGGTCTGTTTTGCTTAGTACTCTTTAGGCTTCTTGAGTCTGTAATCTGCCTTCCTCTGGGAGTGGGGACGTTCTCAGCTGTAATCTCTCCCACACTTGTTCTTCCCCGTCACATTTTTCTTTTCTTCTGGTATTCCCATAAATCAGAGATTATTGCTGTTGTTGTTATCCATTGGGAATGAGGCCCATTATTGTTACTGTTTTTGTTATTTTTATTTTTATATTGATATTTTTGTTACTGTTACTCAAGTGAGAGAAGGAATCCGAAATTCTGACCTCCATTGACTATCGAGAATCAGGGACACTGTCTCGTTTGCCACGGAGTCAAAAATCAGATGGGCTGGACACATAATGCGATTTAAAGATGACCGCTGGACTAGAGCCGTTACCGACTGGATTCCACGGGATGTCTAAAGATCATGTGGCCGCCCACGTAGGAGAATGGTCAGACTTCTTCGTCAAAACCCTGAATGAATGGTTTGAGGCTCTTCGTGTTCCTGAAGCGAGCAGACACCATTGGGCTACACTAGCATGTGACAGGGATGAATGGAGACTTTACTGGCACCCACTCGAGCAAATCGATAAGTAATGGGATGTCAAGTGATCAAGTGATCAAGTTATTAGCCACTGAGGACTGGAGCGATAGCACAGCAGGTAGGGCATTTGCCTTGCACATGGCTGACCTGGGTTTAATTCCTCCATCCCTCTCGGAGAGCCTGGCAAGCTACCGAGAGTATCCCTCTTGCAGGGCAGAGCCTGGCAAGCTACCCATGGCATATTCGATATTGCCAAAAAAGTAACAACAAGTCCCACAATGGAGACGTTACTGGTGCCCGCTCAAGCAAATCAATGAACAGTGGGATAACAGTGACAGTGACAGTGACAGACTATTGACAGACTACTGCCATTGAGAGAGATTCTTGCCATGGGGTTTGTGCCATCTTTCTGTAGAGGTTGTTATGCTCGTAGGGGATTATCTTACAGTAGCCCCTTTAGTCTTTTTTTAAGTTTGGTTTTTGAGTCTATGAATTTCCTGAGCGGTTGTTTATCCAGAAATAGGTTTTCGTTCCTTAGAATTTGAGTGACAGTTTAGCTGGATAAAGCATTCTTGTTGAGGCTTTCATTTCATTGAGTTTTATCACTATATCCCGTTGTTGTCTTCGGGCTTAGACAATATCCTCTGATAAGTCTGCTGTGTATCTAAGGGGTGCTCCTTTGTATGTGATTTCCTTCTTTGTCTCTTTCTGTGGTATTTGTCATTCTGATGATATGTCTTGGAGTCTTATCTCTTTTGGCTGGTACCCTTTGGGTTTCTTAGATCTGATCTGATTCCTGCATTCTCCAACTCTGAGAACTTCTCAGCAATGATATTTTTAACTGTTACTGCTTCATTCAGGTTGCTTCCCTGTCCTTCTGGTACTTCGATGATTCTTTTTTTTTTAATTTATTCTTTTATTGAATCACCATGTGGAACGTTACAAAGCTTTCAGGTTTAAGTCCCAGTTATACAATACTCAAACACCCATCCCTTCACCAGTGCACATATTCCACCAACAAGAATCACAGTATACCTCCCCCCACCCCCTACCTCCCCAACCCCCACCTACCTGTGTAAATGATAATTTTCACTTTTCTTTCACTTTACTCTGATGATTCTTATGTTGTTTCTCTTCAATTCATCCCCTAGGTCTCTTATTCGCCCTGACACTATTTTCAGAGTTTTTTCCCAATTATATGTTATTTTCTGTATGCTTTCTGCAGCTCATCTTCAAGCTCACTGATTCTGTCTTTGTCTGTTTTCATTCTACTGTTGAGGGCACCCACTGAATTTTTTATTTCATTGACTGAATCCTTTGTTAGTCACACTTCTGTATGTAGCTTTCTTATTTCTGCTTTCATTTCTTCTTGTATTTTATTGCCTGTCCGTTCCACTGTTTCTTTTATGTCCTCCTATAATTTTTTGAATGCCTGTTCCACCATTTCTTTGAACATTCTCAACATTTTATCTCTGAGTTCTTTATCAGAGAGACTGCATTTGTGGGTATTCCCTGTTGGAACGTCTAGCTTCTTTTCTTCATCCACTCCTCGTCGAGGGGATTTGCACTATTTCTTCATGTTGCTGTAGTAGTACGGAGGTGGACCCTCCAGTTCACTATTAGTGTCCCCCTCTCACTTCGAGAAAGGATTCTGGATAAGCTCGTCGATGGTGGTCTCCTTTTCCCCTTCTAGAATACTAACTTCCTCTTCGGTGCTCCACTGTGACTTATGCGAGGCCTCTAGTGCATCTTTCAGGGGATGTGTTCTTTTATTTTAGGCTTGTTCAGATTCTTGTGTTCACCATTATTTTTGTGAGATTGAAATAGGCGAGTGGACTATAGGCCTAATGTGTTTGGTATAGCGAGGCTGTTATCCTCAGCATCAGGTAATGGAAATTGAGATGTGAGTCCAAAGCTCTGTGAAAGGGGAAAATAACTGTGGCCACATGAGCTGCCGCTGCCCAGGAGGCCATGGTCCTAGCAGCTGCTGTACCTGTGGAGGAGATGGCCGCGTTGGTGCCTGTGCAGGATTAAACTCCACTCTTTGCACAGTCCTAAAACTTGCTTGAATCCCCTCTGGCCTATGTGCTCAGCACACACCTTAGCCGAGAGGGGGTCTTGCAGTTCTCAGGGTTTGCTTGCTGGGCAAGCTGCCCCCAGTGTAATTTATTTTTTATTGAATTTCTCTGAGTGCTATTCTTATTTATATTGTTCTGGCAGCATTTGTCTAGTTATTAAAATATTATATTACAATTTCCTGTTAATATCTTACTTGTGGCATATTTTATTTGCACTTATAATAATTTATGAATATATTTGTATGCAGTACTGATTACTGTGTCCGTCTCGGAGAGTCCGGCAAGCTACCGAGAGTGTCCTGCCTGCACGGCAGAGCCTGGCAAGCTACCCAGGCATATTCAATATGCCAAAAATAGTAAATAGAAGTCTCACAATAGAGACATTATTGGTGCCTGCTCGAGCAAATCCACGAATAACAGGATGATAGTGCCGCAGTGCAGTGTTACTGATGACTATATATACTACACTATTATGTTGACTTCATTAACTGCCTTTACAAAAAGATATTGCAGTATCTTTGACTTGCAGCTTTAAAATCTTCCTTGAAACTAGAGAGAATGAACAGAGATTAAAGTGCAAATACCCGGCACCACATGGTCCTTCGAACACTGTGGTGCAGCCCTAGAGACAAGAGTCTAGAGGCAGCCCGCAGGACCTTGCAGCACCGTGTCTTTGGGCCCTTGCTTGAAACCGCGGGACCTGAAGGCCAATAATCACTAGGGGGCGGGGCAGGGGGGGTTTCTGAGCCTCCTGCGCACTGTTCGGGAAAGCCCCCCTAAGTGACGTCTTTCTTCCTTACCTTACACTGCCAGCGTAACTAACCATTCTGTTTTATTTTCAATAATTTATCACTTTGTCTCAAGGATATTTCCTATAAATAATTTCTTTCAAGTTGCAGTTTTAGCCCAGCTGATCAAGCAGCCAAGCTTGGCTCAATTCCTGGCGCTGCATCTGGTGGTTCCCACATGGCCAGGAGGGTCTAGAGCCGGGAGCGAGCCCTGAGCATCCCTGGGAACGGGCCTGCACCAAAAGATAAATAAATCGATTGCAACTGCTCTTCCAGCTAGTCCATCTCCTTCTCATGAAACCCCCATGATATATGTTACGTGTATTAGATCTGACCTCTCAGTCTTTTCTAATTCCTTGAAACTTTCAAGCCTTGGTTTTCCTTTCTAATATTTATTCTATTGATTTTTAAACTTTAGTTTTGGGGAATCAATAGTACAAATCTTTTAATTTATTTATTAAGTTTTAAGTTAAAAGCCAATCCTGTGAGAATCTATAGTTTAAACACCGAGACATTTAACTTTAGGGAAGTTAGTATTTCCTTGTGTGCCCGTGAGAGTAAGGTGCGTTTGTAACTGTGTGCTTATTGGAAAGTTGTACAGGTTCCAGAAAGAATGCTCTGCCTCATTTCTTATAAATCTTTTTATTTATTTATTTATTTATTTTTAATTAATAGTTTATTTTTAATTAGTGAGTCAACGTGAGGGTACAGTTACAGATTTATACATTTTTGTGCTCATGTTTCTCCCTTACAAAGTTTGATAACCCATCCCTTCACCAGTGCCCATTCTCCACCACCAGTAAACCCAACATCCCTCCCCCCCTCCCCAGTCCCGTCTCCCCCCACCCCACACTGCCACTATGGCAGGGAATTCCCTTTTGTTCTCTCTCTCTGATTAGGTGTTGTGGTTTGCAATAAAGGTGTTGAGTGGCCATTGTGTTCAGTCTCTAGTCTATATTTGGCCCGCATCATCTTTCCCCCACATGATCAACAACCACATTTTACTTGCTGTTCCCTTCTCTGAGTTGCCCAGAATGAGAGAACAGCCTCCAAGCCATGGTGACAACCTCCTGGTACTTATTTCTACTATTCTTGGGTGTTAGTCTTATAGTCTATTATTCTATATTCCACAGATGAGTGCAATCTTTCTATGTCTGTCTCTCTCTTTCTGACTCATTTCACTTAGCATGATACTTTCCATGTTGATCCACTTATATGCAAAAAAATGGGCTTAGAACTCGATCTGTCACCATGCACAAAAGTCAGATCAAAATGGATTAAAGACCTCATTTCTTATAAATCTTTTAAGCCTACATGTCTTACTTTCCAGAGTAAAGGAGACTCAGGTTAACTCCTCAGGAGCACTTCAGAAAAGGAGGCTAGCTGGGTCTCCTCCTAAACATCTAGGCAGAGATATACTAATCTTGTTGGATTTATTTTTGTTGTTGTTTTTAAAGTCTATGGATCTCTATGAATCATGATGAATACATGACCCAAAATCTAACTTTACTTGTCTGAAATGTAGTAAGATCCTGAGAGAAGGTAACAGATAAAGTGCAAAACATAGAAATGTAATTACATACTATGTGAAAAATATCTGTAGTTGTCAGAGGAATTTATTGCCACAGTTTCTTCCTGTTCCAAGGCTAACGTTTAAGACACATTGGTGTTTAAAAAAGGCAAATTTATGCACTTTGATTTTGCTTATTTTATTTCACACACATGTCTACAAGCAGGTATTAGATAAGGAAAATGTAGCTTGAGAGATCAATAAAAACCACTTTTACAAAGTTCTCCAAAGTTGTAGCACTAGGATTAAAATTAATATTTTTGAAACCAGGTTCAATGTTTTCCAATATTTCACAGAATTGCTTTTTCAATGTGAAGCCCTCATACTTTATTGAATGTGAATTGAAAAACTATTTGTACTAACAACATTTGTATACATGATATATATTTTGCAGGTTGTAGCATCTCTTATTTAATGCCACATGTAATAAACTCATAAGTCATTTAAAATTTTTGTTTAAACACTTTCACTACAGAATATCAATACTTCATATGTCTCAAACTTGCTCTTTTCTTTATTGCTAAGAAATTTAATTCAGTCAAATGCAATGCCAAATTATGGTAATAAAAAGCATTTTGACACTGCACACTTAATAAATACAGGGAACTTCTTTTTCTAACACATTTTTCTTGAAGGCATCTTTAAGTAAATGAATAAGAAAAAACCATATTGAGTAAAGACAAAAAGACAACTTCAAGCATTTCTGTACATATTTTAAGAAATTCTGTATTCAAAATAATAGAGACTCTCTGGGTTAATCAAAAAGTTTATAAGATAATTCAGTCATAAATAATGAGTAAAACAGTCCACTCTTTCATTCCCGGGTGCTGGGACCCCCAGGCCCCGCCCACTGGAGCTGCTCCGCCCGACCAAGCAGAGCAGAGTGCCTGCAGCACCCCAGGACCCCAGGTTCCAGCCCCCTCTGCGCCCCTAGCTCCTCCCCTTCCGTTCCCAGCACTGAGGACTTACATCACAGTCTCCACAGCCTGATTCTGTGGAGAACACCTTGGCCTTCTCAGCCACAGTGGGTCAATAACCCAGTAGCCTTCTCCAATTCCACCAAACTATCAGTGGACACAGAAGCTGCACAAACCAGGTATAAGAGAGCAGATCCACCAAAGCTTCACTGGAGGCCTCCCACAAGCCAGGGAGGAGCGCTGGAGAGCAAGGAAGTACCCTAGAAGTGGAAAAAGGCACCCACCATCGACTGAGCTCATCCAGAATCCATTCTCACAGCAAGGGAGAATAGGGTTAGAGAACTGGAAGGTTCCACCTCCATAATCCCATGACAAGATGAAGGAACAGTGAAAATCCCCACCATGAGGAGAGGATAAAGTAAAGATTCCAGAAGCCCCAACAGGGGTTACCCATAAATATGATCTCTCCTATAAGGAATTCAGAGATGAACTGTTGATGTTCAATGAACTCAAATGGAACAGACATCCAGTAAATTAATGGAGGACATGAAAGAAACAGTGGAACAGAACGCCAAGAAAGTACAGGAAGAAATAAGAGCAGAAATTTCAAAGGTACAAGCAGAAGTGTCACGAGTAAAGGATTCGGTAGATGAAATAAAAAACTCAGTGGTTGCCCTCAATAGTAGAATGGCTACAGCCGAAGACAGAATCACTGAGCTTGAAGATGAGCTGCAGAAAGCTTACAGGCAACATAAATAAGGAGTAAAATAAAGAGCTAGCTAAATTTCTGTCCTTAACAAAATGAATAAAAACTTGGAAGGCTTGGAAAGAAAGGATTTTGGAGAAGAAAGACAAAAGAGAAAAAATTGAACAAAAGAATGTGTATACTAAGGATCGTTATATATATGCATATAATTTATATATACATATAATCAATTACATATATATGTATATAATAAGGACTGAGTTCAGATTGAAGCAATGGCCAGTGAAATTTCCTCATAAGATTTCACCAAGTATCCAGCCTAGTAACCCTTGTAGAGCTGGGGGAAACATGGTGCTATGTCCTGGAGTGGATCTTCTTTGGCAGTCCCACAACTGTGATTCTTAGATTGATTCCCCTTGACCTTTTTACTTGATGGAATTACATCAAAACAACCGGAGCACAGCTACTAACCTTAGCATCTTCCTGGAATATGGAAAAACACCGTGCACTGCTCTTTCTCCTGCCTGCTCCTTTCTCGTCTCAAAAATATGCTCTCTCAGTTCCATCCCAGCCCCCAGTCTGCCCCTGAAGCTGGAAGTCGCACCCTCAAACTGCCCCTGGCTCGATCTTGCCAGACACAGCAGTTAAAAGTCCCAGCAGTAACCACAACACCAGAGAACTCTCCGGGTCCCAGACTGAGCCAATATCACCAGGATGTCCCAGATGGAAGAGGTGCTATCTCCCCACCTTCTCCAGAAGGAATCCTGGCTACCATGAACTTCTACAGGCATGGCTCCAGTATGTGGCTACAGAACTGTTCCTATAAAGTGCACAGTGTGACCTTTCCTGATAAGGAAAGTGAACAATGGAAAATAAATGATCTAGCATCTGCCCCTGGAAGGCAGGTTTGAATGGTGGTGGGAATATCCGAGCAAAATATAACGCCCAAAACTCGAGAGAGAGTATCTGAGCAATTGTCTGCCGAACAGACAGTGTAAGGACTGGGAGAGAAGAGCAGCATTGTCAGCCGACGCGACAGGAGCCGGGAAAAGGATTCGCAATGCTCACCTGTCCTTCGCCAACTACAAGACCAAGATGACTGTCCTCCGATGTCCTCGCATCTTTCAGAAGGGTAATGGAGAGGATTATTCACGATTTCTACTTGGATCTCTTTGACAGCCACGTCCACCTCCCCACATACCAAATTCTGCAAGATGAATATTTTTGTTCCCAATGTTCTCCTTTTCAAAATCCAACATGCCATTTCATCAGTAAAGAGGCGTACAACCCTGTCCAGACAAGGTAAGACCCAAAAACCTGAGAATCTGCCACCAGTACTCATCAATACACTGGCTCAGCTCTTTACACGCTAACTGTTCGAATACAAGGTTCTATCCCAATAGAAAATTAGCGGGACCGTTCTTTTGTACAAGAAGGGAGACATTCACGACATCAGCAACTATCACCCAATCTGTCTTCTGTCAATCATCTACAAGTTGTTCACTTGAGTCATCCTGAATAGACTAGGAAGAACACTAGATGAAGGACAATCATGCAAGCAAGCCTGGTTCCAAAAAGAATTTGTCATGATTGACCATATCCACACAGTGACATTAAGGTTTCATGAGAGTTCATGATGCCACTCTGTCTAATGTTCATGATTTAAAAAAGGCATTTGATTCTGTTGAGACTGAAATGTTCATCAAAGCCCTAGACAAACAGGGTGTTCAAACTCAGTACATCAAGAACCTCCCCGAGCTGTATTACGGATTCACCACCAGGATCTCATCATTCTAAAAGGAAGTGATCATCGACGAGAGTGATTATCAAAAAGAGGGGTTCGGCAGGGAGATACCATTTCACCGAAACTCTTCAGTGCCATCCTAGAGAACATCACGCGATGACTGGAATGGGAAGGAATGGGAGTGAAGATGGTCGGCAACTACACCACCTCTACTTTGCTGATGACATCGTTCTCATAACACCAAACATTTGCCAAGCGGCACAAAAGCTGGCCAACTTCAACCATGAGTGTGGAAAGGTCAGACTACAGCTGAATCTCACCAAGACAATGTTCATGAAAAACAAACTAGTCCCTGACGTTCCATTTACTCTCAATGGAACAAATGTCTTTGAATGCAGTACCTGGGTCAAGAACTCAACATGAGGAATGACTTGGTGCCATAACTGCACAGGAGGAAGAGAGCAGCATGGAACACCTTCAAGAGAGTAAGAGAAGTGGTTAAGAGGACGAAGAACCTCCAACTCTGGGCACATCTTTTCGACTCCACCATTCTTCCTGCACTAACATATGCCTCAGAGACCTGGGCCCTATGAAAACAGGACGAGAATGCTATTCGGGTATCCCAAAGAGAAATTGAAAGAGCTATGCTTGGAATATCACATTTCACTCAAGTGAGAGAAGGAATCTGGAGTTCCGACCTCCGTCGATGATCAAGAATCAGGGACGCTGTCTCATTTGTCAAGGCGTTGAAAATCAGATGGGCCGGACATGTAATGCGATTTAGAGACAACCACTGGACTAGAGCTGTTATCAACTGGACTGGATTCCACAGGACGTCAAACAACCGTGTGGCTGCCCATCTACGAGATGGTCAGACTTCATCAAAACCCTGAACAGATGGTTTGAGACTCTTTGTATTCTTGGAGCGAACAGATACCATTGGGCTACACTAGCATGAGACAGGGACGAATGGAGAAGTTACTGGATCCCGCTAGAGCAAATCATAGATCAATGGGATGACAAGTGACACAAGTGATCTACTTTCAGTCAATGGAGTTTTACATTCTTTGTCTTTAATGCGCATGCACACACACACACACACACACAGACACACAAGAGTTTTAGAAGAAAGTGAGAACAGTTTTATTAAGAAAGTGAGAAGAGGCCATCTTGCCACTGCAGCCAGAAGTGAAGAATCTGGGCCGGTGGGCACCGCAAGCTGGAGAATGCTCCAGACCCCAGACCGGGCCTACAACACTGGGTTGCCAGATGGAGAAGGTGCAGCCACCCGCCTTCTCCACATGGAGCCCCGGTGTCACTGAGCTTCTACTAACATGGCGCCAGTATGTGGGACTGGAAACATTTCTCCAAACCTTTTCTGATGAACAGCTCTGCCACCCCTGAGTGAACATTATCCCATAGGCACAGAAACCAATCTCGAAACCCAATGGCTGCTGGCAGATACACTCCTGAACTGTGAACTAAGCTATGACCCCGTGCAGCCCCGAGAGGGAAAAGATTTTGTTCCTCGACCTTTTCCCCTTGAGGCAGCATGGAGACTGCCGCCTTTCAGCGCCAATTGGATAGAGAGGTAAGAGCTCGCAGTGATGGGATGCACGGGGAATTTCGCGATGGGGGAGACGGAACCAGCCCTGCTCCCTGCCCAAATGAGACCCCGAGCAGCCACCCACGAACAGCTCCTCCATTCCTGAACGGCCATGATCCCAGAAGCACATAAACCAATCTCGGAATGCAGTGGCTGCTGGCAGAAATACCTCTGGGATTAATTACTAAAATTCCAGAATCCCAAAAACTGTCCGGCCGCTTTCACAACCATGCAACATCATATGCTCTTTGTTATCAACAATAGAAAACATATGATCTAATGATGCCATTTTGACAGGTCTGATTGTTGGGCAGGAAACACCAGATAATAATAGTGGGTTTCTGTCGAAAATTGGATGTAATCAAAGTAAAGAGAGAGTAAAGTGAAAATCATCTGCCACACAGGCAGGGGAGGAGTGGGGGGGGGTATGCTGGGGTTCTTGGTGGTGGAACATGTGCACTGATGAAGGGATGGGTGTTTGATCATTGTATGACTGAATCTTGATCCTGAAAGCCCTGTAACTGTTCTCACAGTGATTCAATAAAGAGAGAGAGAGAGAGAGAGAGAGAGAGAGAGAGAGAGAGAGAAAGTGAGAAGCGTTTTATTAAATAAAATAAAATCCATCCAAAAAAAGAATGTGGGATTCTCCTAAGAGAAGAGAGCCTGGTTGGGGCTGGAGCGATAGCACAGCGGGTAGGGCATTTGCCTTGCACGCGGCCGACCCGGGTTCGATCCCCAGCATCCCATATGGTCCCCTGAGCACCGCCAGGAGTAATTCCTGAGTGAAAAGCCAGGAGTAACCCCTGTGCATTGCCAGGTGTGACCCAAAAATCAAAAAAAAAAAGAGAAGAGAAGAGAGCCTGGATTGATTTTATAGTAGCTATAATATACCCGGGCCTTTCCTAAACTGCCTGGCACGGGACTCTTGGCACAGATAGAACTCATTTCTAAGGTTTGGTCTAGGAAAACAGCTTTGGGGGTGAGACCAATAGTGCAGTGGATAGATTCTCTGCCCTGCATGTAGCCGATTCAGGTTCAATCCCAGGAACCAGCGAAGCCCCACGAGGAGTGGTCCTTGGGCACAGAACCAGGAGTAAGCCCTGAGAAAATATAAGTGTAGCCCCAAAACAACAACAAAAAATATAGCTTTGCTATTTTCATTCATGAAGTCTCATAGTTATCTTTGTTTCTGTCTTATCAACTTAGGATGAGGTAGAGCTTTCTGGTTTGAGCTGGTATCATAATTCTTCATCCTAGTATTAGCCAAAGAATAACTCCTTTATATATCATTTCCTTCTTTCTTCTTCTTTTTTTCTTTTTGCTTTTTGGGTCACACCCATTGTTGCACAGGAGTTACTCCTGGCTCATAGACTCAGGGATTACTCCTGGCGGTGGCTGGGGCACCATATGGGATACTGGGAATTGAACCCGGGTTGGCTGCATGCAAGGAAAATGTTCTACCCACTGTGTTATCACTCCAGCCCCTATCATTTCTTGTCTCCAATTATTTCTTGTTTTTATGGCTTCCTAAAATTCATTGCCATACCTTTCCCACACACTAATGTCTACCTTATTTATATTCCTGGTTATTATTTTTATCACCCCTCATTAGATTTTGGGAGAACGATCAACAATGTTCATAAGAAATATAACTGTTCAGTTACATGTTAGTCTCTGAGATTTGCCTGCAGGACACTTCAAGTCTACTTTCAGTGGTGAGTCAAGCGGAATTGGACACAGCAATGATAAAGTTTCAAAAAACTCTCATCCAACTCTAGAGGGGAAAAAAAGCCCCTACAGAGTTGCTCCAAATTAAAATAAGAACTTGAACCCTACAGAAAGGGAAATAACCTTGGGAGGAGTAAGACATAAGAGATGAGTTACTTAACAATTCAAGAAAAAAGAAAAAGTGCATGTATGACCATTTTCTGATTTACTTCTTCCTTTTTTTCTTTTTTTTTTTTTGCTTTTTGGGTCACACCCGGCGATGCACAAGGGTTACTTCTGGCTCGGCACTTAGGAATTACTCCTGGCAGTGCTCAGGGGGCCATGTGGGATGCTGGGATTCGAACCAGGGTTGGCCGTGTGCAATGCAAGCACCCTACCCGCTGTGCTATCGCTCCAGCCCCTTTTTCTTTCTTTTTTCTTTCTTTTTTTCTGTTACCTCTTCCCTTTTAAAATGGCAGTTTGCTATTCATCCCACCCAACTTTTATAATAAAAAATAAAAATATCATAGGTAAATATCCAACTGATTTCTTTAAACCTCAGAGCAACAGATAGGAAAGTTCTCAAAAGTGACACCAGAGTCAGGGAGGTATACTACTGGGTGGTATTAGTCAATAGCCATGTCTTCATATTAATGGGAAGATCATTGAATTTCACAGTCACAACAGAAGAGTTTATTTCTCTTGACCCATCACAGAAGCTTTGAATTTGTTACCTCTTTTTTCTCTAATTAGACCTTTGGAGACCTAAGCAAGTAATACAATCAATTGAAACTTGGAGCAGAAACTAGCTCTAGAAACTCATTATTGCCTTTCCTGTCAAGATTTGCTCATAATTGAAAAATCTACACTCCATTTGCAATGTCTGCTGTGGCACAGATTACACAACAGAAATGAGCATTACTTAAACATAAGTAGTTTAAGTATAGAAGTATAGAAGGCAGAATCATAATTCAGACTCACTACAAAAGGAAATCTTATTCAAATGACTTCCAGTAGCAGTATATTATATTTAAAGAGCAAAAATGTTTTCAAATCTAGGACTTTATGTGTCTTTAAGCAAATAACTTTCCCCTTCTCTCTAAGTTTCTCTTTTTTAGAAGGCACAAGAGAAAAGGGAGTGAATCAATACGTGTTATGAACAACGAGGTTTGTTCTGATGATAAAAGCAGACACAAATTGTTTGAAAGTTTAATGTTCAATGATCTTTCTCAAATATTGCATATTACATGGGAATTTTCCAACTCACTAATGCATTGAAATTGCTGATAGCAATTATTTAAAATGAGATTATTGGTTGGTATTGCAAGAGATACAATACTTCTGAAGTGAAGCCCAGAAATTGGTATTTATAACAATTACTCATACATATGGTTCAGAGTCACATGTGCAGAATTACTTAGAAGAAAATAATTGTGGTAAATAATTGTGGTGACATGTTTCCTACCCGATCTTCTGGGAACTAGCATATTAGCATAGCCACATGTCTTTCCATGTCTGGAATCTCAGTTTCATTACATGTGTATCTGGAATTAAAAAGCTCTGCCTTTAAAGGACTGCTTTATGAAATAAAAAGGATATTATTCAAATAGAGATAAAACTACATACATAACTAAGTAGAATTGTGTTTCTGGGAAGGGGTATTTCAGTATAAAAAAGTGGAAATCCAATGAAAGTTATAGAGCTGGAAGATTTAGTTCAGAAAAAGGGAGTAAGAAAGTCATAAATGACATTTTTCTTTGGAAAGGTGAAAATGAGTAGTAAAAATAAACAACAAAAATCTGATTATTCTCAAATTTTCTTACTCCTAGCGATATTCATTTCCATTGTATTCTGGATTATAACTACTATACTACAGTTTCTATGTAAAAGTCATTGTTTTTAATAAAGATGCATCTTTTCAATGAAGATGCATACTGATATTATAAGTAGTATAGGAATTACAGAGATTTTGCTTCAAGGTAACTTGCTACTAATATGGTCTCTTTTAAATTGAAAAAGTAGTAATAGCAATATCTACTCCATTGTATGAGAAAAGCTTTCAGCTCTGATTAAATGAGTCCTCCCCCCATTATTTCACTCTCTAACAATCAGCAGAATTGTGAAGGTTGTAATCCATGCTACTTTGACATCAATACAAATGAAAAGCACAGTTGCACTAAATCTGCACCTTTAGCATATGGAAACTATTTCTATTTTTCTTTATTCAATCACCACCACCTGGCTTTGCAGGTGATTAACAGCCTCCTTTCACTTACTTATCCAACCTTAACATTTATTGAGCACACTTAAGAATAGTAAGCTCTATGGAATTAAACTTGGCAGGAAAGGGTAGTTAAGGAAGCATTCATAGCACACTCAGTAAGATCTTAAAGAGCTCTGTAATAGATCCAACCTTGAAAAGTTCTGCAAAACTGTCAATTGCTGATTGTAAACTCTGCAGTTTAAAATAGGTTAATGCATGTATTTCCTTATCTGAAATGCATGAAACTTTACTTAAATATGTCCTGGGCATATTCGTTTCACTGGCATGAAAAAAGGAATAATTGATTTTTTTCACGCCATACAATCTATTGAAAAAATAAGAGCTAGGATAAACTTAATAAGAGCAGGATAAGATTATTGTGCTATAGGAAAAATTAGATGTTGGGAAAATTTCTACAACTTGTAGAACTAATTAGCAAGTATTATAAAATGTCAAAAATTTATGCCTGCCCAATGGAATACTATGCAGCTCTTAGAAAAGATGAAGTCATGAAATTTGCATATAAGTGGATCAACATGGAAAGCATCATGTTGAGTGAAATGAGTCAGAAAGAGACAGACATAGAAAGATTGCACTCATATGTGGAATATAAAGTAGCAGAGAGGTACGAGCTTGCAATGATGCAACTTCTGGCAGAAACTTCTCTGGACTTAGTTACTAAAATACAGAAATTCAAAATCTTGCAGCCGCTATTGTGGCCACATAACCTCATATCTCTTTATTCTCAGCAATGAAGCATTTGAACAAATCATCAAATGCTTCTTTTCCAGCAGGTCTGACTTTGGGCAGGGGTGGGGGGACTCCAAACAATAATAGTGAGTTTTTTGTTGAAATATTGAATGTAATCAAAGTAAAGAGAAAGTAAAGTGAAATTTATCAGCTACACAGGTGGGGTGGGGGCTTGGGGGGAGGTTTACTGTAGTTATTGGTGGTGGAATATGTGCACTGGTGAAGGGATGGGTGTTTGAGCATTGTGTAACTGAGACTTAAGCCTGAAAGCTTTGTAACTTTCCACATGGTGATTCAATAAAAAAATAAATAAATAAAAATTACGCCTGCCAAGAAATGCAGGCTGAGAATTCAGGGATTCCATTTCCAGTGACCCTTGACACTAGGAAACTCCAGGGGAAGATTCTAGGCCCTGAAATGGCTTTGGGATCCCTGGTTATTGACCATTTAGGAGAAAACCACCTAAGGGAACCCTGTCCCCCCTCCCCCACTATCACCAACAGTCTGGAACAAACAACGTGGCCGAAATTCCATCTTGTCTGCTGTGGGGTCTGACTTGTACCAGGGCGTGGCACATTTTTCACCTGCAGGAGGGAAAGGACAAATGTGTCACCACTTTATCTGTATAAAGAGAATAATATAAAACCAGAACCTGAGATTGGGATTCTGCCTGCCTGAAGCAAAAGTAAATACCTGGGGAAAAAAAGATGATTCGAGTTGTTAAAAAAAGGAAAAGGAAACACTTTAGCAGCTAATCTTGATAAGATGTCATGTCACTGAATTGTCTCAGGGAGACCTTCCTCAGGGTGGGGCCAGGTGCCACCCTACTAAAGACCCTGCAGCCCCACCCACACCAGACACCCTCCACTTATAAATGGGCCAGCTCCACAGCTAATTTGTGTAATCACCCGGTCCCACAGCTGATGGGGTGTGCACCGCATGTGCTGCCATGTGCACTCCAGATTTCACGGTGCTGGCAGCCCAGTAGGACAGGAAATTTGATGGGAAAGTTACAGAGAAGCCTATTAAGGTCACAGTGAAACAGTAACACAGGAAGTTCAGCCAGCCAAGTGAATCCTTAGACAATTTGTAACCTCATTGTGAGATTTAACAAGTTTCATAGGTTTTACCTTATTGTACTATTATTTGACAAATTCATTTGCCATTATACTTGCAAGCAATATACGGTAAATGATTCTGTGACAGCTAGCGGGGTATGTTTGGACGGTGGGTGAGAAATCCAGCTTGTGCCGTCCAAGTAAAGATTTTTAATCATATCATTTGCCTGTTCATGACCAAGTTACCAAGGACCACAGAAATTAGATTGTTTTCACCTAAGAATGATAAAGCTTTCTTGAAGACATTATGAAATATCATTGGTTTGATCTGCAAGTAGTCTAAAACTAACAATTGCTCTTAACCCAGCCTCAAAGTTCATGTATCTTGCCACTAATTTTGACTGTACCTAATAGCACTCTATCGTACAATTCCAATATATATATATATATATATATATATTCCTAATATCGCTGTCAGTATAATTTCTCTAATGTTTTGATGCTTTTCATATATTTAAGTTTTTTATAATGTTTGTGTTTTCTTTGTAAAATTGATTTAAAATGTTTTTATTTTAATATGTTTTGCAGAAATAATTATATTTATTAAATAAATATTCTTAGATATTTGACACATTTGAAACATAATGTGCAGGAAATCATTGAATTCACTTGAACTAATGCAGGGTCAATTTTATATTTCTCATTAGAAGAAAATACTAATTTGATGCTGAGAAAAATGAACTAAATATGAATAAAACTTAAGATAAATGTTACACTAAAACTTTGAGTATTGGGGCCAGAGTGATAGTATAGGAGGTAGGGCATTTGCCTTGCATGCCGCCAACCCACGTTCAATCCCCCCATCCCATGTGGTCCCCTGAGCACCACCAGGAGTAACCCTTGAGCATCGCTGGGTGTGACCCAAAAAGAAAGAAGAAAATTGACCATTTGATCATTCTCTTTCTTTTAACGAAGTCAGGAAACGAAACTTTGTTTTCATTTTGTAACTATTAAAACACCGAGAGGCCTCAGTGGTCTGGATAGTGGGGCCCCATCTTGAGAGGTCAATATCCAGTTCCATAGTGGAAAAATACTGTTTTCTTTTGATTCGTCTGACCTAACTATTTAGAGTTGTATGTATATTAACAACTTGCACAAACAGGTAAGTGATATTAACTGATATCAACTTAAAAGTTCATAACTAATAAATAATAAATAAATAAAAAATTTTTAAAAGTTCGTAACTAGTGAAATGAACCAATCTGTGGAGAACAAAAATGACTAATATTCAAGCTACAGAGTAGGATTCACATATAGAATTCCTTCATTACTAGCTTTTAGATATCTCTGAAAAGATCTTTATATTATTTTAAAAATCATATAGCAATCAATCATAAGAAATTTCCTTTTATTGATTTATTTGCTGTTTGCACATATTAACTATTGTATATTCTCAAGGTGCTTCTCTAAACATTGGTGTGAAAAAAGTTTGTATTATGTTTCTATTTATTTTTAATTTCATTTCATTTTATAAAGTAGTTCACACTATTTCATTGTATTTAATATTCAAATATCAATCCCACCTTCCAACCACCATGTTTTGGATGTTTTTATACCAAACACCAACCCCTGCCCCCAAAGCAGAACTGATATAATTTATTTTGATTATTTGTTGTGAATAATCATAATCCACTAAAAATGATCCAAAACTGTTTCTTAGAAGAATACGTGTGAAGATTATTGAACTTCACCCAGGAGCCATTAAGCCCTTCTATGAGATTAGTAACACGTTGTTGAAGGTTGAGTCGTGTGTGTGTGTGTGTGTGTATACATATCTGTAAAAATATATTTCCCCCTAAGATTGGTTGTCTTCTCCTTTAAACCCCATCAAATGTGGTGTGCTACTCTTGGTATATCAGTGGTGTAAAGCATGAGATTTCCAGGAATAGTTTCACTCATGGGGGAGGCTCGACCCAAGCATGTGGAGAGCAGCCGTGAGCGTGTGGTGGTTGAGTTCTGGAAGGTTTTGGCTGCTGGGTCTGCTCCGCTGGGGTGGGGGAGGGCCTCACCCATCACCCTCCGGGTTGCCCTGAATGAAACAGCCTGACGTGGGATCTGGGGGCATGGCTATGGCGTGTGTTTTGTTTTTATATTCTTGGGATAGCTGGTCAAAGTAGGGTCTCAGGATCATGTGACTGCTCTACCTTTAGCATTTTGGGGGGTGTGATGCCGAAGAACCACAGAAATCCTAAGCAGGCCACGGTTAGGGGCCAAGGAGAGCCACTCTGAAGAACCAGTAGAGGAAAACTAGATTTAGAGAACTTTTATTAAAAGATGTTTATGTGTAGCCTGCCTCATATTGTTGCTGTGGAAGCTACATTCTGATGTCGACATAGCGCAGTGAGTGGTAGAACATATGTCTTGCATATATCAGGCCCGGGATGTGATCTCTGACAAACAAAAATAGATTAAAGTAAGCACTCTGCTAGGTTCTTCCACAAAGGACCATAAGACATAAAATTTCATGGCTTTATCTGTATTCTCCATGAAATTGCCACTGTATAGTTGAGAAAATTAAAGACATAAGGGATTTCATAACAAGAGATGAAGCAGACCTCTAACTCTAAGATTACCTCCCCCACTTTGGCAGTTTACTTTTAAACTGCAAACTCCAAATTAGTTTTTGTTCAAAGAAGATGACTATTTAGCATTGTGTTACACTTCTTTGAAACAGTTATTATTTTCCCTTTTTTCTGTGAAGGGTTCAAAGGTGGATCATCCTCAGTGGTGTGCAGGGCTTACACTTCACTATGTTCAGGGATCTTTCCTGATGATGCCTGAGGGAACTTATGCAGTTAGGGATCAAATCAGGATTACCCTCATTTTTTACCAACCATCAGAGTATCAATCGACTTTTAGTGCCATCAGTTTACAAATGCATTTATGTATGTGCAGCAAAGATTTTATCTTCAGTTAAAACATTTAAGTGTGAACATTCTGGCATGCCTATGACCCACGGAATACTATGACTCCATCTCAAGTCTATTTTCATAAGATCTAAGAAGTTTTCTGGAAAACTTTTCACTCAACAGGATAAATTAAGAATGAGGCTCTGGGAGGAAAACCTTTGTCATTAAAAGTAAAGAATTTTGGATAAAATATAATGGCTGTCACTTAATTTCTTCAGCCTGGAAGCATGATCAGAAAGAGGAAAACTTCTAAATAAAATGAAGTATACATAATATGAAACTGAGAAAAGCAGTTCTGTAAAAGTTTGGATAGTGTTGGTGTCCAGGTAGGGCTGCTTGGAGAACCCTCTAAGGAAGAGAAGCTTTGACTCCTGTCTGCTAATCTCCAGTTTGTGAGTATGGTATTGACAGTGATCTCTTGGGTATCACTGAATGGAGCAGTGGCAGAACCTACAAGAAAGCTATGATGTTGCCCAAAGGAATCTTTGGAAAGTGATGGAGCAGTAGTAAAGTCCTAGGGGGTGGTTTTACCACTGCTTTTCTTCCCAATTCCTGATGACAGTGATACAATAAACATTATTATAAATAAGAACTTATAACTTTATAAATTGCAACTCGCTTCCATCTACAACCTGGAAATGCATAGGAAGTGCAGATTAACTTTTATACATACTCCTTAGAGTTTGTATCATTATGAGGGAAAACAGGAATAAGGTAGGACTTCCAATTAGCTAACAAATACCCATGTCACGATGAACAAAATTTAATTAGACCATAATTGAAATTGACGTCATTGGAATGTATACAACTATCAACTTCCACTAATTATCAGTGCAATTCTAGGATTCTAAGGTATCTACTGTTTCTATGCCCATTTATTATAGAATTTTGGGTCTCTGTAGATCTAGCAACAAAATGTCAATTAAAACAATTGATATGAGCTTAACTAAAAACATTCTGTCTTCTGTCAAATGATTATTGAGTAAATCAAGCAACACATTTATTTTTAATGCTTACCTAGGAGGAAAAATTAGCAACTTAGAATATTACATATATGCATGTGTATAGATATGCACATATGCATGTATATATATACATATATAATCTGAACATGTTATATAATATATAAACTTATAATATTTAGATGTTTACTTCATGAGAAAAATTATTTTAGTTTGCATGCATATGTTTAAATTTACATTTACTTAAAATAAATGCATATACATATATTTTAATGTGTATTTTAAAATAATATTTCCCATTTTTTGTATTAACTCTTGAAGAGTGATTTTATTTGACTTCAGAAATATTTCTGTGGAATGTTGTTGTCAGATTTTTTTAATGAATAAACTATTTTTGTCCTAGGTTAGTGGGGAACACGTTAATCTACAGATTACAAAATTCCTAATCTTTCAAGTCATAACATTTTAACATTTTCAGAAAGGTTAGAAGAAAAGCTGTAGAGATTACATGCCTGTTAGAGAAAATGATTTTAGTTATTTTTTAAGAGAAAAAGTCCAGGGGACTTACAGAAATTAAAGTGTAAAATTCTAATATGCAAGGTGACACTGGCTCATTAAGGACATTAATCAATATACACGTTAAAATTAGATCTGAATTGTGTGATCCTTTCCTCCAGCCTTATAGAACAAACATTAGAATATTAGGATAAGGATCCAAGTCTTATAAGAGACATTAAATAAAAGGTCTTGACAGAGGCTCAAAAAAAGATGATTTGGGGCTGGAGCAATAGCACAGCGGGTAGGGCGTTTGCCTTGCCCGCGGCCGACCCTGGTTCAAATTCCAGCATCCCATATGGTCCCCTGAGCACCACCAGGAGTAATTCCTGAGTGCACAGCCAGGAGTAACTCCTGTGCATCGCCAGGTGTGACCCAAAATGCTAAAAAAAAAAAAAAAAAAAAAAGACGATTTGAAGGCAAAATTAGTGAGTAAGTAGACATTTTAAAATGTACTGAGTTTTTTAGATTCTGTTTCAGAGAATACTGAATTTGGAGACAAGAACTGGAGAGTGTCTAAGTTCATCTAACATGTTTTCTTAACTTCAGAGCATAGTAAAAAAAAAGTGAATGGAGAAATACATATTTGCAGGCGGAACAGATTCTGTCATAAGATCTTTTTTGCAGAATATAGAAGCATTTGATAGAAATAAAAAAATATTTCCTAGGAAACTTATAACTTAAACACATAAGATGTGTTAACACTGGCAAGGGTATTGTAATGATAGTTGTTAATAATAATTATTTATTAATTAATAATAGTTATTAATTAATAAATTATTAATAATAATTTGTTTCTGTGAAAACTTTTCATTTTGAGTCTGTTACTTTGTTTATCTGAGATTTTATCTGTGACAAAATGTAAAATTAGCTATCTCTAAATATATCAAAATTTGTGAAGATTAAGTAGAAAAATATCCCTCCAAGTTTAATATTAACATAAAAATATTTGTGAAAAACTATAATAAACAAACTCTTGATTCATGTGTCCTCCTACACAAAGAAACATAAAGGTCCAGCAATAAAAAAGGAAGAGATGGAAAGAGCAGGAAAGCAATAAGAAGTAAGTAAAGAAGGATAAAGAAAGGAAAAGGAAGAATAGTTCATTGAGATTATGTCTTTAAGCTTGTCTTGCCATCAGTGGAACCAGTTGATCCCTGAGCCCGGCTATGAGTAACACTTGAATACAGAACCAAAAGTGAGTGCTGGTTACCACTGGCTGTGGCAAAAAAAATAATAACTATATTAGATAAAAAAATTAAAAATATGCATTTAGGGTGTGGCATTGGAATGGTATATGTATGAAACCTTATCATTAATAATATTGTAAACCACCATATTTCAAATAAATTTTTTAAATACAGATTTAAATTTAATTTAGTCAAACTGTTTTCAATAAATAGACACAATACTTTGCATAAATGGTATTCCTGTTGAGAATATTAAGCTAAACAAAATATAAGAAAACTCTGCTAACTCTTTTCCCATAAGTTTAGCCAAATTGGATGTTTCATATTAAATAAAATAGCATCTATCTTCTCTCCCAACTTTAAGCAATGTCTCTACTTACTTTCTTTCATGTTCTTTTTTATATAGTAGTAACATTATGTAACAAGTTCATAGAAATTTTAGGTGTGCATCATTAGCATCAACAAGAGTAGAATTTGGTTTATAGTCTTGCTTTTTCTCTATGAATATGCCATGCCAATTGTCGCGCGCCGCTTCGTCCAGCGAAGAAACACGCAACTCGGAGATCCTTTTGGCTGCGATTTATTTAGGAACTTTCTCATGCGTTAGAGAAGAAATCAGGAACGGGGAGACGTGGAGTAAGGCGGAAAAAGGGACGCATGAGGGAGAACCCACTAGCTAGGTGACCTCCCCCCTTATATACCTCTCGCTGCCTGCTTATGCCCACGTGTCCGCATCTGATAGGTTAGTCACAGCTTATGGGCGTGGCAAGACATCCTGTTTCCTTATTAGGAGTTGTTTTCGAAGCACACAGGTGTTGATTACAAAGAGCGCTACAAAGCATGGTCCCATGGTGGCTCTCCACAATTCCCCCTTTTTTGTTTTAGAACAGCAAGTCTGCGTAGCGACCTCGGCCCCCTTGGCCTTACCCGTCATTGGGAGCCCTCTCGCTTGTAGGTCCCTGTCTTAGGTTGGTCCAAGGGTCAGGTGGGTATAATGCACCCTTTCAAACTCCTCAACTACAGGAGGTCCCCTGCAGTTAAGGGCTCTCAGCTGCATAATACCTTTTGCTACGTCCAGCTAGACCTGATTGTTCTGAGCGAGATCATTGATTCGAAGTTGCAAGCCAAAGCTTGGGGGATTGCTGTGCCTCCAGGGCCGGGATACCTGCAAATATCACGCCTTTGTAAATAGTTGTACTTGCTGCATTTTATGTAGACACCAGGCAAAAACCCAAAGCAGCGAGAAGCAATAAGGATAGTACTACTCCCACCCCACCCACTCTTTTATAAAATAGAGGGGACTTCTACTCTGGTCTTATTAAGGTGGGTATGGAAGGGATTAAAGCAGGCCAAGTTGTAGCAATGGCCCAAAAAGCTGCTTTTTCAGCTCGTATCATCACAGAAACCAGGCTGAACAGGAGCACCAGTTTCCACCTCTTGGTCTACTGGAGGCGCGGTCTTCCGTGTCAGACGTTCAGGAATCCACACTGGTTCTGCCCTGTCCTGTGGAAAAACACAAACAGAACCCCTGGCCCAGGTTAACACGGGGTCCGGGCCATGCCATTCACCAGAAAGGATATCTTTCCATTTAACATATCCTTGGCACACAGGAATCTTTGAAGAATGCCTGTCTGCAGAGGAGGTGCCCTTATCATCAATGATCAAAAAATTTAAAGTAAAAAGTGCAATAGAGATTCTTTCTCGAGGGGGCCGTCCCAGGCCAACTCCCCCTTTTTGTTTTATTAGGCATGCTTTAAGGGTGGAATGAGCACGCTCAACAATGCCCTGTCCTTGTGGGTTATACGGGAGGCCGTGAGATAAAGAGACTCCCATCTGGGCACAAAATGCGGTGAATTTAGCAGAGGTGTATGCCGGACCATTATCTGTTTTCAGTTGGGCTGGGATGCCCCAGGCTGCCCATGCTTCAAGGCAATGAGAGATAACATTTGTGGACCGCTCCCCAGAAAGGGGAGTGGCATGAATGATACCGGAGCACGTGTCCACAGATACATGGAGATATTTGAGCCTGCCGAATTCCGAGAAATGTGTAACATCCATTTGTCAAATGCGTAAAGGCACAAGACCACGAGGGTTTATGCCCATGGAGGGGGCAGGAAGAAAAGGGACACAGTGTGGACAATGTAAAACAATTGCCCGAGCTTCGGCTCGAGGGATTTGAAATCTATGTTGAAGGGTCCGAGAAGAAACATGGAAACGGTCATGAAAATTTTTTGCTAATTGTAAAGGAGACTGAATAACAAAACAAGATGGTCTAGTGAGTGCATCAACATAAGCATTGCCTTCTGCTAAGGGACCCGGAAGGCCTGTATGAGAGCGGATATGTGTGACAAAAAATGGTTTTTCACGGGTCCAAAGAATTTGCTGTAAAGCAGATAACAAGGAGGCTATCGAGCTGGAGGCCTTTATGGGTCCTGCTACCTCGAGTGAGCAAAGAGCATTTACAACGTATCGTGAATCAGATATCAAATTGAAAGCAAAGGGGCAATGCTCAAACACTGTCAAGACAATGCGGAGTTCCACAACTTGAGGAGACGTAGTTGGAAATTGCATACGAATAGGATCTTGACCCTCTATCATATAAGCCCCCCAGCCTGTACTTGAACCATCAGTATAAATGTTTGGAACATCCCGAAGGGGTACATAAGAGGTGACTTTGGGGAAAATTACCGGATGGGTTTTAAAGAAGATCATTAGTGGATGTTTGGGATAATGATTATCAATAACATTGGGAAAAGAAAATCGGAGAATCGCCCAATCATCATGTAAGTTACACAAAGAAACTATTTGAGTGGAATTATAGGGGGTAATAAGAGCATCTGGAAGTTTTCCAAAGTATTGCAAGCAGTCCTGAATACCAATCATAGCCAAACGGGCTACAGCTGCAGGGTATAATTCCACGGCTTTTGCCGGAGAGACCCTAGGATGAATCCACAGAAGGGGTCCCTCCTGCCATAGGACTGCAGTAGGTTGCCCATAAGTTGAAAGCACACAAAGTAAAATAGGAAACTCAGGCTGCACGCGTGTATTGCCAGCAGCAGTAAGAGCTTGCTCAATTTTGCAAAGGGCTTCTCTAGCTTCGGGTGTGATAGTCCGTGGGGAAGAAAGAGAAGGATCACCTTGAAGCATATTGAATAAAGGTTTTAAGTCATAGTTAGGTAATTTAAGGTATCCCCTTATCCAATTAATGTCTCCCAACAAACGTTGGAAATCATTAAGCGTGTGTAAGTGGTCCTACAACTTGGTTATTGACAGGACACTGTCTCCTCAGGTGTCCTGTCCTTCCACACGTATAGCAGGTTATAGCGAGTCCCGTAACTTTCTTGGTAATATCCATGACAGCCGCAGCTAAGCCTGTGGCGGTTAGGGGACCCCCTATTTCTCGGCATATTTTCATCCAATACTCCAGTCCCAGACTCTTATAGGGGGCGATAGCCTTGCGACACTCAGCAGTGCATTGTTCAAATACTAACTGCTTTATGAGAGGCATCGCAGTGTCCGAATCTCCAAAGATTTTTCCGGCAGCCTCGACTACACGGGCAACAAATTCGGAAAACGGTTCCAGGGGCCCTTGAACTATTTTAGTAAGGTTGCCTCGGACTTCCCCTCTGTTGGGTAGAGCTTTCCATGCTTTCAATCCTATTTGGTTCACCTGCGTATAAACTTCTGGGGGGTACCCGGTCTGCTGATTGGCGAATCTGCCAAGTCCTAATAACATGTCCCTATCCCAGGCTGCTCGTGCCCCTCCTTGGGCTAGATTGGTTGCTGCTTGCTCATTTGCAAATTCCATTAAGAAGGTGCGCCAGTCCAAGTATTGTCCAGGCGTCAACACCGCTCTAGCCACCTGTTGCCAATCATTTGGGGTCATACAATATCTGAATAAGCCTTCTATTTGAGTTATAGTAAATGCGGCGTTGGCTCCATAAGTCTTTACTGATTCTGCCAAGGTCTTAATTATTTTAAAATCTAGGGGCTCATGATATCGCTGTTGATTATTATCTTCAAAAACTGGGTAAGTTAACTGTAGCTCTCGCCTAACTTCTGCCCAGAGCCTGGGTTTTGCAAAAGAAAGTCCGCCTTCCGCTTTGTTAAGATAAGGGGGCGGGTCATCCTCAGAGCCCTTTAGTGGTAAGTATCGGTCACTATCATATGTCGCAGCTTCCTCTTCAATAGGGGGGTCAGAATCCCTGTTAGCCCATCCCTGCTGAAATTGACGTAGCGAGGGATAAAGAGACGGACGGGTCATGGATGGTTCTTGGGGCCTTCCTTTCTTTTTTGGGGCGCGTCCCTCCATCAGCGGGGTTCCCCTAGAGGCCTCGCTTTCCACGTCCGAACCCTCCTCTAGCTCAGAGGCTACAATGCCATGACGGCTGCCTCTGTCCTTCCTTGTGTCTTCTAACACTACTTGTCCTGATTGTACGGCCTTATCGCACTTCTGATCCTTAAAGTAAGCATAGAAAGCAAAAATGAAAAGACAAAGGGAAAGACGAACAAACATCCAACCAACAAACGAAACATACACATCCATGGATATTATTGTCCTGACTCACCACAGGAACTTGATCGTCATGACTTCTCGTGAACCTTAGTCCTGACTTACCACAGGAACCTGATCGTCACGATTTCTCGTGAACCTTAGTCCTGAATAAATCGCAGCAAGTTCTGAATCCACCGGGGGGGTACTGGAGGTCGGGTTCCCCGTACGGGCCACCAGCTGTCGCGCGCCGCTTCGTCCAACGAAGAAACACGCAACTCGGAGATCCTTTTGGCTGCGATTTATTTAGGAACTTTCTCATGCGTTAGAGAAGAAATCAGGAACGGGGAGACGTGGAGTAAGGCGGAAAAAGGGACGCATGAGGGAGAACCCACTAGCTAGGTGACCTTCCCCCTTATATACCTCTCGCTGCCTGCTTATGCCCACGTGTCCGCATCTGATAGGTTAGTCACAGCTTATGGGCGTGGCAAGACATCCTGTTTCCTTATTAGGAGTTGTTTTCGAAGCACACAGGTGTTGATTACAAAGAGCGCTACAAAGCATGGTCCCATGGTGGCTCTCCACAGCCAATAAAATTAGAAATATACTTATAAAGTAAGGTAATGGGTGGGAAACCTTTTGAGAATAAAATTTTCAAGATGTCTTCTAGCCCTCTAGAAATATTATTTGCATGTAAATAATTGACACCTAATTATAACTCATTCTGATCTAGTCATCAAAGCAGGTCCCAAAGAGCTCCTGGTAAGCAATGCTTTATTTGACTAGTTCCAATATTTGTATTAATTAAAATTTAATTGAATAAGCAAGCTCAGTTTCAATTACTTAATTAACTGACATAAAAGAAAACCTAGGGTAAAAAAAAAGGCTGTACAAGACCGTCAATATCAGATTAGCTTCTTCAAGAAATATGAATTAATTATTGTGTGTTAATGTAGTATTTACTTTTATATTTTGCCCATTAATTCTCAATCTTTCACACTTGTATCACCACAATATTTTAGTATTTATTTCTATCAACTAACTGTATAGCATGTTTGAATTTAGCTTCCACATACAAATTGAAGGTGGGATTTTTTTCCTTATCAACTTACTCACAAATATTTGGACTTCACTACGGAGTGTCATTTTGGTTGAGAGAGAGAAATGCAGAGAGAAAAGAGATACTTTGAAACTTCTCAGTCATAAACTGCTTTGAAATACAAGCAAAACCTAATATTGACTAATTTCTAGAGAATTTTGGTAATTTAACTTTGTAAGTCTGTTTCATACTTAGAAAATTTACTTTCTTCAATGACTTGTATCACTTGTCATCCCATTGATCTTCAATTTGCTCGTGCGAGCACCAGTAATGTCTCCACTTGTCCCTGTCTCGAGCTAGTGTAGCCCAATGATATCTGCTCTCTCCAGGAACAGGAAGAGCCTCAAACCTTTCATTCAAGGTTTTGAAGAAGAAGTCTGACCATCTCATTGGTGGGTGGTACTCGGTCTTTTCACATCCTGTGGAATCTAGTCAGTAACAGCTTTAGTCCAGCGGTCATCTCTGAATCACATTACATGTCAGGCCCATCTGATTTTTGGTGCCTTGGCAAACGAGACAGCATCCCTTATTCTTGACCCTCGACGGAGGTCAGAACACCAGATTCATTTTCTCACTTGAGTGAGATGTGACACTCCTAGCATAGCTCTTTCGATTCCTCTTTGGGATACCCGAATAGTATTCTTATCCTGTTTTTGTAGGGCCCAGGTCTCTGAGGCATATTTTAGTGCAGGAAGAAAAGTGGAGTTGAAAAGATGTGCCCGGAGTCAGAGGTTCTTCATCCTCTTAACCAGCATGGAATGCTTTTAAAGCGTTGAAGAAACTCTGCTCCTAAAGACTATGATCCGAGAGGTCTTCTAACCCATTTTGGTACCCAGAACGGCTTCTTACAGAAATGCATCTAGACTGTGAACTGAGCTAAAATATCAGAAATCCCAAAACGTGTGGCCACAAGTTCAGAGTCTTCATTCTCAGCAATGAAAAGAAATAATTAAATTATGCCTTTTCAGCAGGCTCGATTGTTGGGGGAAAATTCCAAACAATAATAGTGAGTTCTCTATTGAAATATTGAATGTATTCAAAGTATAGAGAGAATAAAGTGAAGATCATTAGCTACTTAGGTGGGGGCTGGGTGGGAGGGGGGTATTTTGGGGTTCTTGGTGGTGGAACTAGTGCACTGGTGAAGGGATGGGGGTTCAATCATTATATGACTGAGACTTAAATCTGAAAGCTTTGTATTTTTTTCAAGGTGATTCAATAAAATAAAAACTTTAAAAAAAATGTGTCGAAGAAGTGGTTAAGAGGACTTTCTTCAATAGATTTAGAATTCTTGGAAATGGTTTAGGGAGTAAGTAAAGGCAGTAAACTTGAAATTTTTTAGTTTCCTTTAGCCTTTAAGCATCACAAGATGAAGGGAAGAGTGTCATGTCTTGTCTGTAGCTCACTGCAGATAATAGCTGTCTCATCTGAGCTAAACTCTCTCTAAGATACCCTGTCTTTGTCATTTTGAAAAGAGAGGTGAAATGGAAGAAAGAATTCTCATACAGAAAGTTGACCAAGTAACCAAACTTATTGAGCCTACCACCCTATATTCAGAAAATTACTCTGCCAGAAATCTACTTTTAAAAAACACTGAGAATCCGTGGTTTACAGTACTCTTAATTATGGCTCTTTATGCACATATTCCATCACCACACCTATCGCCAGAGTACGCACCTTCCCCAAAGACCGAAAAATCCTTCCCTTTCAACTCCCCCCACCCAACCTTCCGCCACACACACACCTCAGCAATTTGTGTGGATTATTTTTCTTCTTGTGTTGCCTTTCGACCATTGTTGCTTTCTTGATGTGCATCTTTAAATTCCACATATGAGCGAGATCATTCTGTACCTCTTTCCTTCTGACTTCACTCAGCAGTTATATACCCTAGTTCCATCCTTGTTGCTGCAAACTGTGTGGTTTTTTAAATTATTATTTCTTAGAGCTGCATGAATTCCACTGGGAAACACAGAAGTAGATCCACAACACAAACGAAAACCACTGAAGTGAAACTGAAGTGCAAACTGGGTCAGAGTGGCTACACACGTCCGTTTCCTTGCCTGTACCATCCGGCTCAGCAGAAAACCCCCCTCTCTTGAAACGCTATTCTTCCACATGCTGCAGTGCTACAGTGCTACACCTGGGGTCACTCCTGGGGTGCTTGTGCTGAAAGGAAGTTTCAGGAGACACAGATGAGTGCCTCCCAGGCCAAATTGCTCTGTGACACTGTAGCACTTCATCCCATTGTTCATTGATTTGCTCTAGCAGGCACCAGTAACGTCTCCAACGTGAGACTTGTTGTTACTGTTTTTGGCATATCGAATATGCCACGGGTGGATTGCCAGGCTCTGGCGTGTGGGCAGGATACTCTGATAGCTTGCCGGGCTCTCAGAGAGGCACAAAGTTATCGAACCCAGGTCGGCCATGTGCAAGGCAAATGCCCTACCCACTGTGCTATGTTATCGTTCCAGTCCAGGCCAAATCAAGAGTCTATTAAAGAAGTCTGAAACCACGAATGGACTAACATCCAAAAGAACCCACAGCCCCAGTACAGTCCGAGGTGAGTTTAAATAGTCAAAAATCACATCCTACTCAAACAATGGATGCAATGAGTGAGGGGCTGCAAGGGCTGTGATCAGCAAAGCAAGTTATAGAAGGAAAACCAGCTCATTAACGGTTAGGCTGGCTTAGGTTATGGGAAACAACTGGCCTGTGGTTATGGGGGATTTTCGGGTTGTGGTGTAGTGATTCCTGGGGGCTGAACTGTTTGTTTGGGGACTATTCTTCTTAACGGGTTACACCTGACATTTAGAGAGATGTTTCCTTCCTGCTGGCAGGTATGGAGAGTAATAAAGATTAAGTCCTTTATGCCAGTAGTCCTTAGCTCACTTGGGATCAAACCAGTTCTGTTACGTGCAAGATAAGCACCTTAAAACCTCGTACTTGGGCCAGAGAGACAGTATAGCAGGAAAAGCACTTGTTCTTATGTATTTTCACCAGGGTTTGACTCCCCCGCACCACGTGTGATACCCTGAACCCCATTAGGAGTGATCCCTGCACAATAGAGCCAGGACTAAGCCCTGAGCACTACTGGGTGTATCCCGCCCTAAAACAAAATAAAACAAAACCAAAAGCCCTCGTACTTATCACTTTTCCTGCCCCTTGGACTTGGAGAAGTGCTAACACAGTAAGCGGGTGCTGGGCTGTGCATTGTGCACACTGGTTCCTGTTTCGATGTTTGCTTCCCACCCTGATGCTGCAAGCAGGTAGGTGGTGTTGGGGTGGGGGTTGGCCTAAGCTGTAACATGTGCTGAGAAAAAGAGTCTCTGGAACCTGAACAGCACGAAGGCATGGAAGTCTTTGACACAAAGGACCCATCTCTGGGCCAGAGAGATAGTACAGGAGGGAGGGTGTTTGCCTTGCACCTGAGTTCAATCCCCATCTTTCCACATGGTCCCCTGAGCACCACCAGGAGTAATTACTGAGTGCAGAACCATGAGTAACCCCTGAGCATCGCCAGGTGTACTGCAAAAAACAAAAAACAAAGAAACAAACCCAAAAACCAAAGGACCCATCTCAGAAGTCCAGAAAAGTATTGAGATGCAGAATTCCAGGCCAATGCGAGGGGAGGTCCTGAGCGGAGAGGTGGCCGGGAGGAGAGGGTCCACACTGGACATCAGGGCCATCTCCTGATTATCAACTGCAGCTGCTCCCTATTCTCCCTTGGCCACCACTTCAGCAGTGAAGAGCCCGTGTTCTTTCTTGAGCACGTCCTCAATTTATGTCTTTCTCTCCTGAGTTCCTGGGAAGCTCGTCATACTTACTCTGTGTCTCAGCCATTGTTTCCTGTGAGGGAAAAGCATGGGCCCAAAGGCCTGGGTCAGCTCGGGACTAGCTCCTTTCTTGCGAAAAGCAATTTCTTGCTGCAACCAGAGGTCACAGTTCCCTGAGAAAGGGGTGGGGGAGATCAAGTAGATGCCAGGCACAGCCTGATGGCTGCTTGTGGGCTGGCGGAGCCTGAGTGCTGTGCCAGGCAGGGGCTCACTGCAGACTTTCATCAGTCCCAAATCTCCCAGATGTCACTTTTCTGGGCGACAGAAGTGCAGAGAGAGAGAAGTGGTAGATTCTCTCTCAAGGATGTTCTCTTCTCCCCACTTCCCATCAGCCACCCGGGGAACCCTCACCAGGAACACTCAGCATACCCGGACGCTCAGGGCCCCAGTGGGTATTTGTTGGAGTAATAAATAGCCCTGAGGTTTCTACAGAAAGAAGTCTTGCATTAGGCTCTGACTTTCTAGCATCAATTGTCCTTTTTTTTTCCCATTTTGCTTATATGCAAATCCTGATGTTTTGATAAATGGACTTGGAAGCTATTTAAATTGCTCTGGTGTTAATTCTTACTCACTTTTTATCATAACCATGATGAAAAGAGATTTATAAAGAATTAAAACTGACTTGCATGAAAGCTTAAATATATTCTGTATCAGTGTGAAATTGAGGCAACACTTGGCTGAACTCTGGAGGTTTAGAATCTGATATTTCATTAACATTTCCTGGTAGCTTTAAAAATATTCCTCAGAACTCAGGAAGCAATGCAGGAATCCTTCTCTGGCTAATTTAAAATCTGCCCAAACCGATGGCCATTCTTTTAGAGTTAGAAAAAAAAGCACTGTCACTTCTACATCGCGTTTTTCGATGGCTTAGCTCCTAGTAAAGATGGGCTATGTTTAGATCAGGCTGAGGATTGTCACGAAGAACAACTAAAAAATATGGATCCAGGATAGAAACTGCCTCCTTAAAGACTCAGAGAGAAAACACACAATAGGAACCACCAGTCCAAGAATGATATTTCTTTCTCTAATAACTGTTTTTTCCCTGGAGGCATTTGCTGATCCTCAGGAGACAGCTAAGTCTAAACAGAATTTTCACAACCCTAAATAGGTAGGAAGTGCAAGGATAGGTTTGGAAAACCACTTAAATTTTGCAGTAGAACAAAACACAAACTATTTTTCAAAAGAAAGAGTAGCCCAGAAGTATGTCAGCTCTATCTCTGCAACTGACTCTCAAACTATTCAGAACAAGCCAAAAATGCATCCTAAAACTGGATTAAAATGAGTCCAGTGTCAGCACTTTCAAGTACCTGTAGAAGCAAGTGAAACCTAGAAGACCATAATTTAGTTTTATGGCTCAAATTGTTTATAGAAACACTTTTAAACCAAAATCATACACAGAATCATTGTTTAGCAAACCATGAAAAGACAAGAGATAAATGACTGAGACCAACAGGAAAAATTTAAAACTTCAGTATCATATCAGATTATTTGATATAATCAGGTATCTTGGATTTTTGAAATCAATAATACTAATTTTATTGCAATGAAGTAATGTGACATGTGATGCAAAACTGATGTGAAAAAGTAGAAATTTGGATACCAAAACAGGCACACAGATAGAGAGGTGAGAGCACTGTGGCAGAGTTCTAGAACTGCCAAGCATTGCTGGTAAACCACCTGAAACAAGGAGAGAGAGGTATGGAATAGTTTCTTATCCACAGAGCTCAGTAGACACCAGGTTTCCCAAGTTCTGATGTCAGATATTGAGCCTCAAGTACTGTATACAACAAATTTCTGTGGGGTATAAGTGACCCAGTTGTTAGGACTTTGTTAGTAATAGCAAAGGACTACAAAAACTTAAAGTTAAATACTAAATCAAATATCTAAAATGCCCCACACACCCTGAGGAAACTACAGAGTTGGAAGATGCTGAGTGGACACCAGAACAGCTGATACTTCTCAAGAATTGGACAGATGTCACATAGTCTAAGGGAGACTTTAAGATTGTATCTGAAGTTTAGAATCCAACAGTTGGAAGATGTTGAATGCCATGCTGAAAACTTGGTTGCTTGTTATTGTTGCTTTAGATCACAGGGACATTTTTCACAGAGTTAAGTTGAAGAGACTTTTATCAGTCATCCATTAGTCAGCAAATGCTGAACGATTACAGTATTTTAAGTATTGAGGATGCAGTGGAGGAAGAAAAACAAAAAAAATGTATAAAACAAACAAGTGTCAGATTGGGCTAAGTTTTGGAGGACTAAGTTAAGGTAAGAAGTAGAGAGAGGTAAATAAATTCTATCAAATAATGTACCAAATAAAGAAACCAGGAAAAAGTAGTATAATAGAGAAGTGGGGCGAGGGAAGGTCCATTATTGGGAAAGGTGGTGCTCCGTTTTCTAGCTGCCATGCAGGGAGCAGAGAGATTTAGAGTGCTGGAATTAGAAAGTTTGGGAGGTACTAAGAGATAACAGGACATAATGATGATAATTAGATTTGAAAAATTTGAATAATTTGAAATCTATTTGAATAAATAGATTTGAAAAATTGGGTTATTTTCTCTTAGAGTGGTATGTGAAAAAAATGGCCATCCCAAACTGACCAGCATGAATTTATTCAAGACACAAGTGTCCTCTTCCTGGCACCTCCATTAGCCAAAGAAGTTTACCTCTGTCTTGGATACCAGCACACAGCTGTTAGCATATTCAAACAAAGGCAGGAGCTGGGGTGCTTCCAGCTTTTCTAGGGAACAAAAACAACATAAGCATTGTTGGATATAAAGTTAGCATTTTGAAATGTTAAGTGCTGGAGTTTTCACCTCAGAAAAATGATAGATTATTGAAAAGTACTCAGCTTGATTCTCTTTTTTTTCCCACTGCAACACACATTTTTTTCATAACATTTAATACACAGGGACCAGGAATCTTAGTCGCATTTTTATGTAAAGAAAATGTTGCCAACATCTTAAGAGTCGAGTCAGCAAAGAAGTGGTTGAATATTTACATAATTAGAAAGCATGGTCAGAATTTAAATAAATCATTCTAGCCCTTGTCTCCACGAAATGCCCTCAAATTTCCACCTAGCTTTAAATTAATGCAAAGGGCAGAATGGGTCCAATTACATATCTAACTCCAGCTGCAGTAATTACTCAGACCTTAGTCAATAACCTGGCCATTTTAATTAGAGAGAAACTATGCTTTGCAGACTTCCGTGCCTATCATTTGATTAACATTTACAAACAAAAAAGGAGTTCTCACAGTCCTCTGGTGAGGCACAAAATACTCATTTTTTTTTCTATTTGGAGCTATAAAATGTTCAAGAATTATTTCAAGAGACATTTTAAAAAATTATGTAAAAATCTGGGATAAAGCAGAAAATTGAGCTTGATTCTATGCTCTGGCTGAGAGGACAATACTCATTTTAATTTGCTGGAGGTCTGAATTCAAGCTATTTTGGAAGGGCTATCTCTAAATTGCAAACTTTTTAACCTTTCTGTAAATTTGTTAAGGAAAAATTTGCCACCCACCCCAACTGCAAACCTCATATATATAGAATATACTCTCATCAGGATTTGATTTTAAATTCATTGAAAAGGACTCATTTCCCTCCTAAGCTTTCAGTTTAACCAGCTATAAAAATGCCTAAATAGAATTAGAAAACACTTTTGAAATAACAAAAAAAATTAAATATTGCTTCCTCTAGGCATCATTAAAATCAGTTTCTCTTTGTCTTTCCATGTATTCTCGTGAATAGAAAAATCAAATGAGTTTAGACTCTTCCAGGTAAATAGGAAGATTAATCCATTTTAATCAGAAAAGTGAGACAACTGGGAAACATCTTAGAATTTATATAGTTTAAACTTTTTGTGCAATCTAAACAGCTATATAACTTGCCTACAAGATATGGTAAAATGAATTACCCTCAAATTATATATGATTTTGAGATCCTGACTCAAACTCTTCTGACATAATTAAATATTTAAGTACTTCAGATCTGACAAATCATAGACATGGGAACAACAAAACTGTAGTTCTTGTTTACTACCTGGCTTGTTACATCTTTTGACATGGGAAATTGCTTCCAAGATATCCTGAAGTAGGCAACATGCCACGGACATGCCTCTGGACCCCGCACCAGGCAGTCTTATCAAGACAACCTGGAGGGGGATGAGTGAGTTCCCCTCCCTGCCCCAACAGCACCCCAGAAGACACAAACCTCCAGAACTCAATTGCTGGACATATAAATAAACTCACTAACATCCACAATCCAGACTCACAAATAAATCTCTCGGAAGAGAGCAACACAGAACAACACGCTGAACACATGTTTCTATAACCAAAGTGACCATCCAATTTTTAAAAAATTGAAATTAACTTCAGCTGTATAACAGTATTTAAAATTTTAGAATTCCTGGATATCTAATACCCTATACCACAGATGGACCAAGAGTATCACAACACATTTGATGAGGTGTAAAGTAGAAGGCAACTAATCTCAGGGAGAGAAAAAAATATATGCATGTGCACACAACACACACACACACACACACACACACACACACACACACACACACACAAGCTCACAAGGCTCAGCCCTTAATAACATGTTAGCAATCTCTTAGACCAGGGTTTAACAATCTCTTAGACCAGGGTTTAATGGCTCCAGGGTGAAATACAACAATCTTCACATACTTTCCTCTGAGGAAACATTTTTTGGATCAGCACTAGCAGATTATTCATCACAAGCAATACAAAATAAATTATTTTCCAACATCTGGCCCTCTCAGCACAGTCCCTCCAGTGCCCTCCCCCAGCTTGCTCCTCAGGTGTGTGCCCCTCCCCCCAGGCTCCACGACCCCGTGCCCATGCCCCAATCCACCACCCAGACCAGAACTCCTCCCAGCTTCCTGGCACTGACATCCAGCCCCTCAGCACAGCCCCTCCAGTGCCTCCGGCTTGCTCCTCAGGTGTGTGACTCCCAGAGGCTCCCCAACCCTGTGCCCACACCCCAGCCCACCACCCGGATCTGAACTCCCTGGACCAGCAGGGGTCAAGGCCTCCGGGGGCAGGGGCCAATCGCACAGCCACAGTTATTTTCCCCTTTTAGCACTCTGGACTCACACCTCAATCTCCATTTCCTAACTCCACGGAGAATATCCTAGCTGTCTCAAACACAATAGGCCAATAATTCACTAGCGTATTTCAATTTCACCAAAATACTGGTGAACACAAGAAATTGTAAAGCGTAATATACAAGAACACATCCTCTGAAGCTTCACTACAGGCCTCACATAAGTCACAGAGGAGCACCTAAGGGGAAGGTTGTATTCTAGAAGGGGAAAAAGGTGACCACCATCAACGAAGCTCATCCAGAATTCTTTCTCACAGCAAGAGGGGAATACTAATGGTGAATTGGAAGATCCCACCTCCATACTATCACAACAACATGAAGAAACAACGCAACCCCCCAACATGAGGAAAGAATGAAGAAAGAGTCCAGAAACACCAATAAGGGTTAACCCGTTGAATACAATCTCACCAATAAAGAATTCAGAGCTGAAATGTTGAAAATGTTCAATGAGCTCAAAGGAATGATGGAACAGGCATCCAGTAAATTAAAGGAGGACATGAAAGAAGCAGTGAAATGGACAGCCAAGAAAATACAGAAAGAAATGAGAGCATAAATAAGAAAGCTACAAACAGAAATGTCACTAATTAAGGATTCGGTAGATGAAATAAAAAACTCAGCGGGTGCCCTCAACAGTAGAATGACAATAGCTGAAGACAGAATCAGTGAGCTTGAAGATGAGCTGCTGCAGAAAGCTTACAGGTAACAACATACAATGGGAAAAGACCTCAAAATAGCTCTAGGGAGAATCAGAGACATAGGGAATGAATTCAAGAGGGACAACAGAAGAATCATTGGAGTACCAGAAGGACAGGGAGGCAACCCCAATGAAGTAGCAACAGTTAAAGATATCATTGCTGAGAAGTTCCCAGAGCTGGAGAATGCAAGCATCCAGATGCAAGGAAACAAAGGGTGCCAACCAAAAGAGACCCCAATAAAAATACTACAAGACATATCATAATCAGAATGATGGATGGCACGGATAGAGACACAGTATTGCAAACAGCAAGGTCAAAGAAGGAAATCACATACAAAGGAGCACCCCTTAGATTTACAGCAGACTTATGAGAAGAAATCTTCCAAACCCGAAGACAATGGTGGGGTATAATGAAAAAACTCAATAAAACAAACTCTTCACCAAGAATACTTAACTCAGCTGAACTCTCACTCAAACTCAAAGGAAAGAAAAACTATTTAATAGATAAACAACAGCTCAGGAGCTTTATAGACTCAAAATCAAACTTAGAAGGACTACAGGGGCTACTGAAAGACAAGCCAAACCCCTGCAAGCATAATAAACCTCTACAGAAAGATGGCACAAAATCCATGACAATAGTCTCTCTCAATGTCAATGGTCTAAATCCACCAAGGAAGAGACACAGTGGCAAAATGGATCCAGAAACTGAACCCAGTATTCTGTTGCCTACAAGAAGCACATCTAACCAGTCAGAGCAAACACAGACTCAAAGTCAAAGGATAGGAAAAAATCCTGCAATCAAACACCCTCATCAAAAAAGCCCAGGTGGCCATGCTAGTATCCGATAACATAGATTTCAGGTTGATAAAGATAAGAAGGGACAGCAAAGGCCATTTTTTAATAATCAAGGGATATGTACAGCAGGAAGAAATCACACTCCTAAACATATACTCATCCAATGAGGGACCAGCTAAATACTTAAAACAACTGTTAAGATTTTAAGGAGGAAATTGGTAGCAAAACAATAGTAGTTGGAGACTTCAACACCACCTTATCACTTCTGGATAGATCAACAAGATTAAAACTTAGCAAGGAAACACTGGTTTTGAAGGAATAAATTGAAGAGAGAGGGCTAATAGATCTATACAGGGATTTACATCCCCCCAAAAGAACACACATTCTTTTCCAGTGCACATGGAACATTTCCAAAATAGGCCAGGTGCTGGGTCACAAAACATATTTCAATAGAATCAGGAAGATAGAAATTGTATCAACTATCTTTTCAGACCACGATGCACTAAACATAGAACTTAATCACACAAAGACACAGAGAAGCAAATAAAACACCTGGAAATTAAACAACTCAATGTTGAACAACGAGTGGGTCAGGGAAGAAATCAAGAAAGAAATCAAAAGGTACTTGGATACAAATGAGAGTGAAGATATGAGCTACCAGAACCTGTGGGATGCGACTAAAGCCATGTTAAGGGGAAAATTCATAGTACTGCAAACATTTCTCAGGAAGGAAGAAAAGGCTACATAAATAACTTGACTTCACAGCTCAATATCTTAGAATAGGACCAACAAATGGAGCCCAAATCAGGCAGAAGGGAAGAAATAATAAAACATAGAGCAGAAATTAACGACATAGAAACCAAAAAAAAATTCAAAAGATCAATGAAACTAAGATCTGTTTCGTTGAGAAAATAAACAAGACTGATAAACCACTAGCAAAATTCACAAAGAAAGAGAGAGAACCCTAGTAAACTGAATCAGAAATAAGGGGATGGGGCTGGAGCAATAGCACAGGGGGTAGAGCATTTGCCTTGCACGCAGCCAACACAGGTTCGATTCCCAGCATCCCATACTGTCCCTTGAGCACCGCCAGGGAGATATATATATATATGTATATATATATCATATATATATATACATATATATATATGAAAAGGGGGGCATCACAACAGAAACCAAAGAAATTCAAAAGATCATCAGAGACTACTTTGAAAATCTGTATGCCACGAAACAAGAGAACCTAGAAGAAATGGATAAATTCCTGGATTCCTATAATCTCCCACAGAGGAATCAAGAAGATTTGAAATATCTGAATAGACTTATTACTATCACGGCAATTGAAACTGTAATCAAAAGCCCATGTCTAGATGGGTTCAATAGTGAATTTTTCCAAATATTTAAAGAGGAAATTTTGCCAGTTCTTCTCAAGCTTTTCCAGGATATTGAAGAAACAAAAACTCTCCCAAACAGTTTCTATGAAGCACATATCTCCCTAACACCAAAAGCAAACAGAGACACCACAAAAAAAGAAAGTTACAGACCAATATCCCTCATAAACATGGATGCCAAGATCCTCTAGTGAATAGACTCCAACAACTCATCAAAAAGATCATACACCGTGATCAAGTGAGATTCATCCTAGGGATACAAGGATAGTTTAACATTTGGAAATGAATCAACATAATTGATCATATCAACAAAAGAATAGATAAAAAACAAATTATCAGATCAATAGATGCAGAGAAAGCATTTGACAGGATCCACCACTGGTTTATTATAAAAAAACTCTCACTGAAATGGGCATTGAAGGAACTTTCCTCAATATAGTTAAAGCCATCTACCACAAGCTTATGTCAAGCATTATCCTCAATGGGGAAAAAATAAGAGCCTTCCATCTAAGATCAGGGATGAGACAAGGATGCCAACTCTCACCACTTCTGTTCAATATAGTACTTGAATTACTTGCAATAGCGGTTAGGTAAGGAAAAGATATTAAGGGCATCCAGATAGGAAAGGAAGAAATTAAGCTCTCACTATTTGCAGACAATATGATACTACATTTAGAGAACCCTTAAGTCTTATCAAGAAGCTCCTAGAAACAATAGACTCATACAGTAAAGTTGCAGGATATAAAATCATCATCATCATCATCATCATCCCATTGATTGTCGAATTTCTCAAGCGGTCTCAGTAATGTCTCCATTCGTCCAAACCCTGAGATTTTAGGAGCTTCTCTCTACTCGTCCTCCCAGTGATGCCGTACTGGAGGCTCTTTCATGGTCAGGGGAATGAGACCCAGCATGTTACTGGTTTTGGCATATTAATACACCATGGGTACCTTGCGAGGCTGTCCCATGTGGGCAGGAAACTCCCAGTAGTTTGCCAGATTCTCCCAAAGGGAGAAGCAGGCTATAAGATATCTTGAGGTCGAGCACTTCCGGGAGCTTGCTTTTAAGTCTCTGGATGCTGGCCGTTGACAGGATTACACGGTGCGGGAGCAGTCCCTGGGTGTGACTGCCTAGCTACTGGGAAATGGGAAATCTGGGCGGAGGAGACCCAGTCCCGATCCAAGCAGGCTTGGAGGTCTCAGCCCTGGGTCCAACACAACTTGGGTTCCTCTGCCAGTTCCTTCATGCGTGAGGCTTCTCTGAATGTGTGGAGAGGGGCCTTGAACATGGCTGTGGCTAGGCTCCAGAGGTATAAAATCAATACCCAAAGTCCATGGCTTTCCTATACAAAAACAGTGAGAGAGAGGAAAGTGACATGGAAAAAAGCAGTTCCATTCACAATCATGCACAGTACATCAAGTACCTTGGAATCAGCTTAACTATGGAGGTAAAGAAACTGTACAAAGAAAACTACAAAACACTTCTTCATGAAATAAAAGAGAACATGAGGAAATGGAAATATATCCCCTGTTCATGAATTGGGAGAATTAACATTGTCAAAATGGCAATAATCCCCAAAGCACTATACAAATTCAATGCGATCCCTATAAGGATACTCATGACATTCTTCAAAGAAATGGATCAAACACTCCTGAAATTCATACGGAACAATAAACAATAGCTAAAGCAATTCTTGGAAAAAAGAAGATGGGGGCATCGCCTTCCCCAACCTCAGACTTTACTACAAAGTACTAATAAATAAGCAGTATGGTATTGGAACAAAGGCAGAGCCACAGACCAATGGAACAGAGTTGAATATCCTAACACACATCCTCAAATATGTGATCATCTAATCTTTGATAAAGGAGCAAGAAATGTGAAGTGGAGCAAGGAAAACCTTTTTAACAAATGGCGCTGACAAAACTGTACAGCTACATGCAAAAAAATAAGGTGGGGGGGGGCTCAGACCTTTACCTAACATCATGCACAGATGTCAGATCCAAATGGATTAAAGACCTCAATATCAGACCAGAATCCACAAGGTACAGTGAAGAAAATGTCAGCAAAACCCTCCATGACTTTGAAGCTAAAGGTATCTTCAAAGACGATACGCCACTGCCAAGCAAGTGGAAATAGAAATAAACAAATGGGACTCTCCTAAACTAAGAAACTTCTGTACCTCAGAAGAAACAGTGACCAGAATACAAAGATAGCCTACCGAATGGGAAAGGATATTTAGTCAATACCCATCTGATAAGAAGTTGATATCAAGGATATACAAAGCACTGTTTGGACTCTACAAGAAGAAAACAGCCAAGCCAATCCCTTCAGAAAATGGGGCAATGAAATGAAAAGAAACTTCCTCAAAGAAGAAATCTGAATGACCAAAAGGCGCATGAAAAAATCCTCTTCATCACTAATCACCAGGGAGATGCAGATCAGAACAACAATGAGATATCATCTCACATCACAGAGACTGGCACACATCCAAAAGTACAAAAGCAACCAGTGTTGATGTGGATGTGGGGAGAAAGGGACTCTCCTTCACTGCTGGTAGGAATGCCGATTGGTTCAACCTACTTGGAAAACAATATGGATTTTTCTCAAAAAACTAGAAGTTGAGTTCCCATTTGACCCAGCAATATCACTTTGGGAATATATCCTGGAGATGCAAAAAAGTACAGCAGAAGTAACTTCTGCACTTGTATGTTTATTGCAGCACTATTTACAATAGCCAGAATCTGGAAAAAAATCAAGTGCCCAAGAAAAAATGACAGATTAAAGAAACCCTTGTACATCTACACAATGGAATACTATGCAGCTGTTGAAAAAGATGCAGTAAAGAAATTTGCATATAAGTGCATCAACATGAAGAGTATCATACTAAGTGAAATGAGTCAGAGAGAGAGGGACAGACATAGAAGGACTGCGCTCATTTGTGGAATATAAAGTAACAGAATGGGAGACTAACACCCTAGGATGGTAGAGATAAGGATCAGAAGGATTGCTCCATGGCTTGGAAGCTGTCCTCACATGCTGGGAGAAAAGGCAACTGAGATAGAGAAAGGACCACCAAGTAAAGAATGCTTGGAGGAACCTCTTGGGATGGGAGATTTGTGCTGCAAATAAACTATAGACGAACATGATGACCACTTAATACCTGTATTGTAAACCACAACACCCAAAAAGAGAAAGAGAGTAAAAGGGATGTACCTAACATATAGGTGGGGGTGAGGTGGGGTGGGGGGATGGAGTGGGGATAGTGGGAGAGATAGTGGGAATATTGGTGGTGGAGAATCGGCACTGGTGGAGGGACAAGTGCTTGATCGTTGTATGACTGTAACATAAGCACAAAAGTTTGTAAATCTATAGCTGTGCCTTATGGTGATTCATTAGTAAAAAATGTATGTCTTGCTTTGGGGCCAGGGCTTGGGGGTCAGGTGGAAACATTACAAATATGGTGGTGGGAAGGTGTAACGGTGGTGGGATTGGTGTTGGAATATTGAACATAATAATTTATCATGAGCAACTTTATAAAAAATAAGGTAAAATTTAAAAAGTGTGGTTGGCATACAACCATATTTTAATGTTATATAACATTAACTTTTAAACATTTACAGTTATTATTAAGAAATATTTTTAGTTTCTTGCAAATATTAAACAGCTTTTATCTGCCACCGTGTTTCTGATATAAAGACGCTCCAAAGCTCAGTGCTTCAAAAAGAACAATGTTTGATTAAAAATATCCCTGTGGACTTTTAGAGAGAAGGTAGCTCTGCAACCCCCTTTGCCCTTCGATGACATTAAAACAAAAGAAGATGCTGTCTCGACTCTTTGTTGGCTTATTCTAAACACAATTGGATTCAGGCTTCAAGTTCATTGCCAAATTCTTGAAGAAGACAGTGAGAGTGACTGACCTCACCTGTACTCAGTAGGAACATAGTGTAACTCCTCATCTACTGTCAGGGAGCATTGCTCTGAGTCTAACCTGAAAACAAGATACAACTTGATTTTGCCAGCACTGGCAAGACTGCATCTGTTCCTGGCTTCTTGCACAAAGAAAGTTTGAGATCGCTGGTGAAGGAAGGAGGTGAGAGGGAAATGCTTGGTCTGAACTTCCTTTCCTCTCTAAACTTTTCCTTCATCTTCACTGCTTTCATCATGAAGATGATTTGGCCACCACTGATGTAAAATCCACTCCTATACAAGACAATAAGGCCAATAAGAACAGGAATCAGATCAGTTAGCTTATAGTCTTTTCTCAGTGTCTAACACGTCACCTAACATACAGCAAGCCTATGCCTGGAAGATGCTGCCCAAAAGGCATATACATGCACTATTTCTGTTAATAACAGATGGAGTATCCTGAGATCCTCTCTGTAGAGTAGGAATAAAAATTGGCTGACAGCGGAAAGTGAGCCGGCTATGTTCACCGGTATCCCTTTGTTCTATGGATTTTCTATTACTTTAGGAAAGCCTGGCCTCAAAAGGGGATGGGCAACATTAGCCCGCTGCTTATTGACTGACCTTACATGCCTCCCACGTCAAGCACATTAGGTTTGTTTGCTGCTTACTTTCCACTGTTCATCTGGGAGTGCTCAAATTTTGAGTCATTTTAGTTAAGCACTAATTAGCCAATTAGTAACCGTCAACATTTTTCTTTAAAAGAAAATCTCAAGGATGAATAGTTTCTTCTGTGTAAAATTTCTGTCTTGGAACTGGATTATTTATATGGAAATTGCATCTTTGCAAATAAAATAGAAAAATAGTTTCATTTTCTCATATTTTCTAAAATCAAGTATCTGCCCATGGACTATTATAATATTCATTAAATAACAATACTTGCTCTCCTCAAAAATTCATATCTCACCAAATATATGTCTGTATAACAATTTTTAAAATAGCTACAAGAAATCTGGAGAGACATTACATTGATTAGGACTCTTGCCTTGCATGCAGTTCAATCCCCAGCATCCCATATGGTCCCCCAAGCCCTACCTGCAGTGATTCCTGAGGAGAGAGCCAGGAGTAAGCCATTAGCACTGTTTTCCATGGCCAAAAACAAATTTTGAAAAAGGGAAAACAAAAGATAGAGATGAAGACAACAGAACACAGATTTCAGTTTCTGTTCTGCTATTCCATGATAGATTTATATGCATAAAAAAATTCAGTTTCATGATTAATGAACTGAAATGAAAGAGGCAGCATATATCAAGTAATAGAATACATGATTTAAGGCATTTCCCATTTCTTAGATCACGTCTAGACTGACAAGCTGCTGGACACTATTTATTCTTATTAAACTGAACACATTTCGCTCTCTACCACATGAGTCAACTTCCCTGGCTGGAGAGCCACTCCCCAAGCATGCACCCCAGCCGGGCATCTTGACCTGAATCCTCCCAGCGTCCCATAGGCCATGCATCATGCCCCTACATGCAGCCCCTCCAGCACTGCCCCACCAACTTCCTTTCCCAGGTGTGTCAACTTCCCTGGCCCATGACCCACTCCCTGAGCCTGAGCCCACCTGGGAACCCAGACCAAACTCCTCCCAGCATCCCATGGGCCATGCACCCTGTCCCCAGCCACCACCTCTCCAGTGTCTCGCCGCTACCTTCCTATCCCAGGTGTGTGAACCCATATCCTTGCTCTGCAATCTACTCATCTGGAACAACTTCTAAACCCCTAACGACAAAACCACTTATTTTCTCTGTACCCCACATTTGAGGTTGTTATCCCAGGTTATCCCAGAGTTCACACATACCTATCAATAAGCCATGGAAAGATAGCCTGATTGTAGGGGCCATAGCATACAAAACAGGAGATAAAACTCCAAAACACAAAGGTCACCATGGTAAAACAACACAGAAACTCAACAAGCCTAATGATTGAATTTGCTAGTCCAGATGAATCAAACAGTAACAATAAACTCTATATATAACCTTTCAGATAAGGAATTTAAGACATAACTTTTAAGGATGTATTAGAAGCTCAAAGAATCAATGGAATGCAGCACTGCTGATAAAATACTAGATGATATGAAAGTGGAGGTGAGAAAAATGCAAACAAAAATGCAAGCAGAAATGACAGACCTAAAAATACTTGATAGGTTAAATGAAAAACTCAGTGGAAGGCCTCAGCAACAGAGTAACAGCTAATGAGGATAGAATCAGTGAGCTCCAAGATGAGGTGCAGCGACTCTCCAGACAACAGCAGAAAATGTTTTAAAAAACTTCAAAATATACCAACAGATGTCAAGAGAAAATCCGGATGAAGCCAAGAGGAATAACATAAGAGTCATTGGAATCCCAGAGGGACAGGAAGAAAACCCTGACAAAGAATAAACTGTCAAAGACATCATTGCTAAGACATTCCCAGAGCTGAAGAGCACATGCAACCAGATCCAGGGGGCCAGAAGAGTTCCAGCTAAAAGAAGTCCAAATAAAAATACTCCAAGACACATCCTGATCAGAATGACCAAACCACGGACAGTGATAAAGTTCTGAAAATATCAAGATCAAAGAAAGAAATTTCTTATAAGGGAGCAACCTTACGATTCACAGCAGACCTATCTGACAGAAGACAGTGGAGAGATACAGTGAACAAATTCAATGAAATAAACACCCCACCTAGAATACTTTACCCAACTAGACTCTCATTCATATCAGAAGGAACAACACATAGCTTTACACACGGTTTCACAACAACTCAGAAACTTCATTGCCTCAAAACCTTGGCTACAAGAGCAACTAAAAGGGCTACTTTAAGACAAGACCAGCTCTCCAAATACCCCAAACTTTGACAGAAATATGGGACAAAACCCCATAACAATAATCTCTCTCAATATTAATGGGCTAAATGCACCAATTAAAAGACACAGGGTGGCAGGATGGACCCGAAAACTGAGCAACCAGCTTGGTCCTCATTCTTCCTTCTGCCGCCTGCCCTTGACCAACAGCACACACAGCGCACGCCCCTCGGCGTGCTTTAGTTTTTTACATACAGCAGCGTTGAGGCAGAGCCGCCAGGAGAGCCCGTGAGTGCACATGCCCCTCGGCGTGCCTTATTGTTTTACAGGTGGCATCACCTTCCCCAATTTCAAACTGTAGATCATTCTGCTAAATGTGAAAGTTTCTGTGAAAATAAACACTTGGGACAGGGTCATAATCTTCATAGTATTTCATTTTCAAAATAATTTTTTCCTTAATAACCTAAAAATTTAGGAGGCTTTTTTTTTTATTTTCAGAGTTGAATATATTGCACCTATTACATAGCAGTGTTCAATGTTTGTTGAGTGAATACTTGAAAGACCTACTTGTAAGTTAGCTATGTGCCAGACAACATGAAGAACAATTTATGCACATCAACTAATTTAGTCAGACTATTAATGTTATTTTGCAATCGGAGCAACAGATATAAAGAGGTTAGGAAATGTGTTCAGTTTATTTTATTTTTAAATAAGTTTATTGGATCACTGTGAGATACAATTACAAACTTGCATTATTGCATTTCATCAAACAAAATATCCTAATTGAATAGTACTGCTCTTTCCTTTGAGAGCAAAGGATAGGGGGGCTTCCCTCAGACCTAGAGATAGACTGCTAAAAGAATTAATGGAAGAGTAAACACCTGGACAAGCAGAGAGTGGAGCTTGTTCTAACGGTCAGAGGGACACAGAGGCGGTTCAGAGAGAGCCCTGGCAGCTGGACTCCAGGAGCCTTGTATTCTTGCACCCACCCTGCCACAGCACACACACTCCCACCCTCGGGACCCTTTGCGCAGGGAGTTAGGTAAAACGTTCTACTGCCATCACAGAATGGGAGCCCGGGGTCCTGGGGAGTAGGGGGGACTGAGGCGCAGGAGGGAAGCCGACAGTGGGGACACTGCTCGGCTAAACGCCGCGTGACACGAACTGGGACAAACCAACTAAGGCACTTTCCCAGGGGAACCGAGTCAGCCTGCTTCAGACAGAACACATAAAATTCTGATATCTCGAACCTCTATCTAATTTGAAACTGAAGAAAACTGTCGTTTCTCTTTCCTCAGGAGAATCACTGGGCATTTGTGATCAGAAAGAGAGAAAATGAAAAGGAAATACCGACTAGGAATTTTGATGTTTCCCAAGATCTCTTCTTATCTCCTTTAGGGCTTGAGTCTTAACAGTAAATCATATGAGTTTTAGTAATTTAAGGGACATAAATAAAACTCCACTTGAAATTTGCACCAGGAAAAACCTCCATTAAATATTTTATTTGGTTAGTACAATTAAATTTTAAATAAAATTATTAAAAATAGAATATATAAATTGTAGACAGTGACAGTCATTGATAGGCATGCATCTACCAGGCTTAATTTTACAGCCTTAATTTTTCACTTGCCTATTATGGTATGTATAACAGAGAAATGCCAAAATATGAATTGCGTTTCCTCAAGGCGAGGCCCTTTTGAGTGGTATGGTAATGTGGCTGGAGAAATAGAACAGTGGGTATAGCGGGTATAGCACTTGCCTTGTAAGCACACTATCAGAATTTGGTTCTCAGCACCACTATGTTCCCGTGAGCCCCACCTGGAGTGATGCCTGGGTACCCTGAACACCTGTGTGTGTGCCCCCCCAAAAAAATACAAGCAAAAAAATGACAGGGTGAGTAAGGAAACAGACCAAGCTCAAGGTAGCCGCCTCAGCCTGATGCTTCCGAGTCATCACAATTTCAAGAATTTTCCTTAATATCCTTGAGAGAAAACAAATATTTCGACTCCAGTGCTGTAGTTTGTGTTAATTAAGCCACACTCAATTGTGAGCCACCAATAGTATGTGCTGGCATAACCATGTTAAGTCGTGAGTGACAGACATCTAGTCTCCAGGAGGGAGCATGTGTTGTGTCAAGACTGTTGGGGTCTCAGCAGCTGGCCTGAGACTTCGACCAAGTGCCCTGCCCCTGGGAGCAGGAGCCGGCCCTGTTTGCAAAGGCCCAGGGGCTGGCTCCAGCACTCCCCACACATGGGCACCCTGTTTGAGGATGAGGGCCCTGCTCTAAGCAGGATATGCAAATCACTAGCTGACATCTGTACGAGTGCGACGGGATGAACGTGCCCTATGTGTCCTACGTGAGAATCCCACCCTGAATAGATGTATAAAAACCCGCGTGTAAGGGCCAATAAACGGAGAACTGCTTGACCACCAGGCTCCCCCCTCTGTGGCTTTCTTTCTCCTGGTTCGTGGTTCGAAGAGGGCCAGGGCAGAGGCATCTCCCCTGGGGAGTAAGTCCGGGGACTTTGGGGGATCATACTCCAGTGTGCGGGGTTTACTGGACCCCGACAAAGGCGAGGTGTGGTGAGGGAGGGTCAGAAGCAAGAGTCAGAGCCTCGCTTTCATGAAGTCAAACTATCTCTTAGGAACTTCGAGGGCATCACCCCAACTTTACTCAGATGAGGAGGCTTGCTAATCTTCTCTCTGAGGACTCTGGGAACTTTGGTTGTTACTGCCCCCCCCCCCCAGTGATCTCGTAATACTTAAGCAGTTAAAATGAATATTAGAGCTCATAGTAGAAATGAGGAAACAGAAGGATGACAAAAAATGGCAGCATTATCTAAGGAGAAAAGATGTTTCAGCCTATGACCTGGCATAGGTAGATATACAACAATAATCGGGAGAACAGAAGTCCAAGTAAAGGAGGTGAGACATACCTTCCTCAATATCAGTTCTCCCCTTGTTCCTGTCTACTGAGATTTTCCGGCTGCATTGTTCCAATGGAACCATGCTGGCTCAAGCTGAAGTAAGCCACTTCAGTTCTTCCCTACCCTGAGGGAGCTCCAAGGTGACTCTGAAACTTCTTCAAACCCAAACCTAGCACCTGTGCTTCAGGGAAATGAAAGACAGGCAAACTAGGTTGATTTGCTTTCACTGAAAAGTCAAATGAACTTGGATAAGTTCCATTAACCTCATCTATAGTAATACAGTATTTGTACAACCCTGTAAAGTTGTACAAATTAATATTTGTACATTAATATTGTTAATGTACAAATTAATAAACAAATTAAAAAACAAAGAGATTAATATTTTCTTTGTGATGTTTGAGAAAACTATAATTGATTAATATTTATTTATGCCCTATGAGAAATCTATAACTGACAACCAATATTAATTTGTTTCCTACATTTGGGTAATGTCATATCTGCATTAAGAAACCTGGACTAGACAAACAGTACAGGAGTTAAGGAGCTTGCCTTGATGAGGCTGACCCAATTCAATCTCTAGTTCCTCATATGGTCGACCCTTTAGCATGGTCAGGAGTGAACCCTGTCAGGTGTAAGTCCTGAGCATCACTGGCCACTAGCCAATTTTCCCCTTCCACCCTAAACAAGCATGCAAAAAAACCCAAAAACTCAGTTGATTCCCGGAGATGGCAACTCTTTAAACTGAATCGTGGAACTCCTGAAACAAGGTCGTATGGAAAAATTAGATGGGAAAGACAACCAATTACTCTAACTTAGGATTCAATGAAGTGAAGAGATTGCCAAGAGGAATGAATAGACTTCAAATTGCACCCCAAGGAAATGCAGCTGAGAGAAGTGTCCGAGCCACTGCCTCAATTCAGTTCCACGAAAGCTGTTCTTCTATGTGGTGTGACACAGCTAATCCTGACTAACGCAGATCAGTGAGGAGTGAATAAATTCTTTGAAAATGTTTTGTAGAAGCATAAAATGAGAAACGTTGGGAAGAAATTCTGGAAACACAGCTGCTTGCATGCTCTCCCGTTCCCCTCCTGGGCAACTCCAAATGGTTCAGTTTTCCAGATTCAAATGGCCACTGGAATCTACTGGATGGTGGAAAAAGTCAAACCACAAGTTCTGCTGGCACGTGAGAGGAGAAAATGGCAAAAGGCGTTTTATCCTGTGATCTGGACAAGCAATTCATTGAGAGTATTGAGCCGAAGAGCTTAAAGTCTTGCTAGTAAATATAGATAAGAATCATTCACATCTAGGAGAAGACAAATACCTATAATAGAAGAGGACAATGGAATTGACAATAAAGAGCAAAAGATAAAATGGATAGCAAATTAAATGAAACAGGGATAATGATCTCTGAGTGCAGAGCCAGGAGGAAGCCCTGAGCACCTCTGGGTATGACCCAACACAAAACAAACAAACAAAAGCAAAGTATCAGATAAAATAAGAAATAAAAATTTTAAATCAGGTTTTAATAGGCAAAAATTTAAAAAATGGCTTTAATGTTCTGATAAATCAAATATATTTATAAGTAATTTGCACAAGGTAAAATAATAACGAAGTAATTTTACTTAAAAAGTCAGACAGAAGGAGAAATACCAAGAAGATATTACCAAATGCAGGACTTTGTATTACACACTGGCAAATAAGACTCCTTGCTAAAGTACAACTCATATCACAGGAAAAGCCTTACTGCTTACAGATTGGTTTGCATGAGGGATCATACAAACAGACCCACAAGGGCACTGAGATGGAAACACATTACTAGTAAGAGACTTTAACATCGCACTCGTCATTGGAAAGGTCTACGAGACAGGATAATAGTAAGGAAGCAAGATCTCTAAGTAAGAAATTATAAAGCAATATCAATTGACATGCACATAATTCTTCACCCTCAAAAAGCTTGGTACAAATTCTTCTCTAGTCACACGGAACATTCTCCAAGGTAGATTAGATGATAAAGCATAACTTAAAAATCTATAAAGTTGAAAACAGAAATTGGGGCAGGAGAGATAATACATAGATAGGGCACTTGCCTTGCATACTACCTACCCAGGTTCAGTTGCTGGCATCCAACATGGTCCCTTGAGCACCTCCAGGATAAAATCCTGAGCTCAGAGCTGCATATAACACGTGAGCACTGCTGGGTTTGGCCCCCAAACCATAAAATAAATAAATAAATAAAATCATAGCAAGTTTCTTCTTTTAAAGTTTTGTGTGTGGGGCTGGAGTGATAGCGCAGTGGGTAGGGCATTTGCCTTGCACACGGCAGACCCGGGTTCAAATCCCAGCATCCTATATGGTCCCCTGAGCACCACCAGGGGCGATTCCTGAGTGCATGAGCCAGGAGTGACCCCTGTGCATTGATGGGTGTGACCCAAAAAGCAAAAAAAAAAAAAAAAAAGTTTTGTGTGTGTCTCTTTCAATTTATTATTTTAAATTTTATTCCTTTAAAAAAAAGTTGAACTTACATCACATTACAAAGCTTTCAGGATTGATTTCAGTCATGCAGTGTTCCAACACCCATCCCTCCAACAGTGTGCTTCTCCCACCACCAATATTGCCAGTGTCCCTCCTCCCACCCCTCCCACAGTCTGCCTCTATGGCACTCACTTTTCTTCTCTGTCTCTCTCTCTGTCTCTGTCTGGCTGCCTGTCTCTCTCTCTTTGTCTCTCTCTCCTTTTGAGAATTATGATTTCCAATAAAGATAATTTTCAGCACAAATCTCACATCGAGTGATCCCTTCCAACCATCAATCATTGTCATGGTCCCTTCTCTGTCCCAACTGCCTTCACTCCCAGGCCTTGAGGCAGGCTCCCAACCTAGGACCATTCTTCCTGGTCCTAATTCCTACTATCCTTGGGTGTTAGTCTCATTCTATGTGCTTTTTTTATACATATATTCTACAAATGAGTGCAGTCATTCTACATCTCTCCTGATTTATTTCAATCAGCATGATATTTTCCATGTTCTTCCATTTATAAGTGAATTTCATGACTTCATTTTTCCTAATAGCTACCTAGTATTCTGCTGTGCAGATGAACCAGTTTCTTTAACCAATCATCTGTTCTCAGGCTCTGGTATTGTTCCCAGATTCTGGCTATTGTGTGCAGTGCTGCAATGAACATGCCAGTGTAGATAGCATTCTGCTGTGTGTTTTTGCACCCTGAGGGTATATTCCTTCACCCAGAAGTAGTATTTCTGGGTCACATGGAAGCTCAATTTCTTTTTTTAGGCTAAAATGTTATAAATGTAGAAATTAGCCAAGAAAAAGAAGATGGAGGAAAAATCTCCAGCTCCAATTTAGAGGCTGAACATGCTGCTAAATAAACACATACATACACACACATTAACATATTCAAGGGCCATTTCTAGTAATTGCCCAGAACTGATGAAAATGAAAATACAGAAAAAAAATTTTAAAATGTATTTAATTCTTACATAAAGAAAAGTAGAATACTTAAGTAAAGTACAATACTTTATTTAGACACCATGGTTTACAAAGTTGTTCCTAATACAGTTATTAGGGTCTTTTAATGTTCCAACACCAGTCCCACCACTATGACCTTCCCTCACTGTTTTCCCAATTTACAGCCAGCCCTCAGGCCTGCCCCCTCAATAGGCACACAATAATTGGTTTTATACTGCTTGCTACAGCCAAGGTGCAGAAGGAATTATCAAAAATACTTCAGTAAAGGAAAACTTGTACAAATTGTTATATCACACCACAGGATTTCAAATCCTTACCTGAGAATTTACTAAGCTGTTGCTGTTTGTGCCGTCTGTGTTACTGTTTTGTTGCTATTGTAGGGTTTAGTTGATTTCTCAGTTACTTTCCCATCTAATTTGGCGCTCCTACTGGAATTTCAGTACTGTGGGACTTGCAGGTGAGGAGTGTTGGCAAGCACACACACATACAGAGCCACAAGACCCAGAAGCCTGAGACCTGTAGAATGGGGATGGGTCTTCAGAGAGTCCCGTGAAGCCATGAGTGAGGCCACTGGCACGGCGGCAGCAGTGGGTTGTGGGTGCCGCGCCCGGGCTTCTGAGGTGGGATTCAGTGTGCCCCTCCTCTGAGGGCACCCAAGAGACTTCAGGTGGGAGATGGCGTGTCCGTGAATTTCAGCTGCTTGACTTCCATCTCCTCAGGCTCAGTTCATGACTCTGAAGAGTAGGGCCGGGGGTGAGTCGATATGGGGGCAGCTGTGGGGAGTGGACCCAAATATCATTTTTCCAATAAATGTTTTCTATTATGTTAAGTTATATTGCACAGACATACTAATTTTAGAGAATAATTTTAATGTTTCTAATTAGTTCATTTTGAAGTGGTACAGTGGAAAAATAAAAATCAAAAAATATATAGGAACAGAGGGGATTGAGCATAGTCTGGGTTAAGGCACGTGCCTTACATGTGGTTCAATTCCAGGCACCACATGTGGTCACCCTAGCCTGCTAGGAACAACCCTTGAGCGCAGAGCCACGAGAAAGCTCTGAGTTCTACCGGATAAGGTTAGAGAGCCAACAAAAATAAAACGCAAAAATTCCGATCTAGCAATAGATCCTGGGCACTCATCCATAGGATTTGAAAACACTAATTTAAATAAAAATTTGCACTCCTACACTTGCAGTAGCATGCAATCAACCTAAATGTCTAGCAAAGGATGATTTGGTAAGGCTATGGTGGAATATTCAATGAATAGTACTCTACCTTTCAAAATAGATGAAATAAAGTAGTTTAGAACAACACAGATGTAACTAAACATGATTACCTAACTGAAGTAAAGGAGTAAAGGCCAACTATCAGATTGTTCCACTCAAATGTGGGACGTGAATAAATTTCACAAACTATCAAGAAATAGCAAAGGAACCCCAACTCAATAAAACTAGTATAGGAACAAGAGTAAAAGGGACGAGTGTAGTGAGCAATGAGTAGAGTGTTATTTTTTTGGTGCTGGATGGAACTGGAAGGGTTGTCAGAGTGTTGGCAAGTACACACACATACAGACGTACACAAACACACATACGCACACACATACACGCAAGTACACATACATCCCCACACACAAGCATGTGCACACACATAAACATGCACAAACACACACTCATGCACACACACTCATACACACACAAACACACACACATACACATACACACACGCACATACACATACTCATATGCATGCAACTCACATATATGCACACACAAAAACACAGAATTATGAAACTAATCTCCTGAAATTCCATAATGTTCTAAACTAACATTAAGTCTATGAGAAAAATTCAAATTAAAAAACAAGGGACTGGAGCAATAGCACAGCGGGTTAGGGCATTAGCCTTGCATGTGGCAGACCCAGGTTCGATTCCCAGCATACCATTTGGTCCCCTGAGCATCACCAGGAGTAATTCCTGAGTCCAGAGCCAGGAGTAACCCCTGTGCATCACCAGGGGTGACCCAAAAAGCAAAAAAACAGAACCAAAACAAAAAAAAAAGCAAAAATGGACACATAGCATATTGGTAATTTTAGAGTTATACAAAAATGCTTAACAATTTTAAAGGCATTAAACAGTTTAAAATATTATGTGTGTATTTAAACTATATGCATAGTTTAGAGTTTCAATGGAAAGAATTAAAAGATATCTGAGATATATCTGAATATATGATAGACATAAATTTCTAAAATTGATGAAAGGTATTGAACAACTTTTCAAGAATTGTTATAAATCTAATCAGGATGTATAAATAATAAAACAAATTTAGGTATATTACTCAAAATTTGCCTTAGAGCAAATATAAGTAAAAAACATTTTGGCAGACCAAGCCATGTTTTAAAATAGTAGAAAGATTACATATCCAGAAGACAATATGATATCTTTCACAGAAAAAAAATGGGAAGAGAGTAAAAATAGAGTTTAAAAGTTTAAAAAGTTCTAAAATTGCCAGCATATCGGGAAAAGATTGTCAGTTTCAAAAGAAAGAGCGTGGGGGTACGTGGGACTCAAGCATTTGGTGGCCATGAACCGCCTCCCCAGGCTGGCACACGGACAACGGACTCAGGGAATGGAAAAACTGGCCCTGGGTCCCAGGCTAGTCGCTAGACACTTTGATTCTCTCTCCCCCACAGCATAGACTAATCTCTCCCTTTACAGCGCAATCCTAGTTGTAGTTTTGGTCAGAGTTCCAGTCATCATCGTTTCATCATCCCGGTTTCCTCGTAGACCTCAAAAGTCCTCTCCTTCATTATCTCCTTCCTCATCTTGTCAGAGTCTCATAGCTCTCTACTCCCAGTCGCCATCGTCCTCTAGTCCCCCTTTGCCCCTTCCAGCATTGTTACATAGAAATCATGAAGGATGGGACAGTCATGGTTGAACATTGTCATGACAGCAGAGCAAACTTCAGGGGAAGTTCTAGACCACCTCAAGAACAAAATCTCATCTGAGGGTTCAGCGCTCCAGATTTCTAAGAGATCACTTCAAAGGCGGGATTCTATCCAGGGTACATTGCTTTCCTCAGCTGGTAATCCATTTAAACAATCATAGCAAATTTACTTCTTAAAATATTTCTAGTCGAGAGACTGGACAGGATAACCACTCAATACCCTTATTTGGAACACAACACCCAAAAGGAAAGAGAGATATCAAATTGGAATGCCCCACTACAGAGGCGGGGTGGGGTGGGGGGGATGGGACTTGGGAGGGTGGGAGGGATACTGGGTTCATGGGTGGTGGAGAATGGACACTGGTGGAGGGATGGGCTCTTAAACATTGCATGAGAGAAAAAGAAGCATGAAAATGTGTGAATCTGTAACTGCACCCTCACTGTGACTCACTAATTAATAAATAAATAAATATAAAAAATGAAATATTCAAATATAAATAAAATATAAGATGAATGATCTTATTATATAAAAAAATTCTAGTCATTTTGTATGAACACAGTTAAGAGATATTGTTAAGCCTGGGGCTATGGGTTCCCAGGGCGCGAGAGGGACAGAAACACTAACTCGATAATGCAAAAGCAGTAGGGGTTTTATTCCACTACACTGGGGTCAGCTATCTCACCCACAGAGTGGTCTCTTGATAGTGACCCCGGCTTCAGACAGCAAGCAGTTTATATAGGGTTTGACTACATGAGCAGTACATGCCTGATTGTTTCAGAAAGAAATCTTACCTAGTTACCGAACAAAGGTGTTTTGGCCAGTGTCCAGGGTAACTGTGGTCAGGCAATAGTTAAACAATAGTTCCAGTAACAGTTCATGGTTACATAAACTACTCATTCTTTAGGGTTAACAAAAGACAGTTTCTGGGGCATTTTGACTGGGGGCATAGTGATTGATTGAGCCCACCTGTTGGGCCCGGGAACTTTCCCAGGTGGGTTCAGGTTGGCTAGTTACTTATTGTTTTATTTCTGGGAAACTGACACTGTTTTAGTTCCTGTCACTGAACCTGAGGCCTAGATGATTTTGCTGATTTCTGCCCCCGTCATGGCATCAATTTTGCCCCTACACAACCAAGAATCCTCTACCCAGCAAGGTTGTTAGTCAGAGTGGAAGGATAAATAAAAGCAATCTCAGACAAAACAGCAGCTGAGAGAATACCTAAAATTTAGTGCTTTTCTAGAAAGGGTACTAAAAAGGCCACATACGAAAATGAAATATGAAAATGAAAAAACATATAAAAGTAAATAACATAAGAAGTCAAACCCATCAACTAGGCAAAAAAATACTCTATATCAATAATTTCTCTAAATATTAGTGGAGTAAACTCACATCAAAGGACACAGAGTGGAAAATATTCATAAAATTTAGGAAAAATAGATTTCACACTAATTATTTTTTCAGACTACAAAGCTACAAAGGTAGAAATAAATCATAAAAAGAAAGCTGGGAAAAGATACAAGATTTGGAAATTGAATACTATGCTGTGGTAAATAACAATTGGAACAAAAAGCAAACTTTGAAGAAAGGAGAATGAAGACACTATCAGACCCTTTTTGGACATTACAAAATCAGGGCTGAGGAGGAAGTTCATAGCTATCCAGTCTCACAGTGGGGCTGGGGGAGGCTCAAACCAACAACCTGGCCTCACAGTTGCAAAAGTAGAAAAAGAACAACAAATGAATCACAAAGTGAGTAGACAATAGGCAATAATAAAAATCAGAGTGAAAATCAATGTTGCTGGGTGTTCCGGCAAGAGACAGAGGCATCAGAGCTCTCTCAGGAAGCAGCTGTATGAAGCGTGTCTGCAAGGACCCAGAAGATTCTTACCCAGAGTCCAAGGCATGAGTCCAAAAGGGAACTTTTTTAAAATTTAATTTTAGTTTTATAAAGTTGCTCACAATAGTTCATTACAGATAATATTCAAATACCAATCCCACCACATACACCTTCCCACCACCATAAAGGAAAGTGTGTGAAGACTGTTGTATTTCAGCCTGGAGCCATTTAAGCCCTTGTGTTAGAGATCACAAGTGTGTTATGTTAAACCCAAACGAATGTGTGCTACTTTTGGTACATCAGTGGGATAGAGTATAAGAGGTCAGAAGTCGTGGCAAATGCGGCATCATGCTCCAGGACTTTGTGTGGCGCTCTCTTCCGGGAGCTTCATTTCATAGTCTCTGGGTCTTGGCCATTGATGAGATTATATGGCCCCAGAGGCAGTTTGTGGGTGTGACTGCCAAGCTACTGGAAAACTGGGGAGCTGGGGGGAGGGGGCCAAGTCCTGTTCCGAGCAAGCTTGCTGGTCTCAGTCATGGGTCCCGCATACCTGGGGTTTTCTATGGGTTCCCTCGTAGGTGAGGCTCATCTGAGTCTTCAGCATGGCTGGGCGGTTGGGTTCTGGAGGTTTTCGGCTGCCGAGGTTCTTAATCCTGGACGCTCACTCCCTTTCACCTTTCAACTCAGTGCCTCACATTCATAGTATGCACAAGAAATTCCATGTACCCATTTACTCCTGCCAAATGCTTGAACTCCTGCAGTGTCAAAGAGCATCATCATTCTGGTCCAGGGGTTTGTATCTCCATGGCATCATCAGGCGTCTTTCTTTCAACTTCATGATTTCAACTCTATGATGGTTCCGATTAATCTAAGGACTATTGGTATCAAAGGATTCATTAAGCATGAGCCCAGGATTAGAAGATCTCCTTATCAGAGTTTTAGCTCTCCATAAGCAGTAAACCATCCTTCCAATACCTTGTCAGGACTCAACCCTTTCCATACTTGTTCTGGGACATGGACCACTGTCTGTTTTGTGAGTGGTTTCCTCTCTCATGAGTGCTTTTTCTTCATCATCTGTTTGCAGATAGCTGTTAGTTAAATTCACTTTGCTGCACACTCCCCCTTCAGAGGCCAGCAGGGTTAAGTGTGTCTGGTAGATAGAATTCTGCATTTTGGTTGGTTGCTTTGTGTTCAAGAGCTTTTTTCATATCATTGGTGATCATCTCCATGCCTATCTGAAGATGGATGATTCAGTTCAGTATATAAATGGGGTGTGATACCTCACAACACTTCCTCCACATCAGAGGAGGGCCACAATACTGAATGATTCTCTCAGGGATCATTCTGTGAATGATTCGCTATTCTTCTACGTTCCTACTATGAGAGCTTAGAGCTGATTTCTGCATCCCTTTCCTTCATAAACACGTCCTGGTACTTCTTGCTTATGGGGTAGTAGGAAAAAGGATTGCCATATAGTTCCCAGTACACTGGACCCTACCATTCCTGTAGCAGCCTGGTGTGCCAGCTCCCACAGATGCAGTGCGATCACGTAGACCCAGGTGGTGGTAGAGATAACTTTGTTCCATGCTTCTGGAGGTAAGGAGAGTTGGCCAAGGGACTTTGGTTAGGCCCAGTTAAGTTCCCCACACACACTGTTGGAGTATAGTTTTAAACATTTTAGGTTTAACATTGGCTTGTCCTCCCTGCTCTTGTCCCCCGAGCAGGGAGCTTAAGTTAATTGACTGACACTCACTACAGTGCTCCTGAGGCACACCCAATGCCATCAGGCACTTCTAATCTTCTGTGTTTATCTTTAACCTCTTTTGCACTCTTTTACCCCTATCCATTAATCACTAAAATCTCCAAATAAGACCCCATGATTTGTAAAGTTAAAATCTTCTGAGGACTCTGGGTTTTGTACATGTGAGTGAAATATTGCCTTTCTCTTTCCTTTATGTCCTTTGCGTAGTTTACTTCATAAAAATATCCTTTTTATATAGACAAAGGGAAACAGTTAATGCTATGCTTTTGGAACTTGGGACTCCAAATATTTACTCCTGGCCATTTGTCATATTTACTCAGCTTAAGGTTCAGTTGCCCTTAGTTCCTAGTACCCCAAAAGGAGAGTCCTGACATCGAAAAGGGACAGACTAAGTGCAATAAAATGTATAATAAGCTAATAGCATGGTCATGGAACAAATTGTCATGCCCCCCCAAAAAAAAAGTAACTGAATAAATACCCTGCTGGGGTTAGGAAAGACTAACCTGGTCTGAGGACTGTAGTCTGGGATATATAGTGAAATGCCCCCAGGAGAGTCACCCTATAAGCTTAATATATCTCTTACTGTGTCCATAGAAAATAACTAGAAATCCTATTAAGAAGTAAATTTAAGATGACTGTTTAAATGGATATGGACTAAGTGAAGGAGAAAGTAATACATTCTCTGATGGAATTCTGACCTTGGGCAGATGCCCCAGCAGGATAAAATTTTGTCCTTGAGTATATTCTCAAAGAACTTCTCTAAAGGAAGGGCTTTACACCTGCTCACTGTTGTTTATGACAATGTTCAACCACATCTATGTATAATTGCTACCGCCAACTCCTGATGATTTCCCTATAACAAACATAGTGACTGGTGGTTGCCTTTCCTTCCTTCATTCCTCCATCGGTGGTGGCTGGCCTGGATGAAGCCGTGACTCTTGGCCACCAAATGCACGTGTCATGTACCCACAATCTGAACTCACACCCCACCACTGAGTTTCTTCTATAGTTTAAGAATTTTTTGCTATAAACACATTAAATCCCCCACAGGGACTATAAGTGGCTGCCCAGCCCTAGAAGTGCAGTATGTCCCTGTGGTTGATATTTCAACACTACACATGCCTCTCCCATAGGTGAGGTAGATGGATTACTTAAAGGGGACTCAGGCTTCAGATCCTTGGTTTCCAGGGCCAAAGATTCTTCAAGTTGGTTCCACTACAGACAAAATACAAGAAGACATACTGAGTCTATGCTACAGACTTGGTAAAGAGCAGGGATGTTTAGTGGTTGTGGCTGGAGTGATAGCACTTTGTAAGGCGTTTGCCTTGCACACAGCTGACCTGGGTTTGATTCCTCTGTCCCTCTCAGAGAGCCCGGCAAGCTACCAAGAGTATCGCACCCACACGGCAGAACCTAGCAAGCTACCTGTGGTGTATTCATTATGCCCAAAACAGTAACAATAAGTGTCACAAAGGAGACATTGCTGGTTTCTGCTCGAGCAAATCGATGAGCAACGGGATGACAGTGACACAGTGCTACAGTTTTGTGGTTGTGGTGATAGTGAACTGCTTTTGCATTTCCTCAGGAAAGAGTGCAATACCTATGAAGATTCCATGTAAATGATTAGATAAATGCAGAGATCACTGGGTTCTTCCTCTTTCCATAGACCTGCGTCTCTACCACTCATCCTGAGGTCCAGTCTGCTGGTTTCAGAGGAGAAAAGTTGGCTGGACTACATCCTCTCAAGTAAGAGAATGGGCCATTCCTTACCACAACAAAGCTTTCTTACCACTACTGTATGTTGGGTAACAGATTTTCCCCAACGTGGCTAGACATGTTTCGCACCGGGCCTGGTCAGACATAGGGTGAAGGATGACAGGCGTGCGGAGAAACACCCTCAGAGAGCAGCTGATGGCTATTCACTTTATTGCCAAATACACACATCATTTGGACTGGAGGGATAGCACAGCGGGTAGGGCATTTGTCTTGCACACAGCCAACCCAGGTTTGATTCCTCTGTCCCTCTCAGGAGCAAGCTACCAAGAGTATCCGCCCGCGTGGCAGAGCCTGGCAAGCTACCTGTGGTGTATTCATTATGCCAAAACCAGTAACAATAAGTCTCACAATGGAGACATTGCTGGTGCCCGCTTGAGCAAACCAATGAGCAACGGGATGACAGTGCTGCAGTGCTACACATATATTTTATAGGGGTCTTGGCTTACAAGAAGGTCCAATCACATAAAGTTTAGCATTATTGGCCTATCAGCTCCTCTACTCTGCTTCCCCCTGGTCCAATCCAAATCAAGGCTAGTTGCTGAGGTTAGAATGACCTGCTAATTGCACGTGATGGTTTCTGTGTCTTTGGCGCATGTGACTAGGAAGTCGAGTGAAGCTCAAGGCCAGACACCCGGTGTTGGCTGGCACCCCGTCCTTGCCAGCTTTGCCCAGACATGCCCTTTTTCGAGGCTCCAATTCTGGGCTGCTCTGCAAGGTCTGGTCTCTGCTGCAGTTCCCATCACAACACTCCACACTGGTGCCAGTGGCAAAAGACACACAGCTTCAGGGGATGGGGAACTAATACCAATTCAAAGTCCTACGGTCCTTCCTCTGCTTCAAGAAATCCCCCCTTTAGCATGTGTGTCTTTCCTTCAACATGTAGGCTCTCTCCCAGGTGAGCCATCCACATTTTCCCCTTGGGAGTTAATTTCCGTTGATGGCATTGCACTTGTCAAAGGAAACTAATACAGGGGAGTTAAGGTTAAATACTCGTGTGTGGTTGATGTGGACTCCCTTGCTTTGAAAACTTCAGATTTCCAGATATTACTTATTTGGTTGGTACATGAGGTCAGAAAAAATGTCTTTGCCCTGGTGGATACATATTGAGTAGTAGTTTCAGGGTGTAGGACTCTCGTGGTACCATCAGTCCCCTTTAGGATTTCCAGCCTTTTCCTTCTGATGCCCTGGAAGTGGATGACTGCCATCTGCTTGCAGGGGGATGGTCCAGGATACCCCGACTGGGTTCTATGCTCTTAACCCCAATCCTAGTAGGTCCCCTTTTTTTCTAAGGGGCTCCATGCACATTGGCAGTGGTGAAATATATTTACCATTCCCTTCCCTTGCTTTCTTTTTTTAAATTTTTCTTCTCTTCTTAAAAATATTTTTGGGATGGGGGCACATCTGGTGGTACTCAGAGCTTAGTCCTGATTTTGTACTTCAGGGATGATCACTGAGGGATCATATGGGGTGCCAGAGATCCAACTACAGTCAGCGTATGTACAGCAAACACCCTAGCTGCTGTACTACCATTCTGGCCCAAAGTGTTTCTCCATCCCCAACTATCAGCCTCACATCATGCTTCCTGATCCTGATTAATGAAAACTTCAGTGGTTTCTTCTAGAAGTTGAATGACATTCATTCCAGAAAACTCCTCTAACGTTTGCAACTTTTGCTTCACGTGTCCCCAAACCTGACTGACAAGGCAGCATTAACCTTTGACTGACTCCCAGTGGTCTCTGGGTCAATGGCACATATAAGCAAGAGACTTTCCACAATTGCTCACAGAACTGACTAGAACTCTCATCCTGGTCCTTGCAGGACCTCTGAGATCTTCTTTCTATTCATGCTGTCATTTTCCCCAAAAATTCTTGATATCACTTCAAGTTTTGATAATCCAGGTCATCATTCTCACCCTTATGAGGACGCATAAATGCATAAATTCTTAAAATAATACAAATTAGGATCTTCATTAGGGAACTGCCCTTGGGCATAGGTTTGACTATTTATAGTCCCATCCTGAGTGTAGCTTTACAGCCACTCGAGATCCCTAGTTGCTTGCTGTAGATCCTCAGTATGAAATAGAATTAGGCAGAGTTGATGTCAATCTGTCTAGGAGAGCTTAACAGTCTGTCTGACAGGATTCACACCATCAATCAGGGCTGAGGCTTCTCAGTGAAGAACAGGGATGTCTCCAGGTGAGTGGTAGTAAAGGGCTGGTAGTCAGAGTTCTCCCTCCTGCCTGTATTTGACCCTCCAGCTCATGGCAAACCAACTGGCGGGGCTCCCTTAGTGTCATCTCCAGTTCCACCGAAACAGGCAGCCAGTCGGCCTTTCTTACACTGCCAGAGGTGGGTGAGGAATCGGGTGGGTGGGCTTGGGACAGGGCGTTCTCTCCCCATAGAGTGGAAAACTAGGGAGAGTGGATGTTTCTAAGGTCCCTGTGACTTTAGCGTTCAGGGTCTCTAGGCCCACTTCTCTTTGATTAGATGGGGCAGAGAACAGAGGACTTGGAGGTGAGAGAAGGGGGTAAAGTGATGAATAAGTTGGGGGAATATTAGAGGGGAGTGTGTCTTGCTCTGTTCCATGGCCAGTATAGGCACTTGGGCTTTTCCTGCCATTTGGAAGCTACAAATTCCAGAGCCACCATAAGCTAGCAGCTTCCTCCAGGCAGCAATAACAATCTGGGCCTGCTGAAGAATGCATCTCGCCAGCAATCAATGAGAGGCACAGTGGGTAGAGTGTTTACCTCCCACGTGGCTGTCACTCTCCAGCACCCCAGATGGTCCCCGAGCCCCTCCAGGAGTGATTCCTTAGTGCAGACCAAGTAGTAAACTCTGAGCACCACTGGATGTAATGACCCCCCAAAAAATCAACAATCACTGTAAGGAAACTGGTCAAAATGGCCCATGACTCTTATGACTACCTGAAAGATTTCTCCAGGTACAACTTTATCAATGTTGTATTAATGTTCCTTCCTAAGGACTCCCTACCCCAGAAGGAGGGCTCCAACTCGCAGAGCCCTTTGCTTTCCAAGGATCAGTTTGACTCCATGGCTGTGGGAGAGTCCCTTTTGGAATGTTCAATACAGAGCCTCGATGATACTTTCGCTCTGGCTTCCTTCAAATCCCACTCACTCAAAGAAACACAGGATGCCTTTGCCCTCCTCTGTGTCTTGTGGCTCCCCTTGAGAACCAGGGGTGGTTCTCGGTCTTCCTGAGTCTGTGTAACTCAGCACTGACAGTGTGACCCAGCGGCTCTGCACTCACTGTCCACCTTGTCACTACTGACACACATGCTCACTCCACAGCCACTCCTGGCCATACCTGCAAGACTCGGTTCCACCTTCTGTGTGGCTACTCGGGTGTCTTTGGGAGATAATCACACTCCCCTTCCATCAGTATGTGACGGGGCTGTTCTGGAGTCTAGGTACCTGCTGAGGTGAGCATGCTCCCCTTCTGCAGATTCCTCAGGCCCTGCTGGCTGCCTTCATACGTGCAAGGTTCCTGTGTGCCTTCATACGTGCAAGGTTCCTGTGTGCCTTCATATATGCAGAGTTTCTGTGCTCCTTCATGCATGCAAGGTTCCTGTGTGCCTTCATATATGCAAAGTTTCTGTGTTCCTTCATGCATGGAAGGTTCCTGTGTGCCTTCATATATGCAAGGTTCCTGTGTGCCTTCATATATGCAGAGTTTCTGTGTTCCTTCATGCATGCAAGGTTCCTGTGTGCCTTCATATATGAAGGTTTCTGTGTGCCTTCATATATGCAGAGTTTCTGTGTTCCTTCATGCATGCAAGGTTCCTGTGTGCCTTCATATATGCAAGGTTCCTGTGTGCCTTCCTATATGGAAGGTTCCTGTGTGCCTTCCTATTTGCAAGGTTCCTGTGTGCCTTCTTATGTTCAGGACCCTATCACCTGGCGTCGGTAGGATGAGGGACCTTAGCGACCTGTAATCAACAGGTCCACTGGTGTCACACAGGACAAGCCTCTTGCTGGCGAGGGAGACCATCGCCCAGAAATTAGGCGGTCAATAACTTCTGACATAATAGATAATTTCTTTGATCCCGGAAAGAGCCACTAGAGATGTTGAATGAAGCTCCAGCAAGACAAAGAAGCATCCCAGGAAGTTTTTTTTTTAAATGTTTTTGGGAAGAAGCTTTATTAAGTGTATCTATAAGGGCTAAGAGATCTCTGTCTTTTCCTGGAGTGTCCTCCAACATCAGTGAAATAGAAAGAAAAGAAAATAACACAAAAGCTCAATGAAACTAGTAGCTTGTTCCTTAATGGAATAAATAAAATTGACAAACCCATAACTAGACTTTTTATGAGAGATACAGTCTCTTTGTAAAGAGAGATGAAGTAAAAATAAATAGGTTCAGAGGTGAAAGGGGATGAATTGCAACAGACACCTCAAAAATACAAAATAAAAATTATAAGAGATACTATAACATTAATCTTGAGAACCAAAATTAAATGTATAAATCCTTAGAATCATATAACTGCTCAAGGTTGAATCAATAGGAAATACAAAAATTGAACAGTCCAATTATGAGTAAGAAAATTGAACAATAATTAAAAATGTCTCCAAGAAGAAATGTCAAATGGATTAGTGAGTTCTACCAAAGTTCAATGAAGATTTAGTGTCATACTCTTAAAGCTCTTCCAAAATATTTTTAAAAATCAAAGCATTTTCTAAAATATAAAGCCAAATTTACCTTAATAACATAAGTGGACAGAGACATTACTTAAAAGGAAATTATAGAATAATACAGCTGAGGAACATTGTTGCTATGATCCTTAGGAAAATCTTAGAAAATCAAATCCAATAACGAATCGAAAGGATTATACATAATGATCAAGTGGTTTTTATTCCAGGGATTCAAGGATGGTTTAATACATGCAAGTCAGTTGATATAATACACCAAATCAACTGATGCACAGAAGACTTTTGACAAGAATCAACATAATTCATACTAAAAAACCTGGAAAAATAGAGATGGAAGGAGCATCCTCCAGAGAACAATAGCCACCTACAATAATCCCACAGTGAATACAATTTTCAAAGGTGAAAAACCAAAAGGCTTTCCCATGAGTTCAGGCACAGGTCAAGAATTTCTGCTTTCACCACTCTAGTTCAACATAGTTTTGGAAGTCCTTGACAAAAAAATCAGATAGAAAAAGATATCAAAGTGGAAAAGAAGTTAAACTATTACTACTTGAAGTTGACATAATAATATACATAGAAAGCGCTAAAAAATACACTCACAAAAAACTCTTAGAAACAGTAAGCTAATAAAGCAAGAAAGCAGGCAACAAAATGAACACACAAAAATCTGTGGCATTTCTGTATGCATATAATAAGCTAGAAGAAGAAGCAATAAAGAGTATAACCTCATTCAAAATAATATATAAAAACATCAAATATTTAGGAATCAACCTATCACCTCCGAAAAACTTAGACAGTGAACACTATAAGTTGCAGCTAAAAATTACCAGGAATGGCAAAATATTTCCTGTTAATGAATTGGAAAAGTTAGTGTTGTCAAAATAACCTGCCTACCCAAAGCATTATACACATGAACTAATCCTCATTAACATTTCAATTATACTATTGAAGACTTGGGAACAAACTTTACTAAAATTTGTCTGGAACTGTAAAGCTCCCTGAATAACCTAAGCAATTCTATGAGGATAAAAAAGAAAGAAAAGGATGAAATGTTCTTCATTTCACAACTTTGAAGTTCAACACATAGCTATAATATTCAAATTCAAAACTGCATGGTACTGGAAAAAAATAGAGACTTTCAGGTCACTGGAAAAGAACTGAGGTCTTGAGATAAACCTTTAGATTGTAGGCAGCTAATTTAAAACAAAGCAGTTAAGTTCATGAAACAGAGCAAGGGAAGTCTTTTTAACAAATAGAGCCGGGAAAGTTGGATTGCCACATGTTAAATAATGGAATTATAAACAAACATGTATCACAATATTCACAAACGTTAATTCAAAGTGGATCAAAGAACTCAAGAATCTATAAAATAAATTGAAGAAAACATAAGAACTCTCCAAGAAATGGACCTCAGAGGTACCTTCAGACAGTTAATCACAGAGACTTAGATAACATAAAACAAAAATAAACAATTGGGAGGATTTCATCAAATTGAAAACTTTCTGCACAGCAAAAAAAAAAATGTGGTGGGGTAGTTAGGATAGAGAAGACCACTATGACAAGAATGGATGGAAATGATAATTCTGGAAAAGAACTCAGTGCTGAAAGTAGGTAAACGGACGGACAAACATGATAACCTTTCAGTACCTGTAGTGCAAACCATTATGGCAAAAGAATGAGAGAGAGAGAGAAAGAAAGAAAGAAAGAAAGAAAGAAAGAAAGAAAGAAAGAAAGAAAGAAAGAAAGAAAGAAAGAAAGAAAGAAAGAAAGAAAGAAAGAAAGAAAGAAAGAAAGAAAGAAGAGAGAGAGAGAGAGAGAGAAGGAAGGGAGGAAGGAAGGAAGGAAGGAAGGAAGGAAGGAAGGAAGGAAGGAAGGAAGGAAGGAAGGAAGGAAGGAAGGAAGGAAGGAAGGAAGGAAGGAAGGAAGGAAGAGAGAAAGAGAGAGAGAGAAAGAAAGAAAGAAGGAAGGAAGGAAGGAAGGAAGGAAGGAAGGAAGGAAGGAAGGAAGGAAGGAAGGAAGGAAGGAAGGAAGGAAGGGAGGGAGGGAGGGAGGAAGGAAGGAAGGAAGGAAGGAAGGAAAGAAAAAAGAAGAAAAGTGTCTGCCATAGAGTCAGGCAGTGGGGCGGGGGAGAAACTAGGGGATATTGGTGGTGGGAAACATATACAGGTGAAGGGACAGGTGGTTGGAACATTGTATGACTGAAACCCAATCACTAATAACTTTATACTGCATAACTTATAGTAATTTAATAAAAATGAATTTTAAAGAAACTGAAGCTAAAGGCACCTTATTCAATGTTATAAGATATCTAGCTTTCAAAACATCAGATGAAGGGTTAATATCAAGATGCATAAAGCCACACAAAACTCAATAACAAAAAAATCTTACAGCCCACCAAATGAGTAGTATGGGTTTACTGATCCTTTCAAAAAAAAGACACACAGACACTCAATAGGCTTGTGTTAATTATCACTTATGATTAGGGAAATGCAAATTAAAAGAGCAATGAAATATCATCTTGTGCCAGTGAGAATGGCAATTATCAAAAAGTCTGGAAATAGCCAGCATTGATAGGCCTGCGGTGAGAAAGGAACCTTAATCCTTTGTTGGTGAGAAAGTCATATGGGTCACCAATATTGAAAGCAATAGTTTCCTTGAGCCTAGAGCCTAGAGGCTGAGCGGGGAGAAAGGGCTGCAAAGTTGAAGAAGAGAACTATCAGATCGACCACCAACTGGGAGCTTTTGGCACTTTTGCAGCAATATGGGAAGATGCCGTCCTTGACAACATCGACGAGGAATACGATGGACTGGTTCAGCACCTCTATGATTGTGTGAGGAAGGCAGAGAGAGAGAGAGAAAGCCACAAAAAGTCGCCTGTCTTCAGAAACTCTCAAGCTCATTCGCCAACATGGTCTGGCGCAAGCTTCAGACAATCACAAGTTAACATCCGAGCTCCCAATGCTGTGCAGAGAAGTGATAAAGGAAGACCTCAAAGAAAGAAGAGCAGCCGTGTTGGCCGATTTGGCAGAAGCCGGGAATAGTATTCCCAACACCTGTCTGTCCTTCGCCAACTACAAGACCAAGACAACTGCCCTCCGACATTCTGATGGATCTGTCACATCTTCCAGAAGGGCAATGGAAATGGTTATCCACGACTTCTACTCGGATCTCTTTGATAGCCACATCCACCTGCCCACATACCAAATTCTGCAGGATGGATATGTTGTTCCCAACGTTCTCCCTTCCAAAATCTGGCACGCCATTTCATTAGTAAAGAAGCGTACAGCACTCGATCCGGACAAGGTCAGACCCAAACACCTGAAGAATCTGCTGCCAGTACTCGTCAATATACTGGCTCGACTCTTCACACGCTACCTGTCTGAATGCAAGCTTCCGTCCCAATGGAAAACCAGCAGGACCGTTCTGTTGTACAAGAAGGGAGACATCCACGGCATTGGTAACTATTGCCTGATCTGCCTGTTGTCCATTGTCTATAAGTTGTTCACTCGAGTCATCCTGAATAGGATTGGCAGAACACTAGATGAAGGAACCTTGCGAGCAAGCCGGGTTCCGAAAAGGATTTCTCATGATTAACCATATCCACACAGTGACCAAGCTCATTGAGGTTTCACAAGAGTTCAAGATGCTGCTGTGTCTAAAATTCTTCAATTTAAAGAAAGCCTTTGTTTCTGTTGAGACTGAAGTGGTCATCGAAGCCCTAGCCTAACAGGGCATTCAAACTCAGTACATCAGAATTCTCTGCAAGCTGTATTACGGATTCATCACCAGGATCTCACCATTCTACAAAGAAGTGGTCATCAAGGTAAAGAGAGGGGTTTGACAGGGCCACACCATTTCACCAAAACTCTTCAGTGCCACCTGGAGAACATCATGCGATGACTGGAATGAGAAAGAATGGGAGTGAAGATAGACGGGTGGTAACTATACCACCTCTGCTTCACTGATGACACTGTTCTAATAACACCAAATATTGGCCATGAATGCTGGCCGACTTCGACCATGAGTGTGGAAAGGTCGGACTGCAGCTGAATCTCATGAAGACAATGTTCATGAAAAAAGGACTAGTTCCTGATGTTCCATTTGCTCTCAATGGAACAAACATCTCCAAATGCGGCAGTTATGTGTACCTGGGTCGAGAACTCAACATGATGCGAGGAGCTGCGCAGGAAGAAGAGAGCAGAGTGGAACGCCTTTGAGAGTGTCAAAGAGCTGGTTAAGAGGACGAAGATCCTCAGGCTCCAGGCACATCTTTTCGACTCCACCCTTCTTCCTGCACTAACATACGTCACAGAGACCTGGGCCCTACAAAAACAGGATGAGAACACTATTCGGGTATCCCAAAGAGGAATCGAAAGGGCTTTGCTTGGAGTATCACGTTTCACTCAAGTGAGAGAAGGAATCTGGAGTTCTGACCTCCGTCGATGATCAAGAATCAGGGAAACTGTCTCATTTGTGAAGGCATTGAAAATCAGATGGGCTGGACATGTAATGCAATTTAGAGATGACCGCTGGTCTAGAGCCCTTACCAACTGGATTCCATAGGACGTCAAAGAACACGTGATTGCCCACTTATCGTATGGTTAGACTTCTTCAAGTCCCTAAATGAACAGTTTGAGACTCTTCATGTTCCTGGAGTGAGCAGACGCCATTGGGCTACAATAGTACTTGACAGGGATGAGAAGTTACTGGCGCCCAGTCAAGCAAATTGATGAACAACAGGGTGACAATTGATACAAGTGAATAGTTCCTTTCTCAAAAAAGTAAGAACTCCCATAAAACTCAGCAATACCACTCCTTGAAATCTACCCTCCAAACATTAAAATATCGATTCAGAAGGATATATGCACATCTGTGTTCATTGCAGTGCTTAGTTAGTATACTAACCAAGATATGGAAACAACCCAAATTTTAGCTAAAGAGCTATGGATCACTAACATGAGATACCTATGCACAGTAGAATACTATGCAACCATAAGAAAGAATGATGTCATGTAATTGGCCATGACATTGATGGAACTAGAGGTTATCATACTGAATGCAGTCAGTCAGAGGGAAAAGGATACAGAATGACCTCTTTTTTTTTTAAACTTTTTATTAAATCACCATGAGGAAAGTTACAAAGTTCTCAGGTTTATATGTCAGTTATACAATATTCAAACACCCATCCCTTCACCAGTGCCCATATTCCACCACCAGAAACCCCAGTATACCCCCCGCCCCCAACCCCTACCCCCTACTGTATAACTAATGGATTTCACTTCATTTTTTCTTTACCTTTATTACATTCCATAATTCAACACAAAACTCACTATAGTTGTTGGAGTTTTCAACCAAGAGAGACAGACCTACTACATTTGATAATTAGTTTTTCATTGCTGGAAATGAAGAGATATGTAGCCCCACTGCTACAAGTACATAACTCTCTCTCTCTCTTTTTTTTTTTCCCTTTTTCCTTTTCCCTTTTTTTTTTCTTTTTCCCCCTCATCCCCCTTCCTGCGCCTCATAGTATGGTGTACGCCACGCCGCGTCGGCCAGCGTGGGGCTTTTGCTTAGTTCACAGTCCAGAGAGGTGGCTGCTACATTAAAAACCTTCAAAATTTCAACAAAAACTTACTGTTATTATTTGGAGTTTCCCCCCCAAGTCAGACCTGTTCAAAAGGAACCGTTTCACATTGCTGACAATTATAAATGTTAAGTCCGCGCAGTATTGGATTTCTGTATAAAGTCCAGGGAAAATTCTGCCAGAAATTACATAGCCCAGCTCACAGTCCCAGTGCATTGCTGTAAGAAGTCTCTGAATTCAAAGTCTTTAGGCGCAGAGGGTCCGATTTGCGCTCAGCGGCTCCGGATTTATCTGGGCCGAGGGCGTGCCGGTTACGCCCCCTTCCCATGAGTTCCTGGGAGCCCCAAAAGTAAAAACCGAATACCTCTGGGTTTGGAGTCACAGAAGATGGCGCCTGCCACGTGGGTGCCACCAGGCCGCTGCTTTCCGTGCAGGAAGACAGGGTGGGGAGGAAAAAATTCCACCCCCGGCAGCACAGAGTTGTAGCCCGGTTCGCAGTCCCAGTGCATTGCTATCGGATGCTGCGCTGGATGCCCGAATGTGTTACATCTCTGAATTCAAAGTCTTTAGGCGCAGAGGGTCCCCAGAATGACCTCTTGTATGTGAGATATGAAGATCACAGTGAGGGAACATCAAAGGTCTAAAGGCAATAGAACTAAGGAAGTGGTCCAAAGAACTTAGCTGACTGGTGTAGATAGAAGGGCAAAGATAAGAGGCCTATGGGTCATTGGTGGACGACAGTTGGCACTGTGGTAGTGGCTGTGGTATTAGAAAGTCATATTCACTAAACTACTGTTATGATATTTAAATCATAGTACCCTAATAAAAAGTTTTTAGTGCATAGATGTACTCAAAAAATAAAAATATAATCACATGCAAAATAATAATCAACAAATGAAACAAAAAGAGCATAAATTATCTTGTGTGCTTATGTCAAAAGTAGTATTTTATCAGCATTTTAAAAATGTTAATTAAAATTATTGGTGTGTTCTGGACTGGAGCGATAGCACAGCGGGTAGGGCGTTTGCCTTGCATGTGTCCTACCTGGGTTCAGTTCCTCTGTCCCTCTCAGAGAGCCTGCCAAGCTACTGAAAGTATCCCGACTGCACAGCAGAACCTGACAAGCTACCCGTGGTGTATTCGATATGCCAAAAATAGTAACAAATCTCACAATGGAGACGTTACTGGTGCCCACTCGAGCAAATTGATGAGCAACAGGATGACAGTGTGGCAGTGCATTGGGTCCCCCGGGACTCCCCTGACAGCTTTCCTTATCTGTGAGTGGAGGAGGACAGCTCCAGATGTCTTACTCAAGCCCTGGCTCTGCACAGAGGTTATTGGATACACTTTGTAAAAGTCTAAAGACAGTGACCCCAGTGGCAAGGATGCTGGATAGCAACTGTGGCCACACCCACTTTGTGGAGGAAGCCTTTCATAGAGCTGCGGGTTCAGGACTAAGAGTTCTTAACTCTTCACCTGGAAGCCGTACTACTTCTGAAAGGAACTTGCTGACCTACAGGGGACCATGCTTTGAAATAGAAGGCCCTACTGATTACAGAGAAAAACCAAAAGCCCTCACAGGAATTGCCCATTTTTCATCGCTTCCACCCTAGAGGAGGCCTCCAGCCCTGGCTGGTAACTTCGTGTTGCTGTGTGCTAATTTTTTGTCCTTTGTCCTTCTGCACGCACCCTGGTGCAGAAAGACAAAGGGGAAGCGGGACTCGGGAAAGGGGAGGACAGGGTCACTTTGGCTTACTGGAAGCTTAATGTAAGTTTTGTTTAGACACTTTGCTTAAAGACTTTCGTTGTTCATTAAACATGAGTAATTAAGTAAATGTAAAACAAATGGTCTCAATCAGTTGTTTAAGACTAAATTGTCAGTCTACCTAGTAAATGGGAATGTTATTAAAACAGCTTTATTTTTGTGTCTGATTTGCTACCAGGTGTTTAAGTAAACCTAGTTTTAGTGTTGAGAAAACTGTTTTGTTGATAATTATAAAGCCTTTGCTACGGTGTTTAAGTGGGTAAATGAGTATTACTTTGTGGTCATTTGTGTACTAAACCTTTTGTGAACCAAACTTCCCAGAAATCAAATTCTAAGGAAAAAAATCTCAGTTGGTTGATAAAAAGGGAAAGTAAATATGAAGGTCTTAGGGTAGCTCCTACAATATTCTACAATAATAACTTTCTTCCAAACAAAATATGTTTTGTCTACTTACATGTACATTTATATCTCTCTATGTGTATATCTACCTCTGTCAGTTCAGGTCTATTTAGTATGTTAAGTCTTCATTGGAAGCATTGTCAGGTAGCAAATGTTTAACCTTCTTAACATGTAGATAAATGGTAAAGTGAGTATCCTAAAATTAATTAGAAATCATAAGGATTCTTATATGTTCTAGTTAATTATGAATATTTTAGAAAATTGTAAGTCACAATTTAATAGATATATTGCCAATTCTGTCATAGAAAGAGATCTTTTTAATCAACATTCTAAAGTTTATTTTTTATGATGTGTACAATTGGCACAGTGTCCTTTATCCAGAAAAGTCTGTGGGAAATGTCTGACAGATATTGTGAAGCACAGCCTTGTATTCTTGTAACTATAGATTAAATTGCAGAACTTTTTGGGAAAAAATGAAACACTTAAAAATTTCAGGAAATCAAGGTTAGCAAGATAGTACAGCTGGTAGCACTTGTCTTGCACATTGCCAACCAAGCTTCAGTCCACAGCACCCCATACGGGCCCCTGACTCCAAGGAGTAATCACTGAGCTCAGAGCCAGAAATAAGCCCTGAGAACTGCTGGGTGGGGCCCCATCTTCCCCACCCCCAGTATTTTTTCTTTTCAGGAAATCCAAGTTTTCCACAGAGGACTGAATAGCCTAAAATGTTACAGATTTGTCACTTAATTCTATGTTTTATCTTTACATTTTTTAACAACTCATTATTAACTTATGATGTACAGTAAAGAGATAAATTGCATCTCCTCCCTCTTATTATGAGTAAAATGAAAACATTTGATTTTCTCGACACCTTTAGTAGTCTTTTAAATTTATACAAAGTCTTGCATAAATGAAAGAAAAAAACAGCTTGCTGCTAATACTTGGAGGATTCCAGCCATTCAACAGGGCAATAAAGTAGCCTCTTGGATACTTTGAAGCCTCAAGTACATAGAAATGAACCCCCAAACATGGTATTGCACAAAAATTAATCTTGCAGTATCTTGGGCATTTGACGTATTATCTTAATTTAGGTCCCCAGTTGCCTAAAATTCTGGCCTATAGTTATGAGTCCCGATGCTGAAATAGGATGGATCTGAGGCAGATGATTGTGCCACTCCAGCTATGCCACTGGAAAGTAAGGACACAAAATAGTATATTGGTTTAAGGAATGTGTCTTAATAAAAACACAGCGGCCTCTAACTAGATAAAGAAAAAGAGGAGATGTCTCTCTCCTCTAAATCTAGAAGTATTCTCTGGGGTTAAGAAAACCAAAATCAGACTGTCCTGAGGCTTGTAGCTGGGAAAATATGACAAAATATGAGAGCTTGCTCTAGTTTGGCTAAATCTAAAGTCTTACATTAAGAAAATCTTCATTACTACCTCAGCTTTGAATGGGCCTATGCAAAGTCACAGGCTGAATTTACCAAAATTAAACCCAGTCTGTTACTGTAAAGATGACTGGAAAACTATGCTCCATTAATAAAAGATGCCTTTTTGTGAAAATCAGAACTATAAGTTCTACAAAGAGATAACAGAATTCCTAGTTAAATTTTAAAGTGGAAAATTCAGTTACACCTTTTTAAAACACAGAATGTGTTTGACTCCAGGCATTAGAATTTGATAAAGGTCTTTTAATATCTTGCTTACTTACATTTGCATCTCTTAAAGCAAACAAACAATTGCTTCTTCTAAAATCACTGTATCATTGTCATCTCATTGTTCCCATTTACTCCATTCATCCCAGACCTGAGATTTTATCAGCCTCTTCTTACTCCTCTTTCCCAGTGATTGGAGGCTCTTTCAGGGTCAGAGGAATGAGACCTGTTATTGTTACTGTTTTTGGCATATTTAATACACCTCGGGGAGTTTGCCAGGCTCTATTGTGTGGGCGGGATACTCTCGGTGGCTTGCCGGGCTCTCCGAGAGGCATATATATTTATTTTCCTCTGTGATGATGTGGCCGCGTGGCCCAGGAATATGCTCACTCATGTGTGAGGCTCGCCCTGAGCATGTGGAAAGCCTGGGGTGTGGCGACAGTTGGGTAATAGAGCTGCCAGGGCTGGGTCCCTTGGGGCGGGGAGGGCTCTCACCTGCCCCCCCCTGGGGTGCCCTGAGTGAAAACAGCCTGGCGCAGAGTCCAGTTGGCATGGTTACGGGGGCCTCATTTTATTCTCCCTTGTGGGTGAAGCAGCCCTGAGTTCTGGAGAGTGGCAGATGAGGAGATTATCTGGTGCCGGCAGGAGGAGGCTTATGGGGGTGACCCCGGTTGCTGGAGACTAGGGGAAGCAGGCAGAGGGTCTCTGCTCCTGGGTTCCTTTGGGCCCAGAGTCCAAGGTCATACAGTTCCGCATTACCTGGGCTCCGTGGGACTTCACTCATGTGTGAGGCTCAGCCCGAGTGTGTGGAAAGCGGCCTGGAGCATGGCAGCGGTTGGGTAGTGGAGGTCGGCTGACGGGGCTGGGTTATACTGAAATACTACTTGGTTACTAATACATATAAAATCATGCCTTTTAGAACAACATGGATGGAACTTGAGGTGGTTATGCTAAGTGAAATAAGTCTGGAAATAAACAATTATTAATTCTTCTAAAAGGTGATGGTAATTTCCAACCTCTCTCTTTCTCTTCTCCCTCTCTATCTCCCTTTAAGTGATACCCACATTTCCTGTTCCCTGCTCTAAGTCACATGATAAAAAGTGTAATTACTCTAACTGCTGGGTGAGCAATCACCACCAATGGACTACAAGAACAAGTTCAGGCATAGGGTCATAATATATAGCTTTGGATACATTTTCTTGTTTAGTTACTTTTAAGTTTTTAGAATTGAGATTCTGTGGTCTCCAATGGTTTCTTTTTTTTTTTTTTGAAGTAAACAGATTTTATTTAGAGGCTTTTGAGGATAGGAGGAAGGGATAAGAAAGAGAGAGAAGTAAGAGTAATGTGTTCAAGAGAGAACGTGGGTTTCTCCAAGGGTGGAGGAAGCCCCTACACATAACCAAGTTTTAGACAAAAAAGTATGAAAGCATGAAAGTACACATCTCAAGAGGGAAGATGCGGGCAACACATGTGTTCGGCCACGTGAGCACAAGCAGCACAAGGGCTCAGGCAGCATATGTGCCTCCAATGGTTTCTTAACGGTTTTTCATGGGTGTACTTCCAGCATCAGACCCATCACCTGTACCCCTTTCCTGCTCAGCTTTGAATCCATCCTTACCCCTATTTCATTATTCCCATCACGATTTTATCCCTATTTTGAATAGTCAATAAATGACTCTGAAATTCCTTAGCAAAGTTGCATTTTCTAATTGAAAACCATTTAAGTTATGGACCTTTGTTGAGATGCATTTTGAAGTAGATATTGTTTCCAACAAAGGACCTCTGGGCAAACCCCATGAAGGGCTCTCCAGCTGTCACCCAGCTTGGTCTCCCATCCTCAACATGAGGCAGCCAGAAGGGTCATTGTCTCTGTCCCTCAACCTCGGCTGGAGTCCCCTGCTAAGGAAGGAATGATGCAAGTATATAAATGAATAAGAAATGTGCCTTTGTTGGAGGTGACCATGATATTTAGGCTATTTTAATAATAGAAGTTATTTTTGTTTTAGGTTGACATAATAACCTTCTATTATTAAAATCCTCTCAATCTCAGTTATATGATGGAAATTCACATGAAGGCATTCTCATAAACAGTATTTTCAGGAATTAATGTCATTTGAAGGAATGGTTACAGATGCAAAACAGTGAGGAAAAAGTATTTTATGTTTACTCAGCCAACAAGTGTACTAGGTCAAGGCATTGTGAGCAATATATAAATGCAAGATATTTTTTAATTTTCATAAAGTTGTTCACAATAATGAATTTTCAATATTTCGACACCAGTCTCACCGCCATCACACCTTCCCACAACCATTATTATTATTATTATTATTATTATTATTATTATTATTATTATTATTATTTGCTTTTTGGGTCACACCTGGCAATGCACAGGGGTTACTCCTGGCTCTGCACTCAGGAATTACCCCTGGCCATGCTCAGGGGATCATATGGGATGCTGGGATTTGAACCCAGGTCGGCCGCGTGCAAGGCAAACGCCCTACCCGCTGTGCTATCTCTCCAGCCCCCCCACAACCATTATTTTGAATTTACCACCACCACTCAAACCTGTCAAACAGGCAGGTGCAGATAAATTATTTGTATTGCTCACGATGAATAACATAGGCCGTTGCTCCTAGAAATCTAAAATTTTAGATAATTAGGGTCTGGAGAAATCTCTGCAGCGAGTTGCTCCATTCCGAGATTCTTTTGTGTGTCTCTGGATCATGGCTGTTAATGAGCTTAAGTCGTCGCCAGCAGCCGCTCGTGGGCATGGCATCCAGAGTCCCGTGGGGGTGGGAGATGGGAAGGGCCGGCCCACCCCTTATCCCATGAGGCCTGGAGTTTGCTGTCACTAATCCCGAGTACCTGGGCTTTTCATTGGGTTCTGGGACACGGTGGCCCTGGGATTCCTAAGGGCAGATAGAGGGACAGCGCCTGCTCCCATCTGAGGCACCGCTGCGAAATCAGCCGGGCACGAAGTCGGGAGGCATCTCTGCAGTGAGTGAGCGGCTCAGTTCTGAGACTCTTGTAAAGGCGAGGTCGATGTGATATTTCTCTTTGACTAATAAAGCTCCCTTTATATTTTAGTTAAACAATGTATTTCCTGTAATCACAAGAAGCCACATGCAGTCATGTGCTCAGTGTAAATATTTTCTTAGGTAAACAAACAACATGCATTTCTTTCATTCCTACATGAGAAGTTTTTCAGGCAAACTCATTCTTTTTGTAAACAAACATGAAAAAGAGGTCAAAATAGGAAATTATTTTGAAATATTCTCAAGGATATCAGTGGGAAAATTCTTGTAACAAAATCCAGTCATCATATTGTAAATATTTTCCACAATTGTATAAGGAATGAGATAGCAAAATACTGAGTTGGGTATTATTTTCTCATTTGGCGCTTTAAAATAATACCCTAAAGTTATAGCATGCCACTTTCTGATTCAGAGTAGAATCAGATCCATAGATTAGATTATATAAGTGTAGTTCAATATTTATTTAAAAAATCACATATTTAAAAATATTTTCTATATATGTATAATATGGGTGTGGCATTCTAATTAATATTTGCCAAATCTTCCAAAAGAAAAAAGTTCTTAGAAGAAATTTACTTATATCAGTGTTTGTGTCTATAAACAGTTTCTTTAGGAACAATAATTTTTAAGAATCTGCACTTTATCATCACTCAAACATGAAATCTTTGTAACTATCTCATGGTGATTCAATAAATAAAATAAAATAAAATAAAGAAAATTATTACATTAAAAAAAAGAATCTGCACTTTCTAAAGGAAAAAAAAGCGAGGATATGCACTTTCACAAATTGACCTGGGTGTTAGGTTGCTTGCGGTAATCATGAGTTGACTCACTCAGCTTTCATTTTACCTTATTACTCACTAGAATTCTGGCTGCACCTAACTTTCTCTAATTGGATGCTTTTGTGCAAAATGCAGAGGCAAGGCGGAAGTCGGCCTTCTCCTTTGGCTCCCTCTACTCTTAAACATAACTGTGGCTCTGGATCCACTCCGTGCCTATCATCTAATTTTCTTGTGTTTATGAGTGACAGTTTCAAAGATAGCGATGGTTTTCTTTTTTTCAGTAAAAAATTTTGGTGATGCCTATTATTCTAGAATTGTTCTTGGAATACCAGGCAAAAATCACCTTTGTGTATAATATCCAGCTGCTTTTTGTAAGCACCGAAATCACAACTAGAGGAAAGCATGTTAGTTGCCTCTTAAAAAATTAAAGATGGCTTTGTTTCCATATAAAGCTATGATTAATAAGGAACCATATTTAACATTTCATGACAGTGGATTCTAGACTAAAACATTATTTATATCTCTTAAACATATATTCTTTTCTTATGTGTAATGAGTTTTTTAGTGGCATCAAGTATTTCCTTACTACACGCACAGCAAATACCCACCCCCTCACTACCCTTCTCAAAGACGGCCTCCACACTTCCCCTGCTCACATGCAAAATTTGAAGCCTCTTATATCAAACAACCTCTAAATACTGCTTTTCCTGGTGAACACCACCCTTAGCCCACTACAGACCAGTAGACAACTAGAGGAAAGCATCGAATACAAAGGTGAAGTGTTTCATCAGGGTGCAGCTTCTCGGGACCAGAGTCCTAGCACTTGGCCAACAGCAGAGTGAAGGGATCGCTGCGCAGAAGCCAGGAGTGAGCCCTTAGCTCCGTCCATCTTGGCCTCAAAGCAATAAGATAAAGCTTCTAGAGCGAAAATAATTAGAGTCCAGGGCCTAGGATATCAGGAGTAAGCCCTCTAGAACTTCCCTTATCAGCCCATATCTCTGAATAGCACCATTTCACCTCTATTTGCATTCAGGGATCCTGCATTGTGTTCTTGTAAGTTGCTGTCATTAAGTAACCACTGTCAATCAGTTTCTTTGAGCCCTCAAGTAATAGCTAAAAATGACTCTGCACCTTTACTTATGGCCTGATGTTTTCTAACTCCCTTATAATTAACTGACTGTTGAGATAGAAATCATCTCATTTTGATAAAAAAAAACTGTCAAAATCAGCATTCTCACTTAAAGCTGAGATGTTCTTAGGTGACTTATTGGTCAAGATTGATAGTGAACATCAAAATTAAGCAAATTGTGATAAATTCTGCTCGGGGAAATTTTATTAGATTTGTTTGGCATCAGTCACAGTTGACAATTCTAATAATCAAATATGTAATTCTCAGGGTATGAACAGAGGGGAGTTTTTAGACATGAATCTTTCAGAAATATTTTATATTATTGCCCTAATCTACCTAATCTAATATTTTGTCCAGCTTTCTAATCTATCTCCCAGGTTTTATCATCAGCACTCTTCATTTTTAAAAAAATTTTGATCCGTAATGAAAGAAAGAAACAATGTAACTTTATTAACCTTCAGCACAACTAAAATTTTTTTTTAACTTAACCTTCAGCTCAACTAAGTATATTGGAATTTTTACATTTATCAATTTTAAACTAAGATAGATAAAATTAAGCGGGAGCAATATATAAATAATATGAAAACCATTTATTTTCCTTAGGATAGGCGATGACCCTGTTGTAATTTCTGTGTCGCCATTATAAGATCTGATATGTTTTCATCTCTCCTGACTAGGACTCTGATGCTTTTTCTATTTCAGTGAGACAGATGCTCTCTCTGTCCTCAGATATTCTAACTAATTTTCCAATCTTCTCTTTCAGGAAAAATAATGTCCATCCTGGGGAAGATTGAAGTTGTTATTCTACAACTCAATTAGCATTTCTAAATCACTAAATCTAAACTGCTTACCCTTAATCCGAGCAGAAGACATTCATTCATTTCAATGATTCAATTTCCAAACAGTATTTAAACTTTACAGATAATTATTGCTTAAATACAACAAACAGGGGCTGGAGCAATAGCACAGCAGGTAGGGCATTTGCCTTGCATGCAGCCAACCTGGGTTCGATTCCCACCATCCCAAATGGTCCCCCGAGCATCACCAGGAGTAACTCCTGAGTGCAGAGCCTGGAGTTACCCCTCTGCATCGCCGGGTATGAACTAAAAAGAATATATATATATATATATATATATATATATAACACAAAGAGTTGTTGAAGCCCAGTAATACACTGAACCCTATGCTAATACCCCAGAAAACAATGATGAGCAAATACTACCTTTTCCTTCAAAAATTGTGGTCTGCATAAAAGAACTAGGATATGATACATGCTATGACTTGAATTGGTAACTGAATTATCAAATTTTGCAGGAATTAAGCAAAATAAAGCCTAAGACTCTTCTTACAGAATAGGACATTGGATCCAGAAAATAGCCACTGAAGACATGTAAGAAAGTAATCTCAGTAACTCTGGACTGCACCATCCGTGAGATACATCTTGTTTCTAAATCAAATTATATGAATGTTAAAAGTGCATCTTTAATTGCTAAGAACACAAAGTTGAGTTACACTTTTTAATTTACTTTAGCTTCCATCCTTAAAAATACTTATTGGCTTTTAAAAATGACATGTTTTTTCCCCCTTTTCATTTGATAGGGTCCCCACACATATAGAAATAATCTGAGAGTTTTTACATTGAGTAATTTTTATATTTAAAATTGTTCATGTAGGGTCAAGGTAATTTAAAATTTTAGGATTTTACTTAAGAATTTCAGCTTTTCAGAAGACAATATGGGCATTCCTTAGAAAGCTAGAAATTGGGCTTCTATATGACCTAGCAATACCACTTCTGGGAATACCCTGCGGGGGTCTACAAACACACAGCAGAAACACCTCTGCACTCCTATGTTCATTGCAGCACTATTCACAAGAGCAAGAATCTAGAAACAACCTAAGTGCCCAAGAACAGATGAAACTATGTCATATCTATGAAAACTCCTAGGCGGTTAGGAAAAATAAAGTCCTAAAATTCGCTTATAAATGGATAGACATGTAGAGTAACACACTGAGTGAAATGAGACAGAAGGAGAGCAATAGATGTAGAATTATTGGACCCATTTATGGAGTGTAAAAAAACAATTATGATATTAATAGCTCAGAACAGTGGAAACGAAAGCCAGAAGGATTGGTCCATGGTGGGAAGCCTGTGTCAAGTGCTGGGGGGAAGACAGAATAGTGAGGGACCACTATGACAAAGATAGTTGGAAATGGTCACTCTGGATAAGAACTGAGTGTTGAAAATAGCTAAAGGAATAAACATGATAAACATGATAACCTCTTAGTATTTTCACTACAAACCATAATGCCCAAAAGGGGTGGTAGTGTGTATGTGTGTGTGTGTGTGTGTGTGTGAGAGAGAGAGAGAGAGAGAGAGAGAGAGAGAGAGAAAGAGAGAGAGAGAGAGAGGGAGAGAGAGGGAGAGAGGGAGAGAATTAAAGTGCCTGCTATAGAAATAAGTTGGGGGAGGGTGGCAGGAGGGAAACTGAGAAGATTGGTGGTAGGAAATGTGCACTGGTGGAAGGGTGCATGTTGGAATACTGTATGACTGAAACCTGACCAGGAACAGCTTTATAACTCTGTATCTCATGGTGATCCAGTTAAAAAATAAATAAAACAACCATGAAGGTCTGGTTCTTCTGCTACTTTGGGTCAATCAATAGAGATATAGTGATGGGTTGAAAAGGAGATTTATTGGTGACAAGGCAGCAAGTTGAATGATGGTGGACTCCTGTTCTCAAAGTAACAATCTTACCTGCAAGTCACAAGAAGTAGCTTTTACAGAAAAAGAATACAGGAACCCACATTTTTTAGGATGTCTTATTTTTAAACCTAAAAGAAAATATTTCTGAGTAAAGGTTCAACTATCATTGGTTCTGTAGGGAATGACAAGATGTGGACAACTGTCTCTGTCAGAACAGCTTGCTCTGTGTGTGTGTGTGTGTGTGTGTGTGTGTGTGTGTGTGTGTTCAGCTCATAATTTCTTTTTTTTTCATTATTTTGGGGGGAACGTTAGTGGTGCTTCAGGCTTGGATCTGCACTCAGGGATAACTCCTGGCAGGCTTAGAGGACCATATGGGGTGCTGGGAACAGAATTGAGTCTGTCACTGCATGACAGGCACCCCACAAGCTGTACATCTCTGCAAACCATCTCTTTTTTCTTTTTTTCTTTCTTTTTCTTGCTTTTTGGGTCACACCCGGTGATGCTCAGTGGTTACTCCTGGCTTTGCACTCAGGAATCACTCCTGGCGGTGCTCAGGGAACAACATGGGATGCTGGGAATCGAACCCAGGTCAGCTGCATGCAAGGCAAACGCCCTATCCATTGTGCTATTGCTTCAGCCCCTCCAAATCATCTTTTAAATTTCTTTTGTGTTGATTTCTATTTTAGTCATTTTCATTAAATGCCATTTTATTAAATTTTTATTAAATTAGTTGGTCTTTTTTATTTTCTGTAGTAAGTACATATATTTTAATCTTAAAAAAATTTTTTAAAGATATCCTCACTGAAGCCCAGTAAGTCACTTGGGACAGAAATAGCTGCCCAGACCCTGGGTGAATTCCTAGGAGGCAGTTGGGTTCCAAGCCTCCAAAGTAGCTCCACATGGTTACAAAGGAACACCCGAAATTTGGAAGGGAATGTTCCAGAAGGGGAAAGAAGAGTTCACCACCCCAGACTGCCATACTCACTGTGAGAATTTGGTGCAGAACCCACCTGGAGGGAGTAGGAAGATAGGATCCTAAAGCCCCAACATGGAATACCCACATACAAAATTTCTCTGATAAAATTCAGAGATGAAATGGTGAGAGTGTTCAATGAACTCAAAGAAACAGTGGAATGGACATCCAAGAAAATACAGGAAGATGTGAGAACAACAGTAGAACTAACAGCCAATAAAATATAGGTGTAAATGAGAGCAGAAATAAGAAAACTACAAACAGAACTGTCATCAATAAAAAACTCGGTATATGAAAAAGAAAGATAACTTTAACTTAAGCAAAAGAGACCCAAAGAGCCAAACGTGTTTTCTGGGTTGTCAGTTTGTTTTCCGAGACAAGAGTTGAACCAAGGACCTCATACATATGTACTCTATACCTGTGACACATAGGGCTGGAGCCATAGCACAGCGGGTAGGGCGTTTGCCTTGCTTGCGGCTGACCTGGGCTTGATTCCTCCGACCCTCTCAGAGAGCCCAGCAAGCTACCGAAAGTATCCCACCCGCATGGCAGAGTTTGGCAAGCTACCATGGTGTATTCGATATGCCAAAAACAGTAACAAGTCTCACAATGGAGATGTTACTGGTGCCCACTCAAGGAAATTGATGAGCAACAGAATGACAGGGATACAGTAGTGAAATGAAAAACTCAATGGGTGGCCTCAACAGTCAAATGCTAATAGCCGAAAACAGAATCAGTAGGCTTGAAGATATGCTCCAGAAAGCATACAGGCAAAAACAGAAGATGAAAAAATACCCCAAAACAGATAAGAGATGAATGGAATGAATTCAAGAGGAATAAAATAAGAATCACTGGAGTCCCAGAAGGACAAGGAGGCAACCCAAAAGAACCAAGAAGCCTGAAGGATACGAGCTTAAAGAGAACTCAATAAAAAGATTCCAAGACATATCCTAATCAGG